>NC_041361.1:14013180-14698180 GCF_900634415.1 Cottoperca gobio
TCATGTTGTATTAAGAGATACTTTTTGGCGAATACGTACTTTGCTCAAAGAGATAACCATCTTATTAGGTTGTTATTGACTTATTGTATATATTAGACATATGGTTTAGAAAGTATTTTCCTGGCAGGATAGTGTGACTGTATTGGCCCAGATATTTTGATGAAGGAAGTCAGAGCTCTCCTCGTTAACCAGCAGTCAGATTGGTTGTGAAGCGATGAGTAGGACAGAATGTGTGTGTGTGTGTGTGTGTGTGTGTGTGTGTGTGTGTGTGTGTGTGTGTGTGTGTGTGTGTGTGTGTGTGCACTTGTTTGTGTGTGTGTAGGTGTTGGAGGGGTCTTGGCTAAAACATTTCAAGATGGCCCATTAGCCGGGGCAGGCCCGTCCCCTCCCGACACTAGGATTCCTCTGTGCTGACCCCCTCTCCTCCACCCCTCCACCTCTCAGCCCCTCTGTCCCAGAGGCCCCCAGCCTCATCCTGCCAAGTGTACGGTTCCAAAGTAACGATGAAGCTGCCTGCGTGTGAAAATATTGAATTGCAAAAACATCCCTGGGTGAGAGGGTGTGTGAATGGAGCTTTCAGCGCCGGGCCCGACCCCGGCCCTGTGCTACTGACTGACGGACAACAAATGGCATTTTGTGTCCAGAGAGAGAGAGAGAGAGAGAGAGAGAGAGAGAGAGAGAGAGAGAGAGAGAGAGGGGAAAAGAAGAGGAAAGACAGAGAAACTGGACGGTGGGGGCTGGTGGGGGGGTCTTGTGGTTCTTCAGGCCTCTTCAGTCTGGGGCCCGATATGCAGGTCTGAAATGCCTTATCACATGACCTGTCTGACCTTTGGCCCCCACTCAGCTAAGGCTGTCAGGCTGCTCTCCAATGGGGAGCACAAAGCCTCCCAGCCTCAAAGGCCACCATTCACCCCCCTGTGCAGCCGTACTCCAAAGGTAAGAGGTAAAAGTAATGTCAGTGACCTCCACTTTCCCTCACTCTACAGGAGGGCAAAACTCTTAAGATTCCCTGATAATGTCAGAGGTAGAGGGTGGCCATTTTGGCTCCTTATCCACTGCCTCTACTTAGTTCCTATGAGATGAAGTGTAAAGAAACTGAACCACTTTTTTTCTGGCGAAATTATTCTTTTGGATAAAGAGACATTTTCATATTTGTATGCCTCCACAACTGATGGGAACTGAGATGGGAAATGTTAAAAAACAACAGCACGGTATTGTTTTCAGTTGCTCTGCACTGGGAATATAGTTGTGTAACTCAGCCTTATGTGTTATCTAAGTATGTGTGTGTGGGACATTAGTGAATTTCTGATGTCTCAGAGGACTGACTGGGTCACAGTATGTCCGTAACCTCCTGTCTCGCTTTGCAACCCACACACTGGCATCTCTCTCTCTGTGTCTCTCCTGACCAGTCCTAGGATTCTTTCTTCTCTTCTCTTTTTCCCCTCCTTCTCTGGAACACTGGAGTTTCTCTCTCTCTCCGGTCTCCTTTGAAAAGATGCGGCGTCTTTGTCCGGCCTGATAAAGGATGCCATAGTTCCCCTTTTCCCCTTCTTTGTGGCCCGGGGCTGGCGGCTCCTGTAGAAGTGCAAATGGTATCCTCTCGGAGGGGCTATCCCCGCGGGCCCTGGAGGGCCCTCTCTCTCCTCCAGGCTTGGCTAATTACCACCCTGCTCCCCCCTCACAGCCCCCACCAGCTCCCTGGTCCCTGGAACTATGGACGGCACATTCCCACAACCAGCACCTGGCCTTCTTTTCTCCTGGCCTGCTTTGATGGCTGACACCCCAGCCTACCCCTCCTTCCTTCCTCATCCTCTTCTTCTCTCCGCCCCACTACCTCATCTCTCTTTCTCTCCCTCCCTTTAACTTCTCCCTCTCTCACTGACTCTCATTACGAGAGGTTTTAAATTGCTTTCTGACCCTGACAAACTGCTCTTGTTGAAAAGGGAGATGTTGAAGAGGGAGGGCAGCGGATGTGAGCAGGAAATGGAAGAGATGAGGGATGCAGTAGAAAGGTTTTATGTATGTATCTATTATATATCTAATTTTGTGAGTTTGTCTAAGGAGCACCCAAACCCTAAATTGCTCGCTAAAGAGACTGGGAGTGGTGTACACATCCAGTTCTCCCCCTAAATGTAACAACTTGTTCAACACATTGTTAAAGCAGGAACAAAAAGGGGGTTTTCTCTTATCTTAAAATATAAGAAATGCCTTAATTCATACGGTTGGTGCATCTTGCAGAATAAAAGAGGGACAGCAGAAAATGATGATAAATAACGAGGTCTAAGGTTTGTCAAACTTGACCGGTGGTTAATGCAAATTAAGTTGATTTACTGCAACAGTAATGCACATACACACAAACACACACAAACACAAATATCTAATTTAGTTGCATATTTGCGTCCAACTAGCCGTAGGCCCAATCAATAACCTGCCCCGGTGGATTCCACCAATTCATAGCTCGCCTTTGTGCAGTGTAGCGATCCCAGCGAGGGCATTTGGACAGCTTTCTGAGGAAAACAAATAGCTCTATTACAAGCTTGCGTCTCTGTGATGCTCAGCGTCCCAAAGGCAAAGCGGCCTGTATTAATTGTATGTTCTCCAACACAGGAAAGGGAGAGACCTTTAGCATAACACCCGGCAGAGTTCAGAAAGAAGAGCGTTGGGTTAAGTTAAATATGAGAAGGGCTGTTTAAGAATGATATTGTTTGATTATCACGTTTAGATCTTTACAACTGAATAAATTGTATATTATAAAGTATATATATATGTGTGATGAAATTGTTTAGTCTACTGATCAACTGCGTTTAGTCTTACTTGAGTTTTATGCATGCTGCACACAAGAAGTCATTTGCAGTTTGTATTTTTACACTTTCTAGTTAAATACAACAACAACAACAACAACAACAACAACAACAACAACAACACACAGAAACACACAAAAAAAACCCTGTTCAGCAAAGCGGTGGTTACATGTCCTGCATTGACTCCAACACAACACAAACAGAAGCACTGGGTGCCACTGCGAGCCGCACACACCCAGACCAGTTACACTAGTGCAGCAGAGTTTGTAAGAATGGGACTAGCTTAGTGTAACAACGTTAATAGTGCAAGGATTTTGAATTTCGTAGACAATGTCCCAGTGAGCTTAAGAAATTCTTCGACTGGCTTTTACTGTTTTAACTGTGTCTAGATGTAAAAAAAAAATCAAAAAACACTCTATTTATGTAGCGACCGTCAAAACTTAATGAGATAAAATGTGTGATGATCATCAAACCAACAGCTATTACTGTTTCATGACGTATAAATGATGGAATCTTACTTTCTTTCAAAGACAATTCTCGTCTCAAACATGGTCTGCCATCCAGTCTGGACATCCTAAGTATCTCTCTGTTGCTGCCGTTTCCCAGCCACAGCTGCCCTTCCCTGTACAGTTCACACATCATCACCTATAGGACTCGGATGATGTCATGAACTGGGCTGCTTCTTTCCTGTCGGTCTTCATTCATAACAACCATCAACTGGATGTTACGGCTAACTTGGATCATCCAGGCATTAAAGTGAAAGCACACTTTTGGATATCAATATGTGATATTTGATGCATTTCAAAGGTTTATTTAGAGATTGTGCATGAATGTGCTCTGTTTAAATGAGTTAAAGAAGAGCGTTAGCCTTCAGCCACATGTCTTTTGTCTGATTCGTGCTGTGGAATTAATATCTTCTTCCACACACTTTGTATTATTGATGAACAAAATAATGAATCTTTACCGGATTTACCATTTGTGTTTTTAAAAGTTTAATCAGTTGGACTTGATTGTCTCTAAATCCTGAGATGGCACATTTAGAATTTCTATAGTTTCCCTCAACTTCCACCTCCCTCCTCATCAAGTCTAGCCACATCCTCTCTTAAGAGTACAGAAAAGGAAAGAGGAAGAAGTTTCTGAGTTGTGTTTTATGAGTGGTTGAAACTGCCACTTGTGTGGTTTTTGTCTCTGTCCGCGCTGACCGTTCTACTCAAAGTTCCTGAGGTTTTCGAGACTTGATAATTTAGCTGTTTTTAATCGGGAAGATGTTATTCCAAACAAATGTTTGCTCTCTGGGGCCTGCATGTTGGTGTTATACAACTTGTTGTTACGGTTATGTCTTTGTTTTAGCGCCACGTTGGCTCTGCAAATGTGTTTCTCTTCATTTCCCTGAATGCAGTTAAAGCTCACTTGGATGACCGCATGTGCACACATGCCCTGACGGAGGCATCTTGTTTTTCAACGGCACTGAAGAGCAGTAAGTGTTTAAGAATGGCACGGTGAAGCAGGGACAAAGCAAACAAAAGAGGCAGGTGGGTGAAGCTGCTTCTGGCCTGTCGCCGGCCTTGACTCCATTTTAAAACTTTTTTAACAAACTGCAATGTCCTTTTTTATTTAGCATGACATAAAAGAGAAGCTTTTCTGAGACTGGCTCGTGAAGCAGAACCCACAGTATGGATACAGTTTTTGGGTTATTTCTTGTTTCTAAAGAATACTACTACTACTTTCAGTTTGTATATTATTAAGATAAAATGACAATTGTTAATGTCAGTATTCAGATCCCCAGGTTAACACTCGGATTCACTTTTAAGTGTTAATATATGGAACAGATTTGAGCCTCTCTGCACCGCTCTCTCCCATTTTAATTAAAACTGGGTGTGAGGTTTGCCGACCTGTCTTTTGACACCTCTCTATTTATCTGTCGGACGTGGGCTCAGGGCAGGACCCAAGGAAAAGAAGGGCAGATTTATGTTTTTTCAGAGAACTGCAGAGGAACTTTGATGCCAAGTTCCTTTGCGGCAAAAGGCAATGCCCCGACCCAGCACATCTGAGAGTACTTTGGTGAAATAACAGCAAATGTTTGTCTTGTATTGTATGGCACGCTGCTGGAGGAGCGCTAAAGCCCCTTCTTCCAGCGCCTAAAGCACCTCTTAATAAAATAGTCAAGAATAACTCCTTCACCTTAATCTTCCCCTCAGATTACTGCACTCAGGGCGGGAAATTAGCAGCAGGCCCATGCGCTTCCCTCTTTCTTTGACACGGTTACATCTTTATGTGTAAGTGCCTCCAACTGCTCTGGCTTCTCTATCCATCACCATACCCTTCCCTTGTTGCTTAAATGTTTGTTTCCTGTCTCTCTCTCTCTATCCCTCTTCTCTCTGTGTGGTGGGCCAGATGAACTCTCCGTGGCAGGGGGGAACAGCATTTTATTGGGTCAGTATTAGAAGCAACATGTGGCTAATGGGTGGCTGCATTTTCCATGGTCTGGTCCTCATCAGTGGAGAGAAGGGGCCTAAACAACTAAACATGGCCGTTGACAATTGATACGAGCCCTTTTAAGTGGATCTGATTGGTTGAAGAGGGGGTGGGGCGGGGCGTGTGAGAGTCTGTGTGTGGACCGAACACACGCACATGTGTGTGCACGTTTGCCTTTGCATGTTAATTAGGACACTAACGGACGCACACCAGCGCGCACACACCAGCACGCACACACCAACACGCACACACCAGCACGCACACACCAGCACAGTTTCCTTTGGGGAGCATATATACAAGAATGTGTGCGTCTGTGTGTGTTTGTCCCTTGTGTCCTGGAGTGTAACCCACACCTTGAGTACGGTAGCGGCGGTAGCTTTGAGCGCGTTTCGTCCCGCCGTCTGATCCTCGTAACCAGAACTCCTTCTTTACTGCTTCCTGTCCGCTTGGCCCACCTTCCCCCTTTGCCCGCCTGCCATCTGGGTCTGCCAACACACACACACACACACACACACACACACACACACACACACACACACACACACACACACACACACACACACACACACACACACACACACACACACACACACACACACACACACAGAACATAGTTAAGACAGGGGTCCTCATGCTCTAACCTGTGTCTTTCACTTTCAACTGCACCTTTGAAACCAATATCACACAGAGGAGAAGCGATAAATGGACATCACCATCGATGTTCTCAACTTCTCTCCCTTTTTTTTCTTCCTGACGTAAGGAACCAAAACCTTTTCTCAAAGCGCTATTTCTAATAATTACCAGAGTAAAGCTGTATGTGTGAAAGGTCATTTGGGTGGGAGATGATGCAGCCTAGCAACCACTACAGATCTCAACTTCACTTTGATTCTGTTCAGGACTTTGAATTTTAGTCTTTTGAGTCGATATCGAACAAAATGTTTGCAGCTTATTTTCATGGTCATACTGTTGAGGCTCGGGTGGATCAGCATCCAAATTCAAATGTATTGTATCCCTCAAAAGCCTGAGATCAGCCTGATATCCTTTCGTAAAGTGCAAAGATCAAAGATAATTAGGTCTTAACCTTCCTGTCCAATGTTAAGGCTGCAAAATCAGTGAATTAGAAGTAAAATGCACTTTTGCAAAGTCACAATAGTGCTCAATATCATAAATTGTTCTCATGTTCATTATTAAAATAATTAGTATCGTAAGTATATGTTAAAGTTAAATCCTCTGTTATACTAGCTTCAAAGTCTTGTGGTACTCTATGTGGGTATCTAAATTACGTTCCTGTGTAGATAGCGTTTCCGAGCAGGGGGCACCGTGGGTTTACAGTATCAGGGGTCCTGGTTGACACTTTGATCACTTCCTCCCCTTATACCTTCATTGTGTTTAAGATCAGATCACACACACACACACACACACACACACACACACACACACACACACACACACACACACACACACACACACACTCACACATACATGCACACACACTCACACACATCACACACATGCACACACACATGCACACACATGCACACACATGCACACACACACACACACACACACACACACACACACACACACACATGCACACACACACGCACACACACACACACACACACACACACACACACACACACACACACACACACACATACACACACACATGCACACACACAGACAGACGCACACACACTACAGGTGGAAGGGGCAGTGTCAGGTGTAGCGGCGGGACAATGCAGGGATGCTCAGCAGCGGGCCAACACGGTGTCTGTGACAGTGACAGCAGCAGCGCGCTCCTCAAAGCTACGCCTCTCCTCTTTCATCACCTACTGTACAGCGTGTGTGAGGAACATCGCTGGCCAACAAAATTTACAGCGGCAGTTTTGACATTGGTGGTGATATCATTTACCTGAGATTTTAAATAAATATTGATTTACAAGTAAATCAATTAATACATTAGTAGTTCCCATGTGGGTATAAGATATTCAAATACTGGTCAAAGTTTGCTGTACCCAAATTTATAATAATAAATAATAAATAATAATAATACATTAGATTTGTATAGCGCTTTTCTAGAAACTCAAAGACGCTTAGATGATCAGTTAAACCTAATACATTGAATTGAATAATTTGTCTCAGCACCTGTTGATACAGGTGTGCACAAATTACTTTTATTTATTGAACCCATTTTACTACTGAAAGTCTAACCTAACCCGGACGTTAGTGCTTATTGAGGCTCAAACTTAAACTTAAACAGAATGTATTGATGGTCATGATTCATCAAAAGTCATCATTGTTAGTGTGTTTGGTTGCTGTAATCAGAATCAGAAATGTCTCTTGGTTAAACAGCTGGCAGAAAGAACCTGCTCCGTTGAAACTGATTTAGGTGGCTGTGGAGACGGTGGGAATACCCGATGAAAGTGGATAAATAGAATTGTTTTCACAGGTTGCTCATGAGGCGATGAGGGAATAAGCAGAGTGGGAACAGAAAAAAAGACAAGTTATTTATTTTCAGTGCTGCAGGTGCCCGCTCAGAGCTTATTGGTTTTTTGGATGACTCTTTTACTCTAAAGAGGGCAATTTATGTCCCTCTCTGGTCTCTCTCCAGAGGCGAGGGCTGAAGTGGCTCGCTTATTTTAGCAGGGTCTCGTGGTCTTGACTTGTGGTGACATATTAATTGAGCGGTTCCTCTAAAGAAAAGAAAGGCCAGTGTCACGATTGGTCCGACGTTGTTTGTAGAGCTTTTAAAAAATGGGTTTTGTTTGGCTGGAAAGCTATCAGGTGTTTATTTACACATCAGAATGCTTCAAATGGCAGCTGGCTCTCTGCCGTTTTCTGTATGTGTGTTTGTGTGTCTCTGTGTGCATGTCTGGATGCATATGTGCCGTGTTTGCTCACTTATGTACATGCCAGCTGTGTCGTGCATGTTTGCATGCGAGAGATAAAGACCGGGGGAGAGAGAGACAGAAGAGAGGAGGTGAGCGAGACCGTTTCCTCAACTCACCTGCCTCTTGAGTTTCCACATAGCTGGTCGTCCTCGCTGTCCTCTTCATCCATTATTGACCACATTCATTCACACCGGCTTCTAAAAGTCGTCACGACTCCTGTGTGGCTTTCTCAGAAGAAGAGCACATTTGTTTTCCCAACTTTTCTCTAAAGAGTATATAATCAGACCACTAGTGTGTGTGTGTGTGTGTTTGCCTACAGGAGTGCTTGTGAGTCTGTTGGTGTGTGTGTACGTGTTCGCTTATCGTCGTGGCTGAGGTGACCACTGCAGAATAAAAACTGTCATCGTGCTAATTTACAGATTTGTAAGTTGTTTCCTTAGCACTGGTGTGAAGTTCAACGCTGCATCCTACATTTAAACACTCTTACATCACACACACACACACACACACACACACACACACACACGCACACACACACGCACACGCGCACACAGTACATTTGTAGTTTATTTCCAGAAACTCAGGTACAGTAGCTCAGCAGCTCGGCACAGCCAATGAGTGAGGGGAAGTACCTGCTCAGCCACCTATGTGGTTACAACATACATGGTTACTAAGACAACAATTGTTTTAGCTGGCATTTCTGTGAAGAGGAACATTAAAATAACAACACGAGGCCTCAACAAATTAGCCAGTTGGAAAGCTGGAAGAATGACACATTTGTTCTGTATTTGTTCTGGAGAGAATACCTTCTTTTAGGAAAAGACAAGTCAGAGTTTGCTTTCCACCTTTTATTTTCCATCTTATGTGAATTGGAAATGTTCTGGAGGCATCCTGGGAGATGTAAGAGCAAGAACATTTTGGAGTATTTTACAACATACAGGGGTGAGTTGACCTAATAGCTGAATGGAGGAAAGACATTTTTAATTGACCATTTACACACAGATACTGAAATACACAAGCTTGTGCATGCCGTGTGTACAAGTACATTTATAAAGTACAAAAACTGAGAACACAGGCATACCCTGCCCCCTATACGCACTTTCTAAACTCGCATGATCCAGATACATTAGTTGTCTTTTAATGAAGTGAGACTGATCTCTCTCTCTCTCTCTCTCTCTCTCTCTCTCTCTCTCTCTCTCTCTCTCTCTCTCTCTCTCTCTCTCTCTCTCTCTCTCTCTCTCTCTCTCTGTGTCTCCGCTCAACTGAAGTATCAATAATAAGATTTATCTGTCTTCCCCCGCAGCCTTGATTCAATTATCTCCATCTCTCTCCCTCTTTCTCTTCCTCTGGCTCCCTCCCTATTTGCCCCTCCACTGTGGATCCGTTTCCAATTGAAGGCAGGTCATGCTTTGTGTTTCTATTTGTCATGACAGGGTTCCTTAACGAGTGGAGGCTCCCTTCCACTGCAGCTTAATCTGATCTGGAAAGGAGGGAGGGAGGGAGGGAAGGAGGGAGGAACTGAGAGGTGGGGGTAACCAGGTAAAAGTGGGGTCACAAGTAGTTTACCTCCAACTCCTCATTGTCTGCATTTCCCCTTTTTAGGGAAATTAGATTTGTGTGATCCCTCCTCCTCCCCCTCTTCCAAATGTGTGTTTCGTGTCCAATCTGAAGCTTTTGAAGTTTGAAGGGTCACTTTCCCCTCCACACAGCCATCACAATGCCAATACCCCCACCTTATCTGGCCTCCACCTACTTCCAGACATCCCTCATTACCTGAGGCTGTATTGGAAGAAAGATTGGCGGCTAATCAAATTGACTCTGCAGGTTTTCTGCCATCAGAGGAAGTGCCGGCCATCGAGGGGTCATCGGTTCAATGCTAGGCTTCAGAGAAACGTCACAAAGTGAAAAAGATTTTCTGAAATAATCTCAAGAAAAACCAACAGCCTTACAATTCCAAGTGGTGTTCAGGCAACATATCATGTCCTAAAGAACACACTACACTGCTGAACTTGAGCCACTAGAGCCATCTACTTATATGCTGGGGGGGGGGGAAGCCAAAAATGCTGCAAAACGTTTTTTACATTTAGCTGAGGTGGAAAAACATATCCAGAAACAGAAAGGTGATAGAAAGATGCCAAAACCATGTTTTATGATCATATACGCAGTGGTACCTCTGCATCTTTTACTGTAAAAAAAAGCATTATTGCCATGCTGTCACTCCACCAGAAAGCCAAAATAGAGATTTGCATAATTTTAAATATACGAGCAGTTTATGAAAACACACACAGATTTTCCTTTTATTTCACATACATTTCAGAAAACTCTGAAACTCTGAAACTATCAGTTCTTTGAGCTAACTCTAAAGCATCCCATCAAAACAGCCAAAGGGAAAGCGACTGGGGCACAGAGTAAATTCAGAGAGACAGAGTTGAGTCTGTTTACAATTGGCAGGTCTGGAGTGTGAACATCTTGAGGTGAGCCTCTGGCTAATTTCACAGAAGCTGTGAATGAGGTCTTTCTTTTGGCCTGCACTATGCAAATGGCTGCATGCATACACACATAAGCAGTAAGTGCGCACATGCACAAAAGCGCCTCCTCCCTCAGAAAAACACACACTTGCATTTACACACACATCACTTGTTAGTGCACATGAGAGATGAGGCAGGGCAGCGCAGCTGTTGAAGCAGCCAAAGGCATTAGCTGGTACAGTTCAGCAGCTTTGCATTGGCCCAGTGTGTGTTGAGGGGGGTGGCCTTGTTTTTAGGGTTGTTAGCCATTTGCAGTGCTCTTGGATTTCCACTGGGAACACAGGGTATGTGATAGATACCAAGCATCTGTCCTATTGCTCAGCACCGGATGGGAATCACACAGTTTTCAAATTAGTCAGAAGGTTGGATGTACATTTCTGTTGGGTGGATTACATGCTGAGGAAAAAATCCCTGGCCCTAAACTCAGGCTAGGTACCGTGAGCAAAAATCTGTGTCAAATGAGTTACCATGTGCAGCTCCGTCAGACATATATTTTATCCATTTAGCTGACACTTTTATTCAGAGTGACCTAGAGCGAGCTGCTGACAAAGAATAAGCAGAGAGAAGTTCAGCTCAACAGGACACATGTTGGTGGGCTCTGGTTCTTGCAGGAGTCAAGTTAACTTTTAACTTAATCCGGGTTACTTTCCACAACCACAGGGCCACCCTGATGCCACATTTTAACACAGTGATGCCTACTGTATGATATTTCCATACTGGGATAATAAGGCTTCTGTTAGAGATGAACATGATCCACATCAATGGCCTGGATTGAGTCTTTGTGTGGCAGCCGTCAACAGCCTCATCTACTGGCTGCTTCACAAACACAACTATTGGCATATTTATGATCTGTGTTGTGGTGGCTCTAAATTAATGAATTGTTCCCTTCCACAGCTCAGTCGTAAAAGTTGCGCAGTTTGGAGAGCTCTAAAAAGCAACATTCACAGGCAGGAGCGTAATACTTTTTACAGCTCATTGTTGAACACATCTCACAAATCACCAGTTTTGTCCGTTTTATTCTTTATTTTCAGACTGACAATTGCAATTGAAAAGAGGAAAACATCAGTCAGATTTATTTGCCATGAATACAGACGCTTTTTTCTCTCTCTGTGGTTGTGATGGTGGTGTGTGTGACAACTCTTTTGACCTTTCCACAGTGTGTATGAACTTGCCTGCCCTTCTCTGGCTCTTCCTTTGGGGCTGCGAACACACTGGAGTACGACTCAAAATTGTGATTAAGGCCGTAAGCGGGTGTACGTCTGTGTGGGAGGAACCGATAGAAAGCATCAACATGTTTTATATGTGAGTGTGTGTGTGTTGGCAAAGGGCAGCAGCAAGACATGTCATCTCTGGTGAGCGTCCTCTGGCTTTGGCTCCATGTTGACCTCTCACCCAAATTAAACTTCCACAGCTCTCTCCCTCTCCTCGCCTCCCTCAACCTCTCTGCGCTGCCCACTGCCAGGCACTTTTGTTTTCACATGGCCGACTTCTCAGGGAACACGCTCATATTTGTGGCTTTCGGGGTTGGCAGCAGATTGTGCTGCGACTGTCAAACTTTTTCACTCCGACTTACCCCAGCACCCAAATTGAACTGTTCAGTCATTTCCTGTCATCCCCCTCAACCACCTCCCTTTCACATATTTGCCAATAATGTCAAATTTCATTGTCGAGTCAAAGCAAAACATCATGTCCCGTAGTACGTCTTTTCCTCTGCATAGTAGTCGCCCACGCTGAATGTTTAAAGAAAGTTGGCCTCCAAAAACATGATCACTGAAAACCTCTCGAATCCAGATAAGAAATTGACGGACGGCTCGTGGGGACTCCAGCACTTTTGGCTCCCGAGGAATGCATTCGTTTTAAATGACCTACAAAGCATAAGCAAACATTTTGGTCTTATTGAGTATCCGCAAAAACCGTTAGCATGAGCGCATGGTTAGAAAAATCATCCACGAATACGCCCGGGCTCATCCAAAGCATATCCCTGAATGTGAGAGAGAGAGAGAAAGAGACATGCAGAAAGAAAGGGAGAGAGCAAGATAGTTATCTGAAGTGAGGTCAGAAATGAAACATGTCATAGCAAATTAGAGCCATGTTGTTTGAATTACTCTGGCCTGCTTCTTAAAGAACAGCCTGCCCATGAAAAAAAAAAAAAAAATGGGCAGAGAGCGTGTATTGAGTAAGAAAAGCGGGAGACAGACTGAGGGAGAAATGGGAAAAAGAAAGACACAAGAGGTAATTTACAGTGGGAACAAAAGAGATAAAGACCTAGGAAGATATGAAAAGAAAGAATAACAGTGCAAGTTAGCAAGAGAGAAAACAGAGGGAGAGAGAGAGAGGTTTGACAGAAAAAAATAATGTTTTCTCTGGAACAAATAAAGCGACTCAGGCTGAGTCATGGGCCTGCCGAGGAATGATGATGATGATGATCATGATGAGAAGAAACCTTGGACTCATTCCTGCTTCGAGCTAAGTTTGGGGCATCATTTACCAAACTACTGGAGAGGGGCCCCTGCGTATGTGTGTGTGTGTGTGTGTATGTGCAATAATAACCACATTCTCTAAGCATCTTCGGCCACCGGGGCCTGTTTTTATAGCTGGGAACAGGGATGGGCCAACACTCGTTAGGAAGACTATTTCGGAAGATGGGAGGGAAAAAAAGAACGGAGGGCTTGAGGGGAGAGGGATGACCAAAAGGGGGTTTGCAGAGGGACAGCGAGCCCGCAGGCTCAAGGACTGGCCTCTACAATTGTGACGTGTTGAACGAGAGATGAGCTGGCTTTCTCTTGGAAAATGGCGTCCTGAGACTGAGACCCGCGCAGCCTCCCGGACAGTATTTCACAACTCTGAAATTTTGAAAATCTCTTTAATTTATCAAAGAAGATTTATTTTCTCGTGGTTTTTCTCCTTACACAGTGGTCAAATCACTTCTCCTGTCTCCTTTTGTCTTCTCTACTTTTTAATAAAAAATGTCACATAATTCATCTTTACACTGCAAGATCACCTTCACATGTGTTTTCTTCTGTTTCCTAGCAAAGAGAGAGAAATCACACAAGTACAAATTAAGTGTATGTGGGTGTCTCTTTGTGTGTGTGTGTGTGTGTGTGTGTGTGTGTGTGTGTGTGTGTCTGTCTCTGTGTGTGTGTGTCTGCCTGTATGTGTGTGCAAGAGAGAATTGGAGTGTGATATCTTGGTTTCAGCATATTGTGTAGCCACCAAGACAGGTATTACATTGATGCAAAACACACTCATACACACACATTCACGCAGAAAGGGGAAAAGTACAAAACAAGCAGGGATAAGCTGAGCTGGTAATCTTCCCTTCAACAAAGGAATGCATTTATGAGACACGTGTGTTTGTCAGTTTGTGTGTGCCTGTATGTGTGTGTAAGTGTGTGGGGCTGTGACTGTGTACTTGCATGGCCGCAGCGTAAGTATCTCATTTTCCGTTTGTATTGTGTAGCAGTCCGCCGCAGTGCAAGTCATGCCACCGTAAACACGAGGGGGGACAGGCGTCTTTGAATAGCAGCAGTGTGCGTTGGAAGACATCAGGCGGTGAATCCATCACGTTACCACTGACAGGCCCAGCAATGGGAAATAAATATTTACTCTAAGCTTCCCCAAATCACATCCAGAGATTTCTCTCCGCGCTTTCTGTCTCTTCTTCTTTTGTCCTCTATTTCTGTCCCTCATGTATTTCAGTCAGTCTGTCTCGCTTCTGCATTTTTCCTAAATCTGTCCATCTCTCTTTTCTCTCTTTGATTCCTTTTTCTTTATCCATGCGTTGTTTTATTGACCATCATTCTCCACATCATGGTGCCCCACAAAGCAGGGGCCCATGTAGACGTGGAACACAGGTCATGTTTCCATTCAAGCACACATACCAACTCACACAAACGGGGGTACAAACATATACACAAACATGCCCACCACACACACAAACGCACGCACGGTCAGCCTGAGATATCCATCTGGGGTTTGTCATGTCAGACATGGCCCATGTCTCTCTCTTCTGTAATTATGGCAGTATTTATTTTTTCAGATCGTCCCGCTGGGTTAGGAGCGTCCCGCGGTGTGGTTTGGACATGGAAACACACTCCGCTCAAGACATCCAGCTTAGCAGAAAAAATGGCTCACAGTACATTGACTAGAAGTTGGTAACCCATAATTCTGAGATTTAACGTAATGTGGAGGAAGTGTGCATGTGCCTCTGAGCACGAGTGTTTGTGCACAGCTGTGAATGCGAGTAGGGCAGAAAGGGAATGAAGGGCTGTAACTTCTCACAGCAGAGTAAACGCTCGACAGATTGACTCTCACCAATGCCAAGAGAGATATTTGATATTATAACATCTCATTGTATTACACAACACTTATAACCCACTCCATAATGCCTGACTGAATTTGTAGCAACTTCTGCATGTGTACTGTGTTTACAAATGTAGGCCTTGTTGCCTTCAGTCTTGCGTCTGTCTGTCAATTTGCTTGAAACTCTAATCATCGATTAACTCGATACATTTCAGGTATGATTGTGCGTTCAGACATCAAATGCCTTTTGATAAATTGTTCTTTTTTACTTGTGCTGAAACAATAAGTCAATTAACGGATCAGTCGTTTGACGAAAAGAATTGACACCGTTTTTCACTTATGGCTCTGGGCAGATTAATTGATAATGAAACTGATTGTTATATTTTATGTTTTCATTCTTCTTTTAAACTTGGATCAACAGTTCATCCAACTGTTACAAACTGAGTTATAAGCAAATAATATTTCATCTTTTGGCAAGTGCAATTCTGCTGTTTTGACTTTTTTAGTTTTGTGTCTTCTCCTATGACATAACTTACTTGCTAGTGTTTATGCACACAGGGATGTGATGAAGCAGCAAGACAAGCCCACAGGTGATCAGATTTAAAGACATCTAAAAACAGCTACATAGTAGCAACGCAATATACATTTTCACTTTGAATTATAAGTCATATTCCTTTTTCATCTCAGGTTTGGGTTATTTGATTAAACAGAACTTTCAAACCTGTCTGATTGTTCATGTTGCACTCGTGTCTAAAGCAAATGTAGTATGTATTAAAGGGATGCCTTATTGAGATACATACCCTGGTGCAGATAACCTTTTCCGAATCCCACCCATTCCCAAATACTGGCAAATCCTGCCCGTGCGAAAGATGACTGTCTCTTTTCTAAGCCTTCCTCTTTTCCTCTGGGTTGCACAAATCAGTAATGACTGTGCGTGTGTGTTTGTGTGGGTGTCTGTCTTCCCAGCCGAGGGGATTCACCCTCTGTCCCGAGCACACTCAATGAACTTGGCACTCACGCCACCTTTTTCACCACTCCTGGCTTCCTTTCACTTTTTCTTCCCTGTCTGTCTGTCTCCTCGTTTCTCTCCATCGCCTTACAAATTATTTACCCTCTCACTGTCTTTTTATCACTTTCCTCCAAGCAGCCTTATTATTAACACAGATGAGTCCCCTTGAAAAAAAAAACCCCCAACAAGATATAGATAATGGCTCGTGTCCAATCGGCCCGTGGTGCTAATCAGCGACCATCGTGGGAAAGGCGCAGGGGTACAGGGGTGGTGGTGGTGGTGGAGTTGGTGGTAGGAGGAAAACCAGGCCCATTGTCCCGGGGAGATTAAAGTCCCCGAAAAGGCGGCATTGTCCACCGACGGGGATAAATCTTCCTCCTCCCGTCACTCAGGGCCTGAATTCAATTCTCCTCAACCCCTCCTAAAAGAGAGGCTTATCTCCTGCTCAATAGCTTGTTGCGCTACAAGCCAGGCAGGAATGCACCAAGTTGTATCCCTGACACCCGCTCACTGAGTTAAAAAGGAATTAGAGGGGGGGGCGAAAGAGCGAGTGAGAGAAAGTGAGTGCCTGAATTGCGACCTCTATTTTGCGTGAGGATGTGCGCTGGGAGGCAGATTGAGGTGCCAATAGAAGCTGACAGAAAGAGAAGGGACGAGAGATCGGGATTGATTGACTGCTGCCGAGGGATTGAGGCCAACCGAGAAGAATAGTGTCCTGCTCAGTCTGCTTTCTGCAGGGCTGCGAGCAGCATGGTAAACTGCTGCCCCATTGGAGGACAAACAGAGGAACCCCAGCGGAAGAAACCACTTGGGAGCTCCTGGCATGCGGTCTGGATGCCACCTAACAAACTCACCCCCTCCTTCCCTTTCTTCCCTTTCCTTTGCCCCCTATTGCTACAGCAGTGTCTCTGTAACTCCAGTCCAGGAGGCATCACTAGTTGCTAAGACCCACGGCTTCACAACACTTGGATGTACGCCCCCACCCAAACAGATTCAATTCAGACCCCCCTGGTCCCACGAAAAGGGATAGACAGAAACAGAGAAAGGATGGTTGGCAAATAAAAAGAACTTGTGCAGACTCGGGCCCATAGTCCGGCTCTGTTTGGCCCAAAGAGAAAAACAAGCCCTGCGTCCTTATTTTTCACCCCTTTCTTTCTTCCTCTTTCACTCTACCCCCATTGGAGCTATCTCCGGGGAAGAGACACAAAAAGATAGAAGAGAGAAAGTGAGTAAAATGGATGGAGTGAGAGAGAGAGAGAGAAAGAGAGAGAGAGAGAGAGATCGATATAACATTCTCTGAATGCCCCTTCACTTTACCACTCCTCTCCTTTTGAAATGTGAAAACAAGATTTCCCCCTCTTTTGGACTCCCTTGTCTCTTCATACCCTCCTCCTCTTGCCCCTTGTATGAAAAAACAGGATTTTTCCGCTTTGCCACCAATTTCCCCGTTTGTTGTTTATGCCCACTCTGTCCTCGCTTTCACAATGCACCCCTCCTTTTCTTCACCCCCCATTTACTGTGACTTGGCTCCACTTAATGACGGGGCTTACACCTGCTTACAGGATTAAATTAATTAGCACGAAACAGGGATTGGTGGAAGGAGTGGGGTGCAAAGAAGAGGAAGAGGCGGGGGGTGGCGGAGTGAGAACAACAGGGGGTCAGGAGAAAAGTACAGCAGGAAGAAGGCACAATAAAGAACGGGCCGCTTGGTGGCTGCTGCTGGGCCTCATGTTCTGCCGGATGCTGGGGGTGGTACTGGGTGTAGGAGGGGGGTGATGGCTTGTTTTCAATAGAGGAAATGGGGTTGGCCAAAGAGATGAGGAGACTTGGGCTGTTGGTTGGTGCGTTGCAGACTCCTGAACAATGTTTGGGTGCGCAGGGACAAAGGTGACAGCCGCCATTGTGGGGACACGTCTGCACAACAGCAACTCTGCTTCTTGTTCCTGGTTCATAGCTCCTGCATTCGTCTGCTGCTGGAGCAGAACAGAGCTAAACTGCATAGATAGAGTAGTGGTTCCCAACCTGGGGGTCATAAGATTAAACTAAGGGGTGACAAAGTGTAGAAAAGTCTATTTTGTGTCTTTAATCATTGCTTTTTCCCTTGTGACTTACAAACTAGTTCTTCCTCTTTATGAAGGCAAAATCACTCAGACATGGTTGTGCACTAAAGACCAATTCATACTGCGCCCGTGTGTCCCTGAAGGTCCGCTATGGTTCCTGTGACTGAACTCCTGGCAAACATGCATGGAGTGTGGATGTGGATCCTCAATTGTAGTATGAATGGAACCGTGTACACATCCGTGTGACCGGAAACACGAAAAGTATGTACGAGCCTTAAGGAGTCACGCGCAAAAACAATTCAATGCAAAATAATAAAGAATTCGAATTATACAAGAAATTGAAAAAGACTAGAATTAGTGCTAGAAGAGAAATAGTCTTTCTATTGATTCAAGCATCACATTACCATTAAGATTCACCATGATTTGTATCGTAAATCCAACAGCTCACATCTGACTAAATGATCATCCATCCGCCAAGTGGCAGCCATTATGCAGACCGTTACGTGATTACACATTTTCACTTGTGATTGATATAGAGTTGTATAATGTGTTCTGTATTTAGAAAGGGGTTTGTGAAAATGTACAGGCCTCAGCTTTGCCGAGCCGCTTCTCCTTGGGTTGGGCTGTCATCTGTCTCATAACCTCAGTCTCCTCTCCGTCCCTCTATCTCTGTCCCGCTTGAGCAGCTAGATGTGCGGTTTAGAAGCCTGGATCCATCAAGATAAGCACTTACAGATGGGCTGCTAGCCTGGACTCGACTCATTTCAGAAGCGAGGGCGATATTGCACTCCCTCTGTATGTCTGTTGACAGAAAGATAATATGTCTATATTGAATAGGGAATCTTCCTGGTGTCTGTCATCAATGTCATTTAGGCATTTATATGAGAAGAACTTTCTGCCAATATTTTTTAAATGGGAGGCATTTGGATAACTCTGGCAAGCACTAACGCTCAAATACAGTATGCACACACACACACACACACGCACACGCACACGCACACGCACACACACACACACAGTTGTCAACATGTGCGGTCAGTGTCCTTGAACCTCTACCTGTTTTCTTGCTGTCATTCACTCTGGATAAGAGACTGCCAAATGTAATGCAAATGTTTCACACACACACACACACACACACACACACACACACACACACACACACACACACACACACACACACACATACACACACACACACACACACACAAAAAAGGGTCCTAGTTGATGACAGATGTGGTGTGGTCCGGTCCATTGCGTGGCAGTGGTCACTTCAATCCCTTCCATATGACAGTGATTATGCAGGACGCACATAATGCTTGGAGATCACTGCACTGCCATCTGACAAACACAGAGGCCAAGACACACACATACACACACACATTCCCTTCCAACCCCCAGACTCCCTGGCTTAGCACATTCCGTACCTGTATTAACAAACAGCTAAGCTAATTGCTTTCCGTTATTAGTGAGTATTACAGAACACTTTCTTTGTGTTTTAGCTGTGTACTAGCAGAGTAGGTGGATTGCAGCACAGTTGGACTGACTGTGGCGTGTGTGAGTAACAGATGTGAGCACTGGTTGGATAAGAACACTTTTCTCAGGAGCTTTTTATATATGAACACTTTGTAACGAAAGTTATTGTATACTTTATTTTTTTGGTGAATGAACATATTTTAATTTGTTCAGATATTGGACACTGAAAGTTGCACTTGTAGAGCAAGTGGTTGGAATTGTTGGGGTCAGGAGCCTTGCTTGCTTACAGGAATGCTTTTGGGTCTGTTGGTGTGTGTGTGTGAAAGTTTACAGCTGTGACAGCCTGTGGCCTTGCCAAATTGGGCCTTGTGCTGATAACACATTGACAAGATACTGGCAGACAGTGTTGATGGATTGTAACAACAGCTTATTCCATCAACAGGTGAAGACAGGAGGCAGTAAAAAGCTGCAGAGGAGCAAGGTGAAAAAGTCAGGTTTATTTGTAGAGCCCTTAATGACAGTGACAGTTGAAAAGGTCTACACAGGGCCAACACTATGTGTTGTTTGTCTAATATTTGCCTCATTACAGAATAAAAAAGTTGAGGAATTGATCAGGTATTCGGCAGTAGATGACTCTGCAGTGGCCTGACATTGTCTTTGCACAGAGTTTAGATTGTTCGTTGGCTGCACGTTCCTTATCCCCTACCAAATGCAATCAGCAGCAATCCTCTATCTTCTGTCTTTCCCTCCCTCTCTCCTTCTGTTTCACATCCCCTACCTTTCTTTCCTCTGATGATATCCTACCTACCAACCTACTCTGTTGGACAAGGGTGGCCCATGAATGGCTATTTGCCCTGGTGTGATAAATCACGTGCTCAAAATTAACTTTCATTTAGCAAACAGATTGTAAAAGGTGTTGGAGGAGGAGAAAGAGGCCCCTGCCTGTCCAAGCTTTCCCTGAAGCCTTGATGACAGATACAGAATATAGAGGAGGAATCAGAGAGAGGTGTAACACAGAGAAGATTTAATGAGACACTTCACCCACATACTCTTTTATGTTCCCTACGCCTTCCCTACATGTAAGCAGATAACCTGTTTTTGTATGTTGTTTTTTCCCCGTTTTTGGACAGTGTATGCCATAAAACAAGCTGTCTGGCATTCAGGTGGTACTGGTTGGCTGTTGACTCTCTGACATGATCCAACTGATGTCATTAAAACAACAAGAGTAAAGGTGGTTGCCTCCAAAACTGCCATTTGCCCCCGCCGCAAGATAAATTGCACACTCAAATTTAGAATCAACGCAGGGGGCAAAAAAGACAAAAGCAACCAAGGGCCCCGAGGCATCAAAGCGATTAGTGGCTGTCCAGGTAACCCCCACCCCCAAACTCCCCCCCCCCCCAATGCTGCCCAACCCTCGTCCTCTCTCCTCTTATCAGGCTAATTGAAGACAAGCTCTTTGAGACGGACGCACAATAGGACCAACGGTAGAGTGGCATTTGAGACTCAACGGGTGGACCGGAGAAAGGGAGATGCCGGGGTATTCCAAAAGCACCCCCACCCACCTCCCCGTCTAAATCCCTTTCTCTGTCTTTCTTTTATCCCATGGCGTCTCATTCAGCGGCCTACTTGACATAGCTCGACCTCTGAACCCAGAGTTTATGAACTGAAGCAGCAGCTATTTATTTGGTGTGGAACTAATGCGTGGCCGTACCATTGTGTGGAGATTTGGAGCAATGTTAGCTTTGTGTTTGAGTTGCTGTGTGCTTGGATAAGCTGGTGGTCAGCAGACCTGGGTGCTAATACCATTTCAGGACCACTGACGGCTGTGGCTTGAATTGTCATCTGTCAGAAAACCAATAAAGTTATAGCAAAAGGACAAACCCAAAGCTATTTTTCAATTAGATTGACTCTTCCTCCAGATTTGTTTTGTTTCCAAATACCAAGAGCAGGGTTTATCTTTATATCTTTAGCTCGAAAGAAAACGTGCAAATAGGCACCGGCCTTTTTGAAAAGTGGAAGGCATTGCACCATTCTGTCACTGAGAGAAATGCATGCCTCCACCCGCTGAGTAAACAGCGGTAATCTTCATAAAAAGATTAGTCTTCATCATTCATAGTTCAAAGGTGAGATTGTCATCTCCTTGTTTGGGAGGATTCATCAAATCTCCCTGTGTTGTTTTGAGCCAAGCCTTTCTCTATATATCAATGTAGTTTCTAGTTAAATATGTCTTCACCACTAATCAACAAACTAAGTAACAAATAATTAGAAATTCAACATTTAACAATGCATTTTCACCACCCACTCAGCTCTTCAATGTATAAAGGTGTTGCTCAGGGAATTTAAGTTTGTGTCTCCTGTGAGGTGAGGTATTGGGACATCGACAGCCTTTGCATTTGATTGCAATGTTTAAAAGTTTAACAAATGCTAACGAGAAGGAGTTGCCCAAAACCATACAATGATATCAATAAGATGGGTGCCTTAGAAAAGTCAAAGTCATAGATTAACAAGCCGTGGCCTGTCTATGTTACCTGCTTTTGTTTATGTGTGTGTGTGTGTGTGTGTGTGTGTGTGTGTGTGTGTGTGTGTGTGTGTGTGTGTGTGTGTGTGTGTGTGGGTGTGTGTGTGTGTGTGTGAAGGGAACAGGTTCTTTTTTGAAGTGGTTGCGTTGTTGCAGTCTTTTTGGAGGACATGCAGTCCCAAGCAAACACAGAGCTCTGCTTAAACAAACAGGGGAGGACAGGAGAGCAAGACTAATGATGGGATCCACACAGCTTACATACACATGTAGAGACACACACTCACGTACACAGATGCAAGTATACTCTCACAAACTCAGTAGAGCAAAGACGAGAGACATTTGTCCCTGGAAGAGGAGTGGTGGAGATAGACAAGTGATCCCATTCCACCTCTCTTTATTCCCTTCTGGATGCCAGGGGAAATATAAAATTCAATAGTAGGATCCATTTGATCCATGGATCCATATCCATTTTTGTGGCACAATTTTAAATGTTTTTTTGCCGTTATCAGTGCTATGTTTTCGATGCTATGTGCTGGGTGTAACCTGCGTTTGTGTGTCAGCTTGCGTGTCTCTGCACATGCACGAGTCCACGACTGCCTGAGCGCCCTGATGGCATTGTGCAGCAGAGTCCTTGACAGAAGTGAATTAATCAGACCCCTCTGGCCCATTTGTCTCTATTTGGAGGGCTAATTGGAAAAGAAGCAGGTGTTAATAGAGAGAAGAGGGCGCCACAGTAAGAATGTGTGTACGAGTGTGTGTTTCTCATGTGTGTGTGTGTGCATGCGTGTAATAGAAGTCTCAGAGCTAAGTTAGCCAGACTTAATTAGGCTTGTTCAGGCTCCAGCCAACCTTTTACATCTTTCTCTCTCCTTATCTGAGGTGAAGGCGATGCAGCGATCGAGAGATGGAGGGAAGTGGGGGAAGAATTGAAGACTGCAGTCAGGCCTCTTGCATGTTGGTTGGCTACACTCTTGAAAAAAAAAAAGCACGAGCATGTCCACACAGATGTCTCAGTAAACCTACACAACCACACAACATTTATGATGCCGCCTGCTGTTTAGAGTGGGCACAGTTATAGACAGGTTTTCATGTCTAAAGGATGGGAAACGCTGCTCTCCTCCCTGCAGATATTTACCTCCACTGCTGGTGCCTGGGATTGTTTGTTTGAGATGCTCAATTGCGAGTGTGTGGCAGGCCTGTGTCCTGTCCCGCGGCTAGCTGCCGATAAAGTTTGAACCTGTTTGGAAGCTCAATCAAAGGGCCCCGCTAACTCGTTAGCTCCCTGCATATTTAGCTGTCTAAGTGATGTCAGCAAGTTTTAATGGACGGCAGCTTTTCTCAATTACGCAGGAGGGAGGCAAGCAAACTGTATCCAGCGCTATTTGTGTATGTGTGTGTGTGTGAGAGCGTGTATGTGTTTGATGTGGTGTTTACTCAGTTGAAAGCTGTCTCCTGTGTGGTCTCGCCACAAAGTTATCCCCCTCCAGATCACACACACGTTCACCTGAGGCATGTGTATGTGTGCTTGCTGTGTGCGAGTTTGTGTGCATGTCCTCATGGAGACGAGTAGGTGTAGGTTCAACACGTGACGCATCTTTATGAATTTTTTGCGGCACACTGCTCTTCCCACCGATGTCGTGTACACGCATGTGCACACAGACACATATACAGAGATTCAAGACATAAACATACAACAAAATCTTCCATAATATTTAGATATTTCCTATTCACACAACTCCAGACATGTGCACCCCCATGTACACACGAAGACACATTGTTCTGGCTTCTTTCCGCCTAGCTTTGTATCTGTTTTTGTTTCAGTCTCACACACACTCAAGAGCTGGATTGTACAGCAGCCTTAGTGCTTCGTTAGTCAGACAACCAACCCTTGATCCATCCATCCATAAGGCTGTATATCGAACCTCAATAATACAATAATAACCCTAACCCAATAATAATGCATTTTGAAAACATTTAAACAATACTGAGCCCTATTGGTCCGTCCGTGTTTATTTATGTATGTTATAACTTATTTATTTGAGGAGAGTTTCGTCTAAAATGTTCATAGCTTGTGTGTGTGTGTGTTTGTGTGTGTGTGTGTGTGTGTGTGTGTGTGTGTGTGTGTGTGTGTGTGTGTGTGTTAAAGGGTGTGTCAATGCGGCAAAATATGCATCTATGTGAACATTCTGCCCTCCTGAACCTGGGATGCCCCCTGACACACACATGCACACACACAGACACACACACATACACACACACAAACACCAGTCAGAGGTGGGATGGCTGCAGGCGGAGAGGCAGGTCGGCAGCGATTAGAGGGGCTGTGTGTGTAATGGTTGCCATGTGCGGACCCATCTCATCCACCATTACACACACGCACACGGCACCCACCTCCCGAATCCCTCCAAGATACCATACACTTTTAAAAACATTAGCCACTAATGCTTTAATGCCCTCGCGTCAAAGTGGGGTTTGACTGGAGCTAAAATGGCAGACACAGAGGAATGCTGGCTTGTGTTTGCTTTGTATATGAGGAAGGGCGCCGGCTTACTTTTGATTCAAACATGATGGAGCTGTAGCCAAGCTGCGTACTCCTCAAAGCATGTCATGGACGCATTAAACACAACAATGCAGCCAACTTGTTTATATTTACTTTTAAAGAATTACTTGTACATTTGTTGTGTCATATTCAATACACATTGCAGTGAAGCACCATTTTTCTGTGGGATAGATCGTCAATCACAGGCTTCCATGCAAAATGTCGACTGTTGTGGATATTTACATGAGAATGGCGGGGCCATGCTGCTTTGTCAGTAATGACTAACGAACACTGGGTATGGCTAGTGGCCTGTCTCTGGAGCGTGCCAGGTGTTTGTTCCAGATCAGGCTACATAAAAAGCAGCATCTGACCTTGGGACGGGTGGGTGAAACCCGAGTTGCCTTCACCACGTCTAAATGTCGGGCACCTGACAAAGTCTGAAGCTCCTCCCCTCCCTCCTGTTAGTTTGCTCTTTTTCTCCTCTGTACCTGTCGCCTCGCCCTCCAAAAAGTGGGAAAGTACCAGGGCCCTCCTCCCGCCTCACCTCCCTTTTCTCCTCCCACCTACACCACGCGCACATACAGAACCTTTGGCCATTGGACACTGAACAGCTTCCTTGTCTGTGCTCGATGAATGTAAAGACAACCAGAGAGGGCGCAAAAACAAAAGTGTTATTGCGAGGGATTCACTGTGTCAACATCTTAGGTGGTGAGCTCTAGAAGGGAAAAGGGGGCACAGTCTGGACTATTTACTGACAAAGGGAGCGTTTTACAAGGGAGTTATTTAATGTACACTTCACCTTTACATGCCCCCGGCTAACTAATCAGTAAAAGCAACATCTCTGTCACTTTAGGTTTCTGACAGTGATGTCGCTGTGGGGATGTGTCACGTTCACAAGACAGGCATGAAAAAACACATTGTTGCACCAAGACTTAGTTAGGAGGGCAGGACATTGAGGTAGAAAACATGCTTTTAATGTGAGCCGCTGTGAATATTGGCATTGAGGATATAAGACCAAGTCCTTCAGTGCCTTCAGCTGGTACATTTGCTAATTATTGTTGATCTGTTTGACACAAAGTAGCATTCCTTGAAGCATGAATGCTTTTCTTGACCTTGTTCCTGGAAGGCAGGGCAGTGAGACAGACATCTGTGTAGAGCGAGACCCCACCCGACCCACGACACACACTTCGACACAGAGTGAGAGAGGTGTGGTTGAGAACCAGCAGGGAAAAAAATCACTATCAGCACTGCATTTCCGTTCTCAGCTAAACTGTGAAAAGTAATTGTTTCTTGGATCTTTATTAGTAATTTAGGGAAATAGGTGATAATGAGACTGCCTGTAACTTGGCAATTGACTGCAATTAGCACAATCAGATGGAGGTTACTGGGTGCTCGCTCAGTTTGTCAATAGAATAGACCGACTTCTCCTATACCTCCTGGAGCTGAATGCACTGGTGTGTTTACATTTTAAAACAAATGACCAAGCCCACCTAAAGTTAAAACGACCATAACCAGGTGTAAAATCTGTGTGCTAGCACTAGCTTACATGCTAATGGTCACACACTATTTTGATTGAACTTATTGCTCTTGTGTATGTGGAGGGACAGAGAGAAACAACTAAAAAAACAATAACAGAGATTTGGTTAATTATCTCTTATTGACCAACTTTACTTCAAACTGTTATTCACTAAAAGATTGTAGTAAAATAGTATGAAAATATTTCATATTGCTGAGTTTCTCTGGACCTTTTATATATTCTGCATTGTACCTTTTTAAACATTCAGTAAATTAATCAGTTTTAATCTATCTATGTCCTTCACCTTTTAACATTCACCAAGTCGGGACCAACTTGATCAATATGGAAAGAGCTCTCTCTTTTCTTAGTTTCTCTCTCTCTTCACACTTGACTTGTCCCCCGGGTACAGCAGATTAATACTGCTATTTCTCTCACCGTTCAGTGGAATGCAGAAGGAGAATTGTATAGAGGTCTTTAATGAACTGGGTGGCCGGTATTGGCCTCAACACCAATTAACACAGCTTTTAATTATGGCTCTAATCAAAGCAGCTGATGGCAAAAGCCCCTGCAACCCTGAATACAAGCGCCCTGCTGAGACATGCAGATGCACACGAGCACATGCACACACTTCTGCTGAAGTACAAGAAAAGCGGCACTTTGAGAGAGGATGTGTGGTCATTTCAAGAATCGCTCATTCCTTACCCAGCTATCTTCCTCATTTATTTCCAACTCTCCTTCTTTCATTGTTGACCTTAGAACTGATCTTAGAATAGATCTGATCCAGCTAGAATGATGGTTTAAAAACATATCTGGCCCCAAAATAGCCCAAACACTTTTTATTTAGAATCTGTAAGGCAGTGAGTCAAGGGTACGCTGCCCCTATCCAAAAACATGAAGCAACAGGAAGAGAATGTCTACTGGAGTAGTCTGCCAACTTCCCAAGCTGAGGGGAAAATTGGTATTTTTATTATGAAGAGAGGGCGCTGACTGTTTGAGAAGAGTTCATTTCACTTAGAGGGCTAAGACAGAGGAGACATGGGACGTGCAGAGATATCAAAGCGGCTGGTTATTAGCCGGTACACATTTGTCTTAGAGCCTGATTTCAGTTTCAGTGCTTCAGCAGCTGAGTAAGGAGGGGAAGGACTGCCAGCTACAGTGCTTGATTCTAGTAATACAGATGGAAGTAAAGCTCTTGAGAGTGTAAGTGCTGTTCTGGAATCAGTTTGACTTCTTTTGGATCAGATTCTCAGCAGGGCCTGGAAAGGACGGACCTAGATCAGCAACCTTTTTTCTCTTCTTGGGAATATTACAGGAGGATATGTCATTTTTGGCAAAGACAAGTAATAATCGCAACCTTCTCCAATATGCATTTGATTCTATACAATCATGCATGCACTGTTATACTTGAGCAGAACACTGTGTGGTTAAGTGGTGAAGTATAAAAAGTTAAAACACAATTCTCTATGGCAGATGAGGTCAAACTTTTATCAAGCTTCCTGTTGAAATACAGAAAGTTGTGACAGAGTCAATGTATTTTAGATGGAAAAACAACAAAAGCAGCCCTCTTTCCCCATCAATATGTTACAGGGCATGATGCTGCGAGGGTCTGGATAACCAAGGCCACATTGCTCAATTATTTTATCACATAAAAGGCTGAACATATGTTTCCTAAGCAACCTGTTCCTGTGCATGTGTTATGTATATGAATGTTCCTGCAATGAGCTGATTTGTATCTGTGTATGTATGTTGTTTTGTGAAATGATGCCATATAAGGTCTCAGATCAAAAGCTCCCTTTGAGGAGTCGAGAGAGAGAGAGAAACAGCGCTGAGCTTGTCTCGTTTTCATCTGGCTGAGATCTCTATGCATCCCTGACACCTTTATTCTCTGTCCTCACTATTTTAATCTCCATCTCTTTCTTTCGCCTATCTCTTTTTGCATATTCACTGGGAATTGTCAGCAAAGCTCACCTACTGTTTCTTATCAGCTGCCTTTGTAGAGCAGCAATGCCCCAATACCAGACAATCTCAAAATGGCAACACACATGCACACAAGGAAAACATTTATAAGAAAGCTTTTTTTCCCGATCCTCACCTTTTCTTCCTCACTCCGTCTCAACACTGGCACAAATATACGTAGAAACACACACATGCAATCTTGTGCACGTACAGGCAGCGTGATAGCAGAGCAGACAGAATGGCATTAAGAATGACAAATAGAGGACGAGAGATAGTAAGGTAGACAGACAGAGAGAAACAGAGCCCAGAAAATGACCCTCTTTAAAGCCTGTTAGAAATCACAGCCAGTCAGCACGCTCTGCGCTGGCATGGCTAACTGTCGGAAAACAGCCCGTCCGTCTCTCAGTTCTCAAAAGCAGCCCTTCTTCTTCTCTTTCTCCTTCCTTCTCTCTTTTTCTTTTCGGTGTCTCTTTGTCACTCTCCAACTTGGTTGTACTTCCTGTAACCCTGGTAGCCTTTATTCCTTTCACTGACAGAATTGGTTTGTAGTTGCACTGCAGCTCCCAGCACAATGTCTGGCTTTAGTGCCTATGGCCCCTTTCAAGTTGTAGGCAGGGAAGGAGACTAAACTGGATCTAGTATAACTGTCTTCTTCACATTTAGTTACAACGTGCATTGTTTCCACATACGTGATACAATATATTATGTGAATACTGTGTGTGTGTGCTTGTGTGTGTGTGCTTGTGTGTGTGTGCTTGTGTGTGTGAGAGATGGATGGATGGAAATAAAGTTGAGCCAAGTCAGTTTTGTTTTTATATATTACAAGTTTGTCTTAAAGGCTGTAGATAATGAATCCCTCTATACTTATATCATTAATTCAGTTAAGAAAAAAATTCCACAAAAAAGACAAAAAAGGGAAGAAACCACAAGAAGAGCAAGAGAGGAGGAATCTCGCCTCCGGACAGACAGACAGACATGCAACAGATGCTGAACAGGCTACATGAAAGTAGCAGAAGCAGAATTACAATATCAAGTAAATAGAACATAGGTTTATTAGAAATTACATCAAATATAATGTAAAAGATGTTCAGGCAAAGTGTCGATGGGTAATGTAATATGGAATATGCATTAGGAGGCAACGCATATTAAAAGCAGTTGATATTTGTGGAGTCTCTATACATATTGAAGTGGTTGATTTCAAAGTGGTTCTGATCTTTTCATCACATGCTGTGTTTCATTATATCACACACATACACACACACACACACACACACACACACACACACACACACACACACACACACACACACACACACACCTAACCTAATTAAAATGGTCTGTTTAAGCACCATGCGTCAGGGCCTAGCAGGGGTAGGTGTTAGGCATGTGGAGAAGGTGGGGGTGCTGCGAGGTGGGGGCACACAAATCTCAACTTAAACGCAAAGAGATTAGACAACTTTTGCAAGATATTAGCTGTTCAAAAATGAGAAAAATGTCCCTAAGCCTCTTGTACAAGCACTGGACCTGGTCAGACAAGGCCTGCTTTTGTTTCACAGACAGACGCATGGGGCAGCGTGTGATTAGTGTGTGTGTGTGTGTGTTAGTGTGTGTGTGTGTGTGTGTGTGTGTGTGTGTGTGTGTGTGTGTCTGTGTGTGTGTGTATGTGTGTGTGATGGCAGAGAGTCATCAGGCCTGTGGTGTGCAGGATAATGTGACAAGACTGATCCAGGCCTATGTGTGCGTGTGTGGCGGCTACATAACAATGAGGCCAGGTATTAGCAGTCAGATTAAGGTCTTCTCCACCTTTCACCCATGTGCCACAAAACAGAAAGAGAGAGACATGAAATGATAGGAGAGTAATAAAGATGTTGAAATAAAATAATGGGACACCTCTGTGAATATGCCTAATAAGTATATAATATAGTCTAATAAGTCTCTATATATATATATATATATATATATATATATATATATATATATATATATATAAAATCAGTTTTAACAGTGAGTGAGTATTGCATTTAAAGATTAGACCTGGAGCACAGATGATGAGCAAACATGGATTCTCGAAACAGAATCATTTATTGAGCAATAACCTTGGCAGCAAAAAGGTCTCAATGCTCAGATAAAAACAGCTGGTGAATCCAGGGTTTGAAGGCATTACAGTTGCAATATTAGAGATATTGGAGGCAAAAGGGACAAACACAGCGGCCACCCACAAGGCCAATTATAACTATCGCCAAGGGACGTGAAAGCTCTGCAGCATGAAACATGAAAACATCACCCTCCCATCTGAATTATTGAACCTCAAACACTAAGATACCAAGTTGCTATTTGGCTTGGAGACTGACTATTCATTGTTTACCAAATGTGTAGTTTAATTAATTTTCTTCGGTCTCTGTCCATGTATGTGCATAGTTGTGTGCAGTCAGATGTATTGTGTAGCCACAGTCGGTGCCCTCAGCAGTAGTGTGGTGTTTTTGTCAAGCTACAAAGACTAAGAGATAGGGAGGGAAAGAAGAGGGGTATTTGATGAAAAGCCCTCTCTGTGTGATAAGGATAGCCACCAGAGTCCCTGGTGTGTGACAAGGCCTGGCCCCTGTCATCACAGAGCTCCTGTTGTGGCTGAGAAATACCCAACTATACCCCTCCCTCACCCCCAACTCCCTCTTCCTCATTGCCAACCCAGAGAGAGAGAGAGAGAGAGAGAGAGAGAGAGAGAGAGAGAGAGAGAGAGAGAGGTGGGGAGACAGTCAGACAGACAGAAAGTGAGAGTCCAGACAGAGGCCATGTGTCTTATGGAACAGATTTAGTGCTAATGTCCCCCCCACCCACACCCCTCATCCCCCCTGCTCTGTGCCCACCCTCTGCCACCCATTCCTCCAACCCCTACCCCACGTCACTCTGTCCTGGCCGGTATCATCCCTTCGTAAGGAATGCTGGCCTGTTCCAGCTCCAGTGTCCCATGGCTTCACCCACTCAAGCACCCTCCCCCCCAGGTTATATTCTGCCTGAGCTTGTACCTGAGACTTGAGACTTGGACTCTAGTCGGACTTAAGTGATGAAAAAGACCACCTCTGACTTGAACTTGAGTGCTGTGAGACTAGATTTGAGTTTAAAGGCAAACACATTCAAGTCTCATGTTGGGACCTTGTTACATCGCTGCACCATGAAATATAAACAGGTTACTACCCATTAGTCAATTCACTTCATTTTACTGAGCAAAATGGTCAAATATTCTTTATTTCCAGCTTGATAAATTGTGAGGATCTGCTGCTTTTCTCTGATTTTTGTAATACCTTTTTTTTATGACTGTAGGTCCAACAAAATAAACAATTTAAAGGTGGCAATGAGCATTTGTAAATGTTGGACTTCAGAGTTGACTTGATCTCATCTTAAATAACTTGAAACCTGCCATAAGTCCTTGATTAAAAAGTTACTGACGAAATTTAAGCCTTCACTTGGACTTGTCTCACATTACTTGCAGCTTGACTTGGACTTGTCTTCACTGACTCAAGTCTTGACCTGGAAATTTCTCGAGTTACTCAAGACTTGACTTTCACTTGCCCGTAACAGCCCTGTCTACGAGCAAGTGGGTGCTGACGTGGTGGAGCAAGAAGAAATGTTGTCAGCTTTAGATGGATGAAGAAAAAATGAATTTTGTTTCAGTGAAAGAGAAATGAAGGATTATAGGAAAGTAGGTATATCCAGGAGACAGTGTTGAAAAGGCTTCAAATAATGTAAGAAAGTGTTGACAGGATATGAATTTCACCTGGAAGTGCTGCTCTCCCAGCTGGCCTACGGCCTGAACAAACCTACTTCACTGAAAGTACCAAAAGTCAAACGTGCGCCGCTGTAGTATTAAATAATATCAACAAATACTTTTTGAGATAAATCACAATATGAGGGTTCTCAGCACCTTATAAATGTGTGGCGGTCACTGGAGTGTCCACCACTTTAGGACTTGACCTCAACATCAACCTTCACCCGGCCCATCGTCCCCCTGCACTTCCCGTATCTCTGTCACATTGACACTGGCATTCTTTCACGTTAGCGCATCGCAGCGCCGCAGATAGGCCTGCCAGACACCCCCTGTGCTCTCCTAGTATCTGTGTCACACACACACACACACACACACACACGGTTAATTGGTAACTAGAGTTTATGGGTAGCCGGGAACTTATAGTTTGACTACGCTGTAGCGAGAAGACGCATGAGATAATATGTCGGCTTTTGGTGAGTTATGACCACACGTGTGAGTGTTTGAGATGTGTCAGAAGTGGGGTGCTGTGTGAGATTAGGGACGCTGCATATGCCGTTTGAATTTGAGGTTGTGTTGTCGTGGTGTCGTTTTTCTCTCATGGCAGTGTTTGTTGAGAGAGTCGACCATTTTACGTTCAAATGTGAACGACTTTGGATAACACAAAATATTTGTTTCTGTGTGTGTGTGTGTGTGTGTGTGTGTGTGTATGCATATGCAAGTTCCTTTCATTCACACACAACTCGCTAGCCGTTGTCTCCTGTAGCCAAATGCTAGCATTTACAATTGCCACTTATATAAAACATTAATCTTCTATTTTGTTCCTCCATCGAACCTAATCCACATTCATTGCACAATCATTTAACAAGGTTTTTTTTTGAGGGAAGTTATTTTCCCCCTTTGACTCTTCAATCAATATCAATAAAGTGGTCTAGTTATCTATTTTAACCTCCTTCAACAACCAGCAGATCAATACCCATCTGTCATGGTTTCACCCTCTGAATGTTATCGCTTGCCGGAGATTAGCCCGCTGTAGCATCTTATCCTGACATTTTCTGTTATCCTGAGTTATGTAGGTTAGAAGGAGAGGTCTATCTCAGTGCTTTCCAGGCTTTACTTGCCCAATTGCCTCATACCGAAGAAATAATGTTCAGAGAATTGCATGGCGGGTTTTTAACCTTAAATGTCAGTTTTCATAATTACAAAATTGTTTGTTTTTCTTTTTTGATTTCCTCTCTATTGGTCTTTATAAAGCTTATTAAACATTCTCATTTTAGGATATTTTTCACAATAATGTGCATTTTCTGGGCATACAGTTTTAGTTTGCAGTATAACCATAATACTGAAGTATTTCTCTCTATCTTTGTTTTTGTTAAAACACACTATTTGACAGCCCTGTTAGGAGGCGTTCCCCCTGATATCTAACCACACACATTTATAGTTCATGTATCACAAACTGTGTTACCAAGTGTTAACGGTGCTGCATGCTGGTACTTAGTGTTTATATATGCCATCGATACATTTACCTTTTTTTTTATTTCTGTGTTGCACTATTGGTCTTTGTCTTGTTTTTCTATGGCGTCTGTTAGAAAATGTAGAATTTCATTCGGCTATTTTCCTCTTCCCACAACCCTCTAAAACCGCACTGAATTTAAATTTAAAAAACGTTTTCCCCCTGTTAACACGGGACCCTTTCTCTGTCACATTGGTGTGGAGGGTCATCCATATCCCAGACTGTCACAGAACCAACACAGGTCCATCCTTCATTGCCTTCTCATCCTTCAAGTCCTGACCACTCTCCATCTGTCTGTCAGGCCAGGACTTGACCTCTCACCTCTGGGGCCCCGCCCATCTTGTTACCCCTAACCCTCAGTTGATTGTGTCACTGACCAGCAATGGTTAATGTTTCTTTTTTTTCTCTCTCAGAAAGCAGAAAATTAATGACACATAGTTCGCAGAAAATGTCTGAAAGCCAACAAAGGTTGAAATATAAATGAAGGTTCTTGTAATATCTTATAATACGGGTAGCATGTTTAAATGTTAAGATAAATTGTCTGCTCTTGGTTGGCGCTTGGGCATAGAATAATACCACAGGTAATGAAATACATTTTTTATTCCACTCCACCCCTTTTGAAGACGACAGCAGGACCTTTTGTCCCAAATGTTCCACATACGACTGATATACTGTTATCTTGTATGTGTCGAGGCGTGAATGTTACCCCGGTCAGATACGCTCACTGCATCTCAAGCAAGTTCCAGCCAAGAGTCCAAAATCCTAAGATGTAAAAGATCATCATTAACATTGAGCAACATTATTCTCTTGAGAGGAATGACACCATTACAGAGGAGTATAAAAGTAAAATAATGTAGATTTAAATTTCATTCACCCCCATCCTTCTCCTTCTCTCCCTGTCACCTCCTCCTCTCCCCGTCCTTGTACCTTGATGCCTGCTTAATGCCCAGACTGATGAGCCCAATTTGGACTGGTTCTGCGGCGGGCCCAGTTTGATTAATAGCTCTAGGTGAGGTAGCATCAGCTTGCCTCGTCCTTGGTTCATCACACACACACACACACACACACACACACACACACACAAGTACAAACACCGACACACACACACACACTCATTGTCACCACACCAGCCTTGTAATTGATGACAGAGGACTAACCATTTGCAAACCAAATGTAGAAAAGGGAGACGGAGTAAACTCTGCTTCCTACACCTCTCCACCTCCTCTCTCTCTCTCTCTCTCTCTCTCTCTCTCTCTCTCTCTCTCTCTCTCTCTCTCTCTCTCTCTCTCTCTCTCTCTCTCTCTCTCTCTCCATTTCCATTTCTATCTGTCTGTCTCTGCACCTCCTCTCACTGTCCACACACCCACTCTTTCATTAGGCATTTGTCACATTGATATGAAGGGCCAGGGCAGCATTGTGACATGTTCAGAGGGCAGTATAAATATTTGATTAGCCTTAATGGAAATCGTCACGGCGCGCTAATTGCACCACACATTATCTGAGGTGCGGTATCAGCGGCAGACATCCCCCTTTGATCTCCCCCACCCCTCCCTCCCACTCCTCTTCCTTTAGCCCATCTCAGCCTCTCTGTCTTTTGTTTATGCAGTTTATTTTTGGTCATATGCTGTTATCTGTCCCCCCCACCGCCCACCCCTTCACCTTCCTGTCTTTTCTTGTCCCCAGCCTCTGCTGTTGTTGTCATCTTTCTCTCAGTGCACACTGACGTCTCTGTCTGCCTCTCCTCTCCTCCTCACTGTACGTGTCTTCTGTGTCCCGTGTTGTCCTCTGGTGCCCTGCTTGCCGATGTTTCCCCCCATGACGGAGCTGAGGCTAAATAGCTGCGAGTGCTACATACACACACAAATAGACACACACAGGGGACCCGCGGACAATAGAGAAACCACAAGCACGTTTGTTTTGCTCATTCCCATCTTCAGCTCATGATGTAGCACTATCACATGTGATATAGACATGCAATGATACCATAAATGACTAGTCCCTGGTGCTGAGTGGAATCACATGTGTCTGAGTTCAAATCGAAGGACATGCTGATGTGTGGTGACATTAAGTCTGCAAACAACTGTGTTAAATAAGTTGGTTATTAAAGAAAATCCTTCTTGATCTCTTCCCTTACGGAAAAGGCGAATGTGTCATAAATGGCCACACAGTTGCATCTCAGCCAGAACACCTTGAGAGTCTGTTGACAGTCACTATTTTTATTCACATTTTGGAAGAGCTTTGTAGTTAGCAGTCACTCGTCACCACTCAGCTCAGTGAGTTGTTCATTGAGTTGTCATTCTACACGACTCCCTGCCTTGTTGACTTTCAGTGACGCTTTGAATTCGAATCATATCCTCCTTGTTTGTGTGTGATACATTTGCAATCCTTTTAGTTGTGCACACAATGAGTTTTTTTATTCCCAACATGTCCTTCCTTAACCTCCATCCTGTTTGTATTTACTTGTTGTTATTTACGGCGCGTCTCCTGCAAAGATCTGTGACATTGTTTGGTGTCGCTCCTCTTTTTCTCTCCCTCTCTCTTTCACCCTCTCTCGGACGTTTCCATTTAGCCAAAGACAAAACAAGTTAATTAGATCGGAAGTGCGGGCCTATCAATGGGGAATCAGTATTCAAATCAAGGCCTTGTCTGGACACAAACAGCAGGAAGCCAAACAAGACCCCGGCGCTGCTGAATGCGAGGACAGGAGAGGGAGAGAGAGACATAGAGAGGAACAGAGAGAGAGAGAGGGAGAGAGAGCTGTAGTGGGGGACTTGCATCGGCCAACACACACACTGTTTAGGTGCTGGATCAATTGTGTATGTATGAATATAAGTTCAAACTTCGAAGCATTCCTATAATATGATTCTCAGTTTGGTTTTGTGTGAACTGCAGTTGCCTTAATTTGCTTTATTATGTTAAGTATTGTAAGAGCTCTGAACATGCTCTCTGTGAGGTTAATAAATGTTAAGTAAACCTCAACAGGGGTCCGTAAACTGGGGCACTATCACTTCACAATTAGGCAGTACAGTATACTGCATGCCGCTATTTCGTAGACAAAAGATACGGTCACTCTAAATAGCATGCAGCTTACTTTAAAGGTCAAACATGTAGCATTTAAACACAGTAACTTGGACAATAATAATTTTGTAAGATTAAGATACGTTTGGTAAAATAGACTGCATTTTACAATGTGTGTTATTTAGAAGTGCTATTTTTCAAGTATAGAATTTGATGCAATGCCATTGCAGGGAGGGGTTGGGGGGGGGGGGGGGGGTGCTTGTAAGTCACAACATCCAGGAAGCAAAGGGGTTTGTTTAGGGAAGCATGATCTTACAATGATCACGACAGAAATATTACTAGAGCAGCACAGCAGTCTTTTACACCATCTGGTTTCATGTGTCATACGTTGACAATAGCAGTCAAATAAACACGATTATTCTCATATGTATATACAGTATACGGTATATTGATGTTTCATAATGACATTTTGCAACTTGTATTTGTTTGTTTTTTGGGTGATTGGTTCAGGGGATTATTTTTATTCATCCAATTAACCTCTCTGGCTTTCCATCCCTCCATCTGCCCTAAACATACAGATCTCTGGATGTGAACACAGCATCACCATTTGTTGCTGCTAATTTAACAAGTAGAAAATATTACTCTTAGGTGTTTGGACACTAGCAGAGTGTCCGCTTGACGTTGGCATTTTAACATACAGCAGCAGATATGGAAGTCAAAGAAAAAGGAAAAGGAGAGGGAAGTGGAGAGGGAAGGGAAGTGGAGAGACGGGTGCTGGGGTCCCATTATCTCATGTGGAGGGCCACCTGAGCTAAAGACAGCCATTTGTTCCCAAATCGACCTGTCGACCCCCGCCTAATTACCAGCCAATTATTTCCAAATGGACCGCATTCACCCCACAACCTGCACACTTAAAGAGGAGAGGGACAAAATAGCCTCTCTCCCTCTCTCTGTCCGTCTAACTCATTCGTTCGTCCAATCCCATCGTCTTTCTTTTACTCTCTCCTCCTCCTGTTTCAGCATTTTCTATCCAGTGAGAAATACTTTTGCTCTTATTGTTGCAGGCTTTGCAGTCAGTCCAACCAACCGCCCACTTAAACACACACACACACACACACACACACACACACACACACACACACACACACACACACACACACACACACACACACACACACACACACACACACACATACAAACAAAGTGACCTAATTATAGGAAGATTTGACACAGAGCCTACGTGTGGGTGTGTATGTGAGATTGTTGCTATTGTGTGTGCACACACAAAATATTATGATGCAGCTCTCATATTGCTGCTTCATATCTCTCTCTCTCTCTCTCTCTCTCTCTCTCTCTCTCTCTCTCTCTCTCTCTCTCTCTCTCTCTCTCTCTCTCTCTCTGTCTCTGTCTCTGGCACCGGTCAGTCTCAGCAGGCCGATGTGTATCGATGGGTCCGGCATGCAGGAGCCACCCGAAGGAGAAGAAGGCTGTGCCCCTGTTCCCAGAATTCTTTGTGGTTGGCCTCCATTGTTCGCCACCACTTGTATACAGTATTGTCAGACTGATTGTGAGCCTCCGCTCTCTCTCTCGCTCCGCGGACGGCTAGAGAGCAGGCAGAGTAGAGGAGACGGAGGGAGAGGGGATGAGGAGGAGGAAGGGAGCAGTAAGCATTGTGTCCCTTGCTCGCCATTCTCCTGCCTTCCCATCTGTTTCCCTCTCTTCCTTCCTGTTTCTGTGGGATAGTGAACAGATTAGTAATAGCTCCACCACAGCTCCTAATAGGGGAAGTCATGGTCGGGAAATACGATGGATCGGTTAGAGATATCATCTGGCTGAGTGGCGCAATAGTTTTGAACTCTGACACCTAGCTGCTCGCTGGCTGACTTTGATCACTTGGTGCAGAGTGTGTGTGAGTGTGTGAGTGCGCAAGACTGAATAAATTGTATTGTTGCCATGCAAAATCATTGCATGGAAGCAGAATAAACGTCCCTCTGACTTAATCTGAACAAAACCTGAACATTAAAATCTTCACAAAGCCAGTATTTACTGAAAGGCTGTTGTGTTGGCTTGCCTTATATTTACAGGTGTTTTTGTTAATGTGTCCACCCCCTGTTTAGCCCATTCTTCTCATATAATATACATCCTATTGAGCACCATCTTAATATCCCCACAGGGATCATTTAAGCTTCATCTGATCTAATCTAATATACATATTCTGGAAAGTTCAGTGTTACATGGCTTAATGTGTCCGCCTTAGATGTGTGTGTGTGTGTGTGTGTGTGTGTATGTGTGTGTGTGTGTTTTGCTCGTTGTGGGCTGAGACAGGGCTGCGTACCGGCCTCCTGGCTGAGTTTGAAGCTAAGTGGATTAGCATATCTCCCATGTCAACTCCATTCACTGTGACAGCCTGATGACATGGGACTGTGTGACGGCCGCGACCCACCTGACGTCCACGGCTCAGGCTTCCCAGCAGGTGGTCTGACTCTGGGAGGCAGGGAGAGAGGGAGAGAGGGAGAGAGGGAGAGAGAGCTGGGGGAGTCAGAGATGGGCTTATAGAAGGCAAAGTCATGCTCTTAGCTGCTACAAGAGTTCAGGTAGACAGAAAGCTTTTTGGTCTGTCGTTTTGTCTCTGACACTAGTTGTGAAGAATGGATGCTTTTCTTTTGCTTCAGCATATGAAGCCATATCACTGGGACTTGTGTTACTCCTCTCTGCACATTATTGGGTACGTTAGGCCAAATTAAAAATGATTGGAATCATAAATATCATACAAATGTGCATCGAGCGTACACTCTTCAAGTAGACTGTTTTACATCCTTTTCATATAGATTTTATACTTTATTATTAAACTTTGTGTATGCCAGATGATAAGAGTATATGTAGACTATGTTTTGCACGAGGCACGGCCTTCAGTATGAAAAGGGCAATAGTCATGTAAATAAACGAAACCAAAAACAATGGCTGCTGATATAACAAGTAAATATGTGTGCGTTCAAGACAAACACGCTTACATATATACGTTTTTTTGTTGGATTTTTCTGTTTGACTGGAAGTCATTCAATTCAAGTTTTTACACTGAACTAAAAATAAATGTTATTGTATGCTGAGTGGTATGCTCAAAAATAGTTTGTATTATTTTAAGTATGGAACTTCTAATTGCAGCAACCCTGCCCATTGAACTCCACAAGACCGCTGCTAGTCTTCTGGTTTATTATTTTTGTTCACCTTGAGTACTGTTTGCTTTCTGTAACTATATTTAAAGGTTCTATTACAGAAATCCAAAATCAAACACATTCGTGCGCACACAGACATATTCCCTGTCTTTCCCTTTTCTTGCTCACACAGGCCTTCTTTCCATCCTTTCTCACTTCTCCTCACACACACTCTCTCCCAAGACCCACCTCCCTCTCTTTCTCTCTCCCCCTCCTCCCCCACCGTCATTCTCCTTCTCCTCCTACACAGTCTCGTGCCGGCCTAGCCAGGCAATGCTAACACTTTTGTCAGGGTGATTAATAGCATGCTGGATTGTCGTTAATTCACTGGCTAATGACTGGAGGGAGCGGGCGAGAAGAAGAGAGGAGCGGAGCGGAGCGAGGCTGGAGAGTAATAGACTGATGTATGAGTGTAGGCTGCTTCCAGTGGCAGAGGTGAATATCATCATCCCCCCCCCCCCCCCCTTCTCCTCCATCCACCCCCCCCCCCCCCCCCAACTTCAGACACACAGCTACTGTATAGTAACAGAGGCTAGGATGTTCATTCAGGTACAGAGGTTTTGGCACATAACACACATGGGTAGGGAGTTTAATAGGTAATCAGGTCCTCCAAGATCTCCCAAAAAATCTTTATTCCTGCAAATGTGTGAGTTTGCCAAAATCTTGCATATTAAATATTTTATTTAGAATTTTTGATTTTGTTTGAAAGGACCATTCCAGTGAGAGCAAGCTTGAGTTTTAAGAAGCATTGAAGCTTGACGCTTTTTGCAGATTTTCATTTGGCTGTGTCTCGTAAAAGTGGCTCTTAAAATCTGTGAAGAATTGTCACCGTCTCTTGCGAAAACATTTCTGGCATTTGAAAAACACTTTATTGGACCCCGCAAATATTGTAGGATTTGTTTGTGGTAATTCTTCTTACAAGATCATGAATGTCAGAACGTCTGGTTAATCTCCCAATGAAAGAAAATAAAATAATAATAATATGAAGGTTGTTTGGGCCTACGCCGAGCGTCCTCTCTGCCTCACATTGCCTCTGTTTACATATTGCACACATTAGATACGCACCTATATGGATTTCTTGTTAATTATTATTTTTTAAGCTGGAGCCACACAATACATAACTCGGCTGGATGTGTGGTGTGATTTTATGGCATAAAACGTAACATCACATTTTAAAATCACGTAATATCTCTCTTCCCAGCTTAATTTCATCTGTTTCATTATTTTTCACGTTCTCGTTTTACCTTCCAATCCCTTCTTCTTTTCCCCTCTGTTCTTCCTGTTTCATCCAGCACCTTTCTCTATCTATCTTCTCGGTTTCTGCCCCTCTCCCTTTCCCTCACGCCCTCCCTCCCTCCCTCCCTACCCCTGGGTGATGTTTGCAACTCAATTTGGCAAATGTAACTCGATATTGATTATTATTAATATTTATCATGTTTGTGAACATGTTTTCTTCTAGTGCTATTAATCTGCCCTGTTAATAAATGTCTGCAGCAACCTGGGCCCCGGGGCCCCTTGGGACCACAGGGCCACCACACACACACACACACACACACCTGCTCTCAGCTGCACGAGGTTGCCTGCGTCTTCTATTTGCCTCGAGGCTTGATCACAGCGTACACACACACACACACACACACACACACACACACACACACACACACACACACACACACACACACACACGCACAAAAGACAGAATGCCTTTAGGCTGCTCAGCACAAATAACACATCAATACATCAGCCGTGTTGCATCGGCACTACTCACCTATAAAAACAGGTTCCAGTCTGCAGTGACCAAATTCAGTCAAATTGTCTCTTGTTTGTATGTGGAAATGTTGAAATGTTCAAGTGCCGGGATTATAGTTGTTTACTTTTAAACACTACAAGAGAAAGAAAGGAAGTAAGGGAGAAAGGAACTAAAGCACAGAGAAAGAGAATAGGCTCGGGACAGCTCCCCCTAGCAGGTTTTATAATCTGATAACCATACCAGTCAAATATAGTAAGGGAAGGCACACACACACACTGTTCTTGCACACTTGCACGTGTTCACAAGTACACACACACACACACACACACACACACACACACACACACACACATAGTTTTACCACACATAAGGATAGTTAAAGCATAGTTCTTCTGTAATTATTATGCAGAGCAGCAGTGCATGTGCAACCTTGTGGGGAAAAAACTCAAATTCAAACCCAACTCTTTTCTTTTGCCCTTTCTTTCTATGTTCCTTAAAAATTGTTCTGCCGCTGTGATCCTTCTTTACCTGCTCTGAAGAAGCCATGTTGAAGTTTTAAGTGTTGCTTGGAAAAGTTCCCCAGTTCTTTTACAAGGGGAAGTGTGGCGGTCTCGCTCGCAGAGGCTTGCTGGTATTGTAGCTGACCGTGCCCCCATTGCTCACTCACTACTTCCAACCACACGCACAAACACACACCATCTCCACTGAACGCTCTCCTTTGCCTACCTCGTGACATGCTTCCATTTATACGTCATTTTGAATATAGTACCCTCGTACCACCGTGGAAAAATACACCATTGTACAGTTTTTCACCTCTCACTCACACTCACTTTGATTTGCACTCGTTTGACTTTTACAGCTGCCTCTCTCCCCCGCCCCTCCTGTTTTAAAGCAGAGGGTGTTTTGGGCTCTTTTGTGTGCAGACAGAATCATCAAAGGCCTGCTTAATACAGAGGAACAGGTACCAATATCACTCTGTGGCCCAATAATGTAGCTAAGTGGGACCATATTGACGCAATGTAGCGGCACAAACAGCAGATTAAGCTTTGGGTTTGAATGCTGCCCCTCACACACACACACACACACACACACACACACACACACACACACACACACACACACACACACACACACACACACACACACACACACATGTGCACACATGTACGCACAGAGCTCCCACATCAAAATGTTTGGTCATTTATTGCTCAACCAGCTACCCATTTTTCATATCTGTCATGGTCCACACATTCTCCCTCTGCCTTCGATTTTTTTTCTTTTGCCAGACGATCTTTCCTCCCCATATTTGGAGCCGGTGCAGAATTTTGCATAGTTTTGCCTTTTCCCTGGATACTGTCTTTTCATCAGCTGGCTTTCCTTTTGAATTGAACCAGATCAATTTACTGCCAGACAAAGATACAGTCTCTGAGTGCGTTGGAGGGGGAAGGCAATGGGGGAAATAGGACATGTGGGCTTTATGATGGCCATCATTGGCACACACGTCCTATTTCCAGCTCTCTTTTCTTGTTATCATAGCCACAGCCATGGCTCCACTGTGCTGCTTGCTCTCCAGCAATAGCGTACACCTAGTACTGAATGCTCAGGCTATTATTGGCATCCATTCTAGCCCGCGCGGTCTGCACTGCTTTACACTATGTGCATCCCTGTATACAAGTAAAATGCATCTTTAATTGCAGTTTTATAAAGATTTGTGATGTGTCTCAATGAAGGCATGACTGCTTGTTCTTCAAGAATTGGTCTTTATTTGATGCAGTATTTAAAGGTTTCCTCCCCAGAATTCCTGCATGCAGTCAGTGTTGTTCCTTTCTACCCAGACTGCATTGAGAATACAGCCCAGTCTATATGCCACAAGGCACATGTGTTTGTGTGCGTCCAGGCAGACGGCAGAAAATGACTCTAGATCTCTATCTTTCTGCATTTAAGTCTAGAGTGCTCTGATTAAACACAACTACAGAACAATTTGCCCGTTGTAAGGCCCTCCGATTAAACTGCTGATTTTCAACACCGTGTCAAGTTATTCTGCCATGGCAACGGTGATTACTATGCTATCAGCTTTTCATATTTTCTTTCTATTTTTATTTTATTAATCTGGACTCTTGAAAGGAATTTTAGTCAGATTTCTCTTTAATGCCTTGTGTTATGTGCTTGTCTTTTGTTATATTAGACATTGTTAAATGTGTATTTTAGAGGTTAGTGTCTATAAATGTCATATCTATGTCACATCTCGTAATTTCACTGTGACATGCAGTAATTACGAGATATCATCTTTACCTACAACACCATCTGATCTTTTGCACATGTGTTTAGAGTACAGTAACAGCTCCTGCAGTTGCAAACAGATGTGTGTTTGTTTGATAGCCGGCATCTGTGTTCATACGTGCCCTAAAATCTTTGTTATTGCAAGCCATGCTACAAAGCAAAGAGCTCCGTTTATGGCGCGCATTTACAATTTATCAAATAAATGGGATGCCTTCATGTGGCCTGGGCCCTGCTCTCAGGCAGAGCAGCGTAGTTTTCCACTGGAATAACAGCCGCTGAACAAGCAGCCCATTGTAGCCGCAGCCAGCACCGGGACCCCCAAGGTGCGAATTAATGATTGACCCCTGATGTAATCAGGATAAATAGCTCCCCGTAAAAGAGAAAGAGATGGCGAGAGGAACAGAGAGAGAAAGAACAACATAAGGAGCCAGGGAGAGGAAGGCACTATCTGGCCCGGGTGTTTTTTAAGAAGCCCTCTGGGAGACGAACCTAACATCTCTTTCTGGGTCTTTTGAGACCCAGAGCTAACATACAGCTGTTTAAAAGCAGCTCAGTCGTCAATTCTTAGACTTTTCGCCTCCTCCCCTTTGTCCTCGCCCTGGCCCCTTTCATTATTTTCCTGCTTACTTTTCTCATCTGCAACTTTCTTTGGGCACCGATCGAACATGTAATCTAAAAATGTACCTGTTTTTTCTCCAGGCAACGTTTTTATGAATTAACTAAGTTACAACTGAGAGTTGAACTTGTTTAATATCACACCGCGTTTACCATTTTTTTCTCACTTTACTGCTCACAATAGATCTTTTGTTCATTAAAATTAAGAGGTGTTCTTTCTCTCGTTCTCCTTGTTAGACAATTATTTGACGTAGCGATCTGTGCATTTTTTGTACACAGAGGCTTTTAAAGCCAAATAGTATTTAATAGATTTTCCGAGGCTGTCTTTCTGCTTGTCAAAATTGCTCTCAATGGGTCAAGTGCCAGTGAGAGTGGGGGAGTGAAGAGGGAGAGTGAGTGAAAAGTGTTTAACAGCCTGAAAACACTTTTGATTGTGCAGAGGGAGCAGCAGATAGGGCTGAGTTATAAAACTTTAATTGATCTGTGAAAAGTGGAAGCTACTGCTGGCTCACTTGTTCCAATGCTTAATTGCACGCCTTTTCTGAGCCCCTATGAAACAGTGATCATTAAAAAATGGTTTCTTTTCCAGTGAAAATCACTGGATGACGCAGAATCAGTCATAAAAGGCTGGATTTTATTGCTGCAGCTTTATATGATAAGTTTCCCGGATCTGCATGGACATGCTGCAGGTTTGCCAGGCGCTGTAAAGCCCTTGTCGCATGCTTTCATACTTTCACATTTAACATTTAAAACATACATGTCAGTTAATTTAACTACTTTCACAGTCCAATTCTGTAACTGGGCAGAAACCCAAATATTTATCAAAGAACAAAAAACTGATGCTCCGTATGATGAATGTGCTCTTGTACAATTTCAGCGATGAATTGTTCTCCACGGTTCATATATCATTGTATGTTTTACAATCCGCAGTGTTTCCCTCCTCACCTGCATATGCAGAAAAATAGTTTAGAAAAAAAGTAATTAATTGTTGTTTTAATTTAACTTATTAATGATGCATATCGATTGTATTAAAACTCAACCCACAAACTTTCATGTGACCTAATAAACTTTCATGTACTAAGAAGCACATTTTTAAAAATGTTATGTTGCAGCTCCAACTAAAATGTGGGAAGCGGTGGCAGGCTTGGCAGCAGGCTAGATGGAGGCTAACGGAGAGAGAAAGGTTGATTGGAACCACTCCTGCTGTAATTTTGGGCCTAGTTGGCCTGCTGATTGCCAGTCCCTGTGTTTAGATAGTAAAACTGCAGTGGTGCTTTGACTAAAGACACCAGGATCTGTCCAGAGAGGAAAAGAAGGAGACACACACACACAAACAAAGTACAGATTAGGGCTGGGTATTGAACCTCTATCCGCTTTATTACTGATTTAAGCGTATTGGAATTTGGTAGCACGGAATATTAAAAATGTGGCAAGTTTTTTGTACACTGGCTTTGAATCACAATTAAGAAGTTTGGCTTCTTTAGTGAAATAAAACAAATAGTTTTCATTGAAAAACATGTTTGTACTCCTCAAAATAAGATATTTATTATTTTATTATTCTGCTGTTGAAAGAGGCCTACGGTAAATAATAAAAATCCCACATACTCCAAACAGCAAAGCAGCTCACTGAGATACATGTTCACAAAAGAATCCTCAATAACACATTCAGAAAAATGGGATGAAACTTAAAGCCAAATGGTATGTACTACGACACACACACACACACACACACACACACACACACACATACACACACACACACACACACACACACACACACACACTTGAAGTGCTCAACATAATTTTCACTCACGTTAATATGGTGGGATCCTTGAGCAACAGGCACAATCATATTGTCAATCTCTGGACGTGACAATAATGCTAGGTGACGAGGCTAACCAGGTCAGTGATAGACACAGCGATTATTTGTAAGCTGAGTCCTGGCAGAAATCAGTGACTGCGATGGATTTGAGAACTTTTCCCATCAACGACTTGGCTAACATAAAGCGTCTTCTCTTCGTCTGTCTGGCTCTTCTCACATAGCCTCTGGAAACTCTGTGAAATCTTCTAGCTGAATGATGGATCAGATGGATCGGTATTCTTTTCTGAGGACCCCAAATTGTGTGGTTTTCTAACAGTGCAGAGGTTTGGAGGTTGAGTGTTTTTTATAATTTAGGGTCAATAAGTCATTGGATGCGTAGCGTCTGCTGATGATGTATGTATGTCTTAGTCTCTTTATTTCATGTTCGGAGTTTAATAGTGTAATAGGTAGTTAAAACTGAGTTTTTCTCTTTTCCTAACAACTGTAAAATCCATGACCTACACAATGTAATCTCCTAAGAAATTATTTGCTGTTTATAACTTCCTCTGCCTGCCGAATAACAATTATCTTTGTGTACGTCTTTTGTCTCATAGATGACAGTGAGCCAGTGGACAGCATGTACGACACAGAGGCCGACCTCCCGGGTATAGCGGGCGGAGGCGGTGCCGACAGCCCAGAAGATGACGCTGAAGACGGCGTCATCAACATGTCCCCCCTGCCCTCACCAACTCCTTCCCATCCGAACAACAACCACCACCACCTGCTGCACCCCCACATCTACGCCACCCACCACCACCACCACATTCACAACAACAGCAACAGCAGCAGCAATGACCAGGACTTCACCACACCCAAGGAGGGCTCACCCTACGAGGCGCCTGTCTACATTCCCGATGACATTCCCATTCCCAGCGAACTGGAGCTGCGGGAGTCCTCAGTGCCAGGTGCCGGCCTGGGCGTTTGGGCCAAGACCTGCATCGGTGCTGGCGAGAGGTTTGGTCTGCACAGCACGCTGCATCATGAGGCCACGGGCAAAGACGGCTCCTTTGGATGGGAGGTAGGAACCAGCAGAGCTTCTCTGTACTTTTGTTGTTTGCAGTTTCTTTTCTTCTTTCTTTTCACTGTGTATCACTTTTGACCACTTACATACTTCATGAAACAAATGTAGAGTAAGATATGAGATGAAAGAGTGATCGAACACTGAAGTGAATGAACAAGCCGTTCTTTATTCATTCACATTTCGAGCCATCACTCTTTACCCACAGCCGATCTCATCATCAGCAAAGATGCCCGTTCCATTTGCTTTCCCCGTGTGATTGGACCTCATCTTTTGATCCTGCACATACACACAGACATACACACACATTCAAAACACGCTCGTCCAGAATTCCAGCAGCACAGCGATGTCAGATGGAAAAATCTGGCTGATTAGTGGAGGTATCAGCTTTTCTGGGCGTCAGTCCGAGCGAGCACACTCATTTGGTCACGCCACCCGATATGGAAATGGAAGAAGCATGGCCCGATGCGGTGGCGGCATATTGAACTATTAATTTTCATTTCAACATGACATTAGAGGATATTGAAGTTGCTTCAGTAAGCTCATTAGGAGAAAAAAAGGAAACTCCTGATCCCTGTCTCTCTCTCTCCCTTTCTCTCTTTCTCATGTGCCTAATCAGAGATGAAATTTACTGGCCTGCTTCTCATTTCACTTACTCCTTGCCTCTTCACTTTTAGGGGGCCGGTCATTCACATAGTATAATATTACATTTGTTTGTAATAAGGAATAGAGACTTTGACAAGGTAATCATTGGAACGCCATGTTGGACAGGGCATGATGCGCTTGAATTAGACGCCACCAGCTGATGTACAAAGTGACAAGTTTATCACATGTGACCAACAGGCCATGCAATGATTTTGAGACATATTTGTTTATTGTTGTTTCTGGGAACGACACATTTAGAAGAACATAATAAATTGAGACATTTGAAGCAAACATTTTAATGTGAGCATTTAACATTAATTGATGAGATAAAACAATAAAGTTTATTTATAGAACTAGATCCAACTTCATGGTAAACTAAACATCACACACACGTCACACTGATCTGCTCTGTGAAATTAACATTCAGGCAGACAGAGTAGAACTAGTATCATAGGAGCAGGAATGATGATTTCATTGAAGCACATTGTAACACTTATATAATATGTTACAGTAAATCGACTTGGAAGATAATGTAGAATAAAAAGAATCCAATTCAATTTACAATCGATGTTAGTAGTCATATTGTAAAAAAATAAGAATATTGCACATATTATATCTCTGAAAAACTCATAAAAGTATGAAGGCTATGAATCCTTCATTGACAAGATTTTAAAGGAACCCATTATTAGGTTCAGTGTGAAGAACTCCTGGTCCACCAAAGCCGTCATTTTTTCTTTTCACCCTGTTTTCTTGCTAACAGTTGTAGGAGCATGCAGGCGATTAGAGCACACAGGCACACGCTATATGGCTGTGTGCCAGGCTGAACATTTTCCTTTTTAAAGTTCATATTATGGCTAGCCATTTGGGGTGCAAAGGGCACCTCTCCAAAAGCTACACTCTCCCTGTAGCTCTCATGTTTTCTCTCAGTTTTCCTCCTCCTTCCTCTTTTCTCCCCAGACACCCCGACTAATGCATATTCATCAGCTAAGCTCTAGCTTTCTGGCTTGTAGGAAAAAAGGCCACCTTCAGCTGTAAAGAGATACATTCACACATGTGGTGCTCAAAGAAATGTCCTGGCATACACACACTCAGCATATTGTTGAACTTTTAAGATTTGGCTGCTTTAAGATAGAGTTTGAAGTGAAGTGAAGTTTATTAAACCACCTGTTAAGGTACACTACAGTATGTACATTGACACAGTTCATTACATTATTCATTCTACCACTGACTTTGATACATGTTTTGGCCTTTTGGTAACATTTTAGATCTTTTGTTAGTGAAAATTTATTTCAGATTAATTAGCATTTTGCTGTTAGCCTGAGGTCAATTTTGTTTTCCCTCAAGGTACAATCTCTGGTCTTTGACTCCGAACATGTCAAAAACGTAACAATTGATTTGTCTTGTTTTCCTCCTCCTGAATGGTGGTTGGGCTGTGGGTTAGGCTGTATTATTTTTTTAAGATATCCTGTCTGGGTTGGGGCTGGAAGGCTTCGGGGGCTCTCCTCTCCCAGACTCTTATCACAGATAGTCATAACAGTCAGCCTGTTGATAGTCATCAACAGACTCCCCTAGGAGTCCCGTACACCCCCTTTCACCTTCTACCCCTCAACTCATCTACTGCCTCTGGTCTTAGACAAATAGACAGACGAGGGAGCGACAGAAGTATGGCTGAGTGAAGAAAGATGTTGAAAGAAACCAGAGAGAAACAAGGATTAATGGGGATTGATAGAGTAGGAAAAGAGGATGCATAAAACACATTTCACTCAGTATTAGAAATGCTGGATGAGAGTAATACTCTTCATGGAAATTCTGTGAATGTGTGTATTACACCAGTCCCCTGCCAAAACAGGGGGATGTATTATGAGAGATAATAAGTGAAGTCATGAGAGTCTCTGTGGTGTAAATGTGATCATATCTAACCAAGGCCTCACACATTTTCTCAGCTCTCTTGGTTGGAAGACAAAATTGGATTAAGTGCTTAATTTAGTTATTAGAGTGATTAGTGTAACTGTGCTTCCACTTTATAATAAATTGCAGTATACTGTATTGCTAATGTGGGGGGAAAAGCTTTTTGTTCCAAAATGCTCCTTAAAGTTAAACAACCTTGTTTTATTCTTGATGACGAGACCACTTCATTTTAAATTGATTGAATTATCTTAAAATCAGAGGTTGTAGTCTATACTGTACATGTAGCCCTATAATCCTTGTTTGCAGTTATAGGGTTTTTCCTCATCAACAATGATATATGCCATCTGCAGTAATACACTCCAATCCAAAACAATTTAATTACATTGACTGCATTTTTGTGGATTCTTTACCAAGACTGGCAATAACTCATTATGTTGGCTTTGCAAGCATTGCGGCCTACCAACGAAGCCAAATGGCTCTAACAATCAGTTGGCGGACGCTGTAGTGGAAGTGTAGATTGGTGGAGAGAAACGGAGAGAAACGGAGAGTGTAATAGAAAGAGAGAGTGAAAGAGTAGCAGTGAGAGAAAGAAGAAAGAAGGAAGGCAGAGAGGAAGCCTACTATTGTCTGTCCCTGGGGCGCTGGGGACTGGAAGAGGTGTTAACTCAGACTCATTTCAGCGAGACGGACAGCTCAATCTAAGAGCTGCTTTGCTGCGGGCCATGGCCATTCTCTTCTGTCTCAGACTCCCTCTCTGGGCCAGCACCGAGTCATCCATTTAAAAACCATTATGCTCTCCCTTTAGCACAACATGATAGAACGCCGGTGCCCCAGGTCTACCGTATGTGTGTGTGTCTCTCTGGTTGTGTGTGTGAAGGGCTGCCAACCCCTCAGGATAGGAAGGCCTGAGCAAGCAGAGTGAGGCAAGGCCCTTAGAGAGTCCAGTGTGGGGATCTGCTGTCAGAGTGACTGCTGCTATTATCTGGCCGGTAGATTGGCCTGACTTGCCTATTGATAGAGACATGTCACCATACAATGGCTGGAGGTATTGTGCTCTGTGCACTGACTGGCATTGAATGGACTCACTGATCTAACTCCCTCGGGTGTTCAGATGGCAGGAGAGAGAGCAACACATCTGTGGATGTGTTTGGAGGAAGCGGTCCATGTTAAAAGGTACAAATTTACAGCTCGGACCTATGCATAACATCAAATCCTTCCCACAGTAACTCATTTTACTTTGATCTTTAGAATAAAAACGAGATAAAATCAAGTCAGTTATATCCGTATTCAGAACATTCGTGAAACAAACAAACGGTATGACTAAGCCCTCTCGAAGCGATATTAATGGTGTTTACTCTCACTTCTCTTTACCTTGTGACCACTGGGCGTGTCCTCACACTTCTGAATCATGGCTTTTGAAACTGCTGCAGCACCTATTGGCTTTGTCTTTTCTCACTATCTTTTGTTTCTCCAGCTTAAGTGTTTGCTATCTCACAAAGTTCTGGCTTTAAGGTCAACGCACTTCAGGTGCTGCAGAACAACCACACCAACTGTGAGAAGACAAAGTCACTTTCTCGTCAGTTTGGACGAGTTACTGGCTGCTAAACTTGTGATTATAATTAAATGTATAGAATATAAATGTTACACAGTACAATACCTTCAGGGTATGGTATATTCTGAGCCATGATAAGGAGGATATAAGAAGGACATATATTTTGATTTTAGGGATGTGCATTGATGTAGACCCTTTGGACAAGGTCAACACAAATGCTTTCACACACAAAAACATGGAGTCCATGTCAGCCCTGCAGCCATATTTGTCTCTTTGCAGCAGTGGACCTTGGGATGACTTTGTTGCCAGGCAAACTTATTTTTCTCTGTCCCTCATTGTTTTTCTGTTGACTTTTTATGGGGTGATTTTCCATATCAGTATTATTCACCCAGTGATGTGTGGAAAGAGGCGAAAAGTATGCTAGCTCTTCTGTTTACCCTGCTATTGACTTAGTGATAGGCTAAGACGTCTGGCGGGCACTCTCATGTCGCCAAGGTCCTACGTGACAGATACCCATCCGGCCATGGCATCATGAATCTCCCTCACCCTCTGTCAGGCACTAAATCTCCGGCTTCACAGCTCGCTTTGCACTCTGACGTTGTGCTTCCTTTGTGTTTCCTTTGTTCCCAACCTAATCGCTGAACTAAGCTAATGTCCTTGTCTCTAAACTTTAGGCAGAAGAAGTCCTGGCACACCCTGACACTTATCTGTCCTGACCCACCTCTCGCCTCCTAAAGTGTTTGCTCGCCTTTTGTGTTCTGCCTGAGGAGGGCGGATGGCTAAGTTCTTATGCCGCAAGATATCCCTTTAGGGCATTCAAGGTGCAGCTTGGAACTTGTCTGATCTGTTTGCTTTCTACAGAAAGGTGTTCTTTATCTTCATGTTTGGCCCTTAAGGTGACTGGTACCGATCTGATAGGGCAGCAACTCCCTGGGACTGCCAGGAGACAGTAGTCACACCAAGTGAATGGATAGTATAAGACAGAGAGAAGGAGTAAGATAAAAAGAGAGATAAAATTGTTTCCTGCTTGATTTGACTAATGTGCTTTCCAGCGTTCTCACGGTGACAGTCATGTTCTGCCACTTCAATTATGAGTGTTGGTTAAGGCCAGTGAAAGTAAGCTTTCCTCAACCATAACACCAAAACCTTAATCCTATTTGAATCCATTTGTTCATCATCTGTTTTTAGACACTCGGTCCTATCATTTCTCCGAGTTAACTTGAACCCCTACCGTGGAGGCTATTATATAGAAAGCTCATCACGTAAATGGGGTCATTATCATGTCTTTCAGAAATCAAATCAGGACCATGCTCTAATGAGCATGGCCTTGAGCTGAGAGTACTTCTTAAAGCCACTTAACAGGAAAAACAGCAGGTCTTCTTAGTTGTACCTCCTCAGATCTAGTTATATTGGAAAGTAGAGGATAATGGTATATTAAAGGGTCAGTTCACCTAAATTGTATATACAGCCCTTGTACAGTCTAGTTATGGAGTCAATTTTGAGATATAGAACATTGATGTTTAACTGACAAGATCCACAATATTTAATGCAGCATTGAGTCGCAGACAACCCGATTCTACACAAGCACTGTGACAAAAACAATCTTTTAACAAAGGGAGTCTTTCAAAATGTCCTGATTGTGAATAGATTTATTTACAGCTAACTGCATATTTTATAGGATTGGTTTTATGAAATGATGTGTCAAGATATAGTGGTACTTTGGCACATCTGCGTATAGTCCCACATTGTAATGAAAGGGATATCAAACCTGTGGTTTCTAATAACAGCATTGACCAACAGTGTGCGGTTTTCTGTCATCATTATTTGACTTTGACAGAAACCCCAAGTTTACACACGGAGCAAAAACACCAGAGAGAGTGTGTAACACCACAAGACTCGGGCCTGGGTGCTGTAATATCTTCCATTCACGTTCATTTTATGTAGGTTTTAAACATGCCATTAGCCAATTTAATCCAATTTTCCCAGCTTTCGGAGCACTCCACTGGAACAGATTCCATCTAATATTAAACATATGGTCGTCGTTGCCCCTAGAAACACCATACCAGCGTTGGGCTTTTTTTAAGAAGCTGTTAAAGACAAGCCTCTTGTGTCCCAGTGCAAACCGTTGTCAATTATCTTCAATGAACACGGTAATTGATAACGAGGAAGCAGCGCAGCAAATTAAACGTCAGGTTTGATTAGAAGCCTGATACCTTATCATTTGTTCATAACTCGTTACCAACATCTGTTAATTAGTTAATAAATTAATCTGCAGGGCTCGGATGAAAGGTGCGCAGACTCCTGAGGAAGTACATCGGGCAAAGTCATCCATTTTTTAAGAGAGTGGAACTCGACAAATATTGTCCCTGGGATTTGGGCTGTTATTACTTGGTCATTGGTTTCAGACCTCAGCCACTCCAACCAAGCATTCTCAATGGACCCTCTTGTTTGCCTGAATAACCCCCCCACAGTCTCCTCACGCATCTCCACCACAATGCTATCCTTTATTGCAGGAGGTTTCTCTTAGCAGGCGTGCTTTAAACATTCATTTAAAAACCCTCACTTTGGCCATCAGTGCTCTGTGGTGAAGTTCAGGTAACTCCTGTCCAATCCCCCTCTCCCCCACTCTTTCACTGTGTATCTTGTGAAACCCCATCGTTCATCGTTGCCCTGATGAATAGTCCCATCAGTTAGGGCCTCAGGGCAGGAGCAGACAATGACACTGCTCTTTGCCACAGTGGAAGATGATGACATTTGGCAAATACTGTTTATATGGGTGATTATGCTATTATGTAGACATACCCTTTTCCGCTTTCCCAGCTTTTGCTGCTTGGCTGATATTTATAAAATAATCAGTTTCATCTTATTTTAGCTCTGTCATATGCTGTCAGATATACATTTATAATGTCAAATATTTCTTGTTTCTCTAAGGGTATAGGTGCACGCCCTCCAATGCCAGACGTTTGTTAGTCACAGATTACTGACTCTTTCTCCCATGTTCCCTCACTTTCCCTTTCTCCCTCACTTTAAATCTCAATCCCTTGTGCTGCTTAACATTTCTGTGACTCAAGCAGGAGGTGGTGACCTATTAATCAGGTTCCCGTGGCTGTTGTGATTGCTATTTTCCATAATCAGATACACAACTCGGCCTAAAAGCCTTTGCTGTAGAAATACTTATTTTCGTTAACTCCTTACAGTTCTTGTGCTGTGCTGTAGACCTCAACCCATGAGTAGTGAGCACAGGAGGAAACTGGAGGGCACGGCTGTGCCTTTTAATTACTTTTTATTGGGTATAAACCCTAACATTTCAACACAGTGTGTCTTCGTTAGAGTCAAACAGTCACCTTACAACCAGAGAGTCTAATTAAAGTATAAGTAAAAGTTCAGTAAACATTCATATTCTCTGTTTTTTACAAGTTTTTCTTTGTTTTAAAACGCTCCAGATAAACACGATATTAATGTACTGTACATTTCTGTGTGCATATACTGTAATGTGGTGCCACACGAGCATGCACAGGAATATTAACTGTACTTTACCACACACACATATGTCCACACAAACATAAAGAGACACAGGCAGGCAGGAAAAAGACATTCTCACATGTTTTTCTTTCCTCTACTCAGTCATTTAGAATAACAAGGTAGAGTGAGAAGCTAAGCACGATGACGACATTAGATCTAAAAACAGTGTTGAATTGTTGAAGTGTCGAACACGCCGGGACGTCTTTACTTTGGAAAGTCTCCGGAATCGCTCGGGTGATTTTTACTCATTTTCTCCACCACTGTCATTGTGAACAAGAACCGTAGTCTCGTCTGCATGAGACCACAAGGAGGTTCTGACAGAGTCAAGATTTGTAGTGCCCATGTGTGTGTGTACTTGTATGTGTATGTGTTAATCCTTTTGGGCACCGATCCGCCGTCCACATAATCCTAAATCTGTCAAATGTCCCCAACTAAAACAGGATCTCACCAGGAGTTTGGTGTAATATCTTAATTTAGTGCGAGTGCCTGTGTCAAGATGAAAAACAACAGTTTAAACAGATGTTTCCCAGACATTTCATTTATGAGATAGCATTGTATCATTCAATTCTGTTTGCAATATTCTGCACACTGGTCACTGTAAAACATTAATGCAGTGGTATGCAGTTAATTTTTGATGTTATCATCAGAGGTACAGTTACTATAAGAACATGCTTAATATCTGCCGGAAAAGTAGTTTACTGGGATATTTATTTATTATGTTTAAAGGTGGCGAGGAAAATGACAGCACGGAAGTCTTTGAAAGTAAATGAAACCCCAGACACCATATTAAATAATAATTTAATCACAGCTCAAGGATTACATAACATATTAAACAAGTGATGACATTTCACACAGCTTGTTTTACTTTGCCACTATAGCTGTCACCAAGACGTTGATTTACATGTAGGTTTAAAAGAGACTATTTATTTGTCATACTCCTGCTTCGTCATTGATGAACCCTTTAAAGCGCTTGATATGCAGTCACTGTCAACACATACAAGATAGACAAACCAAGTTTTGTCAAAATGCTTTTTTCTGTCAGGAATGTCCCTCACAGATCGAGTCAACGAATGATCAAGCAAACAAAAAACAAATCAATCCTAATCCTAAACTTTATTCTCACCGTGGAGAACAATAACCGGACTATTAGTCCAGGTGTCCAGAAAAAAAGGCAAGTAACTAGGTAACTTGACTTGACTTGTCTCATCTTCTTAATGATCAGAGCAGTGCACTGCAAGTCATTCAGTCCCCTATAAACGTCTGCTCTGTGCCACTCTGTCTGGAGAGGAGGTGAGCTGATGTTGGTGCAGGTACTCAGCATGCCGAACGGTACCATGGGAGGGTGAACAAAACACAACTAAAAAAAGACTCTTTGGCCATGTGGTACTGAACTTATGCCAAACAACAGAACAAAAGCATTGTCATATTGTGTGACTGTATGGCCTTCACCTTTACCTGCAGATGATATTATTGCTATATCTTTTAGACCACATGATGGTTATTTGAAAAGAAAATCTCACTATTATCTTGTTATTATTATTCAATAGTTGAAATCAAATACCGGACACGCTAATTTATAGTGAACCTCTTCGTGAGTCACTTTCTCTGGTGTTATTTTATTGAGCCTCAATGTTTCTGGTGACAAAGCCTGCTCCCCTCTGCTGGCCAAGAGCTCACAATGCCACTTTCTGAGTTCTGAGGGCTTTTAATGTTGTGTGGCCAGCTTTGTGTATTCAGGGAGAGAGAGGCAGACGTTCCAGTGCAACTATAGAAAAACATACTTTGTACAGTATAAAAGCACACCAGCAAACACACAGTCTTTTGCACACACTTGAAGCATGGCACCTGCCAAACTACTCAAGCAGTACAAACACATTTTTTCCCAACTCTTCTTCCTCTCCTGTGTAGTTTATACCGCTTTCCATACCCTACTTTCTCTTTTTATCTCTTTACCGCTGTTCTTGCACACTTGCACGTGTTCACAAGTACACACACACACACACACACACACACACACACACACACACACACAAACACACACAGCACAGTACGATCTCTAGCATTCATGTGATGGATCACCACAGGGCCTTCTGAGCATCCCTCACAATCTTGTGTTCCGCTGTACACATATACAAACACATTACAATGCTTGCAGATACCAGACTTTGATCTCTTTTCACATGCCAATGCACTGACAAGTGTCTGTGAATCAGACATAATGTGCTTTCATGGCAAAATACAGGGCATGTGCTTTAATTATACCGAGATCACAGAATTGAATCTTTTCCTTTGTGATTCATTGATTTCTCAACCCCCTCTCTCAATCTTATGTGCCCTTCCTCTCTATTTCTCCTCTCCTTCTTTTCTTTTCGCTCTCTCCTCCTCTTTTCCTGGCCTCCGGGGTCCCAGTGCTTCTAATTCGGCCTTATCAGTGAAGTAATTTAGCTGCCACAGCTTGGGTTTCTGTTGCGCGGCGAGCGGCCCCATTGTCCTGCCCTGCTGTTGCCGAGATAAACCCTAAGATTGAACAAAGTCCGCACTGACCTTTACAAACTCCCAAATCTCGCTCTGTACACCCCTCCCACAGATATTCTCTCTGCCTCAAGCTCTTTTCTTAAGGTGGGAGGGGGGCTTGGGGCACATCAAGTGGGAGTGAAGAAGCGAATGAGTGTGTGTGCGTGTGTGTGTGTGCGTGCGTGTATGTGTGTGTGTGTTTGTGTGTGTGAAAGAGTGAGAGTGTGTGGGGTCAGGGTGGATTGAGTGAGCGTGAGATGGACAGGGGAGAGGGATTAAGATGGCTGACTGAGCCTGTCTATATTTCCAATGGCACTTCGCTCTGAGAGGGAGGCCGAGGAGGAAAAAGTGCACTGCAAGCAGAGCATTCAAGTGTGCTTTTTCTGTCTCCTTCAGACTGCTAGAGACGGCTTGTGTGAGCCAGATTCTCTGACCTTCCCTCTTTCAACTTTTAACCAGAAATATGATTTCTTTGACGTAAAAGAGACAGTTTGTGTCTAAGTTCCTCGTACTTGCTGTTGATGTCCCTGAAACGGCTCATTGAGAGAATTCTGACAAAAGCACCGTTGAACCCCTCGTCTTACCTCCATTGTTATCTATCATGTCCTTCATTCCTTGGCAGAAGGCCCAAGAGGAGTCTGTCGGGATTGTTGCTTTGACACAGTGAAACGGCTAGAGGGGAACGGTTGAAGCCAAGTGGCTTGGGGTTGGATGGGGTGGGGGTCGATGCTGTGCCGGGGAGGTTTGGGGCACAACGCAACAGGAGTACCCTCTCCATTGTGAACCACTGTCATCCTTCAGAAGCCACTCGACTAGCTCTCCATGCCACAAATCCTCTCCGCTCTCTATTCCAGCCGTATGTCGGTCAGGCAGGGAACCTCATCAAAAGGTATTAGAGTTGGGGATTGAGACAGAGCAGGTGGAGGGAAGCAGGACGGTGGTGAAGAGGGGAGGAAAGAAGGGTTGTTAGTGTAGAGTCAGGGTGGTGGTGTGTGTGTGTGTGTGTGTGTGTGTGGGCGGGGGTGATGTGGCGAGGAACCAGGGCATACGAAGCCCTAAATTCAGGTGTGGGCTTCAGAGTCAGTGATGGAAGATTAGAGAGAATCTGCACCACTCTATCCGTTGGTCAGGGTGGCCCTGTGTTCATCCCACCCTTCATCCATCCCTCCTCCTTTCCTCCTCCCCCCGCACACCACCACCTGCCTGCAAGCCACCACCAGTGTTCCCAGGGAGATGAGCGCCACGGAGAAGAAGGCCCACAAGGGATTAACTTTTCACATGGCTGGGAGTCCTCGTCTCAAAAGACCTGACAACCCCAGACGGCTTGATTAAAAAAGAAAAGAAGAGAAGAGGAAAGGAGGGAGGGAGGGAGGGCACAGGAGGAGGAGAAGAGGGGGAATTCTTCACATGATGGCCCTGAGAGAGGGATTTTGGATATTGGGTGTCTTTTTTTCCCTTCGACCAAAGCCCCCATGTCTTGGTTGAGAATGAGCAAATTGTTCCTCCTGTTCTCTCTGCAGTCACTGTGTTGCCCAGCCTAAAGATGTGGGTGGGCACCAGCACACATTGTTGACTTCTCACAGGAAACCTAGAGATGTCCTCTAGTTTAAAAGAAGAAAAGAAATCATGGTGGAAGTGATGGCTTTTGATTTTTTTTCTTTGGATGCCAAATCCATCAAAGAACCAGAATATTTAGTCAATTTTCTACAATGATATGATTAGATCATGATGTATTATTTATTGGTCATTAATGTGTTATCAAAAGCCCTCTGTTGTTCCATGTATGTCAGCATTACCTTACACTCAAGGAAGACATTGGCAGAGAGATTCGGCGAACCGTTGCCGGCTTAAAGTTCTAGTGTTCAAGTGGCAAGGCGCCCTATTTCCCCTCACTCTATCCCAGATAAATTGGGCCTCTCAGGTTTGTCTGTGAGAAAGAGAGGACAAAAATCAAAACAAATGCTCCCACTGAAGTGAAGATGGGAGTAGGGGTTGGCTTTCCTCTCTGGCTAGCGGATCAGCAACTCAACCTAGCGGGACAGCGGGCCACTTAATACCTCCCATCTTGTCCAGGTAACAGAGTGGCCCAACAGGGGGGTCAGGGAAGGTAGCAGGGTATCGTCTTACAGATCACCACTCACCCTCTGGCTTCCTCCACATGGCTCACTTACCCTCTTCTCATCTCCTCTGCTGAGACACACTCGCCCTCTCTTCCCACACCCCTCAGTGAGGATACAAACATCCATTGAGAAAGTTTTCGCGGATGTTTACACCCAGTTTCTCTCTAAAAGGTCCACTGAGATGAACCAAAATCTATATGAATGACATGCTCAGGATTTCCAAGCGTTGCTGCAATTAGGTTAATTTAAAATAAACAAACACTCAAACCAGGTATTTAATCTTTAGTTAGTTCATTTGAGTTCAACTTTATTGATTTTCATGGGGATATTTGTTTAAAGTGAGAGTAAGGCGATGGGTATAAAACACAGAAAGATACAGGCAGTGAAAAAAAGTCTGTTTCGTAACAGTAGTAGTGCAAAGGACAACAAACGCTATATCCAAGGGGTGACTAACACACTCAATTAACCTTAATATCAGCCCAGATTTCTCATTAATCATGCTGCTTACCCGCCATATGGCCTCGGACTCCAAGGAGGCTCTGAACCTATTTGCTGTGCACTTGACCTTGGAGATGGACACAGGGGAACGCAGGAGTTGATTTCTGTCTGCCAGGATGTTGTGGGCCTTCTTCCTGGTCTGCTGGATAAATAGATGACCTCATATAAAGATGAACAGAGCTCAAGTAATCTTACATTGACTCACAGGTGGTTTGTGTTTTTCACTTAAAGAAGCACAAATCAACATACAGAATGAATAAGAAACACAACACACAGTACACATCATCAAGTGAAGGATAACAAATGTTATTTTTCTATGATAATGTATTGGCTTGCAACTTGCAAAGCCATCAGTGTAAAGTTATGCTGAAACAGTTAACCAGTTGATTAATTAGCTTATCGCTAGAATATCAACAATTCTGATAATGGTTTAAGTTATTTACTAAGAAAAAATGTCAAAAATTTAGTGATTACAGCCTTTCAAATGTTGATATTTGCTGCCTGTCTCTTTAGTAATATTGTGAATTGAATATCTTTGGGTATTCAATTGTTGGTCAGACAAAACAGATTAAAGATGTCACCTTGTGCTCTGGGAAATTCACTAAAAAATGTCTGACATTTTGTAAACTACATAAATGAATGGTAAACGGACCTCACTTATATTGCATTTAAAACGATCTTAAATAATTGTTAGTTGCAGCCCTAGTGTCAAGACAAAAAAGGAGGAGATAATCCCATGTTGTTAACTAGATGCTAATGGTATCTGCACGTAAAGACTAAGACACACACACACACACACACACACACACACACACACACACACACACACACACACACACACACACACACACACACACACACACAAACACCTAAAAACATAATGGAGTAAGGTATGGTTTAAACTATAAAGACAGATTGTGGAAGTTGTAGCGCAAATATAAAAGCATATCCAGCTTCACAGCAGGCTTCACAGTGTATTAATGGGACCAAAAGTAACAAAAGGTATGTCAAGTATGTGATCTCTAATAATAACCACTCAAAGCTTGGACCCCTGCTATCCCTGAAATGACAAAGGTGACAGAACTGATATGATATACTGACTCTTATTCTTTTGACCCTCGCACTAAATCAGTGTCCAATCAGTATTTCTTTGTCTGAGCACTCCTTCTGCAGCACGGCTATCATTAAGTGACTCATATAGGCCATCACAGGTAGGCCTGCATCATAGCCTGCTGGTGGCTTTTAATGGGGAATGGAGTTCTTTCTACTGTAATGCATGCTGAAGTAGCCGGGGCTAATGTGACCCCTATAGTTTGGCACTGCATTACTGCCAGAAGACACAGCAGTGAGCCTTTAACCTGGGGACGACAGGGCCATGATTATGTTCACCGCAGGGTAGGCTTGGCCAGAGGACGCTCAGCTATACACACAAAGGAGCACACGTACAATGACATACGTGGACAACGGGGCAATTATCAGCTTTTATTTTTTACATATTAGTCACATTTCCTTTTCTATTACAGAGGTGGTTCAGTTCAAATTTTTGATTTTATTTTTGTTTTATGCTGCTTTCCAGTGCTGTATCATTTGATGATACTTGTTTTCTCAAAAAAACATACATTTTCCTCAGATTATTATGACATTGTCTCTTTAAATGTGATTTTTGAATGCTGTGAGCAAAAAATTAAATCCTTTCATCTTCACTGAATTTTGGGGGAGACAAAAATCCCCTATATGGATATCTCAAAATTTGGCCAAATAAGGTACTATCTACCTTTAACACAATTGATTTTAATTGTTGAACGTACATAATCCAGTACAAAGCACACATAAACACACACATGCACACGTCAGGTTGACACAAAGTAGGCACACTTATTCTGCCTGTCCCATTTCCCTCCTTGCCACTATATCAGCTCTACAGTTACCATGTTTACTGTCTCTATTCACTTCCTGACTCTTTCTCTCACTGTCTATTTTGTGCACGCACGCACGCATGCATGCACACAAACAGAATCCAGTCGTATTTCAAGATAATTCTCTCTCCGCTCGCTCCTCTTGTCTCAGTATCCTGAGCCACTAGACACTGAATGGACCACAGGGAAAGCTGATCTCACGGACACATATTCACACACACACATACACAAACACACACACACACACACACACAAAACTGCGTGTGGTCCCACCATTTCAGTCCCCACCGTGTTTTCTAATGTTTCATCAGGTCTGAAGGTCAGGGTTTTGGACTTAAGACTCCTCAATGTTTCAGTCTCTTTTGGCTCATCAGAAGTCCCCTGCTCACCTTTATCACTTTCACTGCTACTGTTTCTTTTGTTTGCAAGATTTCCCCTCCTTGTGACTAGAAAAGGTTATGTTGTTTTCTTTCCCATCTTTTTCTCTGTGTCCCTCCTTCACTTTCTATTTTCTTCCTTCGTTTCCTTTCCTCCCTTTGCATAATTCAAATCAGAATCCCCATGTGAGCACCTTGCTCTTGACCTAGCTTAGAAAGCTCCTGATTGCTTTAATAGCAGTCCTTGGACCTGGAAGGTGGGCGTCTTTAAGGAACTCTGGTAAGAACAGTGTGTGTATGTGTTTGTGCAGTGTGTGTACAACCAAAGGGTGGTTGATTAGAACTGACCTCAAGAGTGTCAGGAGAAAAAGAAGTGCAAATATGCAAAGTGGACGTGTGCGCTTGCATAATTTGGGCAAAGAGAAGTGCAGAGAGGTCAAGTAGAACAAATGGTCAGCGGAGTGAATTCAAAGTCTATAAAAAACACACAAACACTAACCGCTTATATGTGTCTAAGGAGCACTGGTCACTTTGAGGTTAGAGAAGTGAGACTGTGATGGAAAAAGTTGATAGTTCCACTCCCCAGTCAGGGATAGCAAACTACAGAGGCATGTGGTTTATAGTGAGAAGCTCCCAGATGGAAATGAGTGTACGCGTGTGAAGCATAACATTACTGAGAGAGAGCTTATGTGCTCTGTCGGCTTACCCTTGGCAAGTAAGATTTAAAAAATCAGTTGGCACACACAAAAGTATAAATGCAAGCCGGCGTGTTTTGCCAAAGAGGCACAAATGTGCACAAGGCTAAGTCCTTCAACACTGGGATTGCCCTAGCATTAGCCAAAGTCAGGAGCTCCAAAGTAAGGCCAGCTAAGGTTGGGGTGATGCCTGGCAAACCCAAAGATTGAGTCTGAATTAGGCCCACCATTCAAGGCTACTGAAAGGAGTTCCTGAGCCTCCTATTCTCTACCAGCAAATTGGGAGGAAATCTGGCTATTGTGCAGAGTTTTGAAGAGGCTGGTGGTGGGGAGGGGGGTGCACACTGTGCTTACCTATAGATGAGAGTGGAGACAAAGGATCCTGGGACATCCAGGAGAGGCTTTGAAATCCCTCTTGGCTGGAGACGGAGGCGGCCTGGAGTAGCTCCTCGTGTAGAAAAGGTCAACAGTGCTCGGTCAGCAGAGACAGCAATTGGAAGAGGATTTAACTTGAGAACTTGGAAGGATGGACAAGATAGGAAAGATTTGAATTACATTTCCCTTATATAAAAAGAGTTGCATTACTTTACAAAGAGTTCAAAAGGTATGGTAGGTTTGATACTTTTAACATGTGTTGTTGCGCATTTTAAAGTGATACTCCAAACCTGTCTTTTTAGTATCGAACCTTCACTGTAGGCTTGAAATATTGCTGGTGAAAGTAGTCAGTTCCCTCCTGTGGTCAGCTTGAATTAATTTCCCTTACAATTGGAGTGGGGGGGGGAAAAGTCTCAAAATGCCCATTGAAACTTCTCACACCACCATGATCAACTTTTTGCTCACCACTCGAACTATGAACTGTTAACACTGTTGATGGGCCTCTTCCCATGCCCGGTGTCGGGTGTAAGAGTTGTACGGGAGAGCTTCAGTTTACCTTTTCACAATTAAGCTAACCACAGCAGGTGCTTCCAGAACTTTCATATGATATTAATAAATAACAAACTTCAGCAACAAGGTTCATGCGCTGTAGAGTTCGGACCTACTGCTGTTTTCACTTTCCATGGAGCAGCTGAGCTTCTGAAATGTGTGTGACAAAGTGACAACAAAGCAACTCCTAATGATGATGATGATGATGGCAGTCTTTTAGGTACACTTTGATGGATGAGGATTGATGTGACCTACGTTGAATTGTGTGTGCCGACATGCGTTTTTGTGTACGAGAACAGACAGACAATCCCTTAGGCTAAAAAGTCAGGGTATCACCAGACACACACACACAAACACAATTTTTTTGATGGGCGGTGTTACACTGCAGCCACCCTCTTCCTGATCAGTAGTGCAGCCCGGGGCTCTTCCGGAGTCTCTCACCCCTATGAGAGTCCAACTCCCCCCCTGTCTGGCCTACTATACCAATGCCACCCCTCTCTTCTTATTTTCTCTCTCTCTCTCTCTCTGTCTTTCTCTCTCATTAATCAATGTCAAGCCGTCCAACAACAAGGCCGGCATTCTTTCCCTGCCTGCCTCCTCGGTTCCTCGTATGTGTCATTGTGCCCCGACCCTCCCCCTCCACCAACTCAGCGGCCACCACCATCCTTTCACATGGTCGCAGATCCGAAACCCAGGCCCACACTGCCAACATGAAAGGTTGTTCAGAGGCAGCATAAGGAAGAGAGAAAAAAGTGAGGAGGAGGCATTTCTCTCACTTCTATCTTTTCTTCCTCCCTTTTCTTGCCTTCCTCCGGCCAGGGGGAAGAAAAGGATTCCATAGTCGTTTACATAATTCATGGGACACACAGGAGAAAACGGGCCATTGAGCAGTAAAAAAAAGTTTGGATGGAGCAGTCATGGGGGGCGGGGGACATGTATGCCACTCTTTGTGCCCCCGGACCCATCTTCCCTGCTTCTCTCCATTCATCATCACTCCCCACACACACAGTCATTGTCCCATGTTCGTCATTAACCTCTGGTATAAGTGGCTGTCTCTCTTCCTATCAAGACGTGTCTCTATGGGAAAGAAATAATTTCATCATGCCTTCGCAAACCAGGCAAATATGGCCCCTTTTTTCTTTTGCTGATCTGCACATTTTGATGACCATTGTCGAGGCAAAAGTCATTAACCTGAGCGTCCTGTAGCTATCAAAACGGAGAAGAGGAGGGCAGGGCTTTGTTTGGAGGAAATTAAACTTGATTATGGTGAGGAGATGCTGATGTTAGCCATAAGGACTCTTTCTCAGACATGTATTTACGATATTCACACATAAGACACTCACATACACACACAGACCTTAAAATCAGCACCTTCAGCGTTCCAAGATGTCCCCTGGGCACTTGTGAGTTTACCATTACTCATTGGTGTCGGTTTCATTGTCACTTGCCGCATATTCTCTTTTTTTCCACTATTAACTTGAAAATATGTAAAGCAAATCACAGACCATCCTATAACTAATACCCTATTTAAACACTTAACTGTCCACGTTTACATTGAATAATGAGACCACTTCTCGCATGAGCTCCTCGGCATGCCGTTTGTTTACAAAGAAGCAGATTGTCTCCAAATCAGCAGTCATTTGGAGGGGGAGCATGTGCTTAAAAATCCTTTCTCTCTCCGCGTCCTCCTTCTCCGAGCATCTGTATGTATTTGTTGTACTAATGAACGGAACAAAAGTTTCCGGGGGCCCTGTGGAAGGGGGGGGGGGGGGGGGTTGAGGGAGAACAGCCGTAGCGAGGCTGAAGTGGAGTCCGCTGAGTGGTCAGTCGCCATGAGGTTGACAGTGAGAGAACAGAAGACAGCGAGAGTGATGGAGACTTGACCCCGCAACCTCTTCACTGCTTTCTCTTGCCTTTTCCTCAAACCCCTCCTCAACCCTTCTCTTTAGATGATAGATGACCCTCCCTCTCATTCATGTCAAAAGCTCTTGCCCCCGCCCAGACCCAGAAGTCACATTACCATTTTCTACACATGTGCACGTACACACGTGCACGTGCACGCCATGTACACACACTATCACAGCGGTCTAGCCAATCTCCTCATCAAACCAAAGACAGTCAGTCTTTTTTATCTGTGCTAGTGGTTACTGAGCCTTACATGCGGACCTTGTCATAGACCCACACATAAACAGACACACACACACACACACACACACAAAATCACTGTCACTCCCATTGAGACCTTTACCTCCAGGCAGCAGGTATGGATTTGTAAAGAGTTGCAGACGAATGAATGCATGGATGGATAGACGGATCAGGAGAAGGGCAGGGAGAGAGGTAGAGAACGAGGAGTGCAGAACGGACACTGGGTAGTAAATTACTTTGCCAATCAATCTCCCCCTGGGTACACTTGATGAAAGCTGTCCAAACTTTCCTCTACTACTTTAAGTAACCCTCCTACAGTTTGTCAGCAGAAGGCTGGGAAATAGGGTGGCAAGATTAAATGTTCCTAGAAGGGGAGAGGAATAGACAGTAAAAGACAGAGAGGACCTTAGGAAGCAGGGAGATACATTTGGAGGTCAAGTTCGGGAGAAAATGTGTGTGTATGTGTGAAGGAAGTGGGGGGCAGAGTTTGGATTAGGGACGAGGGAGAGATGTGCTTTGGGGATGGAAAGGGGCACTCGTAAAAAATGGAAAACTGTTAAGGAAGGTTTGCAACGAGGAATGTGTCCGATTTCTTCTCACTTAGGGTTCAGTAGCTTCTGACACACACGAACACTAGGCTCATGAGTCTTCATGGGTGGCATGACAGGATGACACGCTGTGACTTAAAACATGTGACACCTCCCAATTACAGAACAGTGCAGGGCTAAAGGCATCTGGGCTGCTTGAGACACACAGAAACACACTTTTGTAATGCTTTTCTTTAAAATGTTCCTTTTTTAGCAACAGAGGCAACAAGTGGAGAACTCCCTGACCACACACACATGCAAAACATGCATAAAACACACAAACATACAAACACACAGCCACATGCACCCATAGAACGCTTTCTCTTTTACACTTGTTCTCTGGCAAGTTTGAGAGTGTCTCTGCCCAGAACTGTGAAGGGAGAGTAAGGGCTGTTGAGAATGTTAATTTGGTAATTTGTTGTTTTATATAATCAGGGGAGGGTGGTGGTGCAGCAAGGGCAGCACACATAGTCTGTGTGTTTGGGACTGTTGGGGGGATGTTTTGTTGGAGAGAGAGGGTAATTCTGGGTGACAAGGTCCAGCTCAGTGATGCAGATGACTCCCAACCAAGTTATTTTTCTACGAGAGAATCGGGCAAAAATACCATGACGGTCGGAGAGCAAGAAGCGCCCCATGCCCATAGAAGGCATTAAGATGTCTCTGATACATAGCTGCCCCCTCCTCCTTCAGTCCCCCATGTCTCTTACTCTCACTCACTCTCTCTCACTCCTAAATCTGGGATAGTGGCCAAGTGCCACCAAGGACACTAAGGCTAATAAATCATCCTCGTTTCAACATCTGCCCAGTCCCAAAGGGCTGCCCACCACCGCCACCCCACCCCTTGTGAAGATGGGTCCTTGGCTTTATTCCTCTTTCAGCATCTCTCCATACTCCCCCATCGACACCCCCTGCCTGACTGACAAAACGTCTATTGTCCCATGCCCAAGTGAAGAAGAGACCCTCTTTTCCCCTCTTTGACAAAAGCCGTCTGAAGCCAAGATGGGGGCTGCCAGCCGAGATGCCTGGGACCCGGCAGGGGTGCCCCCTCTCCCCCTTCTACTTTTCTCCCGCCTTCTGGTTCATCCATCCCTCGGTCTCGCTCTCTTTTTTACTTTTAATACTCCCCTCCTGTGGGGGTCACTTACTCAGCTCACCCCCACCCTTTTCATAGTGGTGAACTCTCAGCCTTGCATAAAGACATCAAGTGACAGCAGTGAGAGAAAACAGCCAGATTTGGCAGAAAGAGATATTCGACATGGCTGTCAGTGGCCATTCTGCATGCCTTTTGTTCCCTTGGGTGTAGTTGAAATAGATAAATAAACAGTCATAGGCTGAAAAGCCGGGATCAGAAGCTTGTCGCATTTATTCATATTGAACGGAGAAGAAAAAGAGGCAAAAACCTGCTGCTGCCAATTAAGAAGAATGAGACAAAACTCAATTCACACTGTTTAGATTTGTTTTCATGGCTGAGGCTAAAACTAAGCTATTCAGTGTCTTTCTGTGGCTTGCTCTAAAGATGGCAGAAGGTCTTTAGCATTGTGGGTGTCTCCGTGTGGCAGAGAAGATCTGGGAAGTTGTCTCTGGACTCATCAGTTAAGAAGCACTCTCTCCACGGTTACTCACAAGGCTTCATTTACTGTGAATGCACAGCCCTTTTTCCCAGCACCTCAAACTCACCCCCAACAACGGGGAGTACCGCCCATAACTGTGCACGGGCCAGCCTCCGGCCACATTCACAGGACTGTCTGCTTATAAAGAACAAAGTCACACCACTTTGACTTGTCAAGATACTTTGAAGATGATGCTTGCCAGGAAATTCAGCATTGCAGATTTGTTAGTTTTTAAACATCACATACAATTTCAAAGCTAAAATATTTCTCTTCACAATTATAGGACAAAATAGACCTAATAAAGGACATGTATACATCTGCTCCTTTTTGTATACTTTGTGCATTAACAATATGCTTTATGACATTAATTGCAAGACAGCCGCTATTTTCTTAAAGCAGAGATCCACTTTTTATTTTAAGCTTAAAATAACTCATTACTCAAGGGTTAAGAAAGCGGTATTCATCAAGGAATTCTACGTTGTTTATCAATATTTTGTCTCACTTTTCAGTGTTTACTGGCGGGCCTCAAACCTAAACTTTATGCAAATGTTTTCATTGTGCTGAAACTACTGAAGCATTGAAGAACATTTAACAACAAGGCCCTGTGATGAATTAGTCAATTAGTGTTAGTGGCATTTTTTGTTTCATATTTTATTCTGAATTATGTAGATGGAGGCACTGTAATTAATGTTTTTTTTTCTTTTTTTGTGGTTGGATCATTATGCATGGAAATGTATTTGCCCCTAATTCAGAGCTTTGAGTGTTAGCTCATTAAAAGTGGCAAGGGTTTCAGGATGGGAATACGACTCCACAAAGGGTTGTTAAAAACATTGTTCACTGCATTCCAGTATCCACTAAATATGTTTTGGTCTTTGCAATTTCCCTCAACATAGTGATAATCAGAGTAAATTCATATCAAATATCATTGAATCGAAATATTGAAAACAAATCTGTAATCTGATTTTCCGCTCCCAAGCCGACTGCATTCCTTCACAGCTCTTCTCTCCCCCTGCAAAACATTTAGATTTCCAATTAGCCCCTGAGAAGAATGGCTAATTTACCACAGCGAGCAGGCGCCTGATGTCTCAATCTGCCGGGTGTCAGCACTGTGAAAAGGAGTACTCTCATGTGGGCACACACACTCTCATAGAGACACACAAGCCCATAAAAGAAAGCTTGCTTGAGTATGAGGGATGAAAACAGATCACATCCAGGATGTGAAGTAAAGGAAAAAGTTTTACATTTTTCATTTCATTAAAACATTTTTTTATTGCAAAACAAATAAGGGAAGAACTTTTTTTTTTTTTTTTTATAAGTGAAGAGGGGTCTTATTGAGGCACTAGAGCGGCAGGACAGGCAGCAGTTCAGCAGTGGCCCCAGATTGACTCGTCTGTAAGTGTATAGCCAGCCAGCTCCTCCACACAACACCCACATTGTCCGCTCTGCCAAGGAGCCGGAGCAGCGCTCCACTCCTCAGGGGGCTGCCTGAGACGAACACATTATAGATACATGTTAGCCTTGGCCCGACCTTCTGTATACTGTGTGGAGCACTCAACGGAAAGGAGACAGAGGAAGGAGGGAGGAGATGAGAAATGAAACGCACATGGAAGTTATTGAATGATACAGAAAGGATAAACCTATCCGACAGCTTAACAGCCTGAAAAACTTTAAAAGTCTCCTATCACTCTTACATGTACTGAATAGAAAATGCTGTGAAAGAAGATATACTGTATCTCTACAGTGGGTGAGAAGAGATAAAGAGAGAGATGCTATTTGGTGAGACAAGATGTTTGCAAGAATCCATTGGCTTTATAAGCTCGTGGTTTTGGCTTCGGTTATCCGTCAGAATCAGCTCACTACATCTTCCATCTTTTTCTCTGTACCTTATGAGGCCCCCTGCTTGTCCCAATGGAAAACCTCAAAGCTGCAGCGCTATCATGCTGTGTAATGGTCACTAGCAAGCGGCCAAGCTGCCTCCCTCGGCCCTGATAGGGAGAGAGAAAGAGAGATTCCTGTCTGGCTCCCAAAACCCAAACAACATTAGTGGCACTGTCCTATTTCTCCCGTTCTCCCTTTCCCAGCCCGCTGTTAAACACACACAGTTCCCCACCAAATGTTGTTTCAGCTTCTATCTCTCCACTGTCATTAACCAGAGGCAGGCTGACTGACACTCCCCTCTGTCTATGTGTCTGCAGCCAGTCCCTCATTCACTTAAGGCCCATCAGCAGCCACAGTCTTTATCTTGCCCAGGGCAGCCCTGTGATAACACTGTTAACAACAGTAATGTGTGGCGGGAGGGAGCCACTGGAGCTGCCACTGTCAGGGTGAGTAAGTGAGGTCAAGGGCTTTTAACATCTGGTGACGTTGCACCAATCTGCTCCGGCTCCACTTCATGCTTTCATACTCCTTGTCTCTTCTTTTCTCTCTGTTCAAACTCCTGTCCATCTTTTTTAGTTTGCTAACCGCTTTCCCCCTGTTCTCTGCTATCCAATGTTCACAGTGTGGGGGAAAAGAAAAGGAAAAGAAAACCCTTAACTGAGCTCGGCAGGACTGAACAGGGCCTTCTCTCCCCTCATGCCTTAGGGAAAACACTGGTGTTATTTTAGAAATCACACTGTTAAAGATTAATGTGGGCCTGGAGGAGTGTGTCATCGTTCCTTAACGACAGGGCCGAGACGCTGAATAAAGCCGGCTCTGTGTTCTGTCCTACAGCCCAAGGACAGATAAGTTTCCTCTCACCAAGCTCGCCCCTCGCCCTCCCTCCTCCTTTGTCCAATAACTCTCTCCCTAAGTTATTTATTAAAACCGCAGGGGCCAAAATAAGAGGAAATGTAATGAGTGAACGACTCTAAAATCAGTTTCTCCCTACTCTTAGTTTGTTTGGTCATTTTTAAATCTAAATTTCTGTTTTTGAAATAGACCTAGGTGTGGGCAAAGAATAGCTTACGTTCTGGCTTTGCAGATATAAAAACAACAAACAAAGGGCCAAGAGGGTGTTCGCAAACATTTTCCATGCTGATTGCTCTAGTTAGATGACTAATGGAAAGTCCCGGCTCCAAGTTGTGACCATGCAACTCCCCCAATAAAGTCATCTGTCATCATCCCATGGACTGGCCAGACAGACAGACAGACAGACAGCTATAAACCAGGGTTCAGAGACCACGACAGAGCATCCTATCTGTACATATCATGCCAGGATGATGATGATGATGATGATGATGATGATGATAGCTCCACATAGAAATTAGACTGACACCAATGAAGACAATAATGATAAGAGTTTTTAACAGTTGGTGATGACAATGATTAAGACCTGTGAAGTTTGATGAGTCTCAAGTCTGAGGTGTGCAAATGGGACTTAGTATCTCTTGCTGAAGGTTTCTGCTGATAACGGAAGCGCTCGATAAGCCGGGGAACATCAATCTCAGTGACAGAGATAGTCTCTGCTTCACACTATCAGGGTTGTAAAGGGCCTTCACCTTATATGGCCCAGCTAGTAAACTAATTTGTGATGAGCCCGAAGGTCAACTGAATGGATATTTGTATTAACCTGCATATTAGAATTGGGTTTTGTCTTTGATAAAGTATATAGTACGACACACCTGTGATGGAGTGCTCAAAATTATGATTTTTTGTATTACTATAACAGTACTTGGTTTGGATGTCATAAGGAGAGATTGAACTTTGGAATATCGTGATCTGTCAGATATTAAATTCTACTTGGCAGTGTCTTGCACCACAAAGTCCACTATTGTACACTGTTTTTCCATTCAGTGCCCCGGGATAGCCAGCAGCATCATATCATCGCTTTTGCAACATCATTACCACGCAGTCTTTTGAAGTCTTAGACCATCCCTGAAATGATCAAAGTCAGTGACACTTCGATTCATCTTGTGTTTTGATGGCATAAACATCAGACAATGGCCTTTGTACAAGGGAGTAGGACTGCTACATTATCTCCGCTCAATTATATCTTCTCCGAAGAGTCTTCAAGGCCAAACCATAATGACTGATGACAGAGGCTCCAAAGATGTAACTGTATCATTGTCAAACGGTGGTTGACTAGATATCTCACAACCTGTTTTTTCCACCCAGGGCTGGTTTCATCCCAGATTCACAGGTGTTGATCTTTCAAGCAAATTGAGTAAACAGGACAGTAGTGAATCACGCGATTACAATGTTCTGGGACATTGTAGCCATCTAATCAATTTCATTAGCTGCATAAATCATGACAGCTTGACATTTATTGTGGAGGTGATGGGTTGATCCTGTGGACTTGGAGACAGCTCTCGTGGTGATAAATGTTGCTATCTCTTGAGAGCAAGGATACATAGAGTGTGTGTACAGAAAGACAGAGGGAGGGTTGGAAAGAAAAAAAAACTGGACACGAAGCATGAGAGCCCCAAAGAGGTTGCTGTGCAGCAACACATGTTAGACTGAGCGAATCAATGAGAGCAGAATGGTGGAGGATTCATTTGCACAATGGGTTCAATCAATCATTTTTCAATGTTACTATAGTCATTTGAATCACTCTTCAAATGACTGTATTTTTCAGTACTTTACAGTGTGTAATTGTGTTATGGTCGTTACAAAATTATTTGTTGTGTAATCTAAGGACAGTTGTTGTATTGTTCATTTCTTAGTTGTTATCGTCTGAAAGACTGTTAAAACGTCCATGCCATTATTTAGAATGTATTACATTTTTAATGCCTTGTAGAAGAACTGAATTAAAAAATATTCAGTCATCATGATTTTAAGGACCATTATATGCATTTGGCAATCATTTTTCCTTTGCAAAAACCCATGCAAGATGTGTTCTTCACTGGCCACCATGGTGAAGGAAACCGCTTGTAGCCAGCATGTCCAGACAGTATCTTTTGGCAGTAGCTGCTAGCTTAACTGCTCTGGTCTTTTATATGTTTCCACCGTACAAATAATCTGATCGGCCACAACAAGAAATCACAAGGATAAACAGCGCACTAGTTACAGTCCATTTGTAAAATACAAATGCTTTTTGTGTTTTATCTCCACATCGTGCTCAAAATAATACACATGCTAATAGCAGCCATTACAACTATTAAGTTGTTATTATTGTTGGTATTTATATCGTGTACGTGCTCCAATTAGCCAGTGGTACTTTAAAAAAGTTTTCTGATTTAAGTGTTTTAATTGTTGATGGTATCGTAGAATGCCAAAACAATCATATAATGCAAAAACTCACTTTTTATTGCTACGGTTGGTGAGTTTCAGTAAAAGAAAGGACAGTGTCATGTTTCACAGATTCAGCATTCAGTATGTCTCGGTCATTTTCGTGACATGTTTGTTGTGGTTAATAAAACATGTGTGCGTGTTCAAGTGTATGGGTGAATTAAAAACAACTAAAAAGATAGGCCGGCTATTACACAAAGAGAGTCTTATGAACATGCAGATCTATTTACTCTTTCCTCAGCGTACCATTCACCTCTGTCCTACTGATGACCTAACATCTAAGCTCTAAGTCTTCCCTGTAAATAGAGGCCATACCAGTACAAAAAGACCATTGAGAGAGTTAAGACTAAGCTAATACAAAGTAGATACTTTGAGTGTACAGAACACAGAGGAGCTGTGGGAGGTGTTTGATAATTGATCTGTATAACTGTTACTCCTGTTATTATGTAATCGGTCTAAAATGTGTATAATTCGTCTCAGAACAAACTCATATCTCCAAAGTAACCTGATGCACACAAACAAAAACACACTCATACCTCTGAGCAGGAAGTCCACGTTCAGGCCTTGTTTATTTATCTGCTGGAGAAATCTCATCAGCAAGTCACTCGGCGTGGCTTTGGCCTTCTTCAGCGTCATCATAATCATCATCGTGTTTAGGGCTTGACCTTGGTATAAACCCTCGAAGCCTTAAAGAAAGCCCCTGCTTGTCCCAAGCACTGACCCATATATACATGCACTTAGCCTCCAAGTCACTAGAGACTTTTCACTTCTATGTTTGGGCCCGCGCCCAAACTCCTAGTATATGTGTGTGTGGTCAAAAATGGAGGAAAGCCACAGGATGGATTTGCAGGGGGATGCCTGACCAACTAACACACAGTACAGCTAGTACAGATACTAGCTTTCTCAAAAAGTATTTTCCTTTCTTCTCTTTTCCCTCCGTCTTGCACTTTAACTTCTGTCCACATGCAGTCTTCTTGTTTGAGCCAGCATGTCCTTCCTGTACATATATTGGATTAGAAGAAAGAGGCAGAGTGGAGGAATGAAAAGCTACCAAAACCCCTCTGTTTATGTTGAAATATGCAAACGGTGTAAATATTTAGCTGGACCCCGATAAACGATATGCAATTTACTCGCCAGTTGTCCGTCGTCACGTGACAATATCTCAGTGGCTGCTGTCCAGAAAAGCCCCTGATGCGTTGAGAGATCCCCCTCTCTGTGTTTCCGCGTCCTTTTCTACCTACCTAAAGGAATTCCTGGTTTGAATTAGGGATTCATATTGGCAATAGACAGAGGGACAGACAGTGTGGTCTGGTGTATGTTTCTAAATACACAAATTCAGTTTGCAAGGGGAAATGGAGATATGAAACATATGCCATTGCTGAGCTGAAAAGCCGATATCAGATTTATGTAGCGCATAAATGTAAACATTCATATATGCATAGGCTGCGCAGGCTGAAGTATGCGAAATAAAAAGCATCCGTGGCATGACCTTTGATTCGATCTATATGCCCTCAAGTCAAAACCCTAAATCTTATTCCCATAACCCCCTGCTTGCTCCGAGGCAATATGTGTCATGGGAAGAAGAGGAGATCATTAGAAATAAGGCAATATTATTTTTCTTCCTGCTGCCACGTATCGATAAACTGCAACCTTTATCAAAATGAAGAGGGAGGACGTGATATATCATTATCTGAAAGGCATGCCACAGCAGCCGCCGATGCTGTGTAGGCAATCCTCTTAGGCCAAAAGGTGGGGTTATTTATTGGGCCTCAACCATGCAGCTGTCACAACATCTGCTAGCGGGAGATCTATTGGCACACCCTTATTCACTTATGATTATTACTGATCATCTGCCCAAATGACTTATCAATAAAGCGAAGTCCAAACAGATAATTTATCTGTATGGTTCTGTCGATATCAAGTTCAGAGTCAACGGCCTTAAAAGGATAAGGGGCCTTGGACGTCAGGTGATGAATGGTCATACAAGGCTGCCATGAAAATATGACCCTTCTTAATAAATTTGCAGAATCCTGGTCTCTTCATACTCCCTCCACCTCCCTTTGGATTCCTCTCACTCCATGTTCATGAAAGTGAGCTTCTTTCCCAAGGTTTGTTTGCTGACTACGTGAAAACCTCACCTTTGTGACATCACTTTCTTACAGAGAAATTAGTTCAAAAGGCGCAACTGTCAGACGTATGAATACAATATTTAATCCACTCATTTGTATCAAGCGTATAATGTGTGGCACCTAGACCGCACATGTCTTTACAAGACCTGTGAATCATACAGGACATTTAAATGACGAGACAAGCCTGTCCGGAGTCAATGCAAATCTTGGCAGGATATTTCACTATGGCATTTTCTTCATAAATCACACAAAGACTCTTAGGACATACGGGGTCAATGCTCGTTCTGTAAATATCAGCCGTTTGTATTTGACAAGTGGCCGTGACTTTCCAGAGTCGCACAATAGTTCTGAGTGTTTGTCTTCCAAATCTAACCTTTGTGCGCTAAGCTCTATCTCACCAACAGTTCTCAGTTCCGTCACAAGCCGCACCCTGCATAGACCCATCTGGATGTAGGGTTGGGTAACAGTGTTAGCTTTAGCGTACTGTGATAAGTGTCAAGCTAATCGGATCTCTCCTCTTTCTTTCAGACAATGGCATCTCATGCATTCCTTTGGCATTAGTTTATTTTGCTTTTACCAATGAACTGTATCATTTTCTCACATTAAGCTTCAGAGCAAAGTGGAGATGACGATAAGGCACAAAACAGTGATTATATTCATAATTACCTTCTCTATTAACTAAGACAGAGAAAGAGAGAGAGGAAAGGAGAGAAAGTTTCCTATCAGCACTCCCCTCGATGTTTGCCTTGGCCAAAGCACCTCTAGTCTTCCGCTTATTAAAGTCATCATGAATATATTTTATCTGATGGACGCCCAGTTTCCTGGTATTTCGCAGTGCACTTTTTTACCGTTTCCTCCTCTCCTGCCTTAGTTTCCCCACCTCCCTAGTTAATCTCTGTGAGCAACCTCATTGTTGAGGCATGTTTTTAAGAAGTCATAGCTCTGGTCTTGTTTTGGGTCAGCTGTCAAGGCCCCTATCTCTGGGAAGTCCCGAAATAGCCCCATTTTACACCCTTTTAAAGGACAAGCCAGAGAAAGGACTTGGAACTACAACCAGGCACCATCTGACTTAATGCTAAAAAGCAGACTGATTCAGACATATCCTTAGTCAAACAATCTCTAACAGATTCTGGCAGCAATGTGTAAAAGGTTTGTTATCAGGGAGTTCAAACGATAGCAAGAGACCTCAGAGAAAAACACTGAAAGACTGCATATCCCGACTTCTTTTTCTTCCTTTTTTGGAGCGGTCGTGATGTTTCATTGATTGTAAAGTATTCCAATCAGATTTGCCAGTATCTGGGAGTCAGAGGAGTCAGATCCATTTGTTGAGATCATGTTTGACATGACGGTTAGCTCCCATTTTAAAGGCTCCAGCAATGAGAAACAGCCTCCCCTTTCATTTTCTTTTCTTTCTTTTTTTTCTTTCTTGCCCTCTGACACAAATACACTTTCTCTACAGTTTATTATTCAACACGACCCACAGTGAAAGGCCGCTTCCTCTCCCATCTATACGTCAAAAAGATCAATAACCCGTCCAGGGCATTGCCACCACAATGAAATCCTGTCAACGTGCCAAGAAGCTGCAAAAGTTCCCAATAAATGCGTAGCAAAACTTTCAATTTGTGGCTTTCTTGGTGTGGCTCTTGCAGCCAATGGGTTGTCAGTCAGGGCCCTGGTTCAAAAAGCCCTGAGGTTTGGTTGCTGCTGGTTCTTTTTGGAAACTTGCGGCTTTGTGACATCCGCAGCCATCTATTGGGCCGTGTTGCTGTATTGCCTCATATTATCCAGAGTTGCCCAGAGTTGAGGAGAATTGTTTTTGGCAACAGAATGCTAACATTTTCCTACGGCCCAAACCTCCAAGTGGGGCCCTCTTCTTCTACTCACGCCTGAGTATGATGATGAGCAAGCTTTGTAAGGTCCACCTCTAGTTGCTATGGTTACTTACTCAGCCTTCTCATTGGTGTGACTGTAAGTCATGATGTATGGGTCTTTCTATGAAGGTTTGACTTGAGCTGCACATGCAAAACCACCACATGTGCTTCATGGACCCTATACAGAAATCCCTCTTGGGGCATTTCTGATGTTTTTTCACATTAAATGAGCTCTGGAAATAAACTGAGCGGGATTTTGCTCCATCATGTGTTTTAGGCTATGACAGGTCTTGTGAAAACAATGAGGCAGTCCACTCACTGAGTGTGTTTCCCCACGTTGTGTTTTCTTTGTCCGCTTGGTCATCATGGCATGTCAATACGAATGGTGCTAAAGTGGTGTTGAAAAACTCCTGACTATGTCCAATAACAAAAGCTATGCTATGAAACCCTAATAATGGTGGGGTTTTCCCTCCTGCCTTGTGTGAAAGCACACACCACAGACACGGTGAGATACACTTACACACATTCTCACATACACAAACACACACATTTACGCACAGCCCTAATGAGGGTCTAGACAGCTCTTTGTGGAAGGATTCTGCAGGTGGCTGCACTTTCATCAAGCCACGACTAGATTTGTTTATGTTTGAGGTCATATGGGCCAGAGAGAGAAGTTTGTGTGCCCAGACACACACTTACACACACTTTCTAATTACCCTCGCTTTAGTGTTTTCCCTTTTCCATAAGACATATTGACATGTCAGCATTCAGCAGCGTAGATACAGAACAAATGGACAATTTTACCTCTCTCTGTGTAGTGGAAAATCTATCCCTCTCAGCATAGGCCAGTCTCTATTTGGACCTGTCTCTCCAACCCAGAGTAAAATCACTCTGAGATGACGGTGACACGTGCAATAAATCATAGCACCGCCAGTCAGTGGCCAATCACATTTTCCTTCCCTAATTAATAGCTTATTTATTTGCTTGGCGGGGTCCTGCCGCAAGGCTATTCTGTGTGTGTTTCTATCTGTGTGTTTGTCTGGTATGTGTGTCAGTGTTTATATACGTGTGTGTGTGTGTGTGTGTGTGTGTGTGTGTGTGTGTGTGTGTGTGTGTGTGTGTGCAATACAGTATGCCAGTGTTGAAAGAGCATTTCCACCTGCCCTTGTGTTACAGTTATTGTCATCTTTGCACAAGACCTTGCTTTTCACCACTGGAAACCCCGTTCACCACCAATCTTTTAACAAAAAAAAACCTCATTCAGTCATTTTTTAACGGACAAACAATTTGAATTACAATTGCATAGAATTCAAAGCCAGGAAGCTTTATAATTAGCATTTTCCTGACAGGCAGCTCAGTGTTTCTGGAACCAAAACTGAGGTTTGGACGATAGAAAGCCCACACTGGCCCGACCCCCCACCTGAAGCTGAAAGACATTAAGGCATCAGTAAAACCACTCATGTCTGCTTGTAGGTCTTCTACAGTTTTATGTTACTCTTGCACAATTTGATACACACACATATTTACACTTGGCATGTAGCAGACAGAGCAGGGGGAAAGTCCAGAAATTGTCCTATAGTTGTTGAACGCCTGGTAGCATTTTAGACGACCCAGCCAAGCTGTTGGTTTTGTAAACTGTTGCAGCTGGTCTTAAGCATTACAAGAAAGGGGAAGTCCTCTCTCTCTGCCTCTCTCTCGCTTACTCTCTCTCTCTCTCGATTATATTATCGCCATGTTTAAAGTTCACAAGCACACTTTTACTTACAGAGCAGAAACATTAAGTTAATTTGTCTTTCTTTCTACTAAATAGTCATCCTGAAACCCCTTCTTTACCCAACACAGATGTTGCATTAAAGGGTTACACTGTGTATTCCACAAAAGAAATAAACAAAAAAAACACATTAATATACCTTGAAAATAAATGTTGACCATTTGTTGACATCACAATCTGTGTCTTAAAATACAAACACATACGCACCATCAGAAGATGCTGCATTGAGGCCAGAGTTCTTATCTACTGATACATTAACCTCTATGCAGCAACTAAACAGCCATTGTAAACATAATGTGCAAAGCAATCAAAGATTCCTGCACACTTTTGATCACTTGTACTATGTGGCTTATTTACGGTCAAGAGTTTCTTCATCTCTATGCACCTCTATGCTTGAACCTTAAATGCACAAGATGTGAGTTTAGGATCATGAACACACAATACGATGTACAATACATTTTCATGTTTTATAGAGTGTCATAAAAACTGAGACAAAGCTAAGCAGACTCCTTTGTTTGTTCATCTGTTCATTCATCATGGACACATGTTGAACAGATTTTGATGAAACCTACTGTACCTCACCACTCTGTTTGCACATTTTCAAAATAGGGGTGCTGCAGGTACAAGTCAAAACGATATGACAAATTTGATTGGCCAGGAGGGACACGGCACCTCTTGTGGGGGACGACATGTTGCTGCTTTGTTTGAAACTGATTTCAGGAACAGGATTCTTCTGTAAAGGTTTAGATAATGTGTAAGTAGGCTGAGAACACTGTTGTAAGTATCTGTGGTGTAATTGCTCCCATTTGCTGAGGCTGAGAAACAGATCCCTTGACAGCTTAATGTAGGAAACCTCTCCGTACTGCACACTGGTGCACATATGGCCCATCTGGTTCACTATTCAGTGAAGAATTAAGAGTGAACTTGTATGTGCTACTATGAGTTCACATATCTATTTTACTGAAGAGTATATAGTCTTACGGAGAAACCTATGAACACTTAGAGGGCACATGTGAGGGCACACAGCCACATACTCATGCACACAATTCATAATCACCTTCTGTGAATTGAGGCCTTGTATAGAAAGGTGCATAAAAGAAGTTGCTGTACGCCAGAATTGAAAGAATGGCTCCACAGTTAGTTTCCATGGCAGATTCCACAGCAGATAAATGTCTCTTTCCCAATCACGGTGGGCCATGCTGGGTCAGGAAATACAAACTTTAATATGTCAGCTCTAATGTAAAGGCAGCCAGTCTTGTCACAACACCCAAACAACACACGTACTGTAAAAGGGCAGATGGGGAGGATAGGGAGCAGGAAAAGGGAGGCTCAGATATGTCGTGTGTCTGTGCTTGACAAAGTTTTATAGGCCTAATTTCACTTAAACTCAGTAAAGTACCACGCTGATCCCCAACCCCACCTAAAACTGCTCTGAAAACAGTCTGCATCTCTTCTTTGATCTTCAGTTGCCATCAATGGGCTTCAGAGAGGGAGAGAAAGAGACAGACAGACGGAGAGAGACTCTGGGTTGCCATTATATGCCCCCTCATTGCAGCAGGGCCGCCCCATCTCTTCATCATTCCCCCACTTCCTTCATTTCCTCTGGCAGACACTGGAAGCATTCTACCACCCATCTGCCCCCAGTAAATATTGCTTGAAGGCTTAATTACACACACACACTCACAGACACGGTCTCAGCGAAATTTCCTGCAACACTGAAGCGGAGAATTAACGTCAAATCTGTGGGGCATTCATTCATCAGAGTGGGTGTGTGTAGTAGTGTTATGTTTGCTTCTGTGTGTGTTTTTGTGACCTCTCAGTCCATTATTATATCCCTCTGCTCACATTTGTAGCCCAGAGGGTCTGTGTGATGAACTGTGAACACCCTGTGCTCATGTCTTGAAGTGGCGACGGTCACATGCCATGGCCGAAGCCCTGTGAAACTCAGGAATCAATATTCTCTTTTAATGCTTTAATAAACTGATTTTTTTTCACAATCAAATCAAATGTTGTTGCCTCGCTCATACTGATTTTTCTCACGACTTTTGAATAACGGCGTTAGTTTTTTCATACCATTAAACGCTTCACAAATGTAAATCTTTTTGTTTGTGTTTTCTTAGCAGATGATGAATGACCATGAGGATGCCTCCCCTGACAGCTGCATCAAAAAGGTACGATAGTTACTCCTGTTTATGCTATTTCATGAATCATGTCTTTGTATCTCGGCCCTGCGTGACAACTATCCTGCTGGGTTACCTGTAAATCAAAGGTATCGAACGTCATTGTGAGGGTGGCAGTTTATAGTAAGCATTAAAAGTATTCTACATTTGTATGTGTTTGTCAGACATTGTAACAATGTTTCCTCTCAACTCCTCTGGCTCTGCTTGAGCACATATACATTATCGACATACATGAACACCCAGCTGCCGTCTTGTTTGAGATTTCTTTCTGGTGTGCAGAAATATATCATTAGCTTGCTTTGATTTATGAAGTTTTGTAAATATTTTTATTATTATATTAGAATATTTCTACTAGTATTACATATTCGAAGATTTCTAGCAAAGCTTCAGCAGAGCATATGAGGGCAAATCATGTTTTAGCTGGATTCATTGGCAAGTGTTTCAGTAACTTATAGGCTTTTCTTATCAAAGAACAGAAAGCTCCTCTTTATTCAGACAAAAACACTGACACATGCACACACACTGTGACCGACACGTCCCATTGACCAGTCACTGACCACTTTATGAGGTGATAAATTTATTGAAGAGGCTGGGCAGTTTGCTTTTACGGCCAGTGTCGCCGGGTCAAGAAAGGACAGCGATAGAGTTCATGTCCATCTAATGGTCCATGAAAGAACAATGGCTGCAGCAGAGTGGACACTCCATCTGAGAATGACTGAAGCCATGCAGGCGTAGCTCCAACTAAAGTCAATGGCAGGGTAGTTGGAACCGAAATCAATGGTTGAAAATGGAACAGCAGTAAATTATGTGGGGGTTTTATCACATCTGAGTTTTAGAGGAGCAATCCATATTTGCAGTACGGCACCAGTATTTAAAATACTCCCAAACCCACTATTGACATTGTTTTTGAAAAATTTGATTTAGTTTCTTTTTCACTTCAAAATTGATTGACTGACCTTGCAGTACAATAACAATACAATACAATCATGGTTGAAATATGAGCTTTAAATGGAAACATTTATTTACAATTCTAAAGTTGACTTTGATTAATGTTGGTTGACAGAACAGAGCTAAGCACATTCATTGTTTTACAAGAGTGACGTTTATCATTTAGCCATCCAAGAAATTGAAACTGAGTTTCGGGAAATTGCCTCCAAAGTATATACGGTTTGTATGTGCCTTTTATCTTATCTTACATGACAGGATGGTCAAAACATCAGCAGCTTAACTAATAGTGGATTTTTCTCTTTAATAAAAGCAGTGTGTGTAAGAGGAGATGCCTCATGAGCAACCTGAGCGAGACATATTTCACTTAAAATCTCTTTTGGCATAATTTAAAATTATGACCAATTTAGCCCTTAGAAAAACAAAATCCCTTTAATTTCCTCATTTGCATTTCAGGTCAAGGGTCTTGTTGCTGTACCCTCTATAAACAGGCAGGCATGCAAATCCCTGACTGCTTGGTTGATTTGAAATCCTACATTAGTCAATGAGCTTATTTAAAGACTTGACCGCAGGTGGCTTGGGCTAGTCCCTGTTCCCCACATGTTCGTACAATGTGGAAAAACCTAGACTGTTTTATAAACTACCTAACCACCTTCCACGAAATGGGGGTGGCCCATGACCACACACACACATTTATACACTCACATGTAAAAAGACACGCATACACACATACATGCATTGATAGTAGCATGAAGTTCAATACACACACTCACACAGATAGAATACATAAAATCCCAAAACACACACACACACACACACACACACACTCACACACTCACACACACACACACTGGCCACATCTCATTATGCAGAGTGTAAGTTGCGGTGGGCCCTCATCGGGCGGTGGCAGACCACATGCCTGTTATGAATATGAATGAAATTATGCATGAGCCATTCCTTATGACATGACTCATTCATCCACATCGTGCAGTCTCTCTCTCTCTCACACACACACACACACACACACACACACACACACACACACAAACCCAAACACACACATAAACATTGACTTCTCCTTTCTCCACCATGTCATTAGCATCGCTATGCTTGATTAAGGCAGAATTAATTGAGTTGTAGCTTGTGAATAAAGTAGTTCACTGCTAAAATGTGTGTGTATGCGTGTATGCGTGTATGCGTGTGTGTGTGTTTGTGTGTTTGCGTGACTGTAAGTATTATTAGTTCTTACGTTACAGTAAAAAATATCTGATGTTGTGTTTATATATGTTACATGTATTTTATATAGAGGGAAATACCAGTACAGTGCACATTATTGGGTCGATGGAAACTATATTCCCGCCACTATAGTCACAGATTATTTTAGTATAGGCGGGCTGATAGCTCCTGCTACAGAGATGTATAGCACTGGAAGACATAAAGAGGACATACTTTTGGCTTCTCTCTCTCAGTTTAAATGAGATCCAGAAGCGCTGTCGTAGATATCTCATAAGTAATGGAACATTTTGTAAGCTCATCAATTCGTGTCAACTTCATAAACTATATACACATTATTATACACAAACCTTGACACAAGATAAGTATTGTAATTAAAAAGACAATTCAAATAAAGATTCAGAAAATCAACATATTATCTACGATAAACATGTTTGAAGAAGAGACATATATATACAATAATATTATAGTTATTATAGAAACATGTGTTCACCATTACCACACATTGACAGATTCAAACTGACCACAAACACAGGTTCATTCCATGTTGCTGAGTCAGTCTGAATGTAAAAGCAAGTGGGGGGCACTGGTATAGTCGGGGTTAAGGCGAGGGATAAAACGGAAGCAAAGATGTTATTGTAGCTTCTCCAGTCTACTTACTGAAAGCTGCCCAGAGCTTACAGCCGTGTGTGTGTCTGTGTGAGTGTGTGAGGTTTAAGGCCTTGGATTCATATCCAGCGCTTACTTAGACATGGATCGAGCCATATTGGATTACGCACATGCATCTTCACACCCCACCCACAGGCAGAAAATAAAAAGTAGTGTTATCGGAATTCCCTCTCTGCTTACTTTATCCATCCACCCCCCCTCCTTTCTCAGCAGACGGTATGGTGTTGTTGGAGCTATAGATGGATATCAATGGCTATTGGTGATAGGATCAGGGATTGTTTGGTTTGGTCTGGTCCGGCCATACAAAACAGGACTATCTGTCTGTTTAGCTGTCTAGGCCCTGCTTACGTATATTCTCATTCACACACTGCACATACACTTAAGTCTGTGTGTGTGTGTGTGTGTGTGTGTGTGTGTGTGTGTGTGTGTGTGTGTGTGTGTGTGTGTGTGTGTGTGTGTGTGTGTGTGTGTGTGTGTGTGTGGAAGTTAATAGGGTATCGAAGACTGGTGTTTCTTTTTGGATTCCTTGGATTTAAAAGTGGTAGCCAGATAGGGAGCAGGGGGAAAGAAGGCAGTGTGTATGTGTGTGTGCGTGTGTGTGTGTGTGTGTGTGTGTGTGTGTGTGTGTGTGTGTGTTTGTTTGTGTGTGTGTGTGTGTGTGAGAGTGTTAATCCTCATCTTCAGAAGAGCGCCGCTGTCCATCCTGACGTGTGTAAACACTCCAGCAGATCAGATGGCAGATAATGACTTCCAGATAGACACCCTCCATTCAACCGGCAGAGAAAATCAATGAGCACTGATTGCTTTTTTCCCAAGACGATCATCTCCCCCCAAAGGCTACTATCTATCTCTCTCTCCTTCTATCTCTCTGTCTCTCTCAATTTCTCTGTCTCTCTCTCTTTCTCTCTCTCCAAGCCCCATTCATTCACCTCTCAATACCACTGAGATTGAATCAATTCATGCTGCTTTTCACAGGGGATTTACGGTGAAAAGATACAGTGGAATATCTCTTTAAGACGATCAAGTCTCTGTTACTCTGCCTGTGTCACTCTTCCGCTCTTATTTGTTGAGTGAAAGCGGACATGCTTGCCCAACATATTTCTCTGAAGCACTGATGATTTCCAGATTGTGATATTCTTTCTATTCTTGTCAGAGATGTGCTTCCATGTTCTTGTAGTCTAACTAGTTGTTGTTCCGTCTGCATCGTGATGCAAGGTATGCAGTTAATGTTTGTTTTAGATGCAGCATTAGTTGCAAATGGGAAAATGAGAGGGGTTGATATGAACTCTGACCTATAAGTAGATTTTTCCCACTCCATGTTGAAAGACTAAAGAGAGCCAAATGGGGGTCAGCTGCAGTTGTGAGTCGATTAGTGTGTACGTGCATGCGGCTGTGTGTGTGTCTTTTTTTTCCCATATCAAGCTGGGGAATTGAATCTCTAAATATGCTAGCTAAATGACCCTAAATGTATGAGGGCTATTATGTGGACAGAGGGAGGCTCATGGGTCACAGAAGTGATCCAGTGCTCCGGGCCATAGTTTACCCCCTGCCAGCAGCACCACACTCCCCCATCCCTCCCCCTGCTTAAATAGGCTCATGATTGATTGATAATTATGATAATTTGTTTGAAATGATTATCTGGATATTATAATCACTGCCACCCCGGTGCGCCACGGGGGCAAGTCATTTTTCATAATGCTGAACGTCACAAATGCCCCCTGGTTACAGAGGTGTGTGTGTGTGTGTGTGTGTGTGTGTGTGTGTGTGTGTGTGTGTGTGCGTGTGTGCGTGTGTGTGTGTGTGTGTGTGTGTGTGTGTGTGTGTATGTGTGTGTGTGTGTGTGTGTGTGTGTGCGTGTGTGTGTGAATGCCCACGGCTTGGCAGTGGGCTCCCCAGGGCCATGACTTGACTGTGGAGTGATGCCCCCAAAGAGCAGGAAATGACCTGAACACACACACACACACACACACACACACACACACACACACACACACACACACACACACACACACATAGGCGTAAGTTGAATTTTACCAAAACATCTCTGTTACATTTGAATTCCACTCAGCATGGCATAGATACTATACATCTGTGCATGGATGGATATAGTGCTAAGTGCAGTAAGACATGTGAGACTTCACTTGGGTTCTGTGATACTGTGAAGAGTAGTGTTCAGTACTTTTTTCAAAACATTTCATTGACTAAAATTAATAATGTAGGGATTAATCTATGTTGAACAATTGAGTGAGTAGTAGAGTATGTAGGTGAGATGGATAGATACATTGAAAGTAGGGTTGGGTGATTGGACCAATCTATCGGCGACCGGCTGGTTGTTTTTCCTGATTTTTTGGGCGATTTCTGTTATTTTAGTTTGTAAATGTTGCGATCTGGCCCCAAAGAGCGAGTGAGATGGTGACGGTGGCCGGTTGGAAAATGATAAAATATGGCCCAACCCTAACACAACGTGAGAAAGACAGACTTTACCTGTGTGATCTACTTCATGTCTGCTCTTAAAAACATACAAACCGATGCAAGATCAGGAAACTCCCAAACATCTTCTTGTCATTCTCAGGCAGTGAGCAAACATGCCGTAGCTCCAATCATCCCGTCTTCTCTGTCATCTGAAGGAAAAGAAGGGGAGGAGCATGTGTGTATTGGAGGGGGGGAGGTCCAGGAATAATATTTGTGGTTTTTGCTTCGCCCCAAGATGACTTAATGATGATATGGGTCCCTTTCTTCTGCTGGACAGGGTTACGTTTTAATGGGCCCTGAGTGACATGTTTTCATATGGCTCCGTAACCTGCCCCCCCACCCAGCACAACCACCGGCACCACCGTCACCACCTTCATCCACATCCCCCTTTCAAAATATACACCGGCAAATCCTGTACTGTGTCAGGTCAAGACGAGGAAAAAAAGTGGTTTGAAACCGGAGGCACTGAGCTTCCATGTAGTGTTTGTGTGGAAGGTTACGGAGGGACGGGGAGTGGCCCCTCGCAGACAGACAGACAAATATGCAGAAACTGAGCTCACATGGTCGAAATCATGTATGTTGGGGAATGTAAGACAGGATAATCTTTCAAAGCATACCGTTTGCCTCCTAACATCAACCTGTGCTTAGAGAAGGTGAAATTGAAAATGAATACTGACCCCGAAATACTCAATGCATGCTGGTTTGAAGGGTGGCTCTGAAAAGTGTGGAAGTGTGTAGCTTGCTCTTTCGCAGAGGATGCATGGATGTCTCTGGCAACAAAGATCCATCTCAAACCACTCGTGAAAGTCTGTTGTTGATCCGTCTGTTCAAGATGTTCCAAAGTTTGCTCTCATGGTTAAAAATACACTCATTTGATGTCGACGTCATGCTAGCTGGAAGTGTCATACTGAGACATTTATTGATTAATGAATGACTATGTATTGATTACGCTGCAGTAGTGTAGAAGTTTCCATTGAGCTGCAAACTTTTCAGAGCCAACTCTCAAGCTGAGAGTATTTGAAACTCAAAAGACAGTTTTTTGGTGGAGTATTCCTTTAATGTGTCTATAATCACTACTTACATTGATTATAGACCAACCACGTCATCTGTTCAGACTTTATGAGCCAATAGCGTTGATCTGTGGAAGATCACATGGACTGGACAAAGTCAGGGTTGTTGGAGAGGAGGTGGGGAGTAGGAGGAGAGGTGAAGACGGAGAGAAATGGTCTTTCTCTCCCTCAGTCTGTCTTGTCTGTGGGAACTGTCCCAGCTACGGTCACTGCAGAATGCTGTCATTATGCCTTGTGAGGAGCATTCACTCAAAGGCCACTGCTGTGTGTTACTGTGTTCATGTATGTGTGTGTGTGTGTGTGTGTGTGTGTGTGTGTGTGTGTGTGTGTGTGTGTGTGTGTGTGTGTGTGTGTGCGAGTGTCTGAGTGCCACTTTTAACTTGCAGTGGCACTTTTAACTTGTGTGTGTGTGTGTAGGCCCTGACTGACGCATCTCTGTTGTTATCGCCGATCAAAACCCCGTGTCACAATGGAGTGAAGCGCTGGGAGAGGAATTCAAGTGGGAATGAAAGAAAGAAAGAGTGGAACAGATAGAGAGAGACAGAGCGAGGGGGCGGAGGAGAAGCACGAGGTGATCGGAGGCACTTTCACATCAGCTGGCTCCCTGACCCCTCTCTCTCCCTCTCTCGCTCTCTTTCTTTTCTTGTGCCTTTCACTCTCTCTATCTTTCTCTCTTTCCCTCTCTTGCACTCTTTGTCTCTCCATAATCTCTCTCCCAGTAGCCATTCCAACACATTCTCTGGGGTCACCCAACAAAAGGAGGAGGGCGATAGTCTGACATTAGCGGGGGCTGTCATGAGTTTCCTCACACACACACAGACACACACTCACTTTCACACATTTGTATTTACTATACGCATGAGGACGTTCTGTTGTTCCCTAATCATCACCCTCTGCGCTACATGTCTGTGGAGACTACATTCCTCTCTGAAACACTTGAACTTCTTGGTTTAATTTGTTGTTAGGTGTAATACTCTTTGACATATTGTGTCATTGTATCTTGCTGTTCCTGTCAGACATAGGCATACTGTCGATGAAGTATCTTCATTTGTACATATTTTGCAACTGGAAAGGTGTTTTAGAGCTGAAGGGTGATTTCTAGAGTCACCACTGCAGTAGAGGCACAAACCTCTTCAAAGCTTTAAAAAAGAAAATACAATACAATGCAGTCACAGCCTGGAAAAACACTTTAACACTATTAAACATCACAAACTGATTTGAATTAGAGCTACAATGACTTGTTTCCAACATAGGATGAACTGAGGGGCTGCATGAAAGAGCATATTATAGTATGTCCCCTTTAACCCTTACGCTTCCCTAAACTTAATCCCATTGCTGATGTTCTCATGTTTACCCTTAACCCATCATATTGTAATGAAGATGATAAAAATGATTTGAACTCTCTTTTTATTTGAATATGTAAACTGCCAAATGAATGGACATTGTGAATATTGCACTTATTGGTAAAATGTCTCCAATTTGGACCATTATCGTCATCTTTTAAGGACATTTGCCGCTTTTACGCACAAAAAGACACATACACACACACACACACACACACACACACACACACACACACACTCACACTCACACACACACACACACACACACACACACTGGGTCTTGTCTTTCAAGAAAGCAGAGGGTTCATTAAGCAGACAGAGTGAATGCAGAAGGCCGGCTGGTCAAGCATTGGTGATAATAACATGACGATCCGCATGGCGTTGCCACGGAGACTTAGAAGCCAGGGGGAGGCAGAGAACAGAAAGTTGTGTGGTCCCGCTCTTCAAAAATATTTTCACGTGTCAGACAAGGATCTGCCTTCATCTGTGCGTGAGAACGGCTGGGTGCATTTGAAACTCCACATCGTAAGGGGGAGCATTTCTATTGTGTTACAAAAGTCCACTGTACTGCAGACACGTCTACCTTCTAATGTCAATGTCAGCTGTTGCAGCAAAGAATATCTTACACAACATCGTATCTTTATATTTTGCGCAGCTGGAAATATCTCACAAAATATCTTGTGCTCTGAGAATATCTATACATGTGATATGTTAAAGTGGGGGCTTTTTTGATCTTTTTTAAAGTGTTTTAAAATGTTCTTCCTTGTTGTTATTTTTCACAACTTCATTACTTCAAAAGAGTAAAGAGCAAAACTGCCAGAGAGACAGAGATGGCGTGGGAGATGAGGAGGTGTTGACACAAGACGGCGTCTATAGATAGACGGGCAAAAGATGGAGTTCAAGCAGAAGAGTGAGCGTCCGTAAAGATGGAAACCCTCAGAGGGCAAGAGACAGCCGGAGGCAGGGGGATGGGGGGGCATGACAGGAAAGGAATGCCAGAATGCCCAAGAGAGGCAAGAACTGCCAGCCGAGTCACAGACACAGCCCGTCTGGGGAAGAGAGACAGAGAGTGGGGGTGAGAGACTGGCCCCGCCAATACAAGGTCATGTGAAAAAAGATCCCCCTTTTCCCCTTTTCCCCTTTTCCCCACCCACCCACCCATCCGTCCATCGCTGTGTCCGAACATCACTCTGCCAGCTTGAATGTTTTAGATAGTCAAAACATTTTTTAATTGTTCGTAAAAAAAAAAGAATAGGAGAAAACGGACTTGGGGCGAGATAGAAGTGAAGGATGAGGCGATGGCGGGAGACAGTGGAAGTGTGTCTGGGCGTAACAGGTCTTAAGGGAGCTTTTGGCTACAGAGTGGTAAGTGAAGCGTGCCGTGTGTTGAGGCTGCTCTGGTGAACTGTCTTCCTACTACGAACGAGGGCCTCAGACACACATACATGAGTATATCTCATGTGTATGTGTGTGTCTGAGGCCTTAGATGTTTTGTTTATCGGCTATAGTGGTTGGAAAGTTGTCAAAATTCCTCAGCTACTTTCAGTAACATCACAGACAACTGGATTTTTAGAACAAGGCCTTGAAATAGGAAATAAATACACAAAGCTTAGTCAGTTTCTCTTACAGTGAAATCCAGGACCATTGGGGTGCTCTTCAAGTTCACAACAGCTATTCTTTACCCCTAAAAAATAGTAGTTATTGCTACAACAGCTAATGGGGATACAAAAAGGGGGAAAATGGTAATGATGCTCCATATCTACTAGATGTGTAGGTAAGCAGCACTTTAGCTGTAACAGCTTTTAAAGGTAATAACATATCAATGAGCATTGATGGGAATGATTTGACTTGTTCTCTCAGCCTGTAACTGTGATGTGTTGTTGGTCAATTTCCGTTATCAAAATTCTCTCCGCTCTTGACTTGGCTTCAATTCTCACGTTACATCTGGACACATGATGTTTATGATCCCAGGCGAGTAAGAGAAAAGGGGGAAATAGATGTGAATTTGAAACGGGGCTCAAATAAATTGACCAAATCTTAACCTGACGAATGTTTTTGTCGTTGCTAGTTTGCACTTTGTGGCTGGGTGGATCCAGAATGGCATTTTTATAGCGGTTTTTGTTTCACTGAATTTTTCTATAAAGGTTTGTGGCTGCAGTGATGGTTTAAGTGGCGATCACTCCTTATAGCTTGTAATTCAATCGCCGCATTGTTGACATAAATCAGTTTTTGTTCCCAGCTGGTTAAGACATTTTGATTTAGAATACAATAGAAGACATACACATTGTGGGTGCATTCTTTAAACAATCAACCCCAGCATTTTATGCATTTGTTTTTTCTATCGTTAACGATTTCTATACCTGTTGCTGCAAATTAGGATAATCCACCCTCAGACACATTCTGAAAACCAGGGTTTCTGTCCTCTCTATCCCGACTTTATCCTTTATCCTCACTTCCTTCTCCCCCCCCCTCCTTCCATCCCTCTCTCCTTCCTTCCAATCCTGGCTGAACAGTATGGTCTTTGAGTCTTAATCTTCATTACAGGGCATTAGTCCACTGGGGAGGCCCTGTCTCGTCTCCCCACAGCGCAGCCTGGCACTGTCCCGCAAGGGACGTCCCGCAACGGCACAGCACAGACACCCTGCCAAACCCCCCCCCCCCCACCCCCCACCGGCTTCACCTTGGTCACCCCTTCGCTCAAATGAACTGTTAAATAAACGGCAGGCCTTAATCCACATGAAGGAGCAAGGGTGGAGGTGGTGGAGTAAGTGGCAAGGCTGGTCAGGAGAAACAATAGAGCCAGCCCTGGACGCCTCCATTTAAAGCAACCATCAATCATACTCACCATGAGATTTCACTTTCTTTTTTCTTTTTTTTTGCCGTAGATTTTATCATTAATGACTAAATCTCAGGGAATCAGAGCGACAGTAATCTGAGGCATGTGGCTCAGCACTCATACGCAGTCCGTGAGCATGGCCTAGTGTCTGCTGATGCATGTGTGTGTGCCGAGGAAAGTGACATACAGAGTATTTTACACGGCCCTAGATTCCCTTCTCTGCATTTGGCTTTTACGGAAAACCGTCCCATTCTGTCTAATTTAATATCCATCAAAAATAAATAATAATTCTCGCACACATTTTTGTTAGGTGAAATGCCTAAGCTCACTAACAAGGACAGTTGACTTGCTGTGAATTAGATAATTAAGGAGGATGGCTAATTGAGTAAACAAGCATCAGGGCCATCACCCCTAATTAAGTGATTACAAGGAAGAGCACACTCAGCCGGCACAGTGCTAATTAACACATACACAAACACACGCACAGACACGTGTGAGGACATGGCAAATTATCTGTTAGAGAAACAATGATTAGGCCGAGTGAGGGATCCCAGGAGAGAGGGGATCACACACACGCACACACACCACACACACACACACACACACACACATAGAGCATCATCCCGAGAGAGGGGTTTCCTGTGCCTTAGCACTAATTCATAGTGGATAATCCTTTTATTCAGCTTGCAACATTGAAACTGAGGGGAACAGTTAGCTGCAGTCACACAGAGCGACCTGCACTCTGCTCATACAAACCCTCATGGACAATGCATGTGGCCTGGGCACTGAAGGAGAGGACGATCTAACAACGATACTGGGATGTTTGTTAAAGGCTCAATTTAAATGCAATTACACCTCTTTTTTTTCAGTGGTGATTATTGTCTCAAGCAATAGACATTCACAGAAAAATTCTATACCCAAATGTAATAATCCAATCAAAGCTTTGTATATATTTACATATTTTGTTGTGCTTCTTCAATCCGCAACATTAATGCCAAAACCCATTTGTTTTTTTCCACACTCCATGGGAATACACTATGAACCGGGAGTAAACCCAGCTCTAATCTCAGCTGTGACATTTCAGATCGAGATGCTCATATCAGGGTATTATCATAGAGAGTGTTTCCCTTGGGAGAATTATCCAGAACATTAACCAGGGAGTCAAAGTGATTATTTTGCCCCAATTCTCCTTGGGGAATATAGTAGCATGTATATGACATGATTTATTCTAATATAAACTATATCTAGTCAAATATTTATTTGGATATTAATGGCTTTGCTCAGTGAAAAGAGATTCTGCTGTGGAAATGCAAAAAAGGTTGATCCGCAATTGAAACTGTACCAAATTCAAAATGAGTTCTTCGGGTCCCGAGATTTAATTTCACACAAAAAGAGATTACTACATGTTTTCATAAGTCATTTTCAATCAGCTGTTTTCCCTTAATGCACCAGGTCAGATGTAATATTTTTCCTGAGTGTACAGGATTTTCACAGCGGAGCACAAAAGCAGATCATCTTGGCTTAAAATCCACTTACAATGAAAAAAAAATGCAGTAATTAAGAATCGCTCCAGGGATGAAGTCTAATTATTTTTCGGAGCAGAAAAGATTTTCCACATTGGTCAGGATAACTGTGGTGTGGTGTTATCTGCTAACAATAAGGCCAGCCTTTCTACTCCCCTCCACCATTGTGAGGCTGATTTAAGATCCCCAGCTAATGGGCATACCTGCCTGACAAACATGACTTCTTAGCAGGTGACTCCTGTCAAGTTTTTCTGAAATAACAGATATATGAACTAGCAATAAAATGGACTTAGAGGTAACAGGCAGGGGTGCCCATTATTCCCGCTCCTAATCACTAAAGAGATGCCATTCACTTGCCTTAAGAAGGCAGCATTTTTCACTGCTTGCTGGCCACCGGCCCCCTCAGAGCCACAACACATTTCTAATGGAAGGCTCGCTGCTTGAGCTCCAACCTCCCGAAAGCCCCCAACCATTTCTTTCTTTCGCTCTCTTTTCTCTCCTCCACCCACACCCCACTCCCCACACCCCCCTTTTCTCTCCTGTAAGATTATCAGTTTTGATTACCGCCGGCAACAGGCTCTTACCAGCGGTCGGAAGCGGTGTCTCATAGACCTGAAAGGCCCTCAGCAGGTTGTAAGAAGCTTTTGAAATTATGGGGCTGGGCTCAGAGGGAAAGTGCTCTGCGTGCTGCTTCGCGGCCATTTAATCAACTCCTGACTTTTGATAGTCAAATAATGGCTAATTACAGTAGCACCTGCCCACAGGGTTAAAGGGTGGAACAGATTTAATGAGAGAAAGAGAGCAAAGAGACAGCGAGAAAGAGACAGGGAAATGAAAGAGAGCGAGGAGTGAAGAAAGACGCAGAATGTGTGTTATTATCTTCATGTCTCGCTGATTGGGTGCAACGATTCGGTAAACCCAGGGATGCTCGTATGTGCCACCACCTCTTTCTCACAATTAGGAGTTGTTTTTCTCACATACGGCACATGATTGACAGGGGCGGTGAGGTACAAGGGGAGAAGAATGTGAGGTTAAAAGAAGAAGGATTGACTTCGATTAACGGTTTGTGTTTGTCTAAATATGGAATAACACAAAAAATGGAAAAGGATGTTTATCTGAATCTCAGTTTTGAGAGTTTCGGCTTCGCTAACAAATTATTTAGTGTCTCTTAAAAGACGACGAATATTCTCTAGATATAAAAAATATACAAAAACTACTATTAACGTCCATCACCCGGTTAACAAAATAATAATTTTATATGCATAGTTCATAAATCAACTAAATGAATTTCTAATTAATAACTACATAAAATTGCTCCTGTGTCACTCCTCCTTTAAATTCACCAGTCCATCTCTGTCTCCCTCTCACATCTCCAGGGAGGCAGTCAGAGAGATAATGAGTGAAGAAGAATGGGGCTATTAAAGGGACAATTTGATAGTTCACACACCGTGTCCAGTGTCCTAAAACAAGATGTGCTTGATAGAGCACACCCAAACACCCCTGTGAACACGCGCACACACACACGCACACACACACGGCTCAGCTGGGGTGACAGATCAAAGCATATTAAAAATGACCTATGTGTCAGTGCATTGATCTAAGACCAGGTGGCACACATACATGCAGGCTGAGCTGCTTGTTTGCTTTTTTTTACCCCCTCCCTCTCTCCCTCTCTCCCTCTCTTCCTCCTTTTCTTGTGACCAGCGACAACTTAGTCCTGGCACTCTATTGTTCAGGCACAAAGGCTATGTAAAGACACGTCAGCGATTACAAAGCTGCAATGGCACAGCTCAATTACTCAAACGTTGCTGTGTACCGCGTTGGTATACATGTGTTTGGAGGTGAGTGTGTGTGTGTGTGTGTGTGTGTGTGTGTGTGTGTGTGTGTGCGAGAACAAGTCTGCGCACAGTGAGTGTGTAGCCCCTGTGAGATATTAACAGGGTTGTGGCTGTGTCAGCAGCGCCGCACTGTGTTTTTAGTCTTTCATGTTCCATTTATCTGACCCCTGACCCTCAAACACACAGCAGCTTCACTTCAGCCCCCTTCATACACACCTCTGCACCTTCATACGCACGTGCACGCACACCCTCACACATCAACAAACACACCCACGCACACATCTTCACATACAACGAAGTAATCCATTTCTCTCTCTCTGACCCTCTCCCTCTTTGTGCTATCACAAACCATATTTGCCCCATCCAATCAGTTTGATTAATCATGCGCCAGACCACAGTGTTGCAATCAGATGACCAGAGCATTGTACCCCTCTCTACACTTAAACACACACACACACACACACACACACACACACACACACACACACACAGACACACACACATACACACACACACACACACACACACACACACACACACACACACACACACACACACACACACACACATACTCTCTCTAGCGCTTGTGGGGAAGTATTTCCCCATAGACATCCTCAGTGTGACAGCACCATAAACTGGCCATTTATCAAAGTGTCCCCCCAGTGCATGCACATACAAAGACACACACACACACACACACACACACACACACACACACACACACACACACACACACACACACACACACACACACACATTAGAGGAATTGTCCCTGAGTAGTTGTCTAAATGGTGGAATAAGCTGTTTGAACATTTCTCCAGGGGTTGATCGTGAAGCTATTATTCCCGATAATATGAACATGTTGTGTTATTGTTTCACACATTTATGTTGTCCGAATGAATGCTTGTAAGCGTTTTAGTCTAACTAAGAAAGTTTTATTCATTTGTATCACATGTGTGAAAAGGTTTTTCTATACATTGATTATTACCTGTAACAATTCGGTACAATAATGTGTATGTGTTTGTTTGTGTCCCCATGAGGTCGTTGCCCTTTAGTAGTAGCCGCATAATTCTGAGGCTTGAGTAATGCAGGGCCCCTACCGTTCTTTATGGCACATGGGTCAATAGTAATAATAGAAGAGATATTCATAGACATGTGGGGGGGCTCTCGCTCTGCCATATCAGCTGAAGATTTAAAAGCCCTTTTTCTGTTTCTCCTTATACACAGTCTATCTTACTCTTTGTATCTTTCTCTCTCTCTTTTTTATCTCCATCTTTTTCTCTCTTTTCCCCATCAATCTTTCAGCCTGGTTAGACAAAGTGGAGGCAGCAGGGGAAACAAAAAGCTCTCAGATGTCCTGGCCACGAAACCATTGTGACCAGCTCTGCTTTGGCTCACTATCCTATTGGTTTCTGCACACATGCACACATTAACTTTTTTTTAACTGTTAAAAAAATGATGTAGGTGAGTCATTAGTTAGTATAACACCATACACTCATTAAGAAAAACCCAGCACAGCATCACATTTTCACCACAGTAGATAAATCTCTCTTCATGGTTACAGCCTCTGTCCCAATCAGCCACACTAGCCATGCAGGCAGGTTTGCAGCAGGTCATTGAAGCCTTTTTTATTGCCGGCCTATGTTCCAGAGGGCACTCTGTGTCAGTAATCAGGATATGGGGGTTATCCTGGCTGACATATGTATTGAGCCTGCTAGCGCAGCCATTTCCAGTGCTAACACAAGTTAAAAGCACCGACTCTCACTGAGAAGGAAGAGAGCCACTGGACTGCTGCCCTTAAACAACATGGCAGGCCAGGGATGAACTGGCAACACGGCCCAACCTGGCAACAAATGTCTCAGAAATGTTGTTCAAATTTTTCAGATGCAAAGTCAACATAGTGAATGTGCACAGTTTACAAAACTTAGCAAAGTCTTGTGAAACAGAAATTAGATTCTTCACAAGCTCTTTTTTATAAAAGGTAATTTCACCCAAATTACAAAAAGCATATTTTCAGAAACACATTGTCAACTATATTTATAGGGACTATTTCTTCTGTAGAAAGTAGTTCAAACACTCTTTACAGTTTGGTGTGTGGACCATCCAGAGTAACAGGGACAGTGACACTGGAAAGATATATTGCTGTTGTATTTCTTAATAAGTATAATAACATCCTAAATGAAGGGTAGGTCACAAACCTGGGAAAATAAAACCCAACTGCTACTGACTGCTACATTTTTCTTTCTCATTTGGGTAAACCAACCCCTTACCATGTAGTTTATTGTATTATTCTGCTAGTAACTTAACCCTTGACCTTGGTAAAGGAAAAGTTTTCCAAAATGTCCATCTGTGTTATCAAAGCAAAAAGATTCAAGACAGCTGCTTAAGAAGAGAACAAGATGGCAGTTGATTGTTTTCCAAAAGAATTAGCTTGGCCTGACCCTCTTGAGCCGAGCCATCTTTTCACTGGCTGACACTTTATTTGTTTTGTCCCTATAACAACAGAATCTCCCGAGCACCTCAGCGCCCATTCACCCTGGTATTGTCACATACAACTAGACTCACTTTTCCTCTCCTTGTCTTTGTGGCGTGGAAAAAAAAAAGCCCCCGGCTTTTTACACAATCACAGGAGGCAATGCTGAGGTATGTGTGGCCCGTGATAAGACAGAGCGATGGGAGACAGATATGGGAAGGGCAGCGGTGGTTACGCACTCGTACACATAGAAACACACACACACACTGGCCCAGATAGTGCCCAGAGAGCAGATCCAGGAAACGCCTAAGTTATTAGTGTTGAACCAGGAAATTTACTATTAATATTTGATTATATATTTGATCAAAGATAATGAGTGACAAGGGAGACAAGGGCTCATATACACAACTTTCTCTTGTCACAGTGTGTGTGTGTGTGTGTGTGTGTGTGTGTGTGTGTGTGTGTGTGTGTGTGCGTGTGTGTGTGCGCGCGTGTGTGTGTTAAGCAGTGGGAAGCAGTAGCATTGCTTGAACGTCCAGCTGTGTGCAGGCGCCCCCTATTGCTTATTATCTTTCACTTTCCTCTCTGTAGAAAGCAAACGAGGTAAAAGTTACACATGTAAACGCACAAGTAAGTAAGACACACCCGTGGGCTTTCAAAAAATGCACGTAGCAAACGTCATGTTATCATATAACATATCTCAGATCATACATTGATCAAATCTGCCACAGTAGATCATCTTTATCAAAATAATGTCAGACTTTATAGTGAAACAAAGGTGCTTAGCTTGTGTAATCTCGTAATAGCTCCCCTCAACACTTGCCTTCTCTGCAGCGCACACACACGCACACACACACACACACACACACACACACACACACACACACACACACACACACACACACACATAATTCTCACCCATCAATCCCAGCGTGACCCCGTTTCAAATTCATTAACAAGGCTTCAAAACTTGCAGACACAGCAATCACCCGAAGCAAAATAAATTCCTGCGCCGGAGGAAAGAGGGCCTGTGTGTGTGTGTGTGTGTGTGTGTGTGCGTGTGCGTGTGCGTGTGCGTGTGTGTGTGTGTGTGTGTGTAAATTATGGCAATGCCGTGTCGTTCACTGCGGAGTGTAGTGAGGAATCTGTTTGGACAACTGCTGAATGTTTTGGTTCCCCCACAGCGCCTTGGAAAGTCATGCAGCCGCTGTATCTTTTACAAATTAGCCCGCGTCGTCTACCAAGCACTTTCTCTTATCCCCGGCCTAAGCCCTGTCTGCCCACCGCAGGACAACCCTGAGTGTGTTTAGGGTAGGTGGGGTTACGAGGAGAAGAGAAAAGAGGAGAGAAAAAGCAAAAATAGGGATGCACTAATTTATCGGCCGAACATCGATATCGGCCAATATTAGGTGAATAAGATGACATTGGCCGATTGCAGTCGGCGATGTTTATTTTTTGTGTTGTAAATGTTGTTTTAGTTATTTGCGGTCGGACTCGGACAAAGCTAGCATACACTGCTGCTGATTCGGGGAAGAAGCGACACGACTCTGAAATGATGTAAGAGAGCCACAGATGCTGGCGTGTATTGCACCGCATGTGTGGTTTGTTTCCAAAAAATATATATTAAAGGGTTCCATATTTGAAAAAATGTATTTGTGCTCATTCAGAGATAGTTTATAAAATAAAACTGTTCAGTTATATTAAACACATGGAACAATTCCATGTGTTTGTTTCCCTGGTACAGAATAAATAAAGCAGTAAATAAAACAAAAAACATTGGTATCGACAATCGGCCAAATCTTTATTTTAAACATCGGTATCGACCCAAAATTTGCATCCCTAGTTTCAATGGATTTATGATTTTGATGACTGCATGTCAAATGCTGATAATGACATTCAGGCATTGCATTACAAGCTTGAGTAAATTCTGAATTATGTTTATGTTTCATAGCAAGATTGTGTTGCTCTAAACGTTTCAGGAACTGAGAAATGCAGACATATTTGTAAGGTCATTGAACTCATCATAAACTGACATAAATTGTTTTAATGCAGATTTCTAGTCAGTTATTAAAAGCTAATAATATATGAACTCTATACCCAACTTTTGTTAGCTACATCAAATGTCATTGTACATTTGCATACAAGGCATTACACTACTACGAACGTTAGCAACGTTTTTATTTTATTTACCATAGAAAACTAAACAAACACTGGATTAGAAAGGTTTTACATGGGGTATGAGGGATACTTTTAAAAACAAAGCCTGTTACAAACGTTTCACCATAGACAGAGCTGCAGTGTTGAGACTTGACACAGTGTGTGAAGTTCTTTCCATCTGCTGTCAGTTGTAAATATCCATCTGTGTCTGGTTAGCAGCCCTGCTAAAGGCTACAGTAGGCCAAGGTGGGAGATATTTGATGGAGAAGGTCAAAGCTAGTCATGTGACGAGTGGAGCTGCTACACAGAGCGATGTTTTTACTACTGATTTATGATGTAAAAGCGTTTCGGGCCGGGGAAGAGATGGAAGAGAACCCATGTGTGAGTCAAATAGTCGATTTGATGATGATGTGTGCAGAGAAGGTATGGCGTAGTGTAGTGAGAAGTGTAACTGTCTGTCTGCTACTTCTTTAAAGATCACACACACGTTCTCTCCCAACAACTGCCACCAATAGCCAAGTTCGTTTTTTTGAGGGGAATAAGAAATCAAACCAGTCTATCCTAAAGAGGCCAGCGTCATAAAAACCATCCCCTGTTCTTGACAACAAAAGTGTCGAAGCTCTGATTTTGTGAGCCCCTTTACAAAACTGCACAGAATGTACCTCGCTTTTTCTTTTCCTGTTTTTTTATGCGTGTCTCCTTTCCTCATGATGTAGTGTGTCACATAGTATTAGGTGGTCCAGGGTTGAGGAGGAAATCCTCAGGGCCGGGTTGAGTCGCTGCTCAACAGTTTGGCCATTGTTCACCATCTCAGACACCAACACCCCCCTGAAAAAAAGAAGAAGAAGAAGAAAAAAAAAAAGTGAGCCCATCAGGCAGTCGCTCTTTAAAACTCACAGCATGCCACAGTGGGAGAAAAGATTAGAAAGGTGTGTGTGTGTGTGTGTGTGTGTGTGTGTGTGTGTGTGTGTGTGTGTGTGTGTGTGTGTGTGTGTGTGTGTGTGTGTGTGTGTGTATGAGAGAGAGAGAGAGATATAAAGAGACATGTCACTAAGATACCTGGCTGTATTTGATGCATTGATGTACAATAGTTAAGACCTGCGGATGAAGCATTTGCCACAATTTAACCACAAGCATGTTGGGAGAATGAATGAATGACTTATATCCAAAATATCTATATAGCTGAGTAGCAGTTTTTATTCTTACAATTAAGAGTTAATGATGCCATGTACAGTAAAAGCTGCTGTGAAATCTGTAAATCCACTCATAAGATGCAAAGACAGCACCTCTGTCATCATTTATACATACATTTAAGAGGTAGCTCCATAGTCCATAACCTTCACCCCTTATCAGTATGACATTTATTAAAATGAAAATGTCACATAGTTTGAAGAGGAGGAGGAGGGGGGACATGATGAAAAATCCAATTACACAGCCGGAGTTTCTCTTTCACTAAATGATAATGTCAGCAGCTTTCATGTAAATGTATGTGATACACAATCACAGCAAAGATCAAAATAAGCACTTTTTCACGTGATGGATCACTACAAAATGTGGTGCTCATTACCTGATGTCGTGTGGTCGTGAAGAACACCTTCATACATCCTAAAGAATGTAAACACTGGATGAATTGTGAACACATTCAAAATATGTGATTGTTGACAACCATTAAACACCAAAGTATGAGCTGGCTCCTGTTGCAATGGTTGCAGTCATAGATGAGGCCTCATTACTAACCCTAGCTCTTCTGTAATTGTAACCGGCAGTAACATGAAAATAACATAAACCAGAAGGAGAATTATGTCTGCTCTGTGTTCATCCACTTTATTTTAAAGGGTCCTGATGATTAGTTGTCAGCTGCCCTCTTTGCCAACACACAGGCAACATGTGCTGCCAGCTGTTATCATGAACACTGTGTGAATATTTGTGGTAACTGCTGGTGCCCTTAAAAACTAATGCCAGGTTTTAACTGTTAAATGCTGAGAACATGAATAAACTGGGATTTATTCTTTTTTTTTTCAAACCAAATAAAATAATGCTTCCATAAACAAAGTAATGGCCTCTTCTCCACTAATTCCACAAACCAAATCCACTCATTTTCTCCACTAATTCTGAAGAACCACCCACTCTGATTTGTCTAAAGGCATAACAGGGAGGAGAATGGACCACTGGCAGAACAGAGAGGAAGTGCACCAGGCTGAGAAAAAAATAGGAAAACCAGAAACTGAGTCACTGAGTGACCCGCCAACATATCACTGACTCTGAGTTGTTGACCAGTGCACGCTTAAAGACTGATTCACAGTCAGTCTTTGCAGCACAAGCGCATGCATACTCATGCACACATACACAGAGTCAGACACCCGAGGGGGAATGTTCTCTCACGGTGGTGCTAGTAATTGAATCAAGCCAAAACTGAGCGCTGCTCCGTTTCCCCGCCCGCCCCCGCCTCTGCCTTAAAAAGGTAAGCCTTGTGGCTGATGGGAAGCAGATGTGGACTGAGCCCTGCATGGTAAAGGTGCAGAGTCAGAGCCCCACATCCACCCCTGGTCAGGAATATATCTTCATTAAGGAGAATAAGGGTGTCCACTTACATCTGCTCCAGCACATCAAATCACACTCATCTGTGTGTGTGTGTGTGTGTGTGTGTGTGTGTGTGTGTGTGTGTGTGTGTGTGTGTGTGTGTGCGTGTGTGTGTGTGTGTGTGTGTGTAAATACAAAAAAGAGAGAAAAAGGGTGAATGATAACGTTGGGTGTGTGTGTGGACCCCTGGGATGTGACTGACACCTTTTCCTATCACTAGACCCTGACAGCTCCACACGTCTGGCTCCAATATCCCCCCACTGTTTCTACAGAAACACCATCCAATACAACAATCTAACGCATAATGATACTTGTTAGCCAAGTGTGTTTGTGTGTGTGTGTGTGTGTGTGTGTGTGTGTGTGTGTGTGTGTGTGTGTGTGTGTGTGTGTGTGTGTGTGTGTCCGTGTGCGTTACTGCCTCAACTTCAGCAGTAAGATTGAATTGCAAAAACATGATTGGCAACCTCAGGCTCAGAAACAGGAAGTTGAGAGTTGAAGACCTGGGTGATATATATATCTTCATTATTGAACTCGAAAGATAAAACTTAAACTGAACTTTTTCATTTCACTGAAATCCTAAAAATATTGTGTTACTTAGATATGACACATCTACTCAAGCTCTAGTTTTGCAAGGCACAGCATAATTCGTATAATACAGAATCGGGATGAATAATCTTTAAATAATAAATAAACAATTGTTCTGACTCCTTTCACATGGTGTTTATTTTAAAAATTGACTTTAGAATTTATCCAATAACCACCACCACTAAGAAATCACTTCTTTGTACCACAAGCTCCAGCTCATGTCACCAGCAGCAGCAGCTCTTCTTCGTAATTATGCTTTTTACCAGGCATTTTCTATTTTGGACCATTATACGATACATATGTAATTATGGTCTAAAACACTATATGTTAGACCTAAATCTGGCTTGTCTCTTCAAAACCTCTGGATCGCTTTCCAAGACCTTACATAGCTGTAATTCTCTCCAGCTGTTGCATAAAACATATGGAGGACGTGAGGCGTTGGGGATGGATGGCATTCAAAGCCAACATGTCCAAGATAGAGATATTTACTGTTTCTGTGCCCACACAAATTCTGCATGAGGCTACTACTAAATACATCTGCATTCATATGGTATACATGTCTAAAATCTTAGTTGGAATCACCCAGAATTCATTGGCTCATTCTTGTTCATTTTCTCATTTAAATGGTGGCTATTTTCTTTCAGTGGATATGGAACTTGGCATGATTTAACCTCCAAGAGATATCCCTCCGTCTCCTTTTCACTCTCCGTCTAGCCAGTCTTTGTCTCTTCCCATCTATGCTCTTATTGGATCCAGCAGAAGCAAAACAAACTCTAGGACTTTCCTTCTCTCCCCTCCCTCTCCCTCGACCATCCCCTCCCTCCACTTCTGCCTCAGAGGATTTGGCAGTTGCCATAAGCGAAAAGAGAAGAGGAGTGCAAAAAACACTCACTGCCGCCTGTCAGTCTCATCATTTTTTTAGAAAGTGGAAGAAAATGAGATGTTGGGAGGAGAAAGGAAGGAAAAGAGGTATTTGTTTTCACTGCAGTGTATTAAAGCCCTGGTCAGATCACAAAGGAATTCTCCCTCCTGTCACAGAAAACACTTTTAATACGTACTTAACAAGTCTTTATTTGAGTTGACAGTTCACATGTATTATAGGTGAAGCTGTGAATCCTATTCAAAACCAATGAAGTTCTGTAATGCTGTTTCATTTTCACTTCATTCTTCAGACTGACATTGAGTTCATGTTAGACATTTTTTGTGTGGGAAGGAGGGGTTATTTAGCCCGAACCTATCCGAGGGACTTGACTTTAAACAACCTGTTTAGTTGTGTCTATGTTATCATTGTTTGCAGCCATTTTTCTGGCAATCTTTCTATCACCAATCTTTTTGGCTCTAGCACAATAATAAGGCATCAGTAGCCTGGAACCAGGTTTATCGTTACTCAAAAGATTTAGACATCAAATAGTAAATAATCCTGTCATTATAAAGTCCTCAAAAGTTGTCTTTGGAGTTATAAAATGATTCCACAGAACAGAGCAACCTTCATTAGTCAAGAAGAGCAAATGCAGAGAGAAAACTGAGACACACAAATCACAGAAAAGACAACAAGTGGAGTTCTAGGACAAGCGACGGAGAGACAGGGAGGGAAAACAGACTGAGCCCAAAGAGTGAGAGCCAAAAACAAGGAAGGAAGGAGACGAGGAGATGCAGAGGCAGCACAAGAGGAGACGTCCCCTGAGAGAGGCGGGTAGGGTGAGTTAGCGAGTGAGTAGCCCAATGACAGACAGACTGAACCGGAGATGAGTGGGGAAATCCCCCCTGTGCACACATTCAATAAAATCACCCAGCTGCACTGTGTGTGTGTGTGTGTTTGTGTGTGTGTGTCTGTGTGTATGTGCAATGTAATTGAGACAGTCAGAGGGGTGTATTCAGCTTATACAGTGTATTCTACCCTGAGGACTCCCTGTCTATATTATGTCATCCAAAAGCACTTATACAGACCTTCTGCTAGAACACACATTCACACACACACACACACACACACGCACACACACACGCACACACACACACACACACACACACACACACACACACACACACACACACACACACACACACACACACACACACACACACACAGACCCTGATATATTCAGAGTCATATATGCCTCCCACTCTGTCAAATGGCCGGGAGCAGTTTGGATGCATTTTTGCTGCGGCTTCCTGCCTGATTTTTGTCTTAATGTTGTTCCACACTGTATCTGATGGCCTTAACACACATGTGTGTTTTATGTCTCACACACAAACACACACTCGCATCCCTGCATACACACCTACCCTCTTAGGATTGCACCGCAGATGTTCAAAGTCCTTGGAGCACATTTGTACAGGACTTTAAATTGGACACATTACGGTTTTCTTTCCTCGTTTCTCTCTGTTGACAATTTTCTGTGGGAAGAAGCCGCATATTAGATAGTACACTGGCCCAAAAAGCATTTTCCCTTATACACAATAATAACACAAAGAGCAGCTATAAAACAATTAATAACAACATTTGAGCTCCGCATAAACCCTGAAATGGCTTTTTCGTTTTATCCAAATTTGATACATTAGGTCAAATAATATTTGGAACGTCTAGAGGAGCTGTATGATTGAATGATTTTATGCCATTCATTTGTGCCATCTCGACCAGAGGAAGTCTTTAATGCGTGTGCTCGGCCAGAAAAGGACTCTAGTGCTCATGTTCTATGTGCCTAAAAACGCAGAAGCATGAGGAAGCCTGCAGACTATTTCAATGACAAACAAAGAAACCTGACGTGACTGTAAGTGTCATGACACTCGAACAGCAGTGATTCCTTGCAGTCACGTGCATTAGGTTATGTAAAGGACAGAAGAAAAACAATAAGAGTCAATAAAACGAGGGAACACATGAGTGACAGTAGACCTGGAGGAAGCGAGACGAGCAGCGAGAGAAAATATCCATGGCTTATTGTGTTAGCCTCCCACAGTGCAGCAAAGGACTAAATATGACACCTCTTCACCCTGACCCTGTCTTACAAGAGAAGAGTAAGAGAGAGAGAGAAAAGGGAGAAAGAGAGAGAATGCTTGGTAGTGACCCGCCTCGACCCTGCCAGCTCTTCCTGACCTCCCTTGTAGCCCCATGCCGCTTAATTCTCCCTAATTACATTCCTCACTGACAGAAAGTTGGCCCCTGACCACCCCTGCAAAGGCCCAGGTAGCAAAACCCATCATAGCATGGCCGGAGCAAAGGGAGGATCCATCCACTGTGGAGGTGAAGGCGGGGGAGGGAGGGGGTAACCGGTGATGACAAATTAATTAATGCAAGTGGAAGAGAAAACGCACACACACACACGCGCACAGACACATACATGTTTAGGTGTGTGTAGCTACTGTGCATGTGGTCTGACTTACTGTACCGGTGTATCCAGTGAGCTCTGTAGCATGTTGATATGACAGGCAGTGATGGATGGTGTTTAGTGTTGGAGTCAGCAGTAAGTGGGGACGTGGGGGCAAACCTGTTCCACATTCACTTTTTAGAGACTGCAGCATGTGTGAATCCGCATGAAAGCCTGAGGAAAGAAAGCGAACAGTAACATTACTGGATATTGGAAGCAGTGTAAATAAGCTACATTTAAACTCATTTTGTGTAAACAGCCGTATAACATTAACAGAGCTTTTTGAAAAGCAAGAGGAAACTTGGAAATGCATGTTTAGACATTTTGCTATGTGGTGCATGTGATATGAAAGTACTGCTCTCTGGCTCATTGTTTTTATCAGGCAGTGCCGTCTCTGGCCAGTGTTTGGTTCAGCTGCAAGGGATAGGGTTACAGGAGTTCGCCTGCGTTTGTCTTTACAATGTAATTAAGGGATTTTTGGGGCATACGGCCTCAAAATGACAGACTCCTCTTGCCCGGAGAGCGAGGTTCTTGATAGCAAATCAACTGTAGAAAGTTAATACATTTTGTAGCCACCTTACAAGTTGTTGCTTTTGAAAGAACTGGGATTCACATTGTTGTTCTGTGTGTGTTCACCGGTGTTGCCCTCCATACTGCTGACACGCTTAACTGTAACATTAATAAGCTATTGCACTTCCTACTCAGTTGACCACACAACTTTATCTCAGACTATTAACCAGAGTTCAAACGTCACCTCTGAAAAAGTGGATTGTGGAAGAGAACGTGTGCATCCCCCGGGTAATTACGAAGGCTCAACTCAACACAACAGTGTTGGCCTGCATTTGATATTCCATAAACATAATGGCCTCATGTGACTGTGTGTAGATAAATATCATGGACTTAGCCTGAGGGAGAGAAAAGGGGGGACGTTCCATTTTTTTTATATCACATAATACAGCTCTTGTGTTCCCACAGAATACAAGAGGGCCTTCTCTTGGCCCCCTCTGCTAAATCCCTCAGCTATCTTTCAAACAGTGATAGTTACGGAAATTAGCGGCGCAGAAATCCATAAGCGTCCATCATCGGGGGGCTTATTAGTGTCTTTGTGAGGTTATGAGGGGAGGACAGAAGGCCCGGAGCACCGCAGGGGCTCGGCTGAGACGCTACCTTCACATAACACACATGCACAAGGACACGTGCATTCAAACTGTCGCACACAGTCATATGCATACACTTATAAGAAAACACACTTATGCACACATGTGTCCTATATGCAGCTTAAAATGTTTAGTTGTTTCATGTTTACTGGGCCTGCTGCCTGCACTTCTGCTCCACGAGGAACCTTAGAAAGCCACCAGGAGGTGTAGAGGTTTTATGGTTGATGCAACAGAAAATATGCTTTATGTTTTATGACTATGTGAGGATGGAGCTCTGAGCTACCTTTACTGCATGCTGATAATTCACATAGTGCATCCCACTCCTGCCCACAGTCTACAACATGCATGGAAAACAATGCTTGAGCAGAATCTTCAGTATTATCAGAACAGTTTAAATGACAGTTGACAATGTAAAAAGGAAATATCTCCAGTTATATCACAAAATCACACGTTTATTTGTCTACTTGACCCAGAAAACATGTTCTGCGAATGAATAATATCCTTATTGTTAGTTAAGATGGCTTCTTTTTATATTTGTAGTCATAAAACTGCACGTTAATGTAATACATTTGGTTTTCATTAGTTCTGCTCATTAACATGTGTTCCTTTGGCCTCGTCGTGATGATCTCATCACGAAACAATACAAAAAGCAAAATGATGGGCTACCCGTACAGAGCAAATTAAAGCGGAAGGAAGAAACGGGCGCCTTGAGACAACAACATTATTTACTTTTCAAAATCTGCAAACCGTTGCTTATCTTGGGGCAAAAGTATTCTCTGAAGCACACACACTCAGCGATTCACAAGCCCAGCAGAATTTCCATGCTATAGAACTTCCCAATATCCCACCTTCATCTCATTTCAGTTTAAATGTTGCATGCATGTGTGTGTGTGTGTGTGTGTGTGTGTGTGTGTGTGTGTGTGTGTGTGTGTGTGTGTGTGTTGTTTGTTGAGGTGGTGGGGGGATAATAAATGGCGGCAGACATGGACATCGATTTCGGTAATAACACGGAGAGCAGAGCAGAGGCAGTGGCAGACGTCAGCCTGAGGTCCATCCATCTATGAAACAGGACATGCCAGTAATAGGAAAACACCACACACCGTTATGGCCAGGGGCAAAGCACACAGGCAACTTATCACAGCACTGAACTTTGATGCTTCGCCGCACGCAAGGGAGAAAATATATATAATTCCATTATTTCTTCACAGATGATGAGACACAGGCTCTGTGTGTGTGTCGATGTGTGTCGGTGTGTGTGTTTGCAGTGGGGGGATGTTGTACCTTAGTGAACTAAAAGGAATCTTACACACACACACAAAGGAATATACTGTTTCTGCTGACTACATATATACACTTGTTTATTTATTGAATTATTATAATTCCTTTTTTCCCCAAGAAAGGTGTGCTCTCTGGGGGCATGGCCAATTGATTGGTATGAGTGTTTGAGCATCTGTGAGCTGAAGTATACCTTATTCCTCTTTGTAATAGGACCTTAAAGCACATGTCATGTAGCTAGATTGTGCATTTATTTTCAGGCTTATTGAATAAATCAGAAGAAACCCCCCTCCATCCAAAGATGAGAACACAAAGCTTTGAACACACCAGGCGTACCGCTGGATACCAAGCAGACCACGTAGAAATCCAAGTCAAAGCGTGTCTTACTGCTCCATAAAATAGAACTTGGTTGAACTTCAAACGCAGAGCTCCAATGTGCCTGCCGACCAAGCGCGCGAGTTGGAAGCTCCTGTGTCCAAAACAACAGTCCTGCTACTAAACTTAATCAAAGCCTGAAACTGTTACTGCTCTAACTGCATGAAAGACCCATCACTCTACTGCGGCAATAATAATAGTTTGAAAGAAGCAGGCTGTGGATTCTATCTGCATGATGTAATTACTGACATGAGTGGCAGCCAGGTGATAATAAGAGAGAAAGTCTGTAGCAAGATTAGTTTTGACCAGATATCAGGGTTCCCTGATGCATTCTCACTTCATCTGCAGTGTGTGTTGGAAAGAATCACAATACCTTACTTGCACTTAATAACAAGACAAGTAAGCTCATGTATAATCTGTCAAGTGCCTCAAGGAACCAATGGGTGTCAATGGTTAAAGATAAAAAGATTTACCAAGAGTGTTGCTTGCAAACCAAGCCCAGTCTGGACCCATACTGAACCTTTTCCAAATCAAAATGTTTGACAATACTTATTATACTGTATGTAGTAAAATAAAAGTTGGAGTCGGAGTTACTGAGCAAACATCGCACTTGTAATAAGCTGAATTTCCGCAGACTTGCACCTCGTCATATATGTAACAATGCTGTTCTATTATTAAGGTAATAAAATCCAAACAAGCCCAGTCTCCATTTATTATATAAAACAAGAAGGTGGGTTCCTTTTGGTTGGCAGCTTCCAGCCTTTGTACTCCTTTAAACGTCTGTTAAAGGGGACTGTGCATTTGGAAGAGTTCGGCAGTGTGTGGACCTCCAGCTCACAGAAGGAATAAAAAACACCATTACAATTCTTGTCTTTTTACTAATTACTGGGCTTTCCTTATTTCCTAACTTCTTTAAACATTTCACAGGATTGTAAAGATAATGTAAGGATACATTGTAAGGATAATATTGGCAATAATACATTGGATGATGGTGTCTATTGATGTTTTACTGAAAATACACACAATCATGCAGATATTTGTGACACTTTTTTAATTATTCATGTCCGCATTTGTAAATTGTGGTCAAGTACACACATTATTTTACAGTACACACACTTATCTAACATTCTGCATGATAGCCCTCCCACACACACACACACACACACACACACACACACACACACACACACACACACACACACACACACACACATGTACACAAAAACCTGCACACATCTCCTGTGTAATGAAAAGCAGATCAGTGCTGAAACAATCCCTGTTCTGTTACAGCCTGTCACTCACTCTCATCCAGAAGAGTCTCTACTGTACCTCTCCTCTTTCATCCTTTCACCCCTGCTGTCTCAGTTTCTCTTCCTCTGTTTCCCTCTTCCTCTGTGCAGTTAAACAGTCAGATAGTAAAATAAATGGACTACAATCTTCGAGGAGATTATAAAGATAGACAGAAGACGCTGTCTGTCTTTAGTGAAATTATGTTTCCTCATAACTCAATTCTCTTCTGAGTGAGCAAATGTGTAATCCCTTCCTTCTTTACTTATTCAATCTCCTGCCCCGATACTTCCCTTTCTTAAACCGATAAAAAGTGCTGATTTCAGCCATAAAGCTGCCGATGAGGTGAGTGTGTGTGTGTGTGTGTGTGTGTGTGTGTGAGTGTGTGTGTTAGAGAGAAAGAGAAAGGATGACGGGTGGTGGGGTAAGGGGATCTGTGAATGGTGTGAAAAATATTAAGTGCCAGTAATAATTGGAAGCGGGCCTAGAGAATCCAAATATAATCTTACAGCGGGAACACTTGTAATACATTGGTTCTGGAAAAGGGCCCAGAAGACACACACACACACACACACACACACACACACACACACACACACACACACACACACACACACACACACACACACAAAGTTTCTCCTAGTCTCCTAAAACAAGGGAAGATGTTATGCCAGACGCTGACAGTGCTTGCAGATGCGCCGGTCATTGCCCCCCCTGTTAAACCTCCAAACCCCCCACCATTAGCCTCCATTTGGCCAAAAGAAACATGGATCATATTTTACCTGGCATGCTCCACAAATCTTCCGCTGCTTTATTCTCCCTGTCTATAGCCATACAGTCTCCATTCAATTTCCCGTTGACTAATGTTAAATAATGTTTCACCGAGGTGGAAATTAGCAACACAAATTGTACCTTTGCCTGATCTCTGTATAGAGCAGTTTTCTGTGTATTAGACTGCAACTAACAATTACTTTCATTATTGATTAATCAATGAATCACTTAGTCAGAAAATATGTAATCTATACAATCGAATATGAAGTAGACTCTCGATTTGAAGGCGATTGCTTCCACATCAGATGAACCGTGAAGCAGCCCTCTGTATGGACCAGTGCTCTTGTTATGTTTTACTGTTATATACGAAAGTATTTCTAGTTGGTACTACAGAAAGGATGAAATGATTAAATAAGAAATGTGATGGTGATCTTGCTATTAAAACCGAGAGATTTTGAGGAGAGAGGCTTCTTGCTGTCCCACGGGCGTCCCGAGCAGGTGCCAGCAGCAACTTGTCAATAACTGTTAGGAGGAAGCCGGTGGTTGGCCCAGGCATTCCAGCGGCTAGCCTGCCTCGGGTCCTTTGGCTCACGCTTCATGGACGGCCACAGAAATGCCAGCCTCTCTCTCTCTCTCTCACACACACATACACAGCTGCCGGACCTCACACTCAACCAATATTGTATTTTTAGCTGTTGCTGTTTTGAAAACTCCAGTTAGTGCCCATTTTTGCCTGGTGGCAAGAGTCAAAGGTTTATTTTGGGAGTGCTCGTATTTCCAGTCCTGGGAAGCAGGTACTGCCGTCGTGTTGTGGCTTTTGCTGCCATGGTGGCGAGGAAGAAAATCTTAAGCAAGGCAAACGTTTCTTTTTCCTGTCTTTTCCATACGTTTCCCTGTTTTTCTCCCTCTGGGAGTTTCTGGGAATTTCTCTCCAGCAAAGCAGGTCTGTGGTTTGTGAGGTGGTCCTATTTTAATCTGTGTTCCTGTTGGGATTTGATAGTTTTTATTGAATCGTGGTACCGTTTTTTTCCTTCACTCACTGTGGAGCATGCAGTCAATGAATGACACATTTAAACTGAGATGTTAGAGAATTCTTCTGTGTGGTGTGCGTCTGTTTTCATGCCCACGCTTGTGTGTGTGTGTGTGTGTGTGTGTGTGTGTGTGTGTGTGTGTGTGTGTGTGTCAGGATGCTGCAAGGCCTGCTCTTTGTCACCGTAATTCCCCCAAATGAGGAGGTGGAATGAGTCTCCCTCCTTTACTGCTGCCACTTACAGACCCCATATCAGATGCCTCGCTCTCTACACACCAGCCACAAGCACTTCATTTTAATACCGGCCCATAGAGCAAAACCCGGCCAGCCTCAATCCAGCTGCCAGTCGGGTGCACAGTTCTCCCCCTAGTCCGCAGACTGCAGTAGGAGTGAGCCCCCTCTTGTTCAAGCAGTAAATGTTTATTGAATTACCTTGTGTTTTTCCAAGCAAAAGGGGGAGTGTAGCATAACAATAGAGAAAGGTTTACGTTTAGTCTCCCCGCCTGCTTTGCTATCCCAAAGTACCCCTGACGCTAGTCTTTTCCTAAGAATGTGGAATTCCTCCTCCTCCTCTGCGTGAACCCGTTTCCCGTTTTTGCAAGCGCTACACTAAATCTTCTCAAACACCTGCCGTTTATTTTTCTCTCATGTTGTTTTCTGTGCTCTTCTCTTCCCCGCACTTTTCTTCTCTCCACCTCTGAACTCGGCCGATTATTTTCCCTGCATCTCCCATGACACCTTGTTCCTCTTTGGAGAATCTTGTCGGTGCTTGTATGTTTATCTGAGGGACGGCGGCTTTCAATAAACCTGGCCCCTGGACGCTGCACACACACATTCACACCTACACGCACGCACACGCACACACACACCACACACACACACACACACACACACACACACACACACACTTCTTCCTACAGACACACAGGCCTTGGTAATTAATCTAAGACAAACACACAGCCTCACACATGCACATGGGTTAGGCAGAAGTACCCTGTAGGAAAATAATCACGGCAGAGAATGCAAGTTTTAAGCAACGTAAGATCCTGCCACCGTGTACTTTGGATGGGAAAACGTATTGAAGCGATCTGGAGAACAAACACTGCTGTCTATTCTATAGACGGACAAGGCTGCAAGCTGATAGCAGCCACCACATATCCTGTTACCTCACATGTTCTGCTATTGCATGAGGTGGACTCTGAAACTGGTAGGAAGAAAGGTTAAAGGTCACTGGATAAAATAAACGGTGAAGGACACAGAGTAAATCAGACGGGGGGGAAAAGGTCTTTAGTATAAATTTAGGGTTCTGAGCGAACATAAATAGTTAGCGCTAATAGGAAGGACAGGTCATACAGGTGACCTGAGAGGTAAAGGGGCACCTCTAGAGAGGAGATCAGACTTCACATGCACATACACACACTACCTGAACAGAGAACAAGCCGCATCTGTGAACTGTGAACAAGTCATAGCAGGAGGGAAAGAGGGGCAGAGACAGACAGAGAGAAAGAAAGCTGAGCCGGTGGACCACACAGATAAAAGAGTGTGCTCTGTTCTCTTTCCTCCTGAAGGAACCTGAAGGAGGAAACTCCACCTCTGGGATTAAGGCTTGTGTTTCCCCAATTTACTGCCATGGCTGCCTCGGACAATATATTTCTGTTCTGCTTGTCCTGTATCATTTCTTCTCTTCTCTTCTCTTCTCTTCTCTTCTCTTCTCTTCTCTTCTCTTCTCTTCTCTTCTCTTCTCTTCTCTCCTCTTCTCTTCTTTAGATCATCATTAAGACACCCCCCAAGATGAACCCTAATAGCAGATATAAAACAATTATTTATATTCTCTCAAAATAAATCTATAAATATAATTACATTTTTGTTTATTACATCCTGCTATTTGTGAATCTAAAAGTAATGTGAACTCCGTTGTATTAATGCAAAAATGAAGAAGCATTTTTTCTTAATTGTTAATATTACAAACAATACAATATGTTGTATATGGGGAAAAAATACTTAATTTACCTAATAAGGTAATGTACGTTCCAGCAAGTAATCCAGTGTACTATTCTTTATTATTCATCTAAAAACTCAAATCATCACAAAAATGAACTATCCATCCGATAACCTCAGTAGGAAGCCAAGACAGTTATGTGGGGTAATTATAATTGTCTGATGCATATTGATTGAATTTTAATCTGAGTTTAACAGATGAAGTGTATTGTGATGCTGCATGGGATAGCCCCGTGATATGAGGGCATGCTCTGGACTATTTGGTGGTAGAATTATCGAATTTGCTGTGCACTGCCCCTGAACCAGCCTACACAACCACAAGAAAGACCTAGAGGAGGAGACGAAAGGTCTACATAAACATGGACACACACACACACGCACACACACGCACATGCACACACACACACACACACGCGCACGCACGCACGCACGCACGCACACACCCACACACACACACACACACATACACATACGCGCACGCACGCACACACACACACACACACACACACACACACACACACACACACACACACACACACACAGAGCCTCCCCCAGCACAAGGGGATGCTCTGCACATTCCCCCTAATTGCTTGTTTCAAGCGGAGACTGATTGTGGAAAATTATACCCTTTGCATTTTCTTATGTGCTCCCCGTCTTTTTTTCTTTTTCTTTTTCTTTTTCTTTGTGTCTGTATATATGCATACATGTCGAGGGACCAAATGTATAGTATGTTCCTTTAAGGTGTAATTTTAGCTATGGGTATCTGCGTGCATTTCTGTGGGTGTGTGCGCCTGCTTGTACTGTACAAGTGTACATCTGCACTCTATGTGTTTGATACAGTTCTGTGCATTTTCTTTTGCATATGTGAGTGTGTGTGTGTGTGTGCGTGTGCGTGTGCGTGTGTGCCCTTCTCTCTTAGACTATTCTGGAGGTTTGCAGTGAGATCAGTGTCTTTCTACCATCACACCAAAGTCGTGTATTTACATTGTGGGTCTATGAGAGCATTCATGTGTTTGAAAATGGACAAGTTTGCATTCCTGGAATAATGAACTTTATGTGGTTACATTATAGTAGAGTTATGGTTATGGTGTGTTTTTGTAGTTCCTCATTATGCTGAAAATGAGAGAAAATGAATCTATCTATTTTACTAGACAATTGATGGTCATTCACTGCGTCCAGCCTCTCAAATGTGCCGTTGAATAATTTAATATCTTTGGGTTTTGGACTGTCGGTCAGACAAAGCTATGTAAGGATGCCACCTTGGGACAAAAAGAGAGCCACCTCCAGAAACACAAACCTAATCAACCAACATTCTGAGAAAAGAAGATTTTCGGCAAATGAAAAACGTGGATCCTATTTCCTTCTCTACCCAATAGTTATGCCTTACAAAGATCTTCACACATGTGTGGCTTACTTACAGTGAGTGCTGCTGACCTCACTCATACAGGTATGGGTGAGGTCAGCAGTGTGTGTGTGTGTGTGTGTGTGTGTGTGTGTGTGTGTGTATGTTTATGTGTTTGTGCGAGATTGTGAAATAGGTGCCTCGTGCCACAAGGTGGGCTTTGCAGGAGAGGTTGTGGTGGTCCCACTACTGTAACTACATAAGTGAGGAAATGAATTAAGTGGGCTTGGGAGAAAAGGTGTGTGGAGACAGTGTGTGTGTCAAGGTGGCTGCAATATTCAAATTTAACACACACGTACAAACAAGGTGCAAGTGCAGAAAGTATCTTGATGCTACATGATTCTACAAGTGATACATTATAATAGAATCAATACACATGTACAACAACAAATGGATCACTTGAACATGCACACGCACACACACACACACACACACACACACACACACACACACACACACACACACACACACACACACACACACACACACACACCCATGAACACACAGTCTGGTCAGAGGGGCCTCGTCTTCTTATAACAAGGCCTCTCTTACAGTATGTGCAGCCTGGCCTGTCTGGTGCGTTTAAGGGGCCAAGTAAATCTGTCATTTTAGCCCCTGAACATTCAGTCACTCACACACACACAGAGCCTGCAGCTGGAAAGCATTAGGCTGTCTCTCGCTCTCTCTCCCTACACCAGGGATGATAACCTCCACCGCTCGCCCTCTGTGATTGGAGAACCATTTATTTTAGCCATTAACAACATATCTGTTGGCCCGTGCGCTAATAGTTGAGAAGACAGAGAACCTTTAGTGTTAAGGTGAAAGGAAATGCTTGTCTTCTGTCTGGAAGTTTAGCTACTGTATCCTTCAACTGCATGTTCAGTGTGTGGAATGTGTGTGTGGGTGTGTGTGTGTGTGTGTGTGTGTGTGTGTGTTCACCTGTAGAGCTCCATGTATAATATGCATCTAACTAATACAAACACCCTCCTCTTCATACTGCCTTTCACTGTAGTTTGGTAGTCAAATCTAAACTTTTGGCTGTCTGGATTATGATGTCACTGGCGTGCGTCTGTATGTGGACTCCTGGTGCCCCTCTGCAAACATGTCAGCTTAATTTGTGCTGGCGTCTCGGCTGTTTCACAGATCCCCAGGTCTCACTAACAAACTGTCCAGTTTAGATGGCTGGTTATCACACACTGAGCCTCACATATTAGTCTTTATTTGATACAGAGCAGCTTTGTGTTCGCATGAACTTGAACATGAACGTGCATGAACACAGCGCCTACAGTGCATATGAAGGGACACTAAAGTGCACAAAAATTAGAGAATAGAAACAATTGGGTGTAGTGAAGTGGATGTTAATGCACTCAAGTACTGAAATTCTGTTTCGTGTGACACACAGACACACAGACATACAGCCAGTAAACAGACGAAGTGGCTTAAATATCAAGACAAATCCACCTCGATAGAAACGCACGCACGCACACGCACACGCACACACACACACACACACACTAACCTTGGATAGTATCCAATAGGCAGAGCATGGCTGCAGAATGAGGTGTAGATTATAGAGCTCTCTGTGACAACCAAATTGTCACTTCCTGCATAATGCTGCTTCAGGCTTTCACCTCCTGCCTTTAACTCTCTCTCTCTCCCTCGTAATTCATCTACCTTCTCCCTTTCTTTCTCCCTTTCTTTCTTTCTTTCATTCTTTCTTTCTTTCTTTCTTTCTTTCTTTTCTTTCTTTCTTTCTTTCTTTCTTTCTTTCTTTCATTCTTTCTTTCTTTCTTTCTTTCTTTCTTTAATAATGCATCATTATCATCCATGTTATCTGGACAAATATAGGAGACATTAGGTGGTTGCACACATGTATTGTCATTAGTGCTGAAAACACTGTATTGATTGTGCAGTCTACTGTAAGTATCGACTTCTTACGACAGTAATGGATTTTCGAAAATTTCTCCTGATGCCTTACATTGTATTCAAGTTCACCAGTCACACAACAAACACATTATTAATAATAATGTCCTTTTAAACAGGACATCTTGCATTGATTCCAACCTTTTTCAATGTGAGTCCAGTCGTGCTCTCTATGTGCTGTATTTTCAGTGTAGCAGAAACTTCCAGCTATGTCGTACTTAAAGTCGCGATTTAATGTCATTACACTTGTTTCTCTTTTTTTAGGATCACACACTTTGATCAGATAATTGGCAAGCCACTCAATAAGAGATGGTTTACCCGTCATCACTGACACAGCCCCGCTCTTTTCTGTCAGTCCCCACTCCATCATCTTGCATTGTGTACTTGGCTGAGACTGGGTGAAAACAGCAGGTATACACACTCTATAAACAGCTTGTCAAAAAATAATAAAACCCCTGTAGGTAGCCATGAAGGAACTGGTAACAATGAGCTCATAACTGTTTCCCAAATTTAGTTTTCAAAATGATCTGACATCAGACCTGAAATGAGGATGTTTTGTTCCAAAAAGGGCAACTGAAGTAAAGTTTTGAGAGCAACCGTAATGTCTTGATCATCTGTCCTTTTCGTTTTGATGTGATGTCATTCTCCCGCAGTAACCTAATAGTATCCCTTCAGGGTACATCGCCAGCATTACAGACTGGATGATAATACCTATAAATACACCCAGCAGCAGCAGCCAGGCCCTGTCTGTCTATCTCTACCCATCTCACCATTTTGGAATGTATGACCTTAAATAGTCATATAAGACATTTTAGCACTGACCATTTATGTCCAACCTGTACTTAAATTACATAGATTTCAAACACCCTTTGACTTCTAAGTCAGCAATTCTTATAAGGTGTTATGCTTTATGTTACTTCTTAATTTGTTCAGAAGCCTTCAATGTTGAGCTTTGGGGGTTCGTTGTATTTTCAATATCCATTCAAATCATTCTAGTTCCTATATATTCCCTCTGGTGTCGGCTTCTTTCCTGCTCTTTCGTCTGTGTTTTCTTCATTGTTCTCTTCATTAATCAAAATCTGTGTGTGTGTATGTGTGTGTGTATGTGTGTGTATGTGTGTGTGTGTGTGTGTGTGTGTGTGTGTGTGTGTGTGTGTGTGTGTGTGTGTGTGTGTGGGGCAGGTGCTCTCTCTGGGGAGCTCTCTTGGCCAGAATAGAATAAGGATATGAATATAGGATGTGTGCCTGTGCACCTGCAGAAACTGTGACAAAGACCACACATGCACACACACACACACATAGATGGGGAGGAAATGCGAGATTCCATCTTACATCATCACTCCCTCAGACAAAAGGTAAAAAATGTAATTAGGAAACAATGTCAAAGCAAGTTATTAATGTGTCGATCTTAAATTCCTACAACTCGTCTTCAACCTTATCGTCTGTTTTGTATCATTGGAAATTACATTTCTTTGAGTTTTGGATCATCAGTTTAAGGATGTTATTTTGGGCTCTGGGAACCTATAAAACTAATTTTGTAGAAAAATCAATAAATAATCAATGAATAAAACAATAATGATAAATAATTGTTAGTTTCAACAGTTTCCCTCCATGTTGAGCAGAATCAGCACCGTCCCTGGAGTACTGTAGTGTACTGCTGCATCGCTGTATGTTATCACAAGTGTTTAGACAGTTGGGCAGTAAATAGACTGCTCTAATGGCACTGAACTCACACACACGCACACACACACACACACACACACACACACACACACACACACACACACACACACACACACACACACACACACCTTGGTCCTGTTGTCCTCCTCCCGAGGGAACTGCGGTCTCCATTCTCTCCCGCTGGCTGCTGCAATGACTGTGGGGTCGCGGGGTCTCCCAGATAAGACCGCAGGGGTTTTGTAAAGGCAAGCTTGACTTTCAGAGCACAGGAAGGAAGGATGAATAACCCAGAGGAAAGGAGGAGAGTAGGGAGTGAGGTCGAATGAAACTCCAAACCATCTGCGCATCTGATAAGGCAGCGCGCACTAAGGTGAGCGTAAAAGAGAAGGTTAGCAGGGAAATGTCAATAAGCGCCCAGAGAGAAGAGAGTTAGGAGCTGGAAGGGGAGAAAGTGAAACAGGAAAAAGAGAAAAAACTGAATCTATCAAAGAAAGATCATGCAACAGAAAATATGAGAGGCTGAGGGGAACAAAGAGAACGGAAGAATGACTTATCAATGAAAGACTACAGCCGCAGAGTTGAATAGGTGATCTTTGACACGACACAATGCTGCTTTGAAATGGAGAAGTTCACAATCATCGGAAAACACTAAAAAGATTTACACCCACCACGCTCGCCAATAGCCTCCTGACTGAAATGTGTTGTAGTTTCTGCTCATTGACGTATTGAGCGGTTATGACAAAGGAAGTGTGGGGGACCTCAGGTAGCTCTGTGTGGAACCATTGATTTTCACTGTCCACATAGGGCCGTTGATTGATAGTGCAGCGCTGGAGTAATTAGATACATTCTCAACCAGCATCTGAATACACACACACTCAGAAGAGAGTGGAGTGAGAGACGGGTGCAGGGTGAGAAGAGAGGCAGTATGAGGTAATAAATATGTATCTGCCAAGTTTAAACACTTAAATCCTTAAATTGGTTGCTGGCGTACAACTAAACATCATTTTAAAAGTATTATATTTTTGAAAAGTGTGATGTGAATATTGGAAGGAAAGCAGGAATTAAAGTTTGTGATAAAAGAAATCTAAGAAAAACATTTGGCTTAAAGATGTTCTCTGCCAACTGCCTCTCTGTTCAATATGGCCTGACCCGTGTGCCCCGTTGTCATAAGCTCAGTATTTATGGAGGTGACGTGAACCTAAGGCCAAGGTGGAGGGCTTATTTTACAGATCTTGCCATAAAACGTTCAGCTTGAAAATATAAGAGACTTGGCACGGAGACTTGACTACCTTTGGGATCCTATTGCAAATTGTCCTGCTTTAAGTGGGGATGGACAGGATGTGCTCCGAAGAGAGATATGCAGGAGGGGGTATAAAAGACACGATGACACACAGACACACAAAACCACCCGGACGCTTGTTGACAGACACACAAGTCCTGTAGCAGTACGCTGGTGTAGGACGTGAGTCTTAAGGCTTTCATTTCTTTTTCTTTTTAGTAAATATATTCATTGGTGATCATTTTTCATATCAAAACAACTGTGTAACTGGATAAAAACATTTATATGACACACATTTGGGTTCTTTTATGTACTTATGGTACTTTGGGGCACATTTTTCTATACATGTCAATTGCTTTTGCCAGTTTTCATCTTTACATGTCATTTGCGACGATCGTTTGTGATGTCTTTTGAAATAATAATATAATTTGTGGCTGTGTTTGCTGCTCTTTCAAAACTGAACTGTACAGCAGCTACAACATTGCTTTGTGACATTTACACTGGATTTGTAATGGACCCTTTACATTTATCCTTTGTGTGTATGGACAACTCAGGCCCGCTTGTGTCAGGATAAACTACCATGTTGAGCTGTCAGGCACAGCTCTCATCCTCTCAGATGCCTCTTTATAACGTTATTGTCTCTGTTAAAAGTTGATGCTGACATTTGACATTTAAATAATGATGGAGTCAAAGGGCCATCTTGGCCACTGAGCTGGAAAATGTTACCTTTTAAGAGGCATAAATCAGGATTTGGGATTTTCCTCCAGGAGAGAGCAACTGTTTACTTATGAAGACGATGTACGCTGGAATTGAGCAGAATTAGTGGAAAGTGTTGAAAAGCACTGCAAAGTTGGAATGTTTGCTTCGTGAATGAGATGAGATTTCTGACTCCATCATGAAGCCCAAACCTCTCCAGAGCAGTAAGGACTCTGAATGTGTCTTTGTGAGTGGGCACACACACACACACACACACACACACACACACACACACACACACACACACACACACACACACACACACACACACACACACACACACACAGACACACGCCAGATGTCCATTTGGCCTTGCAGATGATCTAATTTCAAACAGTTTCTGAACATCTATGCTCCAGCTATGGGACTTTTTATTATATGCTATCCAAAACACACATATTCACATACACACTCATATTCATTCATCCATTTATTTATCTATCTTTATCTTTAGCTAAACATTTGCCTTTTTTATCTCATGTTTTTCAGCAGTTTTCAATCTCAAAGTGGAAAGGCATGATTGATGTATCTGATGGAATGAGCATAATACTGGCAAACTCTGGATTGAAAAGTGTATGTAATGTATTATACTAGGAAGTGTTACTCTACCTGATCAAGAAATTAACCTGAAATGACTCCTCCAATGGCAAGTCAGAAGTCTTCTTCAAACTGCATTCAGATTGGATTTCCTGCGTTCCCACGCTCTGTAAAATGATCACATATTTAGATCCTGTGCTGCTTTGAGACTCTGTACAGACATTCCCTAGTTATCATTCAGCTCTTCTTTCATTAAAATGTGATGCACAGGGGAGATAAAGCATGCATGCTTTAAAGCCTTAGAGAATTTTACATGGAGGGACTTTCCAAAAAAGTCAAAACCGAGAGGTAAAAAATATCAAAATCAAAATATATTACATCAGGCAGACTGTGACTCTGACACCTTGTTTTGGGGTTATGACATGCAGGCCAGAGATTGTGTGTGTGTGTGTGTGTGTGTGTCAATGTGTGTGTGTGTAGGAACTTGAGTTTAAAAGTCAGCAACTTCGTTTTCAAGGGCTAAACGATCTCATTCCCCCGCAGTATCACACACTAACACATATGCACACACCCGAGGTCACAATCCAAATTCTGTGACTCGTTGGCCTTTCTCCCAAATGAAGCGTTCCACGGATCAGCAAGCCCATCAGCACTCCTCTTTGCTCAAATCTCAGCAATTATATTTGACATGTAACATCAATAATCTCATTTATTTTCTTGCCCCCCTTTCTCTGACCCAACCAACCACGCACACATAAACACAGAAGGGTCTGCCCACTCCCATTCTCTTATCTGTGTCTGCAGGAAATGTGAGCCACGCAGCATTCGATAAAAACAATTTTTTGCACCATTGATCCCACAGCACTTGTTTCTCGCTCCTGTTTTTTCTCCTCCTCCTGGTCCTCCTCTTTGAAAATGATATTTCTGGAGGTTAGTTGTTAAAACGATGAAGTAAATGTAAGGAGATGTCAGAGGTTTTATAAAGAGCAGCAGGGAAAAGACCATGACGATTCCTACTGAGATGAAATGAATCGCCAGAGGAGAAACACACCCCGGGCACAGCCATGAGGTCACTCACAATGTTCCCTACTGTACTCTCACAATTCACATCCATGTACAATGTCCATTTGTGTGTGTGCTTGCAGGTATGAGAGTATAAGAGCCAGTGCACATCTGTTTGTGCCTGTGTTCCCATGTGGACACTGTTGGCATTGTCTCCACTGAGTAAAGAAGCCATGCAGGTTCAGTGGGTGCCACTTTCAGCTCCCTCCACCGCAGTGCCACAGATCAATATAGCTGAAGTCACCCACTTCCACACACTCGGCCTCTGTAATCATTCCCTTCACTGTGTTCTGCTTCACTCCCTCCGTCGGCCAGGTTGTTGTTTATCCTATTATAGCCCTAATTGCCATGCTTATGGTAACCTTTCTTCAGCTTGCTACCCCCTGTACTAAACTAATGGGTAATGGCACAGGAGGTCTAATGCAACCAAGCTAATTTGGCTGGCCTTATATGCCCACATGGACACCTCAGTGTAGCACAATGCCCGCGTCCATCATTCTCTTACACTTTTTTTTCTCTCTCTTTCTCTATGTGGCTTTCCTAGCTTTAGCACTCTGCGCTGTGTGGCTCGGAAGCAGGTTGCGGCTAATGAGTAACCTCACTGCTCTCAGTGCTATGGCTTTTTAATTAGTGTCGCGGTGCTAAGTGTCCCACATGGACCCTTCCCAAACCCCCTTTCTTGTCATCCATCACCCACTCCTTTTGTTTGCATTTCATTTACATATATGCACCAACCTCAAATTAGCTAGTGACTCGTTAATTGCACGTGTGGGGAAGTAAATGGATGGGGGTATGGTGGGGTAGAGGTGCAGTCAACATGTTTACTTCCTAAATACCCCCAAGGACCACTGAGCTCCAGCACACGGGGAGGTCATAGTGAATACGCCCTTCAGGCTAAAAAGATCCATTGTGCTGTTTGAAGTAATTAGTACGACTAACAAGCTCAAGCCCACATTAATAGAGATATACTGTACACACATACACACACACACACACACACACACACACACACACACGAACACGCACACACACACACGCACACACACACATACACACACACACACACACACACACATATGTACATACATACACAGAAATTAATTAAATTGTGTTCATTTTATTATGGTAACACAATACATGCAAACATTTATGTTTATGATGCCTTCAAGTACTGTAATACTGCTAAAACAAATGCAAAGAGTTACACAGTTGCCGGGACTGAAGGAAATGTTTTTTCTACATTTGGAACGACCACACCCTGTTCTCTTATTTCTTCAAATTAAAAATACTTTCTATTGACTTTACAAAGTCTATCAAATTAAGTCTGCTATGGTTGTATTGACTCCTTTTGGCTGAACTGATCGATAGTAATAATAATAATAAAGCAATAATATATAATGATGTCTAAGTGCTGAGCGATGAGACGCTCCTTCAATACACCTTAAGTGTCCTCAGTGTTATTGATCATACTCAAACAGCCTCGTAGATCAACACCTATTTACTGGCATCACTTTTATTCATTTTCCTTTTGTTGGGTGAACTTTTCAATTTTTTATAAAGAAGAGAAAACAAGACACCATGGAGTTTCAAGTTTATCTTGCAGGTTTTGAAGGCAGTTGATTGACTGATAAATCAACAGATAATGAAAACTTGAAAATCATCAAAGTTGGTTAAATTGGAGGTTTTTGCCCAATAGAAACTATTTGTTTTCAATTATATCTTAACAGACAGATAGATAGATAGACAGACAGACAGACAGACAGACAGACAGACAGACAGACAGACAGACAGACAGACAGACAGATAGATAGATAGATAGATAGATAGATAGATAGATAGATAGATAGACAGACAGACAGACAGACAGACAGACAGACAGACAGACAGACAGACAGACAGACAGACAGACAGACAGACAGATAGATAGATAGATAGATAGATAGATAGATAGATAGATAGATAAACTGTAAATGGATTTAAGCAAAAATCAAAGACATTGTCTGCTATCCAAACGTAAACAAATGTTTCTTGCTTCTTTCTATGATCCACTGTGCATGTACCTGAGCATTTCCCTGCTTTAAGAAACACAGTACATTGTATTTGCGTGATATATTTTCAATCAGCCAACCTTCAAACAGCACAATGTGTATTCTCAAGAGAATAACAGTAATACCGTGTTGTGTCCTTTTCCTCTTTATTTGTGTGCTTGACGTCTTGTCCACATGACTGTATCCAACTGCCTCACTGTGTGAGGTATATTGTTGTGTTGGTTCCCAATGTTGATTGGCCAATTATGCCTGATTGTGTTCCTTGAGGGAAGCATTCTCCAAGAGTTGTTAGTGATGGCCAAATTATGCCTTAGCTTTTAATGTGACCATGGGGAGCCCAGGACCACTCTAAAAAAGTTTTTTGGCCTTTGCGAAGCCACAAGTAACTTGTAGTGACAGCATTATTAGTCAAAGGATAGTTTGAAAGTCATTGTTATTTGCTAGTGTGACTTTAATGGCGACTTGAATGCCGTGGGCCATTAGAGCTTTAATGAGAAGTTTCCAGGTGGGACTTAAATTGCGCCCTTTCTCTGTCCTTCATGACCCCTCTGTACACCGTTAAGCTCTGTATATGTAACTATGCTGTAGCTTTGAGATCAGTTATTTCACTTGCACTGAAATGAATAATATATAACTACAATTTATGCTTACGTAAAAACCCCACAGTCCTTGCACAGATGTACTGTATGCAATCGCAAACACACACATTTACTATATTAAGAGTGGTTACCCTCTGCAGTTTTGGCATATCTCATAACTAAGACTTAACTCTCAAACACATGAGCACATCAAGGAGAGTTAGAAAATAACTCTCATGTGCATCAACTTGCTTTTCAGCTGAGTGTGATGATGGACTGCTGCCTGTGTTCTTAAGCCACAGTGCTATTAGGAGTCTCATCAAGTCTCAAGCATCAAGTCTCTAAGGCTGCGTGTTGTGCAGTGCAGATGAGCGGGATTGAATGCTCACCGGCAGCTACAGAGAGGGTGTGTGTGTGTGTGTGTGTGTGTGTGTGTGTGTGTGTGTGTGTGTGTGTGTGTGTGTGTGTGTGTGTGTGTGTGTGTGTGTGTGTGTGTGTTTGATGAGCTGTAAAGAAAAGGATGTAGTCTGACATGCTTGAAGCATTAATAGAGCAATATGTTGTGTCACCCCCCAGTAATTCCCCTCTGTCTCCTTACTGTGTGTGTGTGTGTGTGTGTGTGTGAGAGAGAATATATGTGTGTGTGATTGATGACACTACTAATGGTGCGTCTAAACACTGGCAGCCCAGTTATCTCTTATCTGACAGGGGGAGAAGGCTTGTGTCAACAGCTGCTCCTCCTCCTCATTTATCTCTCTCTGTCCTTACCGCCTCTCTTCCTCCAACATTTCTTTGTCACAAATTAAACGCGCACGCATCGTCATGTATGATTGCTGATTACTTTTTATTTGCATGTTGAGCAACTCATTATTGTGTAAATGATTGATCAATGATCAGTCTATTTTTTTATTTTATGTATAATATATGAGTTTGCTGTATTTAATCTTTCCTGTATTTTCTATTTTTTGAATCTATTTATTTACTTATTTTGGCATATGGTCTGTTTTAAAATAAAAAATATGTTCTTCTAATGTTTAACTAAGAAAAGTAATAACCAAAATAAAAATAAATCAATAATAATAACAATTTAGTCTATCAAATGTAAGAAATACAAATGCCCCGAAGTCGAAGGGAATGTCTTCCAATTTCCTGTTTTGCCTTAAAAGAAATCACATTCGTAATGAATCAATACAATTGTTTAATTGACTTTTTAGCACTATTGTATGTTTTGCGGGGGATTTCCTGTTTAGCTCCACACTTCACCCATCCATTTTCCTCCCTCCAACCTCCCCGCTCATCCATCGCTACAACAGCTGCCCTGCAGTTTCCAATAACTTCAAGGCCATAGGAGATAGGAAGGACCTCGTGCCTCCTTGTGCAGCTCCACTATGGGCCCCATCTCCACCATGGGCCTTAATCACTTTCATGGGCCAGTTTAGCCATTAGCTTCTCTGAGGGGGGCCCATATCCATCCATCCCTCCATATATCCTGTCATACATTAAAGGGCAGATTGATAGCCATCAGCCGGGCCTCGGCCACTGACACACTCTTAATATTGTGTCTAACACAAACCAGATGACTGCAGGGCTCTTCTGCAACTCACACACATACACTCACACACTGCTACCCCCAGCCTATTCTACCATTTCCCTCTCTCTCAGGAGAGGGGATGAGCGTTCTTAATTAAATGTTGGATATATGGGCCTCTGGGTGGAGGTGGTCAAGCGGGATCCATTACCTGCACATTGGGGCCCTGCAGAGCAAGAGTTAGGGGGAAGGTTTAAGAGGACGAGATGGGGGCATGGGGGTGTGCAGCATCCTGACTTAAAACACAAATTAAGGAAAAGAAAGAAAAGGAAGAAGTAGTTATGGCGGTTTGAGCATGACGTGGTAGCTGTGAGCGCTAAAGCTAGGCCAGGAGGTGCTAGCCAAGATCTCAATAGCTGTATTGTGTTCACACTTGAACGCGGGCCAAAAACCCTGTGAAATATCAGAGCAGAGAGAGGGAGAGAGAAGTGTGGAAATGAAACAATGGTTTACACAACAGTGAAAAAGGTCTTTTCCTCTGCTTCTCGCCAGCAGGCCCGACACTCAGAGAGTAAGCTTTATTGGCCCTCCTGTCCTGGCTAGTCTCAGCCCCTGGTAGGGCAGAGGAGGGGAGGGCCGGGCCTACATGTGTGCAGACAGACGTGGAGCCTAGTGTTGGACTGATACACACTCAGATAGGCAGACCTATGTTCATCAGCCACACACAGAGCACAGATGAGAACACACATATTAAATTATCCTTTGGTAGAGATGAGAATAGCCAGATATTCTTCTAATCCTGTTCGAGGAGAGTAACACGTCTCATTGCATCACGTATGCCTCTATGGCTACAGCTAATCCTTCTGTGCAGAGCGACTCTCCTCATATCCACCTGGCAGAGTAGTCAAGAGTAAGGGTGTGTTCAACTTGTTCTCTTCGTTCTTCTACCACAAGGGAGATGAGGGTTGGATTTTATAGACACGTTTAATATGTAACCCAGTCACCTTGTTCTGGGTACAATGATGTGCAACATCAATAATCAATGACGCAGTGTCTCTTTTTTACATTTCACATTTTATGTTGTTTAATTTTCAGCAGTTGAACAATTGTTTAAGGTTAAAATTACATTTTCCCTTTAAATGTTTTTATTTCTCTTCACATCTCTCATATCAATGTTGATACCTTTATAATGATGAGGCTTTTCTTTGTATTGAGCCATTACAATCTTTTTGTCAAATTTGTAAATGTTGTACAAATGAATCTGGAGACCTCCCAACAGGATTAAGGCATGGCCAATTGCTGCAGGTGAGGAGGAGGAGAGAGGAGGGTGGTGAGAGGAGAAAGTGGAGTCTGGTTGTTAGAGTAAACTAAGAGTTCTGCTCAGATGGTTCCAATAAGTCCCGAGCCTGCAGCCACACAGGGGGTTCTGCCACATGCTGTCCTGGCCAGCTGCTGCTTTTTTCCGGCACCACTTTAATTGACAGTGCATTTTTTTGGCAGTTTGAGCTCTCGATTCAAACCTCCTGCACAAACCCAGGTGGAGCATGGGTGGTGATGATGTGAGAAAGACAGAGGAAGACTAACAGACAAAAGAAGAGTGTTGTCTATGTTGCTGGTTCTCTCCAGTTTGAACGTTTGGTACGTTTCTCTCAGCTCTCTGCTGTCCTGCCAACTCATTGATCTCATAGCACACAAGGACGCTGCAACTTTCTATAACGCAGGGACCAAATGAAATTCCAGCAGAAATTACATTTAAAGATGATGGTTAGAGACAGACATCTCCTGTTTTGTGTCAGTCTCCTGTTTCAAGGAATGAAGCAGTTGTTGGAATAAATGTTGAGGCCAACGTTGATTTGATGCTGAGCAGGAACTGACATGAAGAAGGAAAAATTCTCTTTTGTATTCATGTTGGGAACCCATGTTGTCTGGTTTAGATCACTAGAAATATGATTGTAAATGAACAGTTTTTGTCACTACGTTTCCATGTCCCTCGTTCTCCGCTTCTCTCTACCTCCATCATTCTCCATTGTATCACAAGAGGAAGTATTCCTTTATTCGGGTGTTAATAAATAATTGATGGTGTTACGTGCTCTATAAATTTGTACCAAGCACCACTTCCCTATTTGTGTTTGCACAGTTCCAGGAATTGTTTCACTTCCGATGTCAGTCGATAGAGTAGAGGTCAAGTTGTTTCAGTGTTGAATGCAAGCTTCCTCTCCCCTTTATTATTTGTCATTATTCTTGGCATGGATGCATTAGACTTGATTGATTTAGTTGCTTTATTTGAGCTCAGGAAGTTTTATTTAATATCTTTGTATTATATCCATTATTTGTGAACTTAGAAAATAGAAAGCTATGATTGCCGATATGCATTATACGCTAATCTGGAGATCCATATTTTACCCTCCTCATTTTAATGTTTCATTGAATTCGTTTTGGCTTGTGGAAATGTACAGATTCTTGTTTTTTTGCTCATTGTGACTTTACAAAATGAAAACTTGCAAAAACACACCTTATACATGCACATCTTTTCTTTTAAAAACACTTCAAGCACTGTGTAAAGTGTCGACATAGAGGTTTAACTGGGATTGTCAACAAGGACTTGTGACATCCGAAAACTTTGAAAAATCATTGTTATAATTACACAGAAATCCTACACATACTGTTCAGTACACACATTTGTGTTTGTTGGTTTATGTGTGTACTTGTGTGTGGACTCTTCTAGAGACAAGCCCAGCGGCACCATCAAACATTAGTCCCTGTAGCCAATAAACAACCACTTTGCTCACTGTGCGTTCCTACCAGCCAATAAACACATACTTTACTAACTCTGCCTCCCTCTCAGTTAATATTCAACTAGTTTACTCACTGTGTTCTCCTCTTGCGCCTCTTAACACATTTTTAAATATGTGATAAATGTTCTTCATTTATTGTTTGATTTCTTTAACAGAGGCCAGTATGAGAACATATTTCTCAGTCTGGCTCTCACTGAGTGTGTACTCCTGTTTGTCGCACACATAAGTCTAGCTGTTAGCCTTCAAACAGCACAGACAGAGTGTGTGACCCTGATGTACTGTTCATATATTTCCCCATTTACACTGCACCTGCTTTACTATAATGAGCCAATATATCTGCTCACTAATTGCCCTAAATACATATCATAAAGGCCGGCCTGTAAAAGGCTGTCCAACAGAAAAAAAGACATAGCATGATGGTAACCTCTGTGCACACATGTACACTTGTACACGGAACACATCACACATACATAAAAAACACACATGTAAAAAGGCAAAAACTTACACACATAAGGACACACAACACATATAAGATGGCATACACAAGCATGTGCATGTACACACACAGACACTCTTACACACACACACTCATCCAGCCTTTTAACAAGGGGCTGTAAATAACACAAAGCCATTTCATTAACGAGGTCCAGCCTCTTTTCTTTTAAAGTGTGCACACTTCCTGTTCAAAGTTACACTAACCTGGCAACCCAACACATGGCAACCTGCTCATTCAGATGAGCTGCAGGGGTGCGGAGGTGGACATGGTGTAAATATATATGTAATATATAAATACATAATCACTGGATACAGCTCATCTCCTGTTTTAAACAGGCATGTTAGCAGAGAGCGAAACTATTTATGTTGCTACTGACAATATGATAATGCAGAAATAATGACAAAGTCATAACTGCTGGCTTACTTCACTGAATAATAAGTCAAAATATATTTAATGTTGACCAAATTCAACAATTTTGAAATGAAATCATTATAATAAATCACCACATGCAGCCTGGGAACTGTTGTTCAAGTCTTACTTAAAGGGAAAGGTTAGATGGGTCAAACTCAAACAAAATTAGATTTGACTTCACAATGATTTTCTGACTGTGGGAGATAGACACTGGAACTTTTCACATGCTGTTTTCAGTGTGGCTCATGCACACTCACCACAAATGATAGCTGTGTGATGGCGACTGTAGAGACGCTGATTTAAGAGAAGCAAGTCGGGTCATTAGTGAGTCGGGCCACATTCTGACACTGCAATGCATGTAGACACACACTCACATCCACGCACACACGCTACAACCCAGATGGCTTTTACAAGGCCCCAGGCCCTCCCCGTCCTGCCTGCCTGGTTTTTAATTATGTCGATGGCTGCCCGGCCCAGATAAAATGGGTCACATTTAACACGCCTTCACTCACCTTCACACACACCACACATCCCCTCACACACTGCGAACACACACTGCAACACCTTGCATACATAGTACTAGTGATACAACTAACTCTCACACATGGCACAGACATGCACCTTCTTACAGTGGTATTCACATGTGCCTTTGACAGACAAACAGTAAATACGTCATATTCAACACAAGGGCTCTTGCCTCGATAAAAAGAAAGTGTGTGTGTGTGTGTGTGTGTGTGTGTGTGTGTGTGTGTGTGTGTGTGTGTGTGTGTGTGTGTGTGTGTGTGTGTGTGTGTGTGTGGATTTACAGCCTGTTTCCTCTTTAGCTGTCATTAGACTGCCAGACATGGCTACACAGGTGTACTATTACCAGCACCAGTAATTGGCCTTACCCGCACACACTACACATGTACACACATACACTTTTTTTTTTAAAGCCTCAATCTATACTCACAGTATGGCTCCTCCTGATGAAACACTTTGGCTCTGCTACTGATTCTCCTTATTTGGACTCGACATTTTCTAGAAAAATATTTGAAATCTTTCATTTGTATTTAAAGGATGTGTGAGTGACAGCTACATCTGTAATTTAACGAATCCAATTGTTTGATTGAAACTATTAAATGTGTGTCTTAACAAAAACCACATTATCAGCATGATGTGATGGGCTAATACTGTTGAAATGCATACAGTATGTCTTCTCACATTTAAGCTGTTTAAATAAGATATTTGAATGTAATTTGAATTTAGCTGGACAAACAAATTCTTGGAACCTACATTTGGCAGTTACTTTCGGTACTATAGTGTGCGGGTGGTTTGGCGTGTTTTTGTGTATTTACAGTACATGCATGAAAAGTAAAGGATTGAGGAGATGTTGTGGTGGCGACACACTATTTGGATAAGGAAAATGAATGAGTCATGCTTGATAAATACTGTCAACCTCACCATCAGAGCAGCGAGGAAAAGGGCACATTTTCCTTGATTGATAAATGTTACACTCATATTTCATATGCTTTCAATAGGATTTTGAATCAACTGAAATAAACTGAAGCCTTATCAAGGAGTATATCAACTCTCCTGCATCTGTTCTCACGTGTGGGTTCTACTACATCAATTTAGCACTTTTTGACATTGTGAAAGTGTGTGCACCGTGCTTGCATGTATTTTGCATGATATTTGTTCATTGGTTTATATACAGGTCAGCAAGATTTAGAGTTTTTGAAATGATGTTCAGAAAACATTTCAATGTCAAATTGCAAAAAAAACTGCATTGGAAATTTGATGTAGAAAAAAATCTTTAAATCTAAATCAATGTTATAAATAAAGTTTGTGTAAATATTATCAACCGTGAGGTTACACAAAGACTAATAAGAGCTAGATACTTCCAATAGTTTGTGTTTGCAACTTGCCTCCTTCTTCTTATCTTCTTATTCTTCATGCTTTTGGGTTTCACTGCTTTATTCCCTCATCATCTTCACCACTGAAGGTAATTAACTATGAATAATCTCTTTCTCTCTATTTCTTTCTGTCTTTAATTCTCTTTCTTTTTCCTTCCTGCTCTAAGCGAGGGTTTACTGACAGGACCCCTTGTGTGCCTGTCCACCTCTCACCTCCATACACACACACACACACAAATGTGGACGGACACACACTCATTTAGTCTGTTGAGTGATGTGGCAGGGTAGGGTCATCTCTGCAGGCCCCCATCCATCACACACAGGCACATGCACACGCACACATACATGTAAAAGTGCACAAACACATCGGAGGCTGTGGGGATCTGTACTCTGTCAGACGCTTTATTAGTCTGCCTGTGTGTGTGTGTGTGTGTGTGTGTGTGTGTGTGTGTGTGTGTGTGTGTGTGTGTGTGTATGTGTGTGTGTCTGTGTGTGTGTGTGTGTGTGTGTGTGTGTGTGTGTGTGTGTTGAGGGACCTCCCAACTGGAAACAGACCCTTTTCCAGAAAGGATACACACTCTCACACACACTTCTTGATTTCTTGTTAGTTGTCCTGCACCTTAATTTGCAACACCTCTAACAACCAGCTCCGCAGCCCACTTCACAGCCACTCAATCTGTCACTGTCACTGCTCTGTTTCCATGACTGGCCCTTTCGTCGGGATAAAACAGAGCGTGTGTGTGTGTGTGTGTGTGTGTGTGTGTGTGTGTGTGTGCATGTCATTTTTACTTTGAATACCATATTTATATTGTGTTTTTCTATATCTATGTATATACAGCTGCAGAGAGGGGAGGAAAGTTTCATTTCCACTTCTGCTCTTCTACCTGGAGAGATTTCATTCCAGGCTGCCCCCTTGCTGCTTCAAGGAGAAGTGCATGCATCCCACTTTCTCCATATTTTCACATATTCTTGATCTAGTAGATAGATTAAAAGCAATATCCATATTGCAAGGTAATCTCTCCCTTGTTTCTCTTATTTCTCTTTGGAACAACCTGTTAAATTGCCCGGCCACTTTCCCAGGACATGAGTAAGTGAACCAGGGGAGAGTCAGTCTTCTCTTTTCCTGTTTTCCACAGGCTGAATCCGAAACAGACATGTTTGTTAGACTTTAACGCAGATGGATGGCCATTGTTACTCGTCTAGATAACCTCTATTTTGAAAAAGGCAAATGCATATAACTGATCACTGCTTTGAAGTATGTACTACAGAAGAAAAGAAAAACCTTTGTCTATTTCCGAACACGGAAAACATGTATAGGCAAGTCAGCTACATTTTTAGACTTTTGAAACTATCACAGGCACATATACAAATACATGCATACTAGGGTGTGTTGTTCACACATGGAAACCTGTGGCAGTGCAACAAAGAACTAAGATTACACTTCATAAAAGTATTCCCTCAGAGATACACAATAACCCAGCAGTTATGTCTCACATGCTGAAAGTCTGCTTCTATCTTGGTCTCACGTCCAAATCACAATCACCACTGTGCTCCGAGCTGCCGTTTCCATTTTCTGCCCTCCGTCAAACAGAAAATAATATGTACCTTGTCACCAACGTCTACCCGTACAAGCAACTTTCCTCTACTAATTCAGCCCTGCATGCTATACACATCCATCAGATATAACTGGCGGAGGAGAGGGCATGCCGAGACATCCATTAAAGGTTCCTAGCTGTCAAAGGTTCCCCTTTGTGTTTTGAGGAGCGATATAAGTGTTGTGCTCTTATCAGAGCTTCCTGTGGAGTTTACTCTGCATCCTGTCCACTCAAAGCCGCTTCTCTTTCACTGAAGTCTTATTGTGTCTTGTGTATGTGTGTGTGTGTGTGTGTGTGTGTGTGTGTGTGTGGTGTGTGTGTGTGTGCGTGTGCGTGCGTGTGTGTGTGTGTCTGTGTGGTGTGTGTGTGTGTGTGTGTGTGTGTGTGTGTGTGTGTGTGTGTGTGTCTGTGTGGTGTGTGTGCGTGCGTGTGTGTCTGTGTGGTGTGTGTGTGTGTGTGCGTGCGTGCGTGTGTGTCTGTGTGGTGTGTCGACCTCTAAACTGTTATAGATGTTTATAATTGGCAGTTTGGGTAATAACTTTACTGTTCGCCTTCATTTACTTTTACAAATACATTTGGCTTATTTGGGGGTTTGTTAAAACCTGTGTGATTGTTTAATTGCTGTTATTTATTGGCCTCTTAAACTCTTTTTTTGTATTAAACTGGAATAATTGTGCAGAGGATGGATGATGTGGACACAAGACATCAGTAAATTTGCATGGAGAGTTGAGTTGGAAGTGAATTATTGATATGCCCAAATGAACCAAATGAGAATGAGTCAGTGCAAGAGGGTTATCGTTAGACATCAGTTGTTCTACAACATTTCTCTATTTAGTTTCTCTTTCTAGCTTCTAATCTGAAAGAGGAGAGAGAACTTCAGGGAGAAATGTTGCCTGGTTTGCATTGTTTTGTTGAAACCCTTTTGCACGTGGAGTTGATGATTTCCGCCCGGGTCCCTCTCCCCCCTCATGTGACGTAGGCAAGGGGGGAAAATGAAAAAGAAAGGTAAATAAACAAACAATCAGCCGTGGGCTTGTTCTGGCTCTCCTTCTCTGTTGCACCTCATTTGAAGCCTTATAAATCAGGCTTCCACCCGGAGACAGGGTGTTAGCAGGCCTCCCAGACAACACACACACATACACACACACATGTGAACATACAAAAACGCACAACACACACAGGCCTGCAGCTCATTAAGCCTGTGATCAGACCCTTGGGTGTGTATAGAGGGAGGGGGAGAACAAAATATGTGTGTATGAATACTACCCAATACGTAGGCATGGCAGTATATCCTACATGAGTCTGTGCAGCGTCGCGCTTCCCCAACCCCACCCCCCTTCCCACACCTATAAGGAATAATCCCACCTTGACTCCACCTGGATCTCAGTTTTTCTCCACGTGTTCATAAAACATGTACGATACCTGTCGCAGCTCCCCGGCAACGCCGTGACAAGTGACTCCGCCGCCTGCAGAAGAGATATTGGGTGGAGTAGTACGTGTGTAGGAGGGGGGGGTATGCCTGGTTAGTTTTCAGTGACTGTTTTCACCCATAAAATAAAGGCCTGGACTCGATCAAGCCGAGTGTTTAGGTTGTAAACTGGAAGCAGAAGAGGCAGTAGCTTTAGATGTGGAGAATGAGGAATAAGGATAAGATTCCGTTTTTATTTAAAAGCTCTCCCAGTGGACATTATCACATCATTGTTGTGTGACTTACAGACAATACATAACAGGAACTGATTTGTACAAACGATCTCTTTTCCATCTCTCACAATCTGCAAACACATTTACATAAGCAGCAGCCACAGCTTATATGTCAGGCTTGTGGAACAGGGTTTTAAAACATAGGTTATAGTTTTGATTATTTTAAGCCAAGCCACTAACTGGCATTGTTATTCTAAAGAAGACACATTTACTGAGGAGGGTAAACTCACGCCTTGGCTCGAAAGTAGAAAGATTTCTTGTACCTCAAGCTGTTAACTCAACTAAGCGGACACGCATTTTCCTGAAACGGTTGCAGTATTTGTACAAACAAGCCCATGGCAGTTCTTCCACACCTCCAACCAGACCCTTTACATATTTACTCACCAAACTTGGCACCTGCACCCCCACCCTCGAAAATACACCTTCTGCACGCGCTCACCCAGACAACAAGAACATGACCATTTACACTTTACGAGCTGGTAAAAAACCACGAACATGCCTTTAGAAAAGCAGCCAGTTAGAGAGGTTCACGAACTTTGCACATCTAAAAACGTCAGATGGTTTGTTGGTTCTTCTCCATCACACCTCGATTTCCTTCAGCCGACATTTGACTGTGATTAGGAGCGCAGAGAGTCAAGCTAAAGGTCAGCGCTGAACGCAGGCCGTGCTGATTGGGAGTTGTAATTAGAGGAGTTGCTCTGTCTCAGGCCAGTTCTCCCCAGAGGATTCACACAGGCTCAGTATCACAAGCAGTGCTGCGGCGAAATCGGAGCTTCACCACCAGCTTTTTGGAGAGGGTGGGCTTAGGGGCTTCGGTCGAGCTGCCCCCAGATTCACTGAAACATCTAACTCCACCACACACACACACACACACACACACACACACACACACACACACACACACACACATTAGAAAGGCAACATTTATGGCCTTTAAATCACATGCAGTGTCTTTATAAATCTCTGCAGTTTTATGAATGCACTGATTGTTGTTTAATGTTGGATCTTTTGTCACATGTGAGGACTTTCTCATTCCCTATCATTCAAAATGTGTCATAATGTACCATTTTGAGAAGAATGCAGTCCCATTTTTATATGCATACGTAAAACATTGTTAGTCCTTCCTGGTTTTCCCCTCACGTTTAGCCCCACAATAAGGCTCTTCTGCCCTTCTCCTCATCTTCTTTCACCTCTACCTCCGTCCTCCTTCATTCTCTGTGAAAGCGGGTAACACGAAACCCGTTTTCTTGGAGTCTCAGGGGGGTGTAGGGGTTACAAAGGGTGATCAATATGTGCCAGAGAAAGTCTTTAGACAAGTGAAAGAAGCCACAGTTTGTCTACTCCCTCCTCCTTTCTCCTCCTTTTCCTCTTTCCTCTTCTTGTTGTTGGGATTGACAAGGTTAGGTAGCCCTAACACCCATTGGCAAGTTGCCTCTGTGTGTCTTAAAGTTGACTGACATCAAACTCCTGGCACAGCTTTCTTACCCTGTTGTGCACTTTGAAAATGTTGCATTTTTAACTGCCCACAACCTCTTTGGAAAATGTCGTTTGGAAAAAACCTTCCATGTGATTTGATAGTTGACTGTTGCCTGTTGAGTGATGAATGTAAAAATAATAAAATGTTGTCCATTTAATATTTAACCTGTTGCTCTCCAACAGGTGGTGGACGAGATGGGCAACGTGAAGTTTGCGCTGGACACGGGCCCAGACGCCACCAGCAACAGCTGGCTCAAATACGTCCGCTCTGCCCCGTCATTTGAGGAGCAGAACCTCGCCGCCTGTCACCTCACCGGAGACCAGGTGAGTGACATGACAGAGATGTTCTGGTTGGATTTGTTGTCGCTATATGAGAGAAACAGCACTATTTTGTCAGCAAAGAAGCAATGAAGAGTAGCTGTAATTGCTTCACATCCACTAAGAGTGGACACTGGATATGTGTGATTCTGTGTGTGCACGCTGATGTGTGTGTGTGTGTGTGTTTACCATTGTAGTAGCAAAATGTGTGCGTGGGTAATGACCATGGAATGGCTCTATTGTGTGTCTGTGGCTGGGCCAGTTGCCAGTGTTGTTAGGAAATGACCGATGTAAAGAGGCTGAAGAATAGCCTGACACTCCTGAGTCCCTTAATGACCATTATCCAGGGCACGGTCTTCTTCTTCGGAGGCATCCGTTTCTCTCCCTTCTCTCTCTCTCTAAGGCATCGGATACTTTTGGAAAGATGCCCAGCCAGTGCCCATAAAACCCCAACTGCTTAACTAGGCCCTAACCCCAACCCCATGCAATGTGTGTGCCACAACTCACTGCTGCAATATATTAGGATATTTCTCTTTCTCTTTATCCTGCAGGGGCGGTTTTTTATGTTTTTGCTTTGCTGACTCTTGTCCCAGTTTCTATAAATGAAATACCAGCAGTGTTACTCTGCCATTACTTGACACACATTTCACTCTCAGTTCAGTTTGGACTATTATTACAACTCACATGTACTGGATATACAAGAAAATGCATCCAAAGGAGCACTGAGAATGAACATTTGTCAGCTCAAAACTAAGACAATGAAACAAACCATGAAAACATGATGGCGGTATGACAGTAGCCAAATGCATCCATATGACTTGCCTGTGTGTTTCCACATTCCTGTCACTCCACTCTTATTTGTTCCCTAATCCCTGCCTACATGGCTCTTTCCCCCTCCTGTCTCGGTCTCTAGCCGCCTGTTCCTCGCTGTCTTTGTCTCCTTTCTCTGTCCTCATGTCTTGATCTGCCACCTGTCACTCTGTCACACCGAGGGGACAGGCTAGTGTGTCCATTTAAGCTTCAGACATTAAGCCTGACCGATAGAGAGAAAGGGAGCTTGGACCAAGTGAGAGAAGGAACACACAGGGGCCTCCGAGATTGACAAGCACCAATTGGCTGGCAACACCAACCTGCCTAATCCTTTTAAGATTTTCACATCAGTGCCCCCTGCCACTGCCACACAATGTCAAAGAAAGAATCAGGGCACCGGTGAAAATTGTGGAGAATTATCAGACCCAGAGAGGCCACGTGCATTATTGTTTTCTGATGTGTTTTGCAGTTATTTGTACTTAGCAAACGGCTTTGCTTTTGTTTGCCTGACCAGTTGCTTGGTGTAGTGGCTCACAGGTATGACCCTATAATTTATTTACTAACACACACACACACATATACACAGCCACTCAGTGCTAAAATGTATAATTTAACAGACTATTCAGTGATTTTTCTATTCTTTTTTTTGTATGAGCATGCACAATGCATGAGTTTATGGAAATATGTGCACACGGGGCAAATTCAAATGCAGGCGGTAACCTTTTAAAAAGCAAGTGGATACTTTATTTGTTTATTTGTTTATCATTAATGATGTAAGATGAACAAATGTGTGCACAATCATGCATAATTTAGATATTTATGGTCATGCAATTATTTCACATTATTTTATATATTTGTTTCCATCTATAACATCAGGTGCAATAAATGTGCCGTGGATACAGTTTCTTTTGAAGTGATGTTGGTTCTTTGAGCATATCTGAAAAGAAAAATGTGTGTCTTTTTCATGAAGATGGAATACTATTTTGTGTAGGCATCTGCAGACAGTCACATTATTTTCTGATGTTAATCAGTCCTCAAACAAACAAACACACACACACAATTTCATCGTAATGCAATATTCAGGCACCTTAAATGATGGCCTAACAAAACAAAGCAAATCAACAGTTTCCCCTGTGTATGTGTGCCAACAATCGGCCAAAACTGGCGTGTAAGCGAAGCCCACTCAGTGGTTCTAAGGCCAAGTCACATCTAGTAAAGGAAACGGCTGAGAGAGCACAAGGGGTGGTGTGTGTGTGTGTGTGTGTGTGTGTGTGTGTGTGTGTGTGTGTGTGTGTGTGTGTGTGTGTGTGTGTGTGTGTGTGTGTGTGTTTGAAGAGAAGATGAACCTTGTCCACCTTCTTGTCAGTCCTTCATCTTTTGTGTTTTGGAGTGGAGGCCTTTCCAATGCTGTTTGATCTGCCGTTCTACTCTACCCCGGAATGGATCCAGTGTGTGTGTGTGTGTGTGTGTGTGTGTGTGTGTGTGTGTGTGTGTGTGTGTGTGTGTGTGTGTGTGTGTGTGTGTGTGTGTGTGTGTGAAGCCACAGTGGGGGATTATTGCGGGCCCTACGGCTGGCATTGATCGATGAGGCATCTGTCCCCTGAACACTGGACAGAGACGGCAAGAGGTCAAGACAGGTCTGAGTGTGTAGGCTTTATTGTAGAATACACACAGACACAAACAAATATTCGTAAAGATTTCAAATGCAACAGACACTACAAATATTAATCATAAATGTAATTAATATTTCCTAATTTATCAAAGTCATATTTGCTGATTATGTTCAAATCTATAAGCCTGTCATAATAATGAGGAAGATGTGTCATTAATACCACAAATTAAGCTTTTCTTTATATTTAAAATAAATTGATAGCAAGATATATTAAATTACAAAAAAATGTGGAATAACTTAAATAGGATATTGCTACGTTGTTCATCCGTTATAATGTATGTACATATTTTCGTGTCTCGCCTATTGAACGTTTTACGTGTTTGATGATCAATGCATTAAAATAAAAATAAAATATTAATATTATTAAGGATGATATTAAAATATCATCCTTAAATATCTCAGTTTAAAATACTATTCTGACCCCAATAAATCCAAACTTGACCTCAGAGTTTAAAGAGTTGCTCCCACCCTCAGTGCAGTTATGTTTAGACCATAATGGAAGAAAGTGAACGAAATAATGTTTCTTCATTGTCAATAAACTAAAATAACATTCAACATCAACTAAAGGTATATTGATAAATGTTCTGTGATAATCTATGTTGTTGTATTTTACGCGTGCGTTTGAGAGTGATATGGTGACCGATAGAGTGCAAGTCTGTCAGGCAGCTTTATCCATTATTTACATCAATAATAGATTTATCAAGCGACCAAAGCGGCGGCTGGGATCGGAGATGCGGGGAGGGGTCTGCGCCACAGAGCCCTCAACCCTTTTGGCTGGAGATAAGACGAGGAGGAGTGGCCGACGGGTAACCGAGAGAGCACCGAGGGGCAACAGGGAATCACTAATGAGAGAGAGAGAGAGAGAGAGAGAGAGAGAGAGAGAGAGAGAGAGAGAGAGAGAGAGAGAGAGAGAGAGAGAGAGAGAGAGAGAGAAACTCATCATCATCATCAAAGACGCGCTCACTGACTAGATTAGAGAGTAGCCCAGCAGAGGAGCGTCGGGCTTCATCCAGTCAGATCTCCGACCGTCTGCAGCGCGCCCGGCCGCTCCACGACCTCCTCTCCCCGGCCCTGTCCGCTCCAGCGCTCCGCTCCCTCTCCGGTAGATCTACTATGGGTTGTGTCGCCAACTCCACCGGGACTGAAGTGCTACTGCAGCTGGAGGCTCTCCGCAGCGCCGCGCAACTTTCTCAACTATTCCGGCTCACGGAGAAAAGAAAGGTCAGGTCGAAACATCGTAGAGAGGTAGCCGCTTTCTAAATACATACTATAATAATAATAATAATAATAATAATAATGCGGTATATTTTCATTGATTTTAGGCCTTTGCTGCTTGTCTCGTTTTAAGAGCACTAAGTCTTGGAAGTTGGTCTCACCGGCCTGTCCGTGTGTGAGTGTGTGTGTGTGTGTGTGTGTGTATGTGTGAGTGTGTGAGTGTGTGTGCCTACGTTGTTGCTGGTGACATCGTGCAGTTGGTGCAGAGCGCCCCCATGTGTTTGGAGATCACAGCTTCTGCATGCAGCTTGAACTGATTGTTTGCGCTGTGTTTTATTGGGACACATGAAGCTGTGATATTTGTTTTATTGGAAAAGTGTACACGTTAATTGTGAACCAGTTGAATTAATTTTTTTTAGACTATATGTGTAAGCTTAGTTTGGTTCACACATTTTCTAGATGTTGGCAAGGCCTCGGCTATGAATGGCCTCGAATATTGCAGTTATTCTTGTTTCCTCCGTTTTTCCTTGTCTTGACTTCTGGCAAAAAAAGTCATTATCCTGCAGTAATTTATGCCCGATAACACAATGTAAATGACCTCAATCAAATGAATAGTTGTGTGCAGTTAAAGACCCGACATTTGCTGCAGCTGTAAATGAAAAACGCACCAGAGCAGCTGAGCTGTTTGATGTTTGTTTTCGTTTCGCTCACCACTTTTCTTTCAGACTGTTTAGACTCATTACGGCAGTATTTGTATCGTCTGGATTTCTTCTGCATTTTTCAAAAAATGTCTGAGTAATTCTTTGAAAGAACGCAGACCTTTTTTTTTGTTTTATTTTCCAAGTGATTTGTAAGGGGAGAAAATGTCGCTTTTTATTCGTTTCGTTTATTTATAAACTTTGAGTAAATAAAACAAACCATTTATCATGTATCACATAATAAACCCCGGTCCCACTTTTAACTAATAGGCCTACAAATAAATTGTAAAATATTGCGAAAAATATATTTCCAGATTTATTAATTCCATCCTGACCTTAAGTAAAAGTCTCTCTCTCTTTCTCTCTCTCCTCAGATTTATTATAAAGCTGTCCGGGACATTGAAGCAGGGGAGGAGCTCTTAGTGTATATGAAGGACGGCATTTTCCCCGAGGGATCCATGGCACCCAACCTACAAGGTAAGATTAATGCGCGTCATTAGCGCACATTTTAAACAAACTCCAACCTGCATCCTGTGCTGCTTCTGCGGCCAACACACTCCATAACCTCGCTAATGTGACGGGGGAAAAGACACCATCAAGATTTTTCTCAAGAAATGTAAATTATTCGAATCATAAAGTTCCAGGATGGAATTAAGTCCCGCATTAAAGCATCTGGTTGAAGCCGGTTTTAGAGCTGTCATTTAGAATAGGCCTGCCAATAATGAAGGATACTCGTAGGCCTACGAGTCTGGTCTGAAGTGTGCGCTTACAGTGTTGAATGCAATGGGCCTCTGCGCCTGTAATACTGTATTAGGGCGTCAATTGGCACTTGTCATATTTCATCCTAAGTGAGTAGAAACTTTATGCGAAAAGTGGAAAGCCCAGATCAAACAGAAATTATTAGGAAGTCATATCCTTAAAAATACTTTATATGGGAGCACTCAGGAACTGGAAGCCGAGAGTTTGGAATTATATTTGTCACATCAGCAAAATAATAATAATAATAATAATAATAATAATAATAATAATAATAATAATAATAATAATAATAATAATAATAATAATAATAATAAGTCAACGTTGTGGATTTTTGTCCCCAGAAATTCAGCCTAAGTGTTTTTGGAAGTGGCCATTAGGCTGATATAGTATCCGACACGCGGATCTTTCCATTCGTTTAGTGACTTGATGTCCCTGAGAATCGGCCCTGTGTTCCGAGTTTAAATAAATAAATACAACCATTGTTTAGACATTTGCACGTTGTATGTAGTGTTTCTTTTAATGTTTCTGTTCAAAATGAACAACAGAAGCGGCACATGTGGTCAAATATTGTTGAATATTTGATCAGATACATGTTGAATGAACCTGATGTGTCAGCCTGAAATGCTTTTTTTATTTTATTTTTTTTATCCAGTTTTAAACCTACGTTTTTAGTAAACCGTCTTAAAGAATATTCAAATTTCAATTGGTGTTATGGGCAAAAACAGATATTCCTCAACACTGGCTGTAGGGTCAGTGTTGTTGAAATAAACAAATAATATATCCTATCATTTCTGACTTCTATCTGCTCTATCTTAAATAAATGTATGTGTATTTTAGTTAGATCTTTGCTTCTGGTTCCAACACTAACATCTGAAAGATGCTGTGTGTCGCGTGCCCCGCTACACCTTGCTGTACACTGATGTCTGCATACTGGCTCACATTTCAAAGTGCGTCACATTTTTAGGTGCTCTCATCCGCCCGTCGTCCCTCTGAGTGGGTAACCTGATTCACTGTACTCACTACCTTTCAACCATGCCTCTATACGTCAGACTGAATATATCCAATATTTTATCTCATAATCTAAATTGGACAGCTGTTCACTGTCGATCTGGGCTTTTCTTTCAAAGTTCACTTGAGCGGAAAAGGGTCCGTAGTTCCGCTGTACTTCTTTAAACATCTTGGACTTATTGTGGTGAAGTGCTGTTGTCAGGTAACATTGTTTTGTTGTGTTTCCAGTTTTCCTGGAACCTCGGATGAAAACAAAAATCGTATTACTCTTGCTTGTCATTGACTATAAAATGGTAAAGGGAGAACAAGATGTTTCGTGAGATGTTCTGCAGTCGTCGTCGAACCCCCCCCCCCCCCCCCCCCTGCATGATGCACAGTTTATGCACAGATCTCCATGCCAGGGGAACGGGAGGAAACGGGAGCTCAGAGCAAGCTTGATTATTGAAAATAAGCAGATTGGCATGTTGTAGGAGTGAGTCAAAGATGGAGCAGACTTGTAAATAATTTGTTCAATTCCTCTGTGTGTATGTATGTGACATATATAGAGAGGGAGGCAGACAGAGAGAACAGAGAGACACTCCACCTGCCAGAATGTGTGAGTCAAAGTCTTTGGTGTTGTGTGTTGTTGTGAGAGGGATGAAGGCAGACAGAAAAAGAAAAAGAAACAGTTTGTCAAATTTTTGAAGATGTTTATTTGTGAGTAAGAGAGACAAAAAAGAAAAAAGAGAGTAAGACAAATAGAGACAGTTAAAGTACACCTACTGTAGGGATGAGTGTCTATTTTATCTCCATGAATTTGAGTGTGTGTGAGAGAGAGAAAGGTAGCAGGGCTGAGTGGGAGCTTGGCAGTGCAGCCCGGCTCTCTGTGTCTGGCTTATCGGAGAAGGAATTTAAAGTAGAGGACTTGAGGAGTCCCCTGATACCTCACCCATGCTCCCAGATTAGCTGCTAAACTGCACATAATTGTGCTTCCCTTCGTCTCCCAGAGAGCTATTAGTCTCCCCTTTATAAACCCTCGTCCCACCCCACCCGCCCAGATAGTGAAAAAACACAGGCACGCTGATACACACACCCTAGCACCTTTATTTACGTGTATTCTCTCTGAAACACACATGCATGCACACCTGCGTGTCCACACAGAGATCCAACGTTCCTTTCGTCATACACACACACTTTTTAAAATTCAACAAAGGTCTTAAAGATGACGGACAAAAGTTATCTGAGTGCTGAGATGTTTGCGCTTCAGAGCAAATAATAACCAACCGTCTCAGGGTAAAGCACTCGCTCTCCATGAAATATGTGCACACCGGTGTCAAAGTGAGCGAGTTAGTTTAGCATTTGAGCTCAGTGTAATGGCCCATTGACCAGAAGGTTATTTATCCTTCTCCCCAAGGTTAGACACATTGATGTTGCTACACTAATGCCCTTTTAATGTGCCCAAAAAGTTCCAGCTGGATAAACGGTCACATGCAGTAGAAAACAGGTGAGCCATGCACTGTAAGTCATTTTGGATAAACTCATTTAGTGCAGCTTGAAATGATGGATGGGTGTGCATGGCGTGTGGGGACACCTGAGGGGGGGCAACTCGGGTGTTGGCTGCTTGGGCCATGGCAAAGAGGGTATGGCAGGTTTGTGCTGAAATCACCATGGGGTTGGCGCCACAGTGCCCCTGCTTGCCTCTGTTCCTTGTGGCTCATTCTTTTTGGAAAAAGTTCACACACACACACACACACACACACACACACACACACACACACACACACACACACACACACACACACACATACACACACACACACACACACACACACACACATGCACACAAAGATACTCCACTGGGCTTTCCCCTGATCTGTTGAACTTGGCGTCTGACTCAGGAACTTGCTATTGAAAAAGCTGGCCTGAGTTTTATGTATTTGACCTTGGGGCTGAGAAGTATTGTGAAGGTTATTAACATGGAAGGGGAAGACCAGCGCCTATTGTTTCCCCTGTGTGCTATTACACTCAAGCAAACACTTTCTTTAACAAGCAATTAACGGTGTTAATGAAGGCTACATTTCACTGCTAATTGATTTCCATTTTATGTGAATATTAATTGCAGGATTGTTGCTTTTAGCAAATGGAAGTCTTTTTAGCTGTAACTAACACACAGATAGGTAATAGATTGTCCGTCTTGTTTAGTAGTATGAACAGTTTTTATTATACAACTGGATCTTCAGGAAGATACAACCTACAGGAGTTAGTAAATGCTTGGATGCAAAGGCTGTCTGGACTCCCATAACATTTCAGCATTTGTATTTGCATACATTAAAAGCCAGTGGACACAATTAAATATCCTAAATTACCACTGTGAATTTTCTCTTTTGCTGCCCAAAATGTTGACAAATCCTAAAAATATTTTCTCGCTAAGAGAAGATTTCATATATATTTGCATGTGGTTTTTTAGTTATTTAAGATGTTTTATAGGATGATATCTAAGAAAGATATTTTTTCCAAGAATGGTAAAACAGGAAAAAAATAAATATATATTTTTTTTAATTGTTAACAACAATATTATGTTGTATTCTTCATATCAAATATGTGTGAACGTTTTCTTTAAGCATTTAAGGAGGATTTCAATCGGTATTATATATTTCAGGAAGATTAGTTGTGTGATGGCTAAACAATTGTGTGCGTGTTTTTGTGTGTATGTGCAGACGAGCAGATGTACCGATGTGAAGACTGTGATGAGCTGTTCTCCTCAACGCTTGAGCTGCGGCGGCACCAGAAGTATTCATGCTCCAGTACCGGCTCCATCTTTGACACACTGAGAGAGGACTTCAAACAGGAACGTGAGGACAGCGACGAGCCCGTCCACGAGTGTAAAGACTGTGAGAAGATCTTCCCAAATGAGTACAGGTACACAGACATGTGACAATTATTTCTCCCACACTTCACTACTGATAAGATATACACATTCAACACATACAGTCCATTTATCCTATGAGTTGTGACTTGTATGATTTATTGATTTCACTGATGGTCTTGCGCTCTCCTTATCAAGTCTGAGCCAACACATGATAGTCCACACAGAGGAGCGGGAGTACAAGTGTGACCAGTGCTCTAAAGCCTTCAACTGGAAGTCCAACCTCATCCGTCACCAGATGTCACATGACAGTGGCAAGCGATTTGAGTGTGAAAACTGTGATAAGGTACAGCATACCCGGCACGTAAGTTGTGCACTTGACACCCAGGCATTATTGCTTCAGAAATTCAGCTGGTCTTGTTTTTTAGGCTTCATTCATAATGGTGCTGGACATAGACTTTTTTTGCATTGTTAGTTGTGGTGTACATTGCATGTTCATACACTTATTTCAAATTACAGGTGTTCACAGATCCCAGCAACCTTCAGCGTCACATCCGCTCCCAGCACGTGGGGGCACGTGCTCACACATGTCCTGAGTGTGGCAAGACCTTTGCCACCTCGTCAGGCCTCAAGCAGCATAAGCACATCCACAGCAGTGTCAAACCCTTTATCTGTAAGTGACAGCTTTGGATGTTAATGACTGCCTTAATCTATACAGTCTATTTATTTCATACATCTTTTTTTTTTTTACCTCAACTACTTCTCCATCACCCTGCAGTATCTTTCTTCTCCATGTACTCCTGTTTACATCGTCTGAATCAAGGATACAGGTCAAGGGATCCTATGTGTATTGTGATTAACTTTATTATATACTGTAAATAATAGATTTGACCTGTTCACATATAGTCTTTTTTTCCCTAGGAAAACGTTATGACTTATAGTTTATATTAGTTTTGACTACTAACTAACTATAATGATAATGATACTTTTTTGCTCTCTTTAAGGTAATTATATACTTACTGTATGTATTTTATGATATTTCTTGCATATGTTCAGTTATTATGTGGCAGTAAAATGCAAACAATGTAGATACAGTAGATCAGGAGTTTAAATTTACAGAATGAGTGGTTAGTTTCATCCATAGAAAACATACTCTTCCTTTTCTAGAGCTATTTCATCAGCAGTTTCCATTTAGTAATTCTGTTGCTGTTGATTCGGTATACAAAGTTAGAGACAGTGTTAAAATGGGTTTAACCAGGCCCTGATGGGCTGCGTCTTTTTGCTCCCCCAGGCGAGGTGTGCCACAAATCCTACACCCAGTTCTCCAACCTCTGCCGCCACAAGCGTATGCATGCTGACTGCCGCACCCAGATCAAGTGTAAGGACTGTGGGCAGTTGTTCAGCACTACCTCCTCCCTCAACAAGCATCGCCGCTTCTGTGAGGGGAAAAACCATTATGGCTCTTCAGCAGGCATGTTCAACCCTGGCATCCCCATGAGCTCCAGTCCTATCATGGCCAAAGTCAAGTCCCACCATCCCCACCTTTCAGGTCTAAACCAGTCAGCTTTAGGCTTCACTGACTACTTTCCCTCCCGACCTCACCCTCACGCTGGCTTGCCCTTCTCCCCTGGACCCCATGGCTTCCCCTCCCTCCCGCATGGTTTCCCAGGTATCTTCTCCCCATCACTCTATCCACGACCACCTTTATTGCCGGCTAGTTCGTTGCTTAAGAGCCCACTGGGCGGCGGCAGTCAGGAGGTGAAACTGCCTCGGAGTCCCCTAGATGTCCCTCCACTGTCTCTGGTTAGCTCCACAAACAGCAATGGACGTAACAGTTTGAGTCACATGGAAGAAAAAGAAAACAAACTGGATTTGTCTTCTGGAGAAGTCAAGCCAAAATCTAAGTTGGCAGACATGTCTGACGGTAGTGACCTTGAAGACGTTAATACCACAAGTGGGACTGATTTGGACACCACCACTGGTACTGCTTCAGGAGATGGTTCTGACCTGGAGAGCGATGGAGAAAGTGAACGTGAGCGAAGTGGCAAAAGAAGGAAGCCGTCTGGAGCCATATTAAGTCAAGAAGGCCACCAGTTAGAAGACACGAACAGTGCGTTGATATCAGCCATGTCTAGTTCTGGGAACTTTGCTATTGATCGTCCCTTTCTCTCAGCTGTATCATCCCAGCACTCCTTCTTCCCTCCACCTGATGAGCAAGCCCTCCCGCCCACCCACACAAATGCCAATGCAGTCACCACAGATTCCATCAAAGCCATCGCCTCTATTGCTGAGAAATATTTTGGTCCAGGTTTGATTGGTCTCCATCAGGAGAAGAAGATGGGTCCATTGCCCTACCATTCCATGTTTCCCTTCCAGTTTCTTCCCAACTTTCACAACTCCCTCTATCCCTTCAGTGCTGATCGAGGTGCCCTCAATCCTAGCATGTTCTTTAAAGCAGAGCCCAAGTCACCTCGAGAGCAGTTGCATAAGATGGTTTCTGGTGCCCCAGGAGCTCCTGCTTCAACAGGGGAGTCCCCATTTGATCTCACCACAAAGTCCAAGGAGACCAAGTTAGCTCCTGCCACCCCAACGCACCCCTCAAACCCCAACAGTAGTACTGGGAGCAGTAGTGGACCTTTAGCTAAATCTAGCGGTGAAGAACAGCCATTGGACCTCAGCATTGGCGGCCGGAGTCGAGGTGGTCATAATGGTGTGGCAGCTGAGCCACAAAATAGAAAGAACCACATATTTGGAATTGGAAAGGGGGTCTCCATCAAGGATGAAAACCCAGTTGGGTTTCCACACCCCCATTCCCAGTTGTTGCACCAATCCTCCATCGCCCAGCACCAGCACCACCACCAGCACCAGCACCAGCATCAGCAGCCCCAGGCACAGCCACACCAGCCACCACCCCTGCACTACGCCAAGCCCTCAGCATTCTTCATGGACCCCATATACAGGTATTTCAGCCCCGATCAGAACATAAACTGCTATTTTCACATCAGCAACCTTAACGTTTTTATGTTCTCACATTAAAGAAGGTAGAGGTTGGTGTCTAGTATGTGGTTAGAGGTTGTACATGAACTCTGACCTTGGTACGTAACCCTCTGCCTTGTTGTTGGTCTAGCAGGGTGGAGAAAAGGAAGCTCCTGGACCCCGTAGGAGCTCTGAAGGAAAAATTCCTCAGGCCCTCACCACCACTCTTTCATCCACAGGTAAGCTTACAGCATTTACACAGACACATTTCAAATCTAGGAAGGCACTTTAAACTTAGGTAGAAACAGCAAATGGTACATGAACTTTGAACAAAAACTACAGCAAGGGAATACCAAACAGGGGAATTGACCTCCAGGTATTGAATACAGACTGATTATTCCCAGATGCAATCGACTATTATTTTTAAACCATGTATTATGTGAAAATACCTCACTCTTGCCTCCCACGCTGCTGCAACCTGAATTGATAGGGCCCTATACACAGTGTGATGTTATTTTCTCAAGGGTTCTGTATGATTTCTTCCTTTGTTTACTGAATGGCGCCTGTGTACCTCGTCACTTCTACCTTTTTCAGAAGACACAGTCTGTTATCGCAGCCCCTTTGATAATCAGTCACATTGTTCAACTGTCCCCAGACCCTCCCTACCTCTACAAATCTTGATTACGAGGAATGATAGTATTAATAAAAGAGAGAATAATACCCGTTTGAATTGTAACAAACTGCCTCTCTCAGCCACGCTAATCTTAGTTGTGGCATTGTTTCATGTGCTGGGAGCCCACAGGCCAGCTAATAACGCAACCCCCTCCAAGTTTTTTTTCTCTGTGGCTGGCTGGCTGGCTAGATAATAGCGCCGTGTCCATCAAGGACATCCTGTGTTTGTCTCCAGGAGAATGGGGGGTTCTCGTTGGGGAAACGGTTTAATCTGACCTGGAAATCTGTGTCCTCTATCAACTGTGACTTTGCAAAACACTCATTTGGTGCATAGAAAGACTCATGAACATGCATTTTCATATATGACATTACACATATGTGTGTGTAGTTATGCCTTAACAAATGAGTGATATAATAGCTGACAAGGATTTGTTTTCTGTAATTGCAAGCAAAGAAGAATTATATAATGGCACCCTGCACTCATAACATTGTATTATTTATTATTGGAGGATGAGGCATGATCTCATAATTGATCAATATCCCCAAGATGAAAAGTTTTCACAGGCTCCCATGTAAAAACTTCTCATATCAGAGTCCCAGCTGTGATCCTCCCAGTGATCCAAAAACAATGCCACCTCTAATTCAGTGTATGACGGAATCACCACCCATTCTCAGACTGCGAATAAACACATCGAGACGGAGTGTCTGTCCCTGTCTCCCCCATCCCGTATTCACTAAAAAAGGAAGGATGTAAGCTGTTTTTGGCAAATAAACTCCTACATAACTGGCCCCCTTTGTTCACAAGCTTCTAGGGGCGGGGAAGTGGCTATCAGTTGGGGGTATCTCAAACTATATTGTACAGCTCCAATCGGGGCTCTTAAATGCCTCATTTAGCCAGTGTGCCGGCCTGCAACAGTAGCTTCAGCAGAAGACGGTAAGAGGTAGAGAACAAAGCATTGAATCAGGAGGTGAGGGTATATGGAGTGGGGGGGGGGGGGGGGCACTGGAGGAATGGTTCTTGAGTGTTTTTGAATGTGTTATAGGTCATGGAGGTGACTCGCCTTTAGCACAAACAAGGCTAACCTCTGATATACTGCTTCCTCAAAGCTTCCGCTCTCTGTCTCTTACCCTCGCTCCCTGTTTTTTCTGACATTGTGTCTTTGTTTTCAAAGCTTCCTTTGCTCTTTCAACACACACACACACACACACACACACACACACACACACACACACACACACACACACACACACACACACACACACACAAACACACACAAGTGCACACACACACACACACATACACACATATACTGTATATATATATATATATATTCATATATAACATATATTTTACATATATATATATTAGAATGTTAGATGCATTGACCTTGTTACTACGAGGTTTCTAATTAAACCCTTAATACACAAGCAATATGGTTGAATGAAGGTCATCTTCTAGAAAATAAAAAATCTCTTGGTTCTCATCAGGATATTTGATCTTACCTTTTCCTATTTTTTGTTTTCTGCCACCTGCTCAGATGTCAGCCATGGAGAACATGACAGAGAAGCTGGAGAGCTTTGGCGCGCTGAAACTGGACGTGCCGCACAATTCGCTGCAACACGCTCATCCACTGTTCAACTTCCGCTCACCACCACCTTCCCTCTCAGACGCCATCCTCCGCAAGGGCAAAGAGCGTTACTCCTGCAGGTAAGTGTTCTGTGGGGCAGCGTGTTATTTCCTGTGTTGAGCAGATGGTTACATACATGGAACTGTGTGATGTTACATACAAATGTTTGCAGTGACAATAAACTGATTACTCAACTACCCTTTCTGTCCATTCTCCCCTACAGGTACTGTGGGAAAATCTTCCCTCGTTCGGCAAACCTCACCAGACACTTGCGGACACACACAGGGGAACAACCCTACAGGTAATCTTTTATAGTTCAGGCTTTAATCTCACTGAAAGGCTCTTTGCGATCACAGACATTGATGTATTTCCCTTTGTCTGCTTGTCTTACTGCTATTCTCCACACTTGACATCCCTTTTTATTCTGTTTTTGCTTGGTTGAATCAATTTCTGGTATAAATATTTTATTTTGAGAAAAGAGAAAGAGAAAAGAGAGCTCTTGGTCAGATTGGAAATTGTTATTGCCAGATGCCCTGAGTTGAGGTATTAGATCGATGCAGCCTTGGCGAAAAATTGGATAAAAACAGACAAAAAATATCAATAATGAAAACTAGATTTAGAAAATACCATTAGCAACACAACCACTGTAGTTAAAGGATTGATATATATGTTTTCACTTACTCTGCAGGACCATAGCTTATACTCAGCAGCTCATTTCCATTATTCTCTTTATTCTAATTGCCGAAAGATTTTCTAAGTTGTGCTCTTCTACTAATGTCTAAAACCCATTTGCTTCTTCTTTTAACAAATAAGGTGATCCTTAAGGAATGTCTTGCTCTCCTCAGCAGGGATAGATTATAAAGTCATGTTTTTTTAACCCACATTCACATCCATGTGTTCTCATTTGGCAGGTGTAAATACTGTGACCGCTCATTCAGCATCTCATCCAATCTTCAACGCCATGTCCGCAACATCCATAACAAGGAGAAACCCTTCAAGTGTCACCTGTGTAACCGTTGCTTCGGTCAGCAAACCAACCTCGACCGCCATCTCAAGAAGCACGAGCATGAGAACATTCCTGGTCAGTTTGTAACATCTATTACTCTGTTTTCTCTGAGAAAAGTGAGGCTGTGAAAACTGAAATGTAGTTATTAAACAGGGACTTACCCATTTGGAAAATATAAATATTCACCTCAGGAAATGTTAAGCTTGGTGCTGAGAATGATATAAAGTAGGAAAACCACTTAATTAAAGATTTCACACTTGCGTTTCCTACTGTGTTGCCAAAAACAGCCTTTTCATGTCCAGCGTGGCAGTATGCCACTGAACATGGAAGGAACAGAAACTTGTTAACTGAATGATTTCATATTTGAGCATTTACATCCAAGTGATCCATGCTTCACAATTGTGCTAACATTTCTGAATTCAAAATGACACCCTAATAGAACCATTTATTACAACCCAGTGGAGTTGTACATCACCAACATTACAAAGTAACTTTCTCAAATACCAAGGGATGCCATTGTTCAACTTGAGTATGTTAATAAGAAGCAATTCATACACATGTTCCCTGTGGCAGAGAGCCCAGATGTTTTGTTTCTTGATTAGAACACTGAACAAGTCAAATTAAATTAAGCAATAGCATCTGCTGCTGAACATATTCAATGTAAATTATAAAGATACATACACAAACACTGCTATTCTTACATTTAGTAAAATAAACCATCCTTTCCCTTGAAATACTACTGTGATTCATTCAAGAGCAATGTTATAAAGGCTGCAAGAAAGAGAACAGAAATAAAACAACATGAAGGGAAAATATTTTTCTAAAACTATAAATATGGAGTCTAAAGTAAGGTTCGAGTTTGACGACACATACACAAGTTGAGTCTTGAAGTAAAAAATAGAGTAACCAATACCCTTCTTCATGGACTGTGTCACATCCTCTTCTTATGATGAAAAAAAGACACAATTATAATGCGCTGACGCAGTTAAGACGCCAACCATGAATCGCAATGTCAACCTTTGTTGCAACTCTATCTCCCTCATTTCCAAATTAGTCAATTTAGTGTCGAATTAGCACAACAAAATGCATTTCCTCAGTTAAATGATTTAATATGTAACTGTGGTACCCCCCTTTAAACTTTTCAGAAGAACGTTATGCAAAAATATGCAAGAAATTGTAAGGCTTGTTTTTTGTCACTGTTTATCTTTTACACTAAATTCCATAAACATTATGCTGTTTGTCAAAATATGTTCAACCCAATTTCACAAAGTTTTAACCAAATAAATGCACCATCTCAGCTTTTTGATATACTATAAAAATGTGAATAATGTGTGGAATAACACCCTCATAATATTTAACATTTTCCTGAAACTCACCTATTATGTATGTCTGATGATCATCAAACTAATCATGCTCTTGTGTGTATGGTTGGTGTGCATGTCCATGTGTGTTTATGTGTGTGGTTGTGTATATCTGCATGCTTTCCCCAACAGTGAGCCAACAGTCCGGGATGCTTTCCAATATAGGAACCACCGTCTCCTCCCCAAACTCCGAGCCAGAAAATCATGCACTTTTAGATGAGAAGGAGGACTCATACTTCTCAGAAATCCGCAACTTCATTTCCAACAATGAGATGAACCAGGCTTCAAGCTCCACGGATAAGAGGTAACAAGCTTCCTCGCACGGACCACATTTGTATTTAGATTTTTGCAAAGGCCTTCAGTGATTACATTTGATCCACATCCTCTACTCTCCTCATGCCAAGCTCATATTCTTCCACCAACCTCATTTTAAACCAAACTGTAATCCCAACTCTAAAGTATAAAGAACTGGTGAAATGTCCTCACTTTCTAGACATTTTTTACATCTCTCCCCTGATATGGATAAAACAAAGACAATCACATTCTGTTAAACTAAAAGCAACAGTTGTGCTCATAGTTTTGTAGCCCCTTCTTTCTCTCTGCACACAATTACATGCTGCTAGTACTTGGTGCACAGTGTCCTCTAGTGGTTCGAATTTATATGGCAATAGACACCAACATCAGATTTGTGTACTGTGTATGTGTGCACTGCATTGTGGGACAAATGTGTATTTCAAACAGTAAGATATGCTTATTTAAACAAACAAACAAATGTTTTGCCTTAAAACTGGCTTGGAATTGTTTGAAGTATGGAAGTGAGACTCATTTCATATCTCAACCATTAGAGTTTGTCCAGTTTGATGTCTTTCAGCCATAATTACATCATTTATTTGGGGGAAAGAATTGCAATTAATACTGGTGGTTAATTAATAACCACCAGTGGATGAGTAGGTCAGCTCCCTGCTTCTAGTCCTGAAATACTTTCAGTGTTTGTAGCTCAGTTGGTGGGAAGCTTCAGAGGTTTCAGGCAAGAAGAAAAGACGCAATACACTCTTCATCCCGTTCTCATTCTCAATGTGAATTCCTTTCTGGTAGTCTCACTTTTCTGTCCTCTCTTCCTTCATCACCCCCCCCTCCCTCTTGTCAACATGCATTATGGACAGCAGACCCAGTGGCAATTTAGCCCCTCTGCCATCTGGGATCAATACTGAGTCTCATCCACAACAAGCTGGTCTGACATGTTAATATCAGTAATTCAGACTGAGTATTATGCTTTCTGTCCACCCACCTGACAGCCTGCTGTTTATTTTCCCTCTGAGTGACTGAAGTCAAACGGCGAATACAAACACGTTCATGGATGACTATCTGTAATCGCTCTTATTCGCCCTCGCAACATAGTTTCCCCCCTTTTTCACCATCGTAGCCAGTCAAAATAAAAGTCTGTGGTAGCTTTTGTTCTCACATGAAAACTTTGTTTGACCAGATTCCAAGGTGAGGATGTCGGCGATGCTGAGGCATCTATGCTGCTTTGAGGGTGGGAAGTTTTAAACAAACAAGTTAGGTGGTTTAGATATATACTGATATGTCCAGCAATGCAGCGTAAAGGACGAACAAGTATCTGAGTCCTCTGGACCCTAATCCTAATCCAGCTCATAATCAGGGCTGGAACAAGGACCCAGGCTCGAGCTCTATGGTTTGGATAAAACTACAGTTGGAGCTGGTTCCTCATCTGTGACTGGGCTACAATGGCTGGCAGTTTGGACCCTGAGGGGGACTCAGGTTGAGGCATTTATCTAGGAGATCCACTGATGATGGAGCTCTTCCCCCATCCACCCGCTATATCCATACCCCCGGTCCGCTAACACAAACACTCAACTGACGTGTTTAGACTAAATGACAAAACCCAGGGCCCCCTATGTCAGAGCTATGCTTCTTTCTCTGTACACAGGCATGGACTTTTCCCCCGCAAACCAGCTCTGCAATTTGATTATGGTGATATTTAATCTAGATTGAAAGAGGAGAACTCCTCCCCCCCAAAAAAAGTCCCCCTACCCGCATTTACCCACCCACTGTGTGTGACCCAATCCTGTCCCTGTGCACCCCTTCCCAAAGGTAATCCTGTCTGAGTTGATAAATGTCCACGGTGTGGCATAAAATGGAAGGGGTAAATTTGCCGTCCCAGAGGAAATGATATCATGAGCCATGACATCGTGGTCTGGGGGTGATGGAGGGGCGGAGTTGGGGTGCTGGCTGGAAAATGTACAGATGGCAGGTCATAATGGTGGTGTGCTGATGGCCTGTTTGCACATCAGCCATCGTCTTCCCTCAGTCACACAAAGTATCTAATGTTCCACCATTAGAGGGTAGAGGAACCGGTCTGAAGCGGGCATCTCCTGCTCTGTTTCTGAGGAGCTAGCCAATTAATCATGTGTGGGCCTTTTGAAAAGCGCTCCGGGCAGACTGTCAACACCCATGTTGTTTGTGTGGACACTGGAGTTGGACTGTGCATGCTGTCAACAGATTATTTATGTTTCGCTCTCTGCTTGTGATGAGTCATGTCTTTTAAATGGTCAGGAAATGGTAAAAGCCACCCAGCTCTAGACAGGACAGAGAACAGATTCAAATAAGTCCTTCTCGCTTTTCAATCATTGTTGGTGAGCAATAAAAAATGCACTTAGCGATTTTAAATGGCAAACAGGGTTTGGGAACTGACAATAAAAAAATTAAGCATTTTTAAGCAAATGCAGTAGAACCAGAGATATGCTCCCTTTTAGTTCCTCTAGGCATCTTTCTCTTTCAGCAAACCCCTGGTTACTACTCTACCTACTCTTTTTCCCTTGGCTCTTCCTGATTGGCTCGGTCGACTGCTCAAACTCATGTCCACTTTTTTCAGAAGCTTAGAAAGCTGGCTAAAAGTTTCTTTAATAAATATTATTTTTATTTATTTATAAATAACTATTATATACCCATATTCCCTGTTAGTAGTAATCACACAGAGTAAGTGAAGTATAAAGACATTTTTTTCTAATATTTTTATGGTTTTTTTGTATTTTTTTCTGTACAATAAATAATAAATATTATTTTGGAAATACATTTTATTTTTAACAAACAAACTAAGGGAAGTGACGCATATAACGAAAGAGGCGCTCGTTTTCTATACGATGCGGGCGCCACCAGGACGCTGAGCTGGTCCAAGGTCAGTCTGTAACAAAAGAAGTGGGTGGGCACTTTCTTATCAAGTTGACACTCATTGGCAATTGACCTCTGGCAATGCCTTAGGAGCGTCTTTTTCAAAATATTGCTGAAAAGAGGATATTTATGAGGCTTTATAGAAGTGGACTCAAAGTTATGATTTTGATTTTGAGTGTACTTGCTAGTTTGAGGAGCTGATTGTACCGCTGTTGTGATTTTCATCTCCATATTAAAATTGACGAGATTCTAAGCTTTCCAAAAATATAAAAAAAATGTACATGTACAGGCGCAATAAAACACTTCTGCCGGCGGGCCCGCACACGGTAAGAGGGAGAACGAGAAACAACTTTGGTTTTCTTTTTCTACAAAGAACATGCAGTGACACAGACCGGATACACATAACTTCACATGAGCTCTAAATGGCTGTTTTTTATTCTGAAATGGAGGAAGAAGGCAATCGTTTCAGAAGAAGTTGTCCACATCACTCACACTTCCTCTCTACTTTGACCTTTGATCCCTCTGCAGATCAGACCAGGCTGAGGAGGAACACACACCCAGCCACAGTTTGTCCAACTCCAAGCTAGGGCTCCAGGGGCTGGAGGAGGAGGAAGAGGAAGCGGAGGGTGACGATGAGGAGGAGGAGGAAGGCAGCCTGACAGAGAAGTCTCACGACGAGGCGCCTGAGTCCCCGTCTCCCGTCACAACAGGAGTGTATGAGGAGGACGAGGAGGAGGAAGAGACAGAGGCGGCTCCACTAGCTATGAGCTATGAACACACTCGCAGGTATTCATTTTGTTAACTAAACAGAAAACAACATAAGTCAGTGTTCATGGACACTTACACGTAACACAAACATTTTAACACAAACCACCCGTTATACCGGCTTTCATTATAACTTAAGCCAACACTAAACAATACTACAGACAGAAGTAAAACATGGATTGAATCTATAGATTTCCTTCACAGAAAGAAAACAACAACAAAACAGTTTCAGCTCCTACTCTTCTCTCCTTTACCTTCTCCAAGTTTATTCCCTCTACCTGTCCTTTTATTAATCGTACCTCTCCTTTTCTCCTCTCTTCACATTTTATTTCACCTTATCTTCCTCCTTTCATTTTACTTCCCCCCTCCATCGCATTAACTCTCCATCTAACCCTTCCCTACGTCTATCTTTCCATCCATTTACCCACCCACCCGTCCATCAACCGACCCACCCACACTGCCCTATTTCTGGCATCCATGCATCCCTCGGTGTGCAGGTGTATAGACGAGGGCTCTCTCTTGGACCTGGAGGGTCTCCCCAGCTTTCCCAAGAGCCTGGAGGGGTTACGTAAAGCAGCCAGTGACGAGCAACCCTTTGATGTTAAAGACATATTTAACACTTCACTAGAGTCGGAGGCATTGAAAGAGACATTGTACAGGCAGGCTAAAACCCAGGTATGTGACTGTCTTTTGGATGTCCACTAAAAGAGGGAGGGACAGAAAGACATGTTGTTGTGAATAGACAAAAGGAAGGGCAAAATGTGTCCTGTGGCTACAGCCAGAAGGGATGAGATGGATTTCTTTACATTTGCGGATGCTTTAGTTTTGTTGATTCAGTTACCAATAGCTGAAACTGTACTTCTTGTGTATAAAAGGTGCTTCTTGTCCTGCCCCCTCACGTCTTTTCCTCTCACTTAACCTACTAACATATTACCTGTAACCTCCTCCTATCTTCTCTGTGATCTGTAGTCTTAAAACAGTCTAATGAAACATAATTACAAAGCATAGTGGCAAGAAATGAAAGGATAATTATGGTTTATTACAGCTTCAGACCTGGGAACATGGTGACATCGCTACAAAGACATCCAATAGAGCAAAAAACATAATTGGTCAGACAATCTTATTACTACCAATAGAAATGAAGGCCAATCCATGGAAACAAGACCTAAGGTGTAATAACAGGATATATGCAGGAATCCAGAAGTTCAATTTAATAGATTTAAAGACCTTTTTAAGATTCTTTCCAAAACATTTTAAGACCTCATCGCCACTTGGAGTTTAAGTATGCCAGAAGAAATGTCAGGACAACATAGTATAAGTATGTCCTTTAAAACTCATAGTATAGTATGAAAAAGTCATAAAATATAGTAAGGTAGGCCTATGTCATAAAGAAAAATTATAAAAAATGTCAGAATATGGTACACCATGAATAAATGTCATAATAAGTATCAAATAAAGAGTCATAGTATAGTATCACAAAATAATCATTAACAATGTCATAAAAATGTCATATGGCATAAAAACAAAATCTGGAAAAAGTCATAAGATAGTTTTATTAAATAAAAACATTTTTAAATGCCATAGTATGGTATACCATTAAGAACTCATAACAATGTCATAGCATAGTTGAGCAAAGAGAGAAATGTTACTAAAAATGAGTGTTTGAAAATATTGAGTTTCCTCTTGTTAAAAGCCACCTGTCTTCTCCTGCAGGCTTATGCAATGATGCTGTCTCTCTCGGAGAACAACCCTTTGCACGCGCCCTCCCAGAACTCTCTGGACGCTTGGCTGAGCATGGGAGGTGGACCGTCTGAGACGAGCAGCTTTCACCCGCTCAACCACATCTAGACGAGAGAGAGAGAGTGAGAGAGGAAGTGGGAGAAAGAGTAGGAGGAACATTAGTTTCGCAAACGGATAGAAAAAAAGCGACTGAGTGGACATGAGTTGTAGAAACATGGAGGCCGGAGAAGAATTCAGTGTCACATACATTCAAGATAGAAAGAAAATGTTTGTAAGGATATGTGTGTTCATTTGTTAGCGTCTGTGTGTGTGTGTGTGTGTGTGTGTGTGTGTGTGTGTGTGTGTGTGTGTGTGTGTGTGTGTGTGTGTGTGTGTTTGTGTGTGTGTGTGTGTGTGTGTGTGTGTGTGTGTGTGTGTGTGAATGAGAGAGAGGAGGCAGAGATTGTCCCTAGATGAGGCATCTCGCAAGACTCTGTCAAAAAGAAAGCACTGCTAAGCTCCTGTTGATGTGAAGGACATGATGAATGCTTCTCAACAGCATTGAAACTCTGATTCTCATTACTCTGATCCTCCCCAAGTCCACAAGGCTCACTCCAGCAACACAGAGGCCCTACGTAAGGCTCTCATAAAGACACTTAATGACTAGTACGTCTCTAAAGTCTGTGTACACCGCCTACTACAAGCACTGCAGCATCAGCACTGCATTAGCACTGCATGTCCACACGGTGGTGCTGTTTCACCGGGAGCATAAGTGGGCGCGTGCACTATTGTCTCCAGGTTTCTCCCACCAATCACGGGCGACTCATTTACTGATCTTGTTTCAGTTATAACTGCAGAATCAACAATAGCACCACACTAAATGTTACTTGAGGAAATGACAGTTCCAGTAGATTTTGAATGATTACATGGAGAATGATGTTCAATGTTCAAATGTGCACAGCAACTGGTCATTTTGATGAGCTATCTGGGACACTAGCCGTTGTAATTGGTTACCCAATTTGATCATGCTGAAAATGAATTTAAATCATACTCAAAAAATGAGGAAAGTCTTTCTCTGCTTGTTTATTTCATCGTCATTTGTTAATTTTATTCACTTTCTCTCCTCTTAGATACCACAGTATTGTTTTGTTGTAGGCACCACAGTGCTAAATTGTTAATATAATTATTTTAGAGAAGGACCAAAATTGTATGATATTGTCATATGATGTACAAAATAACCTAGATGTTCATAGCAAGAGTGGTATGTGCCAAATAACCCATAGAAAATGTTTTGTTCTCTGACAATCATTTAATTTCCAAGGGGCTTGCATTTGCTGTCATAGTTTTTTCTTTTCTTATTACGCTCTTATATATTTGATTTCAGAAGTGTGTGTATGTATTTATTTTTGGTTGTTTTGTCATGACTGGAGGAGTTTAAATGAAGACATGTCATTTTATCCCTCTTCTCTTGATACTGAAGGAATGAGCGCCTATCAGAACATGAGGGAGATTCTGAATCTCTGGTTTTGATGCGTTAGTGTGCCAAAATTTGAAAGAACCCATGAAATTATTTGTTTTTATTTATAGTGAAGGTTAGCTGTAGTTAGCTTAGATCCTATCTGGCAATGTAACGTCCTGCAGTGTTTAGTTTTTTTTCTTGTTTCAGTTCATCATTTTACCCAGTATGCTGAATGTGTCTTGTTCAAGTATTATTGAGGGGGTGGACTTGGACAACTTTCACTATGAATGTCAGAAAAGGGCATTACGTTGTCACATTATTGAATCTGACTCATTTCTACCACATCAAGCTCCTTTCATCTTCTGTTTTTCTTTTGATAATTGTAGTGTAAACAATGAATATTCTTTTTATAATTAGCTGTCCTATATTACATGGTCCAGAAGTCTAAAACACAAAGTCTGCATTAACAACTGGTCCGCGCTGCATTGGAGCGACAGAATCGCTGGTCGTGCAAGAATGAAGGCAAGGACTCATGAAACCAAAAAAAAAAGAAAGTAAAGTAAACCACAGATAGTGTTCAAATGTACATCCTAATTACATGGGTTGGTCCGTCCAACACATACAAAACAACATCTAGTTAATTCTGGACAGGAAAAACAGAAACACATGATCATGATTTGAATGTAATGTTCCCTGTTCTTCTTCTGAGGTCATACTAAAAACTCATTCCATGTTGTCCACAAGGTAGCTGTGCCATGGCGGGCATGAGTCATGTAGATAACTGTAGATAGCTGCAGGAGCAGGGGGGGTGAGCATTGTTGATCATTGTTGCCTTGGTCCTCCCTGCCTACTGGGACTCTCAGAACTAGGCCTGATGCTGTATTTTCAAACTTACTTACTTAAACCATATGGGTCCAAGCCATAAATTGATCAGGCTTAGGTCTCTAGAAAGGAGAACACAGATACATTTTCAGACTAGTTTCGCTTTCAGTAGATGAGCAACTCGAGCTTGACATGGAGAGTTAAGAAAAATCTTAAACAGAAGCACTGTAATTTTTATCCACGACAGCAGGTGGTAGTGTGATGTCAGGACTGCTGCGTCATCTCATTTTTCTAAAGACAAAAGTCTTTTTTTATAATTCTACTGAATGAGATTTCATTCATGGTAAACACATTGTTTTCCCAAGTTGTGGTTATAAGATGTAAAGGCTTGGGTTGCTATGTTTTTAGGTTGACTATATGTAGTAATTCATGTCATGGACTACTGTAATAAGTACGCGCTGTGTAAAGCAAAGGAATTGAAGGCATTGAAGTATTCCATTTTGCCAACTTCAGAAAGTATTCTGGCAGATGGTCGCTGAAATATGTTTCAGCATATTAGAACATGGTTGCTGTTCCCCCCCCCCCCCCCCCCCTCCCCACTGTTACAGGAGAAAGTAAAAATATAGTTATTGTTTCTTTTTAACTGTATAGTATTTTAAAGAATGAAAAACAATGGTGCATTTGTCTGAAGAAAAAAATCATTGAAAAATATGGGTTTAAATGGATGGTGCTTGTTTTGTTTGAATCTGAGTTGTATATCGCCTCTGTTATGTTTATTGAAAACAAACAAACAAACAAACAAAAAAAAGGTATTGTGCATGACGTGTTTAGCAGTCATAATGATGTCCATTTGTGAAATGTGTATCAAATCAAAAAATGAGAAAAAAGAAAAGAAAAAAATAAATCCGTAGATGCACTTATTGTACATGTGGTTAGTTTGGTAGGTTTGACTTCAAGTTCTTGACTGCCTTACAGATGTTTGGGCAGGTGGCTCTGAAAGACGTTAGAAAAGACTTGTGGGAGAAGACATAATGAAAAACAATAAAGGATTGTAGAATAATGTTGAACAATTCTGAAAATTGCAGTTCTTTTGATGCTTGTGATTATTGAAGATGTGCTTTAGAGAAATTTCATTGAAAAGATATGACTCTGATGTTAATTCTGTAGAATAGCAATGTATACCAAATGTAATCTTTCCAATGCTATGAAGAATTTATACATGAAATTGATATGCAATAAAACCTGTGTGCTTTTTAAATGACACGTCCACTGTGTAATTATGAGCTGTCAGCGTCTGTCAGGTTAGGAATGACAACTTGTACAAAGCTACTGGTTGAAAGTGAGATGGAAAATATATGTCACTAAAATGTTAGTATATTAAGTCATTAAAGAAAATCATAAAAATGGCATAGTATTGCATGTCATAGTATAGTATGAAGTAAAAAAGACATCCACATCATTAAAAAAGTCAAAAATGTCAAAGTATAGCTTTTTATTTTAAAAAAAATCATGAAATGCCATAGTATAGTATGTAATTAAGAAAATACATAGTATAGTATGTCATTAAGAAAATACATAGTATAGTATGTCATTAAGAAAATACATAGTATAGTATGTAATTAAGAAAATACATAGTATAGTATGTCATTAAGAAAATACATAGTATAGTATGTAATTAAGAAAATACATAGTATAGTATGTCATTAAGAAAATACATAGTATAGTATGTAATTAAGAAAATACATAGTATAGTATGTCATTAAGAAAATACATAGTATAGTATGTAATTAAGAAAATACATAGTATAGTATGTAATTAAGAAAATACATAGTATAGTATGTCATTAAGAAAATACATAGTATAGTATGTAATTAAGAAAATACATAGTATAGTATGTAATTAAGAAAATACATAGTATAGTATGTAATTAAGAAAATACATAGTATAGTATGTCATTAAGAAAATACATAGTATAGTATGTAATTAAGAAAATACATAGTATAGTATGTAATTAAGAAAATACATAGTATAGTATGTCATTAAGAAAATACATAGTATAGTATGTCATTAAGAAAATACATAGTATTGTATGTAATTAAGAAAATACATAGTATAGTATGTCATTAAGAAAATACATAGTATAGTATGTCATTAAGAAAATACATAGTATAGTATGTAATTAAGAAAATACATAGTATTGTATGTAATTAAGAAAATACATAGTATAGTATGTCATTAAGAAAATACATAGTATAGTATGTCATTAAGAAAATACATAGTATAGTATGTCATTAAGAAAATACATAGTATAGTATGTCATTAAGAAAATACATAGTATTGTATGTCATTAAGAAAATACATAGAATAGTATGTCATTAAGAAAATACATAGTATTGTATGTCATTAAGAAAATACATAGTATAGTATGTCATTAAGAAAATACATAGTATTGTATGTCATTAAGAAAATACATAGTATTGTATGTCATTAAGAAAATACATAGTATTGTATGTAATTAAGAAAATACATAGTATTGTATGTCATTAAGAAAATACATAGTATTGTATGTCATTAAGAAAATACATAGTATAGTATGTCATTAAGAAAATACATAGTATAGTATGTAATTAAGAAAATACATAGTATAGTATGTCATTAAGAAAATACATAGTATAGTATGTCATTAAGAAAATACATAGTATAGTATGTCATTAAGAAAATACATAGTGTAGTATGTCATTAAGAAAATACATAGTATTGTATGTCATTAAGAAAATACATAGTATAGTATGTCATTAAGAAAATACATAGTGTAGTATGTCATTAAGAAAATACATAGTATAGTATGTCATTAAGAAAATACATAGTGTAGTATGTCATTAAGAAAATACATAGTATAGTATGTCATTAAGAAAATACATAGTATAGTATGTCATTAAGAAAATACATAGTGTAGTATGTCATTAAGAAAATACATAGTATTGTATGTCATTAAGAAAATACATAGTATAGTATGTCATTAAGAAAATACATAGTATAGTATGTAATTAAGAAAATACATAGTATAGTATGTCATTAAGAAAATACATAGTATTGTATGTCATTAAGAAAATACATAGTATAGTATGTCATTAAGAAAATACATAGTATAGTATGTCATTAAGAAAATACATAGTATTGTATGTCATTAAGAAAATACATAGTATAGTATGTCATTAAGAAAATACATAGTATAGTATGTAATTAAGAAAATACATAGTATAGTATGTAATTAAGAAAATACATAGTATAGTATGTAATTAAGAAAATACATAGTATAGTATGTCATTAAGAAAATACATAGTATAGTATGTCATTAAGAAAATACATAGTGTAGTATGTCATTAAGAAAATACATAGTATAGTATGTCATTAAGAAAATACATAGTATTGTATGTCATTAAGAAAATACATAGTATAGTATGTCATTAAGAAAATACATAGTATAGTATGTCATTAAGAAAATACATAGTATGTCATTAAGAAAATACATAGTATTGCATGTCATTAAGAAAATACATAGTATAGTATGTCATTAAGAAAATACATAGTATAGTATGTCATTAAGAAAATACATAGTATTGTATGTCATTAAGAAAATACATAGTATAGTATGTCATTAAGAAAATACATAGTATAGTATGTAATTAAGAAAATACATAGTATAGTATGTAATTAAGAAAATACATAGTATAGTATGTAATTAAGAAAATACATAGTATAGTATGTCATTAAGAAAATACATAGTATAGTATGTCATTAAGAAAATACATAGTGTAGTATGTCATTAAGAAAATACATAGTATAGTATGTCATTAAGAAAATACATAGTATAGTATGTCATTAAGAAAATACATAGTAGTATGTCATTAAGAAAATACATAGTATAGTATGTCATTAAGAAAATACATAGTATAGTATGTCATTAAGAAAATACATAGTATGTAATTAAGAAAATACATAGTATAGTATGTAATTAAGAAAATACATAGTATAGTATGTCATTAAGAAAATACATAGTAAAGTATGTCATTAAGAAAATCATGAAATGTCATAGTAGTACTTTTTAAAGTCATTAAAAAAAGACTGAGATTCAATGTGTGTTACGACTCATACGCACAAGTCCGGACACAATGGTAAAGTGTAAAAAAACAATACTTTACTTCAATTAAACAAAATCTTAACTCAAAGCTCTCACTAGGAGGATAAACAAAGTTCTCTGAAAAAACACACTGGTACTTGGCACACTGGAACTTACACATGCTATGATTAGGATAAGACCAGACGAAGTGACACACGACAAGGGGAGACAGGACAATTTATACAAGAGGTGAGTGGGAACAGGTGAAAACAATCAGGGGCGAGGCAGACGCTGACGATGGAGGGACATCACACCAGGACAGGAAGTAAATACAAGACATGACACAAGGGAGGTGAACTCTACAAAATAAAACAGGAACACAAATCCAGAGTCATGACAATGTGCAAAAGAGTTGACTTTGTGAGTGCGGAACTTGGGCTACATACAAGATTCAAAACTCTAATTCACCAGTAATTTAAACTGAATATCACCTCATATAAAAAAAAAAAAGGTTGACGTTTATTACTACAGATCACTGAATAGTTCAATATGTGTTTTATAAATGTTTCTTTCTTTCTTTTTTTCATTGCAATTCTCCCCTTTCCGAACATGTAAATGTAATACCTTTATAAATGGAGAGATAGGGATATAGTTAGTAATAATACATTTTAACACAATAAAATAAAAATAAATAGAGATAAACAAAATAGAAACAAAAAAAGACTTGTGTGTGTAGGAATTCTTACTAAGTAATCACATTTTAACTACTACAATGTGGATTATCAAAATATATTTGTTTAAGATATTTTATATATTGTATTGTATGATATATTGTTTAAAATCCACTCATGGCTGATAACAGAGACAGGTTCTATGACTAACAGTACCAGATAGATGTGATTGTCGTCCTCACTGAAATTCAACATTGTAAACTGTCAGAGTTATGTTCCTTTAAGGCAGTGGTTCTCAACGGGGGCGGTAGCGCCCCCCCAGTGGGCGTTCAGAGAACGTTCATGCGTTTGTGAGGGGCATTTGTTTTATAGCAGGTGTGGGGAACTTCCAACCCACCAGACCATTTGATCTGGCCCTCGAGGTAATTCATAAACACACACAAAAAATGAACTCCAAAAAAATTAATCCAAATCTAGTAAGCAATAGAATAAAATGGGTGACTGACTGTTTTACCTGGCCAAAGTCAGGGTCCTTGAACACCACACGAGTGGAACGTGTCATCACATGGTCACGTCATGTCAAAAACTGGACGAGCTGAAAGGACGAGAGCGTTTGAATAAAGTTAACGCTCTTCGTCGAAGTTTGGGTGCTCAACAAGCAGCTCTCTCCAGAGCGTAACATAAAAACATGGAAAGATGAAACCGAAAGATGCATAGATGAAAAAGCATGAAAGAAAGGTGAAATGGATGGGCTGTGTCTTAATTGTTTTAACAGAGGTTATGAGTTCAATAATTTGTATGGCCCTCGAAGGATTTTGTAAAAATTTAAATGGCCCTTGATAGGAACAAGGTTCCCCCCCCTGTTTTATAGGCTCTGCTATGTTGTTAAATCTGAGATTTGAAAAAAAGAGCTTGGTAAAGTCCTTGTATGTGTAAATTTACTCGGCAAAAAAACTAATTCTGAATTGATTCTGTGACCAGTGTTTAGGCAACTTTGTGTGTTTTTAGACTTTTACTTTTATTTTGCTGAGCGATAAAGTTCTGCTTGAAAAAAACAAAACAAGCGCCGCCACTGCTCGAAAGCGTGAATATATTTCCAAGGATACACCATGAATAAAACTAATCAAAATTAATCTTAAAAGACTAATGCTCTGGTCGGGACTTGGACCAGCAGCAGACGAGCTGCACTCTGGCTGCAGAGCTAACACCAGCAGAGCTAACACCAGCAGAGCTAACATCAGCGGAGCTAACATCAGCGGAGCTAACACCAGCAGAGCTAACATCAGCAGAGCTAACATCAGCGGAGCTAACATCAGCAGAGCTAACACCTGCATCACTGCTGCTGATTCAGGCTGTGTGCCTTTAAAAAACGTGGATATTTTCGCCTGAGTTTCTGAACGTTGGGGTCGACGTCGCTCCATTTATAATTAAAGTGTTGGATTTTTTACTTTTTTGCACTTTGTAGTTTTCACCTCTCCTTTCCTCCGCTCTGTGTGATGCGCAAAGCATCGCAGTAAACACGGAAACGTGCACATAAATTAGATAAATAACATAAGTGTTTAGTTTATTTAATAAAAGTGCACCTGTTCAATGTGAAAAGTGAGTCGTGATTTGGCGCCATATATAAATAAAAAAAAATTTTTAAACTGAATTTCAGGAGGAACCGTTTGGGGTTGGGCGGCGCCTCAGTCTTATTTCTTTGTGCTCGTTTATTGCTGGATCACTTAAGAGTGCAAATTGTTTTGCAGTTCCTAGGCTGCTGTGTTTAACACCGGTTACAGTTTGAATGTCTGACCTGTTTCTGATTGGCTGCAGTCTATGACACCGAATAAAGTTTGAATCTCAAACTTCTTACCGTTGCATTGTTTGCTCCCTGGGTACATGGTGTATTAGGGCAATTGAAGGTAAAAACAACAACTACAACAAAAATATTGTAATAATATAATATTTATTATTATTTAGACATTTTATTATGTAACTTCTATCTCTCAGAGAATTTGAGTTTTTATAATATTTTAAGAATTGAAATACAAAATAATAATATGTAATATAAATAATAAATACTAAGAAGAAGAATCATAATAATACAAACAGAATAATAATCAACATTAAAATTCAGGGGAGAAAATTAAAAAAGGGACCTGGATAATGGATAGGGGGGCGCTGGCCCCAAAAAGGTTGAGAACCACTGCTTTAAGGCTTGCTCGCCCACTAGTGTGCCCACCTCACTCACCTGCTAGCCACGCCTCCTCTGCAGATCACCTTACTCCCCCTGCTGCAAACAATTAAGCCTAGTTGGTATTTAAGGCCTCTACTTCACTGCCAGATTGTACTCTATACCGTGCAAGTCTTTCCAGCGTGCTTCCCTTAACAGATCTCTTGTTACTTACCTGCCCCTGACCTGTCTGCTTTGCCTGTTTCCTGAACAAACCTGTTTTGGAGCTGTCTGCCTCGCCTGTTTCCAGACCCGGACTGGATTCAATCAACCTGCCTTGCTTGTTTCTCGACCCTCTGCCCAGCCCCGATTTACCCCTTGCCTGCTACCTATTGGTTTGTCCTTGTGGGTTATTATCACCCCGCTGTGGATCTGTTTACCTGCTATAACCTGCTCCTGACTACTAGTAAAAGTCATTACCGATTATTCTTGGTTTCCTGTGTGCTGCATTTGGGTCCACCATCGACTTGTTGTGACCGTAAACATTGAACAAAAGCATTATCATCTCTACTTGTTCAAGCGTTAATGACAATGAGATATCGTGACCTCTCTGAGGTTGTTAACTGAGGTTGAGATAAGCCAAGAAACATTTTCTCTCTTTGCTTCCTCAATAAATCCACCACAGTAATAAAGTCTGGCTTGTAAAGAACAGCAATATAATAATAATAAAAATAATAATAATAATAATACAAACTCATAGTTCCTGACTGACAATAACAAGTCTCTTCCAAAAGTGATTATTTAAAACCTTTACACATTCTTATGAATAACTACACTTCCTTAATCTACTTAAGTCCAGTACAAGTATTGCCTAACTGTATCACTGTGTATTTTGATGTAAATCATGAACCTTTCCTTATTAAAAAAAAGATTGTTGTTGTTGTGCAGCATTGTCAATCAGCTTGCATATAAAAAAAATCTTGACCAACACAGCAGCTGAAGGATGTGAAGCATGTCCATAAGCACTGATGTAGAACTCAAAGTGGTAGGCTCCTCTCACTGGTGCAATGAAAAAACCTGAGGGACATTTTCTTTTGTCAGTAACTGGAGAATTTTCCTTTTGCAGGTTGAAGTCAAAATAGCCAAAATGTCAATATAACTTTTTTAATTTGTGAAAGTGAGTACCTGTGTTTGGGTTGTAGGCATTTCTAATGTTAACCAGTAACCACACCCACTAACCAGATTAGTGGGTGTGGTTACTGGTTAATATTGGAAATGTGTGCAAAGAAACATTTTCTCTCTTTGCTTCCTCAATAAATCCAGCACAGTAATAAAGTCCGGCTTGTAAAGAACAGCAATATAATTGTGCTGCCTATTTCTATGTTTATAGAGTTGGGACATGTTCTTTGCAAGGATCTTTGTAAACAGAGCAGGAGATCTACATGTGGAGCAGCGACGCCATGTCAACTGTGTTCATGTCTGTGATGCTTGAGCCTTGGAGACTATAGATAGTGTGCAAACACATGACTAAACTGTGTGACGTATGCGTGAGACGCCATGTTGGATGATATACAAATCAACAATGGCGTCTAAAGCGAACAACAACAGCAATACAACTCCGACTTCTTCAAAGTATTGTGACTCTCTGGAGTCCTCTGCAAAGGCAAGATTCAGAGGAAAAAGTCCAAATTTGCGGCCGTGACCCGTACACGCTAAAGCCGTCGGATTATATTGAGGATTTAGATTCATTACCGCCGATTGAATATCCGGATATTGTGAACTACCTTGTGCTACAAACGTTGTGGGCAACCAACGCACAAATGAAGGCATACAAGAGCTTAGATGCTTATAATGTCTTTGTTTCTGGCTGGGTTGGTAGTCTTCTTACCAAACCACTGAAAGATGACAGGGTGCTCGTCCATGCCCGTGTAAATCACTCTCAAAGAGCTCGAGATACACCGCTCAAGCCGTGGTTTGTGAGTGAGAAGAGATAAAGAAGATTAAGCGAAGCATGTTCTCACATTGGTGCTTTGTTTTTCGCAAGTGAAGTAGTCTCAAGAATAAGCAAAACAAAAACATGCACAGAAGAAAAGAGCAAATGGCTGCTATCACATGTAAAGAAAGTGCCTTATTTACCAGTCAGCGATATGGAGAAGTAAGGTCTTACAGTGTTCGGGTATATCATAAGCACAAATGTTTAACGTAAACATTGAAAACATAGCTTTAGCATGAGCTCTTACTAGATATAAAGTGGACGCCACACACACGGGTGAATTGTGCTTTTTCTTCTGTTAAATCCTCACAAGTTATTTTGCTAAACCAGCTTACGGCGTTCGGTAGACAGAAATTCATCCCTCTTTTGTGGATCGTTGTTTTTGATGATTTTAGGAAATCTAAAGAACCGTTTCTCTGGGTCACGAGTAGCGTTATGACCACAATTATACACTGCGCACACGTTTGGCATTTTCTTTCAATCTTAGACGTTTAAATACAAAGAAAATGACGAAGTGTTGCAGCAACTCACACGTGAACGGGTGCCGTCTTGGTTGTGTATATCATCAAACATGGCTGACTTACGGGTTGGGACGTAAGCGTGACGTCACATGCGCACGATCTATTTGTCTGTGAGTTATTCATGTGCAATGTGTATGTGTTATGTGCAGAATGTTTGAAGTTTATAACTTTTGGTCTGAAGCTAGTTTAATGTGTGCTAATTTAGCTAATGGTGATCTGTGCTATTTCTAGCTAATAGTGATGCTAATGATAGCTAATTATTTTAATAGTAGTATGTGTGTTGTTTGTACAGTGCTACTTATATGTTATGTAAAGCCAGCATACTTATGTGTTTTATTTCTGTATTGTTACAGTTTTACAAATTAAAAGAACAGTAAAGTCAAGAAAGCAAACCTTGCATCTTTATTGGAGGACTTTTTAATGTTAGCTAACTGTCTAGCTACTTATAGGGATACGCCCTGTAAGGGCAGAATAATAATAATAATAATAATAATAATAATAATAATAATAATAATAATAATAATAATAATAATAATAATAATAATAATAATAATACAAACACATCCAGTCATGTGTGCAGTTTATCGGATCTTCTCCACAGCCTCATAGTTCCTAACTGACAATAACAAGTCTCTTCCAAAACCAAGGGAGACGCCAACTGCCTGAGAACACATTTTGGCCGCTTGCACCCGAAATCTCGTTCACAATTAGTGTGTATTAAATAATATGGTCTTTATGATCTCCTTAATGAGATCATAGTGACTTAGTGATTTAATAGTCAGTATTAAATTAATCACTTTATAATTACCTCACTCAGAAAAAGGAAAATGTATGTTTGTGTAGTGCATAATGTTTGAACTATCATAATACTTACAGCAAATCTAATTTCTTACTCCCTAACAAATAAGCCACATTTATTTGTTTTTCTGCTAACATTAAGTTGATACTTTATTTAGAAACTAAATTTACCATGGGTTGAATAAAAGTCCACAGATACGATTGCAGTGATAGTTTTAGGCTTTTATTCAAATGTTTGAGAACATGAAAATAATATATTTAATATGTACACATTACTGTTGTAAAGATTTGTCATTTACAAGACAAATACTGTAATTGTGAGTTTAATTTGCTGGTACAGATACATTCCTCCTGTATGTTGAGATACTTAGAAACTTAGAAATAAAAAAAGCACAACTATGTGGGGGGTATTTCCCCTCTCACTTAACAGCACAAGACCATTCACGTTTCTATAGAACACAGTAAAGAATCAGACAGTAAAAGTGAGCTGGTTTGGTTGGATGCTGTTGTCCAACGAGCAAGTTTCTGGTGTTCATCTGGATCCAGGTGAAGATACAGGATTATATTTCACAACATTGAGGAAATCTTTTTTGGAAAGCTTAGAATCTTTACTATTTTAATATGGAGATGAAAATCACAACAGTGGTACAATAAGCTCCTCAAACTAGCAAGTACACTCAAAATCAAAATCATAACTTTGAGCCAACTTACCTATAAAGCCTCATAAATATCCTCTTTTCAGCAATATTTTGAAAAAGATGCTCCTAAGGCATTGCCAGAGGTCCACACGTTCGATATCCACTGTGAACATCGTCACATCGATAAAAGTCCATGAACAGGTGTTGCAATCTGTGAAATCAGCTGATCGATTTTTACATTGTGTGATCATAAACAGTCATAACTTAATATCTTGTGCTCTCATCCCGGTACAGACACGTCCTGGTTTTAGCGCGGGCTCTCAGCATTAGATTGACACTTCATTTGAGCCAATCGGAGCTTCGATGGGTCTTTTACAACCTTGAGTCAACTTGATAAAAAAGTGCCCACCCACTTCTTTTGTTATAAACTGACCCTGGAACAGCTCAGCGTCCTGGTTTTTCAAAATAAAATTTATTTCCAAAATAATATTTAATATTTATTGTACAAAAAAAATACAAAAAAACATACAAATATTAGAAAAAAAATGTCTTTATACTTCACTTACTCTGTGTGATTACTACTAACAGGTAATATGGGTATATAATAGTTATTTATTAAAAATAAATAAATAAAAACATTATAATATGTACATGTACATATTGCACAGTTGGTGTACGCCTGGTGTTACTCTTAGACAAACCTGCCTAATAAATTACGTTTTTATCCCTTTTCATCTGAAATTTGGTGGTGAACTTGATAACACTTGGTTCTATGTTTCTATTGTGTATTTCAGCTCTGGACTACCAGCTATACCCATCTTCAGACATCTTTTTCAACAACAAACTTCAGACGGAGTGTATTTTCTTCAAATTCAGTATATTCAGACCACTATTACTCAGTGCCAGAAGCACTTGGAGTGATTCTTCACTGTTTTGCAAGAACAATAAGAGAGGTATCTTTTCAATGAGACCAAAATCATGCAGCTGGTGCAAATGGTTGAAGAGCAGCTTTAAATTTACTTTGGGTATGTCGTTTGTAGGTATTTTCGAAAACATTCGCCCACTAAACCTCTTAGGCAATTTTTTTCCCCTACAGCAGGGGTCGGGAACCTTTTTGGCTGGGAGAGCCATAAAAGCCAAATATTTTTTTTATGTATTTCCTTGAGAGCCATATAAATTTGAATGCAACTTTACGTGTGCATTTTTTAATATAACACGTCTCCGAGTACTAATAGAGGTATCAGTGTTTCATTGAACAGGAGCTCTTTTATTAAATAAACTAAACGCTTACGTTATTTATCTCATATATGTGCACGTTTCAGTGTTTACTGCACGGGTGTCAAACTCAAGGCAATTATAACCGACCAGCGAAAAAATATCATATGTCTGTCATAACTGGCCCGCCGGTTTTGGTAATTAAATCAATGCATGGCACAACCACGGGAAAAGACATTTGAGGAAGTATCTAAATGTGTAAATGAAATGAAAGTTTTTGGAAAGCAAAGGGAAACACAGCACAGATCTCTGGGACGATGTGAGCTGGACTGTTTGTGCGACATAACGAAGCATCTCACTGTTAAACCTGCAGCTTCAGGGCCGTGTGATCACGGACATGTGTGATGCAGTGAGAGCTTTCTAAGCCGAGCTGCCTGTGGGAGACTCTGATGCAGAAGGAAACTTTGGTCACTACGTGTTTCCAAACACTGACAAACATCTCCACCGCTGTGTTCCCGACAGCATTCTGCTGATCAACTGAGAGCATTTGCCGACTTTGCAGCTCAGAAATGAAAACTGAACTGCTCAGCAATCCTTTTGCAGTTGACTTAAATATGTTCCATATCTTTTTGCACTTTATGTTTATCCTGTTCAATAAATGTGGACCGTGTTTGGCCCTCGACGTAGTCCCAGTTTTTAATGTTGGCCCTCTGTGAATGAGTTTGACCCCCCCCCCCGGTCTACTGCTTGCTTTGCGCAGTTTCTCCTCTGCTCGGTTTCGCGACGGGCGGGGCTCCGCCCCCTACACCCCTACACCCCTACACCCACACATACACACACACCTATACACACACACACACACACACACACACACACGTGTGTAAGTGTGTGCGCTGTGCAGTCTGAGACAGAGCGGAGGAAAGGAGAGGGGAGAACTAAAAACAAATCCGCTGCTAAATGTTTTACTTTAAAATGACACAGTATAATTATTTATTACTTGTTAATCATGTTAAATGTCAGCTCAAAATTGTCTGCGAGCCATATCGCGTCATCGAAAGAGCCATATATGGCTCGCGAGCCATAGGTTCCCGCCCCCTACCCTACAGGCAAATTGTTTCTCTCTCGTTGCAGACCTTACCTGTTTCGCCTGTCAAGCCTGTTTTGGAGCTGTCTGCTTCGCCTGTTTCCCGACCCTGACTTACTTCCTATTGTCATATTGTCCGCTGTGGATCTGGTTACCTGTAAATGTCATTACTGATTATCCTTGGATTCCTGTGTGCTGCATTTGGGTCAACAATCAACTTGATGGGACAGTAAACATGGAACAACTTGATATACAAAAAAATAGTTATTGAAGGAGTAGTAAACAAAAGCATCATCATCTCTACCTGTTCAAACATTAATGACAATGAGATATCGTGACCTCTCTGAGGTTGTTAACTGGCTGAGGTTGCTTCCTCAATACATCCAGCACAGTAATAAAGTCTGGCTTGTAAAGAACAGCAATATAATAATACAACACATCCAGTCAGGTAGCAGCTGTCATGTGTGCAGTTTATTGGATCTTCTCATTACATTACAGGTCATTTAGCAGACGCTCTTATCCAGAGCGACTTACATTGAACTAACTACAGGGACAGTCTCCCTGGAGCAACTCAGGGTTAAGTACCTTGCTCAGGGGTACAATGGTGGCAGCCTCATAGTTCCTAACTGACAATAACAAGTCTCTTCCAAAACCAAACTCAAGTGTTAAGTCTGTAGAGTGTAGATCTGAGTGAAATCTCATCCTCGTCTGTGACAGCAGTAACTTACATTTGTTTTATGTTTAAGGTTAGCTATCTAACCTTCACAGGGTTTTTTTAACATCCAAGTTTTATGAATAAGAAGCCTAAACAATTATTTAAACAGAGTTGACTCAAGAGCCTCAACTGTCATCATGAAAAGTAAAAACAACTTGATATTAAAATAAATATGTGTCCACTGGTCTGTGCTATAAATGTATTTTCTGTATGATTCCAATAATTTAGATCATTTTTATAATCGCTGAATTTAAGTATTTTCGAGCTGCAGCAGCGACGAGCTGAGCCTCACCTCGGATTGCGCAATCCCTCGCAAACTGGTTTGAGCGCATGCAGTGAGTAGGGTGTACCTGAGCAGACATCTTCTTGTTACTGATATTCTTCTACGCAGAGACGGTTTCGCCAACAAGCTACTGGTCACCTCAGTAACCACCAGCATAATTCAGAGTCAGGTGCACTGTAGCAATCCGTTTAGTTTAGTTTTTTTCTCCGACTGACGGCCAAAAATTGACGATTTTACAAGTAAAGGTAAGACCACAATTTTATTGAAAATGGGATCTGACTAAGAGAAAACAATCCAATATTCAAATAAAAATATTATTTTGCTTTTTTGGTTATCATTTTGTTGAACAGTCTGTATTAAAATTAATCAAAGCATCAGACTAAAAAAGCTCTTAAACATAACTGAATATTTCGAATCATGTTGAAAATTGAGATCCGTGTTTTGGCGCACCCTTCTACTTTAATGTGTACTGAAGGGATATGAATTGTGGAACACATGGAGGGTGCAGAGAAAATACTCTCTCTAACTCAAATATGTACCTTACCTGTGTGTGTATAAAGAATGCTGATATGAGATATGAAACATAACCAGTAGTCAATGTTAATGCTGCTAAGAAAATGGTGAATAAGCTTCTATGTTGGGTTCATATATTTGTAAATCTGACTGAAAGAGTCAGTGCCTCACCAGCCATGAACCTCACCGCATGTAACTGAATATAACCATCACCTATAATGTTTTTGGATCTAATGTTGACATTGTGATGTATAATGTGTGCATAGTAGATCCTAGTAAGGCCACTCTAGCCAACTATATTTGCTACTAATTTGTGTCTCTCTACAGATGGCTGTGTGTAACAGATTTAAACTTCAGATGGTAGTTGTTGTGTGTCTGATCATGACAATATGTTTTATTGTATACCATGACGATCATGACAAGCTCATCAAAGAGGTTCCAACTGAAAAAAAAACGAGGTAATGTCCTGTGTGTGTGTGTGTGTGTGTGTGTGTGTGTGTGTGTGTGTGTGTGTGTGTGTGTGTGTGTGTGTGTGTGTAAAAGGTTAACATAATGACTAAGATTGTAGTTCTAATCTTTTGTTCAACCTGTAATTTGCATTTACATCAGAAAAGGAATATGTTTAACAGTCTTATTGGCTAGCGTACATAAGTAGTTTAGTTCAACAGTTTCACATCTGAAACATTCAAAGCATGATCAGACGGGGCTTTATGTACCCACATTATATTTGCTTACTGTAAGCTGTAAAGGACGGTATGAGTGCCATGCATTTAACACCCTCAATGTTGCAGTGTTGTGCTTGCATGCCCTTTATATTTGGATTGTTAGTAATGACTGTCGTGTTTCAAAGACGAGTTAATCAAACAAGATAAATCTGTGCTGTGCAGCATCAGGAACAATAGTATAGTATGAACTGTACGTCAAACTACAAAACAAGTTCACAACAAAGTGGCCTTTAGAAAACAAATGCAGATGTCTACTGTGTCATATACATGTTTGTAAATATAATGTCATTATAGACTGGCACTCTTGTCCTGTTGTTGTTAACACTGTGGGTTGCAGCTTTCTCTGTGAACACCTTAACACCCAGGCAGCTGTACAGTAGTACAGACCACAGTTTCTCTAACCGTGTCCTTAAGTCCGTCATGTGCTCCTTGTTTCTTGAAGGGCAAGATACCACATATCATACTGGTCCTTGAGTTAAATATGCTGCACTGTTGGCTGAGTACCACCTGTTTGCGTTTGTTTGTGTCTCTCTACAGATGGCTGTGTGTAACAGATTTAAACTTCAGATGGTAGTTGTTGTGTGTCTGATCATGACAATATGTTTTATGGTATACCATAACGATCATGGCAAGCTCATCAAAGAGGTTCCAACTAAAAAAAAAACGAGGTAATGTCCTGTGTGTGTGTGTGTGTGTGTGTGTGTGTGTGTGTGTGTGTGTGTGTGTGTGTGTGTGTGTTTGTGTGTGTGTGTGTGTGTGTGACTTTTTTTGTAAATGTCATATAAATCCAATGATCTTTTTCGCATAAGGCTGACTTCCTGTTTCAATATGGGCATGCAGATGTCTCAGGCCTGGACTCTGATCCAGCTTGTGAAATGTATCAGATTGGACAATGTCAAGTCAAGTTACAACAGCTTTCTGTATCAGGGCGAAAATTGCTCTCGTAGCCACGGTAACACCATTCCACAAAAACATAGAAGCTTCACAATTTGGTATTCTGAAGGTCTTGAGTTTCTACTGAACACATGTGAGAAGGATCTGTTCAATCCTGTGGGAGGAGCTTCAAAAAGTTCCATAACCGTAAGGTAAAGAAACGGTGGTGTAAAAGGGCGTTTTATCACATGACCACATCAATCATCATCATCGATAGAGGTATCGGCTATTCCTTCACAATTCAGCATCACCTTAGTCTGAGAGTTATACAAAACCTAATTTGAAATGAATCCAATAAACCCTCTAGAAGTTTGAAGAAGTTTGCATAAAATACATGAGAAATGCACAACATTCAAAATGTCCGACTTTAACTAAACAAAAATATTTACTAATTTGAAGATTGGTGCAAAGTTTTGTGAGTTTTTGTGTATCTGTAAGTCCTCAAATGTGTTTGGAAATTGAAAATGAACATTTCTTACTGTTTTAAATATATTTTAAATTGTCTCTCTGTCTGTAGACAGATTTTGTCACTGCAATAGTTTGGCATCTGTGCAAGATGATGTGACAAAACTTTACATGTGTGCAGTTGAGATCCAAATGAAGGCAGAGTTCGAAGATGGGTATGGTCCGAGCGAGGTTGTCAGATGTAGGAAGTGGGGAAGGAGATGTTACCCGCTAAAAGTTCTAAGACAATAACACCCAGACCTGACGACATTGTGTGATAGTGATCTGTCAATCACGAGGTAGCCCCGCCCTAAAGCCTGCTTTGTCTTCTATGTTACTCTAAATGGGACCATCATTTACAAAATGAACATCATGCATTATTGAAGAAGACTTGAAACTAGAGACAATAACATTGTCAGGAAGTGAGAAGTAAGTGGAACCCTGCCCTGCTTGACAGTTTGACAGAATACAAGTTTAGGGCACTTCTGCATTGGCTTGACTTTTCAGAACTGGAGGTAGCCGCTTGGTTGGACTTTGTAGCTCTTTGGTGATAATAATATAATGATGAAAACCAAATTGTGACCCTTCACAACTTCCATATAACCCACACCTTTCCAGGTTGCTACCCCAGAGTAATCTTCACCCACCTGTTCCGTGCACTTGTCCTGGCGGTGCAGTGCTCCTCAAAGATCGCCTCCCTAAGGATCAGTATGAGCAGCTGGTGCAACGGCGCGCTAAAGAGTTCAAACAACACAAAGCCAGGTATTGGATGGCTTGTTGAATGTATGCAGGGATGAATGGGGTGCTTTTGTTTAATTACCTTCTTCTTCAGTGGTACTTACACTTGGTAATAACCATCTTGTTGGTGATCCTCGATCAATTCCATGATAATTAAAGATAACAACCAGGTACTATCTTGGCTAACTGTAATTACGAAAATATTGGTAATACTGGCGTTTTATTTTTTGTAATAGGATAATAATGAGGCAAGAACATTTCAACCTAATAAAGGGACAGAATATCTCTGTAACAACGTGCCATCTGCTCCTTATAATCCTGTTTCATTACTGTGTCCACATGTGAAGGCCAGTATAGCAATGTACAACATTTGTTATATGAAGACCATAAAGTGCTTTTCATCCAAACTCCATCCATTGCTTTCTTCTTTCAATGAGATATTTCATGACTCGCTGATATCATCCCATGAATGTTGCGAATAATAAACCTGTATTATTGGGGGCATATTACCCTTTCTATAAAACCTTACTGATGCTCAGTCCCTTTGTCAATTTTGTCAAGTTTTCCCTGTTATTACTCTCACGTGTTTGCCCATGAATCAGCTACCCTATTACACAAAGTAAAACCCAGTCTTACCAATATTCTTTCTTTTCTTTTTTTAAACAGTGTTAATAGGTACAATTACCAACTGCAAAAAACTCTCACTTGCTCCTCATTGTCGTTTAATTATTGTAGTATTTTTTATTATTATATTATGTTGTGTATATAATGATTATATTATTATCATATTGTTGTATTTTTATATATAATTATAATGTTACATCATATATTTATTTTCACTATAACATCAACACTGTTTTTTTCTTTCTCTCCGCCACACATCCCAATGCTTACTTTATACTTCTCTACTCTTATCACAGCAGCTCATAAAGCATCATTACTGCTTTAGTTATCATCTGTATGTCTTACCATTAAGGTAAGTTATCTTCTCTGTATACGTGTCACCTGCAACACACAATGCAAATCCACGCCCCCCCCCCCCCCTCCTTCTCCCCCACAGGACTGCATCTGTATTATCCAGAATGCTGTTTGCTTTGCCTAACTCTCCTCTGCAGTATCCTATCCAGGGTTTTAAGGTGCGGCCTTTGACCTCCACTCTCATACCAGGTATGCTGCACGACACAGTATTTTTTCTTAATCTATTTGAAGGGTTAGTGTGTTTACATTGCAGTTCTTTCAACAGTTAGTTGGAGAAGAATGGGTTAGGTGAGTCATGGAAAAATGCTTACTTTGTTACAAAGTCAACAAAGCCAGAGACGAATGTGTTTGCTTAATTTAACTGGAGAGTATGTAAGTTTTAGGTCATTTGGATTTCAGGTTTGGCACTGCATGCAGAACAAAGAAACAGCTACAAGGTTGGTCTGATCCCATAGATGCAACTTGTCATTCTCAGACAAGGCAACCTGTGGTAGCAGGTTTGATTGTTTTTATAAGATGGCTGCTGAATGTTTACTATGTATTAAAACATGCCACATGTAGAACACAGCGATGGTATTACATTATATAGCACTTCAGGAAGATAGCACATTTGAAAATGAAACATACAGAAAACTAAATATATATGTGTGTGTGTGTGTGTGTGTGTGTGTATGTATCACATGAAATAACTTTTTATATTCCCATAGAATGAATTACATTGTACAGCAGCCATCTTGGTGTTAACTTTGGGGAAAAGGGGCAGAAACCTCTCTGCAAATATGACACATTTCCTGAAACTGCTGCAAAAGATGCCTATGGATTTGATTTTGAAAACCAATATTTATTTTTATAGTAGAGTTTTTCCATAATTCCATTCTTGTCATAACCTTGCCATGAATAGCCTATATTTAAAGGTGATAAATAATATTAACGAGATTTCGCAATTACTATTGGCTTTCAAAACGTCTTTACCTGACTCTAAGATCAGGTTCTATTGCTGCCCACCTTGTTGTTGCAGCCTGTGTTAACTGTACACTGTCCTTGCTTTCTCTGATCTTTTGATTGTGTGGCATTTGGTGTGGGACTGGCTTTATTTTTATTTTTTTCTTGGGAAATTAATAAATGGATATTAATATCCTGGTGCCCAATCTGAACGTTTTGCTTTACTTTGCAAACAAATATATAACATTCCAAGACTCATTTTTGGAATACATTTCATTACCTTTACTCCAATCTTCATGAAATTAAAGATATTTTAAAGCAACGTTTATAATAAAAAAAAAAGAACTTGTGTGCCATCTGTGCATCGCAGCTTTACATATGATGTGATGACCTCTCAGAATCTCCTCACTTAAAGATGAGGCAGCCCGGCCAGCTTCAGCGGGTCTGGCGATTTATTAAATACTCTCTCAGTAAGTTCCATCACGAACACGCTTCACCTCTCCCACAGGTGTGTGTGTACACCATTAGAGTGGTTGTTTGCGATGGAACGCAAACGTTTTGCAAAGAACTTTTGCAGGAGAACGTAGAACTATTTATCTTCCTCTCTTGATGTCGCTTCCCGGGCTCCGTAATAAACAGATTAAAAACCTATTTCAACATTTTTATTGGTTAAAATAAATGTTGAAAATGGATGATTTACTTCTCGACGTTGACTCTAGGTCTCCTTGATTGTGTCCAGAGGGGTCCTCACCACTGAGATTCCAGCTGAAGGAGCGCAGGTCCAAGGTGAGATTCAACTAACTTCATATTGGTTGCCATCGTGGTTCTTGAATCGATGTGACTAAATTTGATTTGCTTAAGCACATATACAACCAAGAGCTGACAATGGTGGGTGAGCCATAGCAAAAACGTTGCATTTACTAAAGATAATGGACCTTGATTTGGCACCTGCTGCAGTGTTTCAGATATTTGAATGTGTTTTATTTCCCCCCCCAGAAGGCCATTGATTTAAATAAATTTCCATGCGGTCATTTGCTTAGTCCATCACAGTAAATGTCTTGTCTTCATTTTTGTCAAGGTTTATATTACTTATTATATTATTGTAAGGAAACACAAGCTGTATTTCCACATGTTTCTATCTCTCTTTACATTTTATTTGACTTTTGTTAAATTATTCAATTTCCTGTATCTCTAGTCAACATGTGGATACTGTTTATAGTCTTATTATCAGCTTGTCAGTCCCTTGTTAACCTGTTTAGCACTTTGAACTGAACTAGCCTGTATGAAAAGTGCTACGCCAACAAAGTTTGACCCTAACCCTAACCTTAACCCTAACCCTGATCGGGTCGGGTCGGGAAACAAGCGAGGCAGACAGCTCCAAAACAGGCTTGACAGGTGAAACATGCAGGGTCTGCAACGAGAGATCTGTTAACAAGTAATAAATAATGAAATCTCCTTTCCTCCGCTCAGGGCCAAAACACGGTCGAGGGCCAAACACGGTCCACAGTTATTGAACAGGATACACATATTGGATAAAGTGCAAAAAGATATGGAACATATTTAAGTCAACTGCAAAAGGATTGCTGAGCAGTTCAATTTAAATTTCTGAGCTGCAAAGTCGGCAAATGCTCTCAGTTTATCAGCAGAATGCGCAGCAGGGAACACAACGGTGGAGATGGTTTGTCAGTGTTTGGAAACACGCAGTGACCAAAGTTTCCTTCTGCATCAGAGTCTCCCACAGGCAGCTCGGCTTGGAACGCTCTCACTGCATCACACATGTCTGTGATCACACGGCCCTGAAGCTGCAGGTTTAACAGTGAGATGCTTCGTTATGTCGCACAAACAGTCCAGCTCACATCGTCCCAGAGATCTGTGGTGTTTCCTTTTGCTTTCCAAAAACTGGTAGCAACTCGCAACTTGAAAAATCTATTCAGCACTTTCCCTCGACTCAGCCATCGCACCGCCACGTTCAGAAAAGACTTAAATTGACTCTTAAATAAAGTAAAGTTTCCTGTCTGTGTTACGGTGCTTATTACATGTTCCATCTCGAGAGCTTTACAACACAGCACTACCTGGTGTATGATGCAGTGATACACCGTCAGCTGCCCACTAATCCGCACTTTTCACCGCATCGCAGGCGCTCCATCTGTCGTCAGTCCCGTCAGTTTGTCCCGGGGCAGTTTCATTTCATTCACACATTTAGATTCTTCCTCAAATGTCTTTTCCCGTGGTTGTGCCATGCATTGATTTAATTACCAAAACCGGCAGGGCAGTTAAGTTCGACATATATTTTCTCGTGGGCCGGATATAATTTCCTTGAGTTTGACACCCGTGCAGTAAACACTGAAATGTGCACATAATTGAGATAAATAACGTAAGCGTTTAGTTTATTTAATAAAAAAACACCTGTTCAATGAAACACTGATACCGCTATTAGTTCTCAGTGTTATACTTAAAAAATGCACACATAAAGTTGCATTCAAATTTATTAAATATATGGCTCTCAAGGAAATACATTAAAAAATATTTGACTTTTATGGCTCTCCCAGCCAAAAAGGTTCCCGACAAAAAGGTTGGTGACCGCTGCCTTAGTGTACTAGATACTGAGAGTTACTTCAAGGGTACTGAATAATACGAAGGGCTACTTGTTTGATACAAACTTCCTGAATAACATAGTTGCACCTTTAATGATAATATTATCATTCATAATCATAATAAATATACTATATTATATATGTGAAGAGACTGTCTGATCACATGTTAATTATTCCTCACAATGATTTACCATGGTAGGAAACTGTTAGGAAAATGTTCTCAATCTCTTTCAACATTTGAAAGTCAGAGTTATCACATCTCTGATATTTCTGTAAATATCTTTATTGACAGTTTTGTATGAATGAGAATATTTGTAGCATTTTGTTCAGAATCACACCGGTTATATTTTAATACAAAGTATCACTTCTGTAAAAAGATTTAGGAAATCATTAACTGTCACATCTTCAAATCATATCCTGTTTGTACAAACACTAACTTACATCTAGCATCGGAGAGAGAGGAGATCACATCGAAGCTGCTCCCGCTAGCTTGTCTCAGCGAAAAGGGAAATGGAGATTTAGCTTACAGGGTCAGAGTTCATATACATAAAACATTTTTGTTTTTTAAATTCTATATTCAATATTGTCATTTTAAAATAAAGAATAATTCAAGTGTTATTGATTTTTTTTTTAAACAGCAAAATAATTAAATACAAATTTTAGACGGAGCTTCATGGTGACTAGTGCTATTTCTATAACATGCTCTGCGGGTGACTCACGTAGTCCCTGCGGGCGACCAAGTGCCCGCGGCACAGCGTTGGTCACCCCTGGTGTAAGGTATAGCCACTCAATGATTTACACTGAATTACTTCAAAGCATCACTAATTTGTGTTAAAATCATATAAATGTTCTCTTTTTGTTTTTGCAAAATCATGCCAGGTGCTGGTGAGACCAGACTGATAATGGAGTCGAGCAGCCTGGTGATCCTCAATAAAATGCTGGCTAAAGTGTCCTATACCAGTACTGAATACCATATACACACTGGAGACCTCAGTAAGCATCTAAGAAATTGGAACTGAACTAGAAAAAAAAAATCTTTATTTATAAAGAAATCTGTCTTTATAGAAATTGAATGCAAAACATATAGTTTATGTCTTGATACAGTGAATGTAATCAAAAAGAATTGCAAAAATCAAAATGTGCAGCTGTCAATGTTTTGTACAGGTACATGTGCATAAGTCTGTGTGTGTGTAATGTTCAACTAGAATTAGTCAAATGAGTTACTGTGGAAAATGTTTGTACAGTTGGCGTACTGTTCTTAGATTCACTAGCTGCTAAATGTACTATTAATAACTAAGTTATAACTAGTAAGACACAGCTTAGATGTCATTTTCTGTACTTAGCGACCTTCCAGTTTGAAAACCATGAAGCCATGTTCCCCATTACCATCCAACAGCCTCAACTGCCAGTCCTGTATGACATGGGAACAGGTAGGAGTGCACTCAACATGGTGGTCTCTGGGGGTTCAAAAGCCAGTTAACATGCAATTAGTTATGGCAGGAAAGTGCTTCTTCTCTGCTTTTGTGGGATGAATCATTCATTACATTACAGTACATTTAGCTGACGCATTTGCCCAATAAGTGCAAACAATCATGAGGATACAACTCCGAACAGCAGGAATCTTGCAAGTACATTAGCTTCAAATAAGCCAAACAAATGTAAGTGCAACAAACAGAAGCAATATCATTTTCAACCATTCGAGCATCAATCAGTGATGTCACATAAAAGATGCAGTCTAGTATATTTAAGACTATTCAAATTTAAAATCAACCCATAAAAGATGCAGGAATATGAAACTGTTACTAAATTGTGTATTGAGGTTTTTTCTTTTTTTAAACGTGTATTCATTCATTATTTGTGAAAAGAGGAATTTTTTTCTCAGCCATCAAACAACACTGCTTCGTATTGTATATTAGCGTTATTCACCAATTCATTTAAACTGACACATTTACGATGACTGCCTTTAGAATTTTTTTTCACCAATCAAAAAAAAGACCAATAGCTGAACTCATTTAGAGAAGCTAACAAGTTCATGTGGAAAAATCTCAGTCAGCCGGATCAGCAATGAAATGATCCATTCCTAGCTCGAAACACAAATTTAACAAATCTATCCAGGTCTGAATACAACAACTAATCGCTAATCACGGGAACAGTGGTTCTCATAATGTCTTCATGTGTCTTTTCTTGAAATAACTCTTTTCCCTCTCTCAGATATCAGCTCTCACGTCACCATCACCACAAAGACATTCCTGCGCTACCCACAACTCAAGGTGTTGTTGAGTAGCATCCGGCAATTCTATAGCAACATAAACGTCATCATTGCAGATGACAGCTTTGAACCAGAGAAAATTAATGGATCCAACATCCAACACTACATCATGCCTCCAGCACAGGTACGCACAGACAGACAGACAGACAGACAGAGACACACAGACAGACAGACAGACAGACACCAGAGACAGACAAACAGCAGAGACAGACAGACAGACAGACAGACAGACAGACAGACACCAGAGATAGACACCAGAGACAGACAGACAGACAGACAGACAGACAGACACCAGAGACAGACAGACAGACAGACAGACAGACAGACACCAGAGACAGACAGACAGACAGACAGACAGACACCAGAGACAGACAGACAGACAGACAGACAGACACCAGAGACAGACAGACAGACAGACAGACACCAGAGACAGACAGACAGACAGACAGACACCAGAGACAGACAGACAGACAGACAGACACCAGAGACAGACACCAGAGACAGACAGACAGACACCAGAAGACAGACAGACAGACAACAGACAGACAGACAGGACAGACAGACAGACAGACAGACAGACACCAGAGACAGACAGGACAGACACCAGAGACAGACAGACAGACAGACTGACACCAGAGACACACAGACAGGCAGACAGACACCAGAGACACACAGACAGACAGACAGACAGACACCAGAGACACACAGACAGGCAGACAGACATCAGAGACACACAGACAGACAGACAGACACCAGAGACAGACAGGCAGACAGACACCAGAGACACACAGACAGACAGACAGACAGACAGACAGACAGACACCAGAGACAGACAGCAGACAGACAGACACAGAGACAGACAGACAGACAGACAGACAGACCAGACAGACAGACACCAGAGACAGACACCAGAGACAGACAGACAGAACACCAGAGACAGACAGACAGACACAGAGACAGACAGACAGACACCAGAGACAGACAGACAGACAGACAGACAGACAGACACAGAGACAGACAGACAGACAGACAGACAGACAGACACCAGAGACAGACAGACAGACAGACAGACAGACAGACAGACAGACAGACAGACACCAGAGACAGACAGACAGACAGACAGACACCAGAGACAGACAGACAGACACCAGAGACAGACAGACAGACAGACTGACACCAGAGACACACAGACAGGCAGACAGACACCAGAGACACACAGACAGACAGACAGACACCAGAGACACACAGACAGGCAGACAGACATCAGAGACACACAGACAGACAGACAGACACCAGAGACAGACAGGCAGACAGACACCAGAGACACACAGACAGACAGACAGACAGACAGACAGACAGACAGACACCAGAGACAGACAGACAGACACCTTATAATCATTAATTAACTAGATACTTATTTTGGGGGAAATTTATTTTGGAGATCCAACAACTACAGGTATCAATATAAATAAGTCTCAATATAGACTTTTATTTGCAGATAATCTTCTGATGTATTAAAATCGGAACAGGTCATTTGTTATTATTTTTAACCAGTGAGGCTGGTTTCGTCTTCACCTTGTGAGACTGTCATTATGGCAAAAAGTGCTCCTGGGATTACCACAGAGGAGGTTTTGGATACTTTGTCAGGTGTTTATAGTTCTGTCGGATTTTGTCACCGTGATATCGCCCTGAAACCTGTTTCCTCCTTCAGGGCTGGTTTGCTGGCAGGAATCTGGCTGTCTCCCAGGTAACCACCAAATACTTCTTGTGGGTGGATGATGACTTTGTGTTTACGGAGAAGACGAAGATCGAGGAGCTGGTGAAAGTGATGGAGGCGATCCCCGAACTGGACGTGGTGAGTATGAAATGGCGGTCAGCTTGTGTTGATTATTTCAAGTAAAATGTTTGAAGGTGTTTATACGTCTGTCTGTGGACGTATTTTGTCACTATATGAGCTCCACTTCAGGAAAGACAGTTCTAGACTTGTTTCTGTTTGCCCGCTATCAACTACAGCCTATCCAAGCATGAATTTGGCAAGAAGCAGATATGCAATGTATGTGTAGCCATTTCATAATCGGTATGTCTTTGTTCTCATCAGCTTGGCGGGACAGTACAAGGGAACCAGTTTTATTTCTCTCTCATCTATGAGGAAGGAGAGGACATGGAAGGCGGTTGCCTGCACAGGAAGTCTCAAGGGAAGTTCCAGTCACTTCATGGTTACCCACAATGCTACCTGGCCAGTGGAGTGGTCAACTTCTTCCTGGCTCGTACAGATGCCGTACAGAGGGTGGGATTTGACCCTAAACTCAAGAGGGTAGCGCACTCAGGTAGGTCTAGACCCAGACGGAGTTTGGAGTCCAAGTGGCAGTAAGTCCACACTCTTTCAGTTTTTGTTGACTGTGATACAAGTAGGCGTTTTTCTAAAAAGCCAAATGTCTGTCTCTGACTCTAGAGTTCTTTATGGATGGCATGGGCTCCTTGCTTGTTGCCACATGTGGCCATGTGTCCGTTGGCCATCAGCCCAAAAAAGGCGTCAACGTGAACCCTGCTCGCTACAGCAGCTTCAGAAACCCTGGTAAACAGGACTCTGACTTCAAACTGCAGCTTCACTTCTTCAAAAACCACCTAAAGTGTATCCTGTATGGATAGAAGGCCACTAGAGGTCATTGAGATGACTGTGTTCATATATCTTCCTCCTCAGTTGTTTTTATTGTTTGGTCCTTTCGGATTAGTTTTATTAAGCTGTAATAATGATGTAATGTAAAGGCAGTGGTGTGTATATACATATGTATATATATATATATATATATATATATATATATATTAATAATTCAAGAAAAATATAATTATTCTTTACTTCACAATAATTCTGTCTGTGTAGAGTAATGTGTTACTTTTGTGTGTGTTACTTTTACCAAATGAACTGCAGAAGTATGACTGGCATCATATAATGGAAGCGGGTAATGGAAGTGGGTGATCATAGCACAGAAACTCAAGTTCATTACAAATTCAGTGATCGGTAAAAACTGAACATGTGTTATGTGTTTTGCCTATTAGTTGGATTAGTAGTCAGTATTACAATTGGGGAATTTAGAAAATATGGTCAATCACTCAATGCATTACTTAACCTTGGGAAACGATTCTGAACTCTGACAATATAACAAAGTAAGGGATATTATTTAAATACATAAAACCATTACTGTATTATATGTGTGGAAGAGTCATAGAACATGAAGTTTGGTGAGTAATAGCTGTTGAAAACTTATTCTTTCCCTAAATGACTAATGAACTAAAAGGTTAAATCATTAAGATTTAAAAATCTGCTTTACAAGTTTCCTGATCAAGCCATGCAGTTACACACAATACTTACCTCTGCTGTTGGTTGGTTGATAGGTTGGTTGTGCCTCCTGTGACACCAGCACTGGTGTTGACTATATTCTGATTGGGTTCATTGGGTCCAGCTGCGTGTTTGCTTTGTTCTGGTGTTTTGTTTGTGAGGCGTTCTGGTTTTAGGAGATTTTTCCTTTTGTGTGATCGTGCGATCAGAGGAGGCAGAGCCTCACCTGTTATCATGAAAAGTAAAAAAACTAATAACAATAAAATAAATATTAATATTTGTCCACTGGTCTGTGCTATAAATGTATTTTCTGTATGATTGCAATAATTTTGATCATTTTTATAGTCAAAATCGCCATTGAAAATGGGATCTGACTAAGAGAAAACAATCCAATATTTAAATTAAAAACTAAATGTTGACCTAGAATAAAATATTATTTTGCTTTTTTGGTTATCCTTTTGTTGAATAGTCTGTATATAAGCTTATTTTTTGTCCAAACATGTACCTTACCTGTGTGTCTATAAATAATGCTGATATGAGATATTAAACATAACTAGTGGTCAATGTTAATGCTGCTAAGAAAATGGTTCATATACTTGTAAATCTGACTCTGAGTCAGTGCCTCACCAGCCATGAACCTCACGTCACCGAATGGAAGAGCATCATTTGTTACAATGATAACACGTAGCCTACTGGCAGTCTGCTCTGCTCAACTCAAACCACTTGAGTTACCATCATTTGTAGTGTATTGTCGCCCTCTGGTGATGAAGTCCTGGGACCATGCATGAACACAAGCTGATCTTTGAACATGCAACCCCAAGGCAGGGAGTCTATTACACTATACAATGAACAATAACATTTTTTAAATATTGCCTGTATCTATATTATATATCAACAAGTATTGTCTGTGTAGATAAAGCCTGATATATTTTACTCTTCTGTGCCATTGTTGTACAGAAACTACACAACACTGCCACACACAGACTGATGCTGTTTCTTACATCTTCTCATCTCACTCTTCTCTAACCTCATGACATACAGCCTACAGATGGGTCTTCAAGGACATTATCTGCCAAATGCTAGAATTAAGATCACAAGCAAATTTGTGTTGGATTAACCTTCTATTTTAAATCTTAAAGTGGATGGGAGCAAATAAAGACACTCAAGCAGGATGAGGGAGTGGGGTGTAAATATGGCGACGTCATAATCAAATAATAACGGGTTAATTGGATGCGTTGAATCAAATTGACACCCGTCTTCAGATTATTTAGTCATCGTAGAACTGATCATTATGAAAAGTGGGCACTTCACCTCTAAACACCTGTTTCTGTAATTAGCTCGTTATGTTCCTTTAAGAGAAAGGAAGTGAAGCAAGAGGACACTACTTCCTCGTAGCCATCTCACAATCAAAACATTGTCCGTGCGCAATGGGTGAGTGTTTATCTTCATCCAAACAGGACATCGTGTAATCTAACACTTGACGCAAATAGTCGGGGAGCTCCCCGAACAGCGTTTGTCGCACGATGCTTCAGCTGAACGACACAGGTGGAGCCGGAGAGTCAGGGCGCTGCGATTCTCCACCCTGCAGAAACCGAGGAGGGGGTCGAGGTTGCTTTCACGCCGCCGGAGGCCGGGCGAAGCCTCGGATACGGAGCCTCCGTGGCCTGCTGCCCCCCGTTACAGACGCTGACGCCTTTTCATGTGCATAACCCCACCATGCAAGCGAAAGTGAAGGACTATTTCGTGTTTAGGGTAAGTTAAGCGGCAGGTTTGTTTTAATACCACTGCATGCGTATGTGCCTTTCAAAATAGCCCCTTCCAATACACTCATGCTCTTAAAAAGGTAATTGTGATAAATAAACAGGAACATTAACTTACCACGCGTAAGTAGCAGTGCAGAAGCTACACCAGCACATCGCAGGGAGGAATGGGTGATGCTGATGACTGACAGTTGTGTGATGCTGATCTCAGCCAGGTACCATTGAGCAGGCTGTGAGCGACATCAGGACTGTGGCACTCCCTTCAGAGGATGGAGAGGTGCTCAGCGTCTGGCTGCTAGCTGAGTAAGTATCCCAGCAGCATGCAGCTGTTTGTATGGTTTAGTATACTTATATACAGACGCATCAGCTGGAGATGTGTTAGATCTACTGGACTAAATGTTTAACAGTGATCTGTTTGATATGTAGGATCTTATACGTGTCACATGATAATAAATATATTTGATTGTTTATCCAACTCATCTTGTAGTTTTACCTTTTACGTTTTTAACTATGCAACTCAGTATATGACAAATGTTTTATGCCAGGTTTCAAATTTGTGTTTTATAACTGTCAAAAAGCAGCTGACATATTTGTCATTTGTGTGTGGGTCTTCTGCAGAATCGACCACTGGAACAATGAGAGGGAGAGACTTGTGCTTATAACTGATAGGTAAGTCAAAAAGGTAGATTTTGTTGACCCATGTTTGAGGAAATATACCACATAACATTCGACACATTATGTGGACACGATCTGACATATTATGGTCATGTGCGCAGGTCGCTGCTGGTGTGCAAGTACGACTTCATCAACCTGTTGTGTCAGCAGGTCGTCAGGATCTCTCTCAACGCTGTAGACACCATCTCAGTGGGCGAGTTTGAGTTCCCACCCAAATCCCTCAACAAGTACGCCAGCATGTGTTAGTCTGCCAACAGCAGATTAGCATTTATAGCATGTACTCCACTGTTAAAAATAGGACTCCACTACAGCCATGAAAGATCATTAAAATAATGCAGCTGAGATTTTGTTGTTGCTTAGTTGTAAAAAAGTAACAAGTTATCTTACAGACTGTTAAAGTTTTGTATTGTTGGTAGTATTTATACTTGTTGTTAAGTTAGTAATCATGAGCTTGATTTATTCCATATCTATAGAAAGGTTTACAAAAGCAAAGAAAAAGTTGTAAAAAAAAAAAAACAGAATCAGGAGATGAAGATAAAGAAATAAAGAAAGATATAAAAAGAAAAAAAGACTCCAACCCTCTAAACATACGTGGCTCAGCTTGGTGGCAGTGCTTTGATGTTCTACTGGCACATGTAGCCGGCGGATCCTTAATAGTCCCTCTTCTTGTACACTGTTGTGTTTTCTTACAGGAGAGAAGGCTACGGGATTCGTGTTCAGTGGGACAAACGTCCTCGCGCCTCGTTCCTAAACCGCTGGAACCCCTGGTCCACAGAAATGCCCTATGCCACCCTCGCAGAGCACCCCATGGCCCGCGCTGATGAGAAGGTGGCCTCCCTCTGCCAGGTTTAATCCCTTATCTAAAAAAACTAAAACTAAAAATGCATCTAATGGATTATTTGACATTTCATTGAAAAAAGGAGTTAAAGCTTAAAAATTGAAAAACATTTGTGTGTGTGCCTTCTGCTTATTTCACAAGACAAACAATGGTGACCATTGGTGCAGCAGTTCATTCATACAAAAACATACATAAACAGCTCCAGCAGTGACAGCACAACTGAAAACAATAGATTGATTGCTGCCTTAAACACAAATGTCATCCCGAGAGAAAAATCCAGTTGTTCATATGACTTTAAACAGTGCAGTCATAACTTTGTGTATGAACAGTTATTTTTAAAGTTGTTTGTTTTTATCTCATTGGCAAGGCAACAACAGTACCCGGGGGAAATGTTCTGCATCTTCTCCTTCAGCCAGTCGCATTTGTAAATAATGTAAATACATGTAAAACATCCTTCGAGGGCATTACTAATTATTGAACTCATAACCTCTGCAAAAGAAATGTAAGTCACAGCCCATTCATTTCACCTTTCTTTTATGCTAAATGCAAAAAAATCAACTTTTTTATCCATGTATCTTTCTGTTTATCAGAAAACAATCCTTTATTAGTCCCACAACGGGGAAATGTATCTTGTCACAGCAAAAGAACATATGAAGTAAAGTGGCAGTACACAATAATTAAATAGAATCAAAAATAATATAAGTACCAAGTGGTTGATAGAACATAAAGTGAGTATTGCACATGGCAGTGATGATTGCACAGCAGTGGTGGAACAGTCTGTTCTTGGTGTGGTGGTCTACCTCTCTATCTGTCCATGTGTTTATGTTACGCTCTGCAGAGGGCTGCTTGTTGGGCCAAACTCCGCCAAAGAGCGTTAACTTTATCCAAACGCACTCGTCCTTTCAGCTCGTGCAGTTTGACATGTTTCGTGCAGTAATGACGCTATTTTTAATCACCGCAAACGCATCCGCACAAACTAGACACACTGGCCTTTTACTTCCACAAAGAAATAATCGTTCGTCCATTTCTCCTGGAAAGTGCGACATTCCGCATCCAGCTTTCTCTTTGTTACACTCGCCACGCTGCGTTCACTGATGTCAATGACGTCTCGTTTAATATTGAAGTTTGACATGACGTGACCACGTAATGACATGTTCCGCTCGTGTTGTGTTCAAGGACCCTGACCGTGGCCAGGAAAACCAGTCAGTCGCCCGTTTAAAATATTGCCGTCTAGTTTCTTTTGCTAGCGGATTTTTTTGCGTGTGTTTTACGAATTACCTCGAGGGCCGGATCAAATGGTCTCGCGGGCCGTATACGGCCCGGAGGCCGGAAGTTCCCCACCCCTGCTTTAAAGGCTCAATCATATGTATTATTCCACACTTTAGAGCAGCTTCAGGAGATGTTGCTTTTAATCTCGAGTGTTTGTATAGATATAAATTGTATATTATGTTATAAGCAAAAGTTTTTGGAGGGGTATTCTGGTTTCATGTTCTTTTTCTCGCCCAGTTGGACAACTTCAGGACCCAACTGGTGCAGGCAGTGAAGAAAGCCCATAAGGAGCACCCCATCCCCGGTCGGGCTAACGGTGTCCTGATCCTGGAGAGACCCCTGCTCATCGAGACCTATCTGGGAATCATGTCCTTCATCAACAATGAAGCAAAGTTGGGCTACTCCATAACCCGTGGCAAGATTGGCTTCTAAATTCCAAGTTTCTCCAAATTACAACAAAGTTCAACCCATGTGTCTGTGTTACACTGCGCTGTCGGAGGGAAGCTTCACTACAGTGTAATGCGCAATCTGTATGTGTAAGTTGAGCCCATGAGATGTCCACACTTCCTCAAGTTGGTGTTGCAGACAAGTGGTCAGCCTACTGTAGGTAAATGATGTGCAGCACTGCATGGACTGCCTTTGTTTTTTGTTTGTTTTTAGCGCCCCACAGTCCCTTTCCTTCAAAGAGCTGCTCAGAGATTTGTTATACCCACGTGGGCAACCAGGAGTGTGTGCCCATGTGACATACGTTGGACAGAAAGGACATAGCAGTTGCATCAATTCATCAGCTTCTTGTAGTCTCACACTCCTTGTTTAACCACTGATTGTCAAAACTAATGTGAAGTTTAGACTTTGTTAGAGGAAGGCAAACATCATGGTCGTTATATCAAGGTTATGGATGCAGCGAAAAAAGGCTAGCTAGAGGAGAGCAGTGAAACTGAAACATTACGAGGACTGCATCGTTCAGATCACAGATGATCACAAAGTGATTATTTTAATAAATGTTACTAATCGGGAAACTGTTGCAGGATCTGCACTGCTATACTGAAAAGCTCTGGGATCAGCAGTGTTGCTTATGGAAGAATAACAGCTGGAATAGCCTATTCAGCATCCATGAAACGTGTTCAGTGGAGATGATTAAATTAATTGTTGTGACCTTCCTCTCTTATTGGCCAATGTTGTGCTCTCCATGCTTACATTCGCCTGTCTGTGCTCAGAGCAGGGTCACGTACCACTTTGAGAACTGCGTTAGCTAATGTAGCTAAAATGTTCTTGTATGTTCCAGATGTTTTATGCAACTCGTATTTGTCAGCTGCACTGAACTGTGCAGTGGGAATAATGGTTGGGTTACAAAATGAAATACATGCAGACAAAGCTTTGCATCAGTTCAATAACCACAAACTGCATCCTATAATACATTGTTGTGCTACCAAACGGTAACACACCATATTTTCATGCTCAACAATGTCAATGAATAATTGTGTCCCCAAATGCCTTTTTCTGGTCTTTACTCGTGCATGTTCCCTGCACGTTAAGTTTGCATGACAGATGTTTTTAAAGGAATATCTTACATGGATTTGTAAATACTAATCAGGTTTTATTTATCTGCTGTTATTTTGTTAACTCTTGAATGCTTCTAGAAAATAAATATTTCATTGCCAGTTTCAAGAATTTCATTGAGAGATTATTACAAACATGTGAAGGCTTACTTTTTGTTATAAATATTTGCAGTACAATAAGTAAAAGTAAAGCCTTTACAATGGAGAACAATGCAACCTTATATAAATGTGACAGCAGAGAGATGATGCCTTAAGGCCAAGTAACAGTCCTTATACTCTTTATTTAGTACCGTCTGGGCTGAGGACACAGGCTGTTTTGATAAACTGAAAGATTTGGACGCACACATTTTAGTAACTCACCTTGAGCTGCATTATTTATGACAACATTTATTCAAAAATAATTACACAATTTCAATGTAAAACACATACAACATACCTAAAAGTACAGTGAAATCTCTAAAACAAATCTGTATACAACTATCAGTGTTTGAAACGAGTGCTTCCGTGTCCATTTGGTTATTTAAACACTGATATTTATTCATTCTATGTCTCTCAGGAGGAATGTCATGGCAGGTTTTGCACACGTTTTTAAGTAGACAAGAAAAGGAACATCCCAGTAACCGGCACTGAGGGCCTTCAAACCTTGGCGAGCAGCAACAGTTCAACATGTGAACGTTGAGATTTTGAGGAGGAGTGCTCCAACCAGTCTTTTGGTCATCCCCTTGACACATTCCCGGCCAAGTGTGTATGGGTACATAAACCAGAGCTGTAATCCAGTTATTCTTGAGACCTGTGTTTTTGTGTGTTTTACTTGTCCACCTGGTCAGTGTCCATGTAGCACAAGCACAGCTGCTCCTTCCCGAGCAGGATCAGAGAGTCTCCACCGCAGTGCCAGTTTAGTGACTGGACCTGGAAACCACCTGGCAGGAGAGAGAGAAGGGCAAGTGTGAGGACTACGCACAAGTGGGTTTCTAAGTAAAGCACACCCACCTTTCAGGCTAAAGCAAATCAAACTGCAGCAACACAGATGAGCACAGAAAACTGAGATACCATTAGATTTGTTCTGTTTGACATTGGATCCCAGATGGGATGTCTTCCCTTTGCACAAGAAAGAACAATTTGAAAATAAATGAAGAGCAAAACGTAACCTTCTCTTTGCACGCATTTCACCGGGATAAAGCCAATATCATACAACACGAGTACCAGGTTTGTTAGTCTTTAAAACTGAAACAGTGAGCTCTTGCTGCCATGCAGAAGTTTCCTTGTGCAGCTGGGTTAGGGTAAGGCATTAGAGTACACTGGCCCTCTTCTATATCTAAGAACATCATAATGGAGCGTGTTACCTTCAGTGGGGACTTGGACAGAAACGCAGCCTGCCGGGGACCAGAGGTAGAGTTTGGTGTTGCCTGTACACAGTGCCAGCCGGGGGCGTAGGGGGTCCCACTGAAAGCATCGCACGGCCGATGTCTGCTCCAGCACAGCCTCCAGGCTCATCTTCTGCATGTCCCACACCCAGACAACACTGGCCATGTTGTCTACAGTCAGAGAAACACAGAGACGCACTCAAAGCACACTCTCAGTTCATAGGGCCATGAAACACTAGCACTGCAGCACTAATAAGTTAACAATAAAATTGGAAACAGTTTTTACCTCCGCCAAGGTTATGTTTTTCGGCTCAGTTTGTCCGTTTGTCTGAGGATTACGGAAAAACTACTGATCCAATTTTATAAAACTTGGTAGAAGGGTGTCGTGTGGGCCAAGGAAGAACCCATTGAATTATGGGGCGGATACACAAAATATGTTTCACTTTTGTTAACATTGCGAGTAAAAAAAAAAAATGATATCAACGCGTTGTTTAAATGCTCTGAGCAATAAAATACATATTCTTTGTAGCATCCATGTAGTTTCTACCTTACGACATAAAGCTCATGAACACATCGAAGTCGGGAAAACACTTCCCAACTCGGAAATGGGATCATCCGTGAAGCAAGTGAATGTACCATTGGCGTTGGCGGAGGTCTGCGCCATTCTAGTTTACATATAATACAATGAAGGTAAGAGAGATCAGTGAAAAGTCTGACCATTTTTGGTGGCTAGATAGCGACTGTCTGAGCTGAATGCCAAAGTAGAGACACCAATCTTGGGGTTGGCTCGGTCCGGGTCTGGTTTTACTACAGGAATCTGGACTGGCGGTGGGCAGATCTCGTCTGGAGCAGACAACCACAAAAAGAGAGTTTGTGATTAGACAAAGTTGGCATCTTGACCTCAGCAGACAAATACTACCTTTAGAATATATTTTTTTCAAAAGCTGACATACATTTGCTCTGTGTGTTGAAGAGGTTGGTGCCAATTGTGATGTTGTGTAGAGACAGGTTATCACTGCGAACAGTTGGCCTTTTCTCCACTTCCTTATACACAACCTTGAAACACAACAAACTGTTAATAATTGAACTGCAAAGCTCATCATGAAGGCTGGAAAATACTCACTGCTTTTGTGTTGTTGATGGTCGCTAGATGCTCAAACTGTGTAATCTTCTTCCATGTGATGTGATTGAGAACGCGCACCTGACATGAGGGTAATAAGGTCTTGTCATATTTGTGATAAAACAACAAATCATAGTCCAGATATAAACATGTTTGACACTTTAAAGTAATAATATTGAAGATTTTCATTTAAATAAATGTTGGTTTCATCACTATCGCCAATTAAGGTAACAATGGTGACTGAGCCCAAGTCACTGATGGGAAAAATCACAAGTTGTGCTCTCTGGGAAGTGAGATCCAAAAACACGCCTACAATTACTGCTAAAATCTTCGGCATTGTAACTTTAAGTATATACTATTCTTTATTTGCATTTCTGAAAGAGGAACTTCACCAATCGTACACATCAAAGTCTGTTTAAAGGTCTGCATATCTAAAATAAAGTTGTATAGGGGATGAAGATGGCAAAGTCTCAGTAATGCCACTTAAACTCAAAGTTACTTTAGCATCACACAACTTAATCTCTGACTGAACTGGATGATGTCGAGTTGCATTGTGGGTAATAAAATAATAATAATTTTTCGCGCTCTGAGATGCCCCTGACTTTTGCTCCGACAGCATGGCGCACGGAGCTTCGAGAGCCCCCTCCCCCTCGCACGGAGTTCTCACAGCAAATATTGTTATATGCGATTAATTAATCACAAAGCTTGTAATTAATTAGAAGTGCAATGGTGGAGGACTCTTAAGACACGTGGCTTTACAATGATTACTTGTAGTGGAGTTGTATCAAGCTATAATCTTATTTCTCAATGTCCTCATCCATCATGAGTTTGTCCATACTTTTTCATCATAGCTGCCAATGGCCAGGAACTGGCTGCTGGGGCTCCAGGTCACAGACTTGATACCCAGCGACCACTCATAGGCACTGTAGGTCGACAGCAACCGGCCGTCCAACGAATACAGCAACACCTTGTACTGTGGAGATGATATACACACATAACACAACAGTACTAGCCATTCATCTCCACTGGGCTTGGTCAACTGTACTTTGACAATAAGGATGATTCCCAAAAACAGGGGATTCTTTAAAAAAAAAAAAAAAAAACACACACACACACACACACACCTTTGAGTTTCTAGAAAGCGCTATACAAATCTAATGTATTATTATCAAGCGTGTCACTAATTTAACAGTTCTGTTAAAATAAGATTTATGTTGCTACTAGTACTAAATTGCAGGTTGGTCTATTTTAATGGAGGCCCTTGAGTGTAGACATGATTTTGTGTTATACAGGTACATCTTAATAAATTAGAATATCGTGGAAAAGTTCATTTATATTAATTCAATTCAAAAAGTGAAACTCATTATATGGATTCTTTACACACAAAGTGAAATATTTCAAGCCTTTATTTGTTTTAATCTTGATGATTACGGTTTACAGCTAATGAAAACACAAAAATTAGTATCTCAGAAAATTAGAATATTATGAAAAAGTAAAATATTGTAGACTCACGGCGTCACACTCTAATCAGCTAATGAACTCAAAACACCTGCAAAGGTTTCCTGAGCCGTTAAATGGTCTCAATCTGGTTCAGCAGGCTTCACATTCATGGGGAAGACTGCTGACTCGACAGTTGTCCAGAAGTCAGTCATTGACACTCTCCACAAGGAGGGGAAGCCTCAAAAGGTCATTGCTAAAGAAGCTGGCTGTTCCCAGAGTGCTGTATCCAAACAGTCAGAGAAAGATGAGTGGAAGGGAAAAGTGTGGTCGGAAAAGATGCACAAGCAACAGGGATAACCGCAGCCTTGAGAGGATCATCAAGAAGAGGCCACTCAAAGATTTGGGGGAGCTTCACAAGGACTGAGGCTGGAGTCAGTGAAGAGACACCACGCACAGACGTATCCAGGACATGGGATGTGTCAAGCCACTCCTGAACCAGAGACAACTTCAGAAGCGTCTTACCTGGGCTAAGGAGAAAAAGAACCGGTCTAGTGCTCAGTGGTCCAAAGTCCTCTTTTCAGATGAAAGTACATTTTGCATTTCATTTGGAAATCAAGGTCCCAGAGTCTGGAGGCAAGAGCGGAGAGGCACAGAATCCAAGTTGCTTGAAGTCCAGTGTGAAGTTTCCACAGTCAGTGATGATTTGGGAGCCATGTCGTCTGCTGGTGTTGGTCCACTGTGTTATCTCAAGTCCAAAGTGAACGCAGCCGTCTACCAGGAAGTTCTAGAGCACTTCATGCTTCCTTCTTCTGACAAGCTTTATGGAGATGCTGATTTCATTTTCCAGCAGGACTTGCCACCTGCCCACACTGCGAAAAGTACTACTACCTGGTTTAATGACCATGGAATCAATGTGCTTGATTGGCCGGCAAACTCTGCTGACCTGAACGCTATAGAGAATCTCTGGGGTAATGTCAAGAGGAAGAGGAGAGACACGAGACCCAACAATGCAGACGAGCTGAAGGCCGCTATCGAAGCAACCTGGGCTTCCATAACCCCTCAGCAGTGCCACATCGCCTCCATGCCACGCCGCAGTGATGCAGTAATTCATACAAAAGGAGTCCCAACCAAGTACTGAGTGCAGACACATGAACATACTTTTCAGAAGGCTGACATTTCTGTATTAACAATCCTTTTTTTATTGGTCTTATGTAATATTCTAATTTTCTGAGATACTGATTTTTGTGTTTTCATTAGCTGTAAAGTGTAATCCTGAAGATTAAAACAAATAAAAGGCTTGAAATATTTCACTTTGTGTGTAATGAATCCATATATGAGTTTCACCTTTTGAATTGAATTAGTGAAATTAACTAACTTTTCCACGATATTCAAATTTATTGAGATGTACCTGTATATATTTTCCTGGGTGTGACGATAGCTTTCCTGCCTCGGCTGGACAAAAGGTTTATTCTAGTCTTCACTGGATTATTCAACTCTCAAGTGACTATTCATAGCCAGCTGCTTCAGTTTCTGTGTTGTAAATGTAAAACAGTAAGTAGCTGCTGAACAAAGCCAGCAGGGCAGTTGATCTATCATATTCTCTAGTTAAATCTTAAGTATTTAAGACAAATGGCTCACCTCCAGACTGCTATCCCACACTGCCAGCACACATCCATTGGGAGACCACTCCAGCCCTGCCAGGTCCTGTGTCTCAGTCTCAAAATGCTGTGACAGATTTAAGATTAATTCAATCAAATGAATAACTACACATTTACAGAAAAAAATAAAACACATGCACCATTCTTTTGTATAACTTCTTCCTAAATAAAAAGGAATAATATAACAATATTTTTTTATTTATTTTAAGGATACATTACATTTTCAAAGAATTTATATTTTGAGCCAATGTGACAGTGAAGCTTTTACAACATGTTGTAAATCATACTGTGATACAAATCATGTTCCAGTTCAGACTTCCTGTGTACATTTGGCGAATGAAGCGATTCTGATCTGAAATCATGTTTTAGATGCTTTACTAAATGATATTCCTACCGTCACAGGCGGATAGTGCACATCATTTAGGTCACCTACATTTAGATTTCTTCCACTGATTGTTACTTAGCTTACTCAAATGTCAAATGTAGAATCATGGTCATAAAACGTAGAATGTCCTACTTACCCTGAGTAAATGCCAGTCGTCACACACAAATACACTGACATAGTCTTTGCAGTCACGGCGTTCAGCCAAGGCCATATAACAGCCATCTTTGCTGAAATCAATACCTTTGGGTGAAATATGATGGAAGAAAGCTAAAATTAAACCAGTATGATAAAGTCCTTACAATCACACCGTAACAGGAGAATTGAACTCAAAAATACAGTATGTTCAAAAACAATGAGTAAAAAAAAAATCGACCTAGAAAGACCTTTAGTTAAGTTTAATTATTACACTGTACAAGATAGCACAGTGTAGCCGTTGAAAAGGATGCAAACAACACTTTTTGATTGTTACTAAATCAAGGCAGGTTTAGTAACAGCAGCAGCAAGGAATGAATAAATCCAATGACATTTTCAACTTTGATCAAAAAAACATCTGTATATATTGACTGGAAAAAAAGCCAATTATCTATTCAGATAACTGAATCTGTAACCTTGTGGCTCACTGTTAATTTCATCCAATGTAAATATCAGACACTTTGGCACCATCAGGTTGACGGTATGTTACTATCAGGGCCAAATTATTTATATGATGGTTTAGAGGATACATAGGTCGCAGAGGGACGTAGTATTGTATGCTGAAAATGGGGAGAGTCACGGACAATCATTTTTCCCCAAGCTGCTGACAGGCCTGTTATGAAGAGCATGCCCCATTTACTGAAGAGGGGCACAGCTGTCAGCAGAGAGGACCATAATTTGGCCTCATACCCAGGGTCACGCCACAAGGTAAAGAACGGCATGTGATTCATGGGACATGCTGAGGCACTCAGACCACTGGCCCTGCCCTCAGGTACTCCTGGTGATACATATACACTCATAAGACACGAGAAAATAAATAAAATATAATTTATCATACTGACCCTTCTGGCATGCTTTGGGATACTTGATGTAAGACACAGCTTTGGTGCACAGGGACCAGACGGTGACTCTCAGCTGTCAAGGAACCAGGAGGAAAAAGGGAAAAATCACTGTGGATCATCTCGCAAGTGAAAGTTTGACAAGCACACCATACTGTCAAACTTACAAAGGGCATAAATACATTAACCAGTTAGTGCTGGAGAAATACTGGAATTGATATACACATGTGTATTGATGATTGGGAGTTTAATCCGATAACAATATACCAGCTAATATTATTTTTGTAACTTCGACACATAAACATTTTGATAAGGATCCTTCAACTGTGGTTATTAAAGAATTGTGAGTGGAACATTTGACAGTTAAAAAATAACTTCTCAGAGCGCTTTAGTGGATAAACTGAGGTCATTTATAAACACTGTTGCATCACACAAACATATCTTTGGGATTTGTATCTGTAACGTCTTCTTTCTTACCAGTAGACTTATACATTGATAGCAATAAGATCTGTGACGAGCTCAAATTGGACAACAATATATCGGCAATTCTGAAAAAACGGGCTCTTCTCAAAAAATGTTATGTAAACCTTTTGGATGGGGTTTTGAAGCAAACAGTGGTTCTACAAGACACTTTGAGAAAACTGCATTAACATTTGGACGAGACACCCTCTCTAGACGTTATACATGTTGGTCTATGACATCAATTCCACTCTTGGTCTTTGGTAAGACGATCTTAGCAGAGGCTTTGATCTAATAAGTGTTGTATAAGGCGACTGGGTGTCAACAGCGACCTAATAAGAGCTCAATCAACCAGGCCACTAGCCTAATGAGGCCTCTAAGTGCTTCTCTACACCCAAAAACTTGTCCATCAGCTGGGGAGATCCAGACGACAGTCCAGGCTAGCATGGTCCATCATGCCCTTTAACGGCTGTGTGGACAGAGTGCCTCGTGTCTTTGAAGAGGCCTATGACACCGCTCTGTGAGGGATACGAGACACTGACATGGAACCCATCCACCATTAGATGTATGGCCCTGTAGGCCTCCGAGTGTGTGGAGTGCATTTCTACAGGGGATGAATGCATTTGTTTAAAGGTTAAAGTCAGGATATTATTCAGATTAAATTAGAACTTCAGCGAAGATTAAATAAACATATCCAAAACCACATCTCGACACATAGCAGGAAATTAGGACCAGTCCATTAATGAAATGTTAGACAAGTGTGACAAATTAACAGCAAGTTGCATAGCCAGCAGGTTGTATACGTTCCCAAAAATGAGAAGCCGTGCCAAAAGGATAACTATTTGGCCACAAGTCGGCATAACAAAAAGACAACATGTGTTAATGCTCAGTTTTGACAGCAGTCACTCAAAATACCAAACAGTCTCACTTCAACAAGATTGATACCAACGCAAACAGGTGGTACTCAGCCAACAGTGCAGCATATTTAACTCAAGGACCAGTATGATATGTGGTATCTTGCCCTTCAAGAAACAAGGAGCACATGACGGACTTAAGGACACGGTTAGAGAAACTGTGGTCTGTACTACTGTACAGCTGCCTGGGTGTTAAGGTGTTCACAGAGAAAGCTGCAACCCACAGTGTTAACAACAACAGGACAAGAGTGCCAGTCTATAATGACATTATATTTACAAACATGTATATGACACAGTAGACATCTGCATTTGTTTTCTAAAGGCCACTTTGTTGTGAACTGATTTTGTAGTTTGACGTACAGTTCATACTATACTATTGTTCCTGATGCTGCACAGCACAGATTTATCTTGTTTGATTAACTCGTCTTTGAAACACGACAGTCATTACTAACAATCCAAATATAAAGGGCATGCAAGCACAACACTGCAACATTGAGGGTGTTAAATGCATGGCACTCATACCGTCCTTTACAGCTTACAGTAAGCAAATATAATGTGGGTACATAAAGCCCCGTCTGATCATGCTTTGAATGTTTCAGATGTGAAACTGTTGAACTAAACTACTTATGTACGCTAGCCAATAAGACTGTTAAACATATTCCTTTTCTGATGTAAATGCAAATTACAGGTTGAACAAAAGATTAGAACTACAATCTTAGTCATTATGTTAACCTTTTTCACACACACACACACACACACACGATTTTCGCCAATTCAAATTCAAGCCTACCCTTAATGCTGTATTTTGCATTTGAGAATGTGCAGAGCTAAAAACTAGTGAAGGGACGAGGCTTTCATCAAAGTGTCCAGATAGACATTTGAACTGGGCCAAGTCTGTCACCCAACGGGGCTGAAGCGTCGAGCCTCCTGTTTGGTCAAGACATCCAGCTGTGTAGACCCTGTAATACCACCTCACTACACGCTTCCTGGACATCCCCTCCGACATGGTGCCATGGCAACCAATATCAACATGGCTCAAACACAAACAGACTTACAATTCTTAGATGCCTTGAACCCACCACATAGAGGGTGCGGGGACTTCAAGACCCAAAAGGCAGTGTAACTTTAAACTGGGTGGAGGAAGGTTGGCATGAAGAAAATAGGTGGGAAATGCTTTTCCATGTGGGCTGGTACACAATAAGATCCTTAGCTGGTAACGCTACACTTTAGATGGAGTATCCTCACCAAAGGTGAGCAGCAGTCTGGGGAGGGGGGCTATGGACTTTAGGGTAGCGTGAAAAGGCAAAATTCCACTACAACAGCTGCTGTTTATACATCAGAGATGGAAACATGCACGTCTGTCCTGGGGTTAGCATAACTGCAACTGGTGATTTTAGTATTGTTTTGATCACTAGATGTTTAAGAATTCTAACTGTAATTAAGAGCTGCACAAATAAACTTCACTTGACATGTTATGACAAGACAATCTTCTTAACACACTGCCAGCTCATTTCTACCATCACATCCCCTTAGTATTATTAGCAGTATTATTAGCAGGTAAACATAAGAAAACCAGAGAATTAGAGAACATTTCCAACAGGGCAGCCTGTGGGCAACTATGATCAATTGTAGACCAGAGTTACTGACAGCAACCTGGAATAAAATCTATCTATCAGCCATTCTTGTTGCGCGCCTATTTGAGAGCGAGAGAATGGGCGAGTGCATTTGATGCTTCTTGATAGGACTATCTGTCAGCAGAGGATTAGACTTCAGGCATTCCACATAGGAAACCATCTCAAACCAATATAGCCTATTTCTCCTGTTACAGCCTCATGATTCTACCAAGGAACTGGAGCCTCTCGCAGCCCACACATAGGTATGGCTGAGCTATTGTCCCGTGTTGCAGTGCAGCAGCTGCTTATTCGCGGTTTAGTCCGGTTGCACCATTGCCAACAACGCTGCATGTTAGTAAGGCTCCAGTAGAACTGGCCAAGAATGCTATTGCTAATCCTGATCCCAACAATGTAAAAACCATTAGAGAAGTCAAGTTTAATGATGTCCTTGGCTGGAGTTCTTCCACCCGCAGTTTATCACCCCTCAGCTGGTAAAGGTGGATTAACATGGATGTGTGAGTGACATTTTGTGAGCTCCGAAGATAAACGATGGGAATGATAGGAAAAACATTGCGTGAAGTCTCACAATGCTTAGGCTAGGTTTCAGCAATGAGACTATTGATCTATTAAACCTGTGACATGGCGCCATCCTGTATTTTAAAATAACTGGGGCTTTTTAACATGTCTCTAAACGCATAGTAGTTCTACCTCGAAGTTTGAAAGCTCAAGAGCATTTCTAGCTGCCTGGCAAAGAGGAGCTTACCTGTAGTAGCTCTCGGGCTGCCATTGAGCCCCCCGTCAGCCCTATAGACACAATATGCTTTATTCTCCTACTGTTACAATGTTTGTTGTGAGCTAAAACATTATTGTGCACCTGCAAATCAAAAATATCTAAACATATTATATTTGGGTTTATAAAGAAAACATACCACCACACACAGAAATCCAGACACACGCACACGCACACACACACACAGCCAGCTAAGCAAATTTACTGACACATAGACAGACAAACACACACACACACACACACACACATGCACACAGTGGCATGATCCACACCATAGGCAGCTGTCCCTAAACAAGTTAATATAGCAGGCTGTTTATGAGTGGGGCTGAAATACAAACCTGACACGAACACCCGTCTGGCACAGCCTTAATGAAATGTGGGGCTGGGGTGAAGGTAAGTTCAGTGGACCCCTTGGAAATGTGCCTACTTTGCTTCTGTTAAATGAGTTTTTCAACCTCAATTACTAGAGGATGCTCAGTAGCTGCAGTACTTAACGTCCGGCTCATATTTAGCCGGGTGATAAGGGCAGTGAGTAACACGTTTCTGAATGCACAACACCACAGAAGGGAGGATGTTGTCACATGAACTACTATGAAAAGCTTGTCATTGTTAAACCACACAAAATACCATTCAATGATTAATGACAAATCTTGCTGTGACGATGATGAATAATGGACAATATGTTCATATATTGTATGTCAGGGCTTGAAATCGGTTTTCTCAGAGCTCTTGACCAGAAAGTTTTTTTTGGAGTGACTTGGTTAAACAGAATTCAACTGCCCTTCCCAGTGTGACTTAAACGTAAAAGCACACACGTTAAAATAATGCAGAGTATCATTATCTGACCTTTGTACATCACTACCCATTGATAGAACCCGTAGAGCAGGGGTGTCAAACTCAATCACAGAGAGGGCCAAAATTAAAAACTGGGACTACGTCGAGGGCCAAACAAGGTCAACATTTATTGAACAGGATACACATATTGAATAATGTTCACATTATCGCGGGCCTGATATAATTGTACCACGGGTCACTTGAGTTTGACATGTCTGCCGTAGACGGTTTACCCATCTAAAGAAACAAATGGCCTCCTCAAAGGTTGTGCAAAACAAGCGTCTAAAGAGGTGCTTTAGAACCCTGTCATAGGGCTGCAACTAACAATTACTTTCATTATCCATTAATCTACCTATTATTTTCTATATTAAATCATAAAACTGGTTGCTTTGTCTGACAATCGGCAAACTGCAATTCCAAAACTCTTAAATGTGACATAAGTCAAAGGAAAATAGCAAATGCTCACTTTTGCTGGAAAAATGAATTTAAAACAATTGATTGATTGTCATAATAATTGTCGACTATTCTTCTGTTGATTGACGGGGTCATAAAGAATTATTTGACACAGATCAATTTGGGAAACAAATGTTTTGATATTGACCATTTGAACTTGCCTTCATTTGCTCAAACTTAAGATGAAGTCGTACTCAGACTTTCTAAGACCTAAGCTACACTGTTCTATGCTTATGCCATATCCTCTTTTTGTTGTTGTTAAAGATGCAGACAGACACAAAGCACACATGCCACAGACACTTGCACTCCCTGCACCCTTCTCCAGACCAGACACAGTTGTGTGTTGGGCCACAACACCTGTCAAATGATTCCTGGAGTCAGGTTCAGCATGACCGACACATCCCACCATGGTGCCCCCATCATATTCCAAATGGCCCGAGCATAGCTGCTATAACTTCTCACCCCTCACAACACATGCATAGTATGAAGTGAATTTAAACCAGGAGTTAGGAGGCATAGAAGGGAACGAAACGCATCTTTATTAGTCTGGTTTTCATCCTGCAGACCGCTATAAACAACATTCAACACCTCCTGACTCTTTGCCTTCATAAGCAGGAGAAATCAATAGTGCCATTGACAAGACACAGATTTAAAGTATTCAAACTAATTAAATGAAATATTTCTGGTGGTTAACATGTTTATGTGTATCCTTGTTATATTAGAGGTAGGTATGAAAGAATGTTCTCTTATTATAGTGGGAAACAACATGCATTGCTGCCAAACTCAGTCTACTCTTGAAAGTGGTGTTCCTCCTCCTGTTCTGTGTAGACTTAATTATTTAGGTCACAATTAACAAAACCCCAATATTTTCTTGTCGTGTGTTTTTATTGGAGCATTTTTAAAATCTTGAAATTATACAGGGGCTCCTAAACCCCAATATTTATATCCATGCCTCTGTACTGGCCGCCGCGGTCAATGTTTCTTTATCGCAGATATATTGGTGTACAGTAAAGAATTGCAGGAAATATCAGATTTTTATAAACTCTATAATATCGGCATGAGCCTCAAACATCCAGTACCAGTCTCGCTATAATGCATTAATTGTACAGTACACTGACATGAGGGCCAAAAGACGCCACCAGCTCAGCTCAAGTCAAATCAAATGCAGCTTCAAATTTCCCACTGCATAACCTTATTTAGTTTGGCCCTTATATTAATTCAACTGCTGCCATATACTGAGAAGTGAAATTTCATCAAAAACATATTTTGTGTAGATTTGTGGAACACTCTAAGGCTGGCTGATTAAACCACTTTTAGACCGCCTGTTTTGTCTCTTTATACCATTGCTTTTTGGTTTGGCTGTTTTTATCTTTTTTCTTCTTCACTGTTGCTGAACTTCAACATCATTAATAGAACTTGCTGCCAAAAGAAAATACCAGACCTACATCGGAAGGGCACATAGAAATTACACCCATGTTCCAGAGGTACTTGAGACCCATGTATGACAGGACGCTAACAGGAGGGGAGCTATGAAATCAGGCTGAATACATGCAGCAGGTGGGGGGGGTGTAGGGGCAGTCAAAAAAGGCTCTGGTGTCTGGCTATTTTCAGGTCCCCCTTCCTTGCGGGCCAGCAACAGTTGAAACCAGACAAGCATATGCATAAACACACTTCCGTGCGCATGAATGCACGCCCCCATGCACGCACCAACTTCACACTTACATGGAACTCAGTGGTGTTGAGAATGTGACGTCCGTCTGGACTCCAGCGCGAGGAGACTAGTCCGATTGAGCCCTCATCAATCTTACAGTGCCAGTCCGGCTGTTCTAGAGACCACACCTGAAGACAAAGACAGAGAGTGACAGAAGGACAGCTATCAGCCATCACTGATGACATCCCTCACACACATTCTGCATCTCCCTAAACTTGAGTTCAAACAGTAAGAAATAATTGAGCATCAGACACCATGAAAGACTGGCGCTGGATACCCCTTCAAAGGTAAGCTACTTGCCCTGTGATGCACATGAAACTGACATTACTCTGGCATGCAAAACTTGTTTAAAAAAAAAAAAAGAAAACAGTATTTATTACAAGGTCTGTCTGCCGATTAGGATGCAAGATTAATTCAAAAGTAGTAACCCTATTTTACATAAATGTGAATTAATCATTTACAGATTTGTGTCACTGTTGAGAAGCTTCATGAGTCATTTTATGTCGTGTGAAATGGTGAATTTAATTTGAAACAGCATCCTCTGGGTCTCAGATTTCTGGTGTGCATCACTATATATCCTATGTTTGTAATATTGAAATATAAGAAACAACTGTGATGTAGAGGGCATGCTTGAAGCAAATGCAAAATATTTAAGTGAAATTTACAAACTCAAAATACCAGAGAGGACACAGAATGTTAATTTTGAAGAAGAGGAAATATTTTGCATTTGTTAAAATTATTTCAAAAGTTTGTTAACACAGGATGTGGTGAATTATTGTCATTATAAACGATGGCCGTTTAGTACTTCAATGAAAAACATTCTGTGCACATACAATCCGGAGAGCACTTCATCTCATGTTAACCTATCAGACAAAACTCCAGCTATAAAATTATTGATTTCCAAGGCAAAAAAAAAAAGAAACACAATCACAGAAAAGTACTTTTCAATCCTGTTGTCTAAATTAAAATGTGACAATGATGCTTTTAAATATTTATCAATATTATTACCTAACCAAACTTCGTCTTCATCATCTCTAAAATGTTACTTTATCTTTAAGATTATATGACTATTTGAATATGTCTGCCAAAACAAAATATTTTAAAACCGTAAGAAAAGGTGACATACGCTTGCATTTGGCTTGGGCAATACTATATATACACGTAATTTTTTTTAAGGCTACAACAAACCATTTTACTTGTCGATTCATCTCTCAATGACTTATTAGATTTCTTAGTTTATAGTTTGATCCATAAAGTGTCAACCAAAATAATGGCAAATGACTACTACAAGCCACTGGAGCCCAAAGAGATGCCTTCCCATTGCTAATATTGTCTGACCAATGGTTATAGTGATGTTCTATTAAAAAAAGGAAAGATTACATCAAATATTAACCTAGCAGAGACTGCAACCTATTGAGTACATGACCACCAGCATTAACACAACATGCTGAGTCACATACTCACATTACTGTCCTCTTCTGAAAGCCTACCTGTACCAGTCCCCTTTTGTACATAGCACAGAGGATAAAGAGAGAGTCAGAAGACCAGTCCATGTGGGATATCTGGTCCAGGCAGGTGTAGAGCTGCAGAATCTGCAGGGTGCTCACTTCTCGTACCACCAGCCTGTACTGCACACAGGTAGCCTATCAAGTACAGCCAAAGAGACAAGTCAGAAAGAAGACTTATAACACAAACACACTTTTATCTGTGTATCTAACAACCAAAACGAGTGAATTCAATCAGAGTTAAAAGTATTATTTATACTGAATTACACTACACGCACTACAAAACTATACATTTGCAAATATACATTTTATTTAAAACTAAACCACTTACCAAATATTTCCCATCTGGGGAAATTTTACAGAGTTGGTTGGATTGCTTGAAAACCTCAGAGAAATTCATCTTGTGATTACAACTGTTAAAATTGGAGAAAAGAAATACAGTTATTATGTGTTTTTGTTTTTTTAACCCAACTCAGTTTCTTAAAAAGATAAACATTTAACTGCATGAGTGAGACAGTTTTGACTGATTACTCGAATCAACTGGTGTACTTTCCAAATGTTAACGCGGGATGGCGCCATAAGTCCAATAACAAAACACGCTTCACTCACACAGTAAGCGTACACACACAGACATTACATACACAGACTGTTCTTCTATCATGCAAGAAGAGTCATTATGAGGCGAAAGCACTGCGTAAAAACCATAGGTAAAAACTGAATAAGTCCGTTTCAAAATACAAACTCTGCAAAGACAACTGAGCTACAGGTAGCTAAGTTAACGAAGCTAGCTGGCTCGTAATTAAAAGAGGTAGCTAATGTAAAATAAAGCCACACTTAAACCCAGTCCAACTCCCAACTTCATTGCCATGTGATCTTCTCGTTATCAGTAGAGTTCAGATAATGTCGGCAGTGGATAGAAAGAAGAACTATAGCTTACATACTAACGGTAAAGTTAGCTGTTGTCACTGGACTCAATCACTGACGTTAGCATCGCTACTAGCAACTTAGCAGGTAGCTAACCTTCACTATATTCATCCTCAATAGTACAACTTACCTCTAATAACAATTGTGCTGCTTCCGTCAATGTGATTAGAGACGCAAAAAGTCTTACGAGCAGTTTAGAAAAGTTTTTTTCGTCGCATGACTGTCTTCTGGACACAGGCTGTTGATTAAACTGTTGCTAGTTTGTTTGTATGAGCCGGTGACGACATACCGTTGCTGTCCAATCAGCATGCGTCTGCTGTGTTTTGCCTTCTGGGAAATGTCGTTCATTATTGTGTTTGCTATTTTATATTCGAATGTGTCAACGTCTGCATGTGTATGTGTATGTGCGCCCGTGTAGCAAATTATAAGCAACAATATTTGTTTTGTGTTATAAGCTAATACACTTATAATCTTGCATTTTGTAGGCTAAAATATTTGGAATAATTTATATGTTTTCGTGTGTCTCAATAATATACTTTCATAATTAATCGTTGTATAGTCTGTGGGTTATGTTTTATTCACACAAACCTGTCTTTTAGTGTAAGTACGGGACAATGAAATTACTTTTCATATCACCCAGCTGGAAAATGTTTCCCGCTTATGTGCGCCCAAACCGCGCTACCGCCTCCCTTCTTCTCCCAGCGCAAAAAAACGCTTCACCTCCTCCTTGGTCTCCCTCAGCCAAGATCACACTTTCCTGAACAGCATGCAAATCAGTTTTCCTCCTGTGTCATCGCAGTAAATATTGTTTCTCCGAAAAGTCAATCATCTCCGACCGCTGTTATCATAGGCTACTGTAAAGTCGGTCGATTCTTCAGTTTTGTGTTGTTGCTGTTAGTTTATGGAGGGTCACTCTCTGGGCATGTTTGATAATAAACAGGCAGGTGATCGGCGCAACATAATTCTTGGGGTTTTGGATTGGAGTTATAATAACCTTCAGGTACGTTGATTTATTTTAATGGCCTACATCATTAATTGTTATTTAGATATTTAACTGATGTCATATGTTGTTGTTTTTGTTTATTAGAAGTTTGTCGGTGTGTTCTGTTTTGCAAAATGTGACAAATTAAAAATTAAAACGAGGTCGTTGACAAGAAAGGCCTAGCTGTCCTTAGAATTTGCTCAGGCTGAATAAGACTCCGGATATTTAAAAAGTGTCTTATTTCAACATCGTTCTGGTTATTTTGTTGATGTGATTTTGCAGCTAATCGTGGTTTGGGTAGCTGGTAGTTTGTTAATGGTCTGCGTTATGTAGACTAGTCTCAGGACAGTGTATAGGTCTAATAATAAAATATGTTGTCTAAACAAAAATAAAATGTATGCCTTACAGAGAATCCCGATAGTAGACAATATGCAGGATGCAACAAGTGTAATATTACTATCACCATTTTGATGTTTAATTTATTTAATAATAAACAGGCTTTAATTCTTTTTTCAAATATGTATATTTTTATGCTTATATATTTGGGGGGACATTTTTTATTATTTTCATAAAGAACTCAGTATAAGTCTTGTTAAATAGCCTGCCATTCACAGAAGGCTGAGTTATTTATATTAACCTATAGGCCTAATATTACTTTAGTTTTTACATGTATTGTTCATATTTCAATAAATAAATGCTTTAGATAACGAGCAACTCCCAATGATACTTCACCAGCGACAACCTCGTCCTTTGAATCATCATATGGCATACGAAGTATTTCACTTGAGGCTGTGATGGATTGAATCTAAAACAATTTTGAAATCAATTTCTTCTCAATTGGGACTGTGTATTTTCTTGCATAAAATGGCCCTTGGGAAGGCAGTGTGTACGTGTTGTCATGGGTGCCGTAACTCGGGAGGGGAGACACAAAGTAGAGACAGGTGAATATCAGTGAAGCACAATGTCAAACGTAATAGGACGATGTGACACTTGGGCAAAAATACAGCAGAGGCAGTGCTTTACAGAAATAAAACAGGCCTGTGGGCTTCTTTGTGTAGAATATTAGAAGAGCAGAAAACAAGTGTTGATAAGTTAATATTAAAATATATACATATAGTTCATGTCAATACATGGCATTTAATCAAATAGCTTACTTTGACGCTTACAAATAACTGTCTGATTTGTTATTCGAACTTAAATCTATCTTCAACTTTCTTTTAGGTACATACAGTGTTTGTCTTGATAAGGCTAATGATGCAATAATAAATGCTATGTTTTCCTCAGTGGAAATATGTATTCATATTTTCCTACCCAAAACAACGTTTATTAAGGCATGAGTATGCATAGTCTATATTATATATCATAATAAATAATAAGTGTAAGCCTTGTAGGACAGATTATTAGCTGTGATTATTTGTGGTAAGGGTAAGAGGTGCAGACTAAGTGAAAAAGTCCAGTGTGTCCAGGTGGAATCCCAATTAAGCTGCTCAAAATGCGGAGCAGAGCTCTGAGGCCAGCTTCTGTCTTCCTTCTGCTCATCCTGCAGTGCTGCCTTGTCAGATCCCCTGCGCGACACGAGCTGCTCTGGGATCCGACGAGGCGGCACTGTAGGCCGAGCTGGGAATGGAAGCTACTATCTGTGGCGGCTGCCGCCTCGGGAGCAGCGGGAACCTGCAGCCACACAGCTGCTGTGGAGCTCAGCCGGCCCAAATAATATGCGTGCGTCTGCTTGCGTGCGCGCGCGTGCTGCAGGCCTCTTTGTTGTTTATCTCCCTTTTTTATGTCACGCAAAATGGATCGTGTGTCATGAATGAAAACCTAATATTTTATACTAGTCTAAATGTGTGGTAATAGCCACAAGATCAGCTTAAAGACTTTGTTCAATAATGAAGACGTTACTTTAGATGTTTACAGAGCTGCATATCTTCAATCATTCAGTAGCCTATAGGCTACAGACAATAGAGAAAAGGTTACTGTACACATATAATTATTTAATACTGAAATAGTCACTTTTACGAAACAACTAATTCAGATAAAAGGTCACACATATAGTGTACATGCAGCAAAAGGACAGTCATTGATTGCAGCGTGTAAATTTAAAGTCAGGCACCTTTGCCACAGTTTTTCTTGTGCAGTCCTTCAAAGGGGTTACTAAGGAGACATGACGCTGTTGTGGTGCGCAACTGTGAATATAGAAAACTTTGGTACGAACAAATACGCCTGACAGGATTTTATGTTGGACGTGAATATTGACACAATAGTGCCCGGATGTCCCCCATTGCAGGTACATTTCTAAACTTTCACAATAATGTCTTTATTGTGACTCTGGTGTGTCAAAATAAGACACCGAGTTGTGTTTGTCATGCTTGAGTTGCGATTGTTCTCCAAAGTGCGTAGACCTTGCGGTTTCGATGACTTGAGGATAAATAATGCACCTCTTTACTTGAAGCTATCCGATGGAGCTCCATAAAGTCTGAATACATTTTGAGGCTGCAGAGCAGGCTGTGTCGTTTTGAGACAGAGGCGGAGGAGGTGATGCTCAGACTTTTCCGGAGTGAGACGGTGATGAGGCAGGCAGGTCTGGGCACGCCCAGGCCCCCTGACACCATGCGCCACCTCACTGGGACTACATTGGTGTGATCACACCTGGAAGAACGTGTGCGTGTGCGTGTGTGTGTGCGCGCGTGTGTGTGTGTGTGTGTGTGCGTGTGTGTGTGTTTTAGATTGCTTCCGCACGTTTGTTAAAACTCTGTGAGTTTTAATTCGTATTTTTTTCATTAAAAAAAACTGTGTGTGTGCTCTGCAGGGTGATCTGTCCCTCACCAGACTACCCATCCTCTAAAATGTCCCACTCCACTGTTACTGAAGAAGGAGGCACCTTCGAACACCTGTGGAGCTCCCTGTGAGTGTCAACAACACCTGCTGACGATTGTTTTACTTTCTGTTCATGAACATATTTTCCAAATTGCGTCATAGTTTTATTTTGAAATGCATCAGGAAATAATTACAATACCCATATGATTCTGTCATAACCTACCAGATTATTTTATGAGTAAATTATGATATAATTATTCCAAATTCAACACTAATCCATAGTGTGCTTTAATTTAAAAGCAGCAGCCTACATGGGGAAAGTGATGTCCCATTTTAGACTGAAAAAAATATGAATATTTATTAGAGGTTTTGGTGTGCAGAGTATTCAAAAACACAAAGTCAAAGACAAACAAATATCTGCATTTTCAGTCACTTATTTTCATCTCATTTCTGCACATGAGAAAATGTAATGAATATATATTTTCCAACCAAGGAGCTTCCATTTCTTTCTTAATGTTGCACTGAATAAACATCTATAAATAACACAGTAGTTCTAATCTTTTTAAATCTTTTCAAAATCTTTTGGGATATCCAACAATAACATGTATACCAGAATAAATACCAAATACCAGATTGCTTTAAACAAGCTGTCCTAAAATATTATTTTGTTTGTTAAACAACAAAAATATCAATGATTAATTTTAACTAACGTTATATTTCCCCTTCCTTTAAATCTTTTCTCATTACATAAATAATATATTTCTTACAAAGGTCTGTTTATTTGCTTATCAGTTACTTTGTCATGTGACACGCTTGTGCTATGTAATTATTTTGAAAGCTCATCCCTCTTTGATCAACTTGTGTTCATGTTGTCGTGTGTTCACAGGGAGCCAGACAGCACCTACTTTGAGCTCCCCCCAGGCAGCCAGCCAGGTGAGCGGCAACTGCCTTCTACTAGCACCCCTGGGAGCCACCGCAATGCTGCCGAGGTCTCCATGGATGTCTACCAAATGAGGGACATGAACGACAACGTGATGGTAGGAACAAGCTTCCATTGCACCTCAGTTTGTGATCTTCCTTGTGGTCAAGCTACAAAGCTGCCGCTTCTGCCACCTGAAGGATGCTTTCATCCTCTATGTCAGATCTGATGGTTTCTTTGTAAGCACACACACACACACACACACACACACACACACACACACACACACACACACACACACACACACACACACACACACACACACACACACACACTTTTTCCCTCCAGTGTTGAGGAGATTCCCTCCTATGCAGTTTCCCTCTTCTTTGAAGCCTTTTCCCTCTCTTTATCTCCCTGCTGAGCGGCCTGTAGGGACTGTGTGTGTGTGTGTGTGTGTGTGTGTGTGTGTTGTGTGTGTGTGTGTTGTGTGTGTGTGTGTGTGTGTGTGTGTTGGGGGAGGGCTAATTAAACCCTAAGCCAGGACCCATAGCTGCTCCACTATAGAGCCATCTGCAGGCTGAGGTGTGTCTTTGCACATTAACAAACATGCCCAGGTGCATATTTTTCTTCCTGAATGGAAACCTCATATCCACATATTATGAATGATTTTTCTTGAAAGTAATTGAATGCTTTTGAGAATGTAATCATTTTACTGATGGTCAAGTTTTTGCAGGGTCACACTGATATGCACTGTTCCTCTTGTACATTTCTCCACTCTGTCCTCCCTTTCTGATCTGGAATATTGGTTGAATCTAATCTTTAGGGGTGCAAGCCTGGGCCTGCCTGGCCAGATAATGAACAGTCATGACAGAAATAAGGGGGCGGAGCAAGGATTTGTTGTTAGGCACCTATGCAAGGCAAGTTGAGAAGGCCCAGTCAGGCAAGAGAAACAAGTGGGGGAGAAGAGAGGCAGGACGTCCCCTGTATCCTCCATCATGTCCCGCTCCACAGAGAGGTCAGCTGGCCGCAGAAAGCTAATCTCTTACAGTCACACTTGACCACAGCAGACTGTAAGTCTTATGAGAGCCGGGTCACAGAGACATAGGAACACCCCATCTAATCTTTCAGGAGCCTTAAGATGCTGTGCACCGTGGTAAGTGGACCAGAATGAATTGTTTATGCTCTGGCTTATCGAGGCCTTTTTTTAAATGTTTTGAAAATGGTGTTTTACTGGTGTGGTAGTGGAGATGCTTTGTGTTATGGAGTGTAGACATTCTAGTATTACTCTGGTTCAGGAAGTGTCACTGTTTCAAAATTGAGGGCCAACAGATGAAAGAGTGAATCATATGCTCATGACTCATCATGCTGTTTGTTTGATATTTGAAAATCTAGTCTGTGTCCTCTTGTATTTTTTTCCATGCAAGCATAATAATAAGCTTTAATAATAATAATCTTTATTTGTATAGCACCCTAAGAAGCCATGGCTACTTTAATTTGAACTAGTGTGCTTATTATAGTACGATTAGATATGTATCCTGGTGTAATGAGGTTAGTTTAATCAACATTACATTAACAAGTTGGATTCATTTGGAAAGATGGATGGTGACTCATGACCCTGAAACACAGACACATTTTGATCCAACCACAAGATGCAATGGCTATCTGTAATTGAACGTTCCTTCATTTTACTCTTACGTTAATTATGAAGTATTGAGGCATTGTAAACTGCTAAGATGTTTACTTTAATTGTATAAATATATATTCTACAGAGTTGGCAAGAATGTGGACTTGTTGAGAAAAGTATATCGCTTTACTGCACTTTGCCAAATATTCCCAACAGGGGGCAACCTTCTTACACATCACTCCACATTTTACCTCCACTCATCGTCAGCTCTATTTAACTGTCGTTTAGACAGGCTGCAGTTTTCATATCATGCCATGTCATTCATTTATGGAGCCTAACTTTTGATTTTGGTCATGTTGTTTCCTTGTGTCAACAGTGCCATATGAAAACATGCGAGTCCCTGTTGTTAACTGTTTAATGAGTAGCTGTAAACAGAGGTCATTATCAGGGCGATACTCAGCCCGTAATGTTTCACTCATCTTGACAAGTGAGGTTGACTGTGGCTGACTTATCTATGTTTCTAAATGTTTTTAGCCTTTAAAGCTTTGAGTGGCATCCACTAGGATAGCTGCCCATAGGGGACATCAGATGCTGTTGGGATGGAAAGCTTAAACACTTAAACACACAGTGAACACACATAGTGAACACACACACTTGCTCACCCAGTGGCGGCAGAGGTTTTAGCTCTGTTTCAACTTGTTGAGGATCGAGTTTAGGTTTTAAGACCAAGCACACCTGTGAGCGCATGTGTCTGTGTGAGAGTGTGTGTGCGTGTGTGCGTGTTTGCATGTGTGTGTGTGTGTTAAGTGCTTTTTTTGTTGTTGATGCATACACCTGGGCTTACCTTGTGCCCGTAAGCCCCTTTGACAATACTTGTCAGAGGAAGATTTCAAAGGTAGTAAACAATCAGATATTAAAGAGAAAACTAACTGATCTATTATTTTCTTAAATCATCCATTGGTTGTTTTGTTTTAAAAATATCAGTAGATTGTCAAAAATGCTATGTGTCTTTAAACTCTTTCTTCAATCCAAACCAACACTCATCTATGATGAAGAAAAGCAAAGAATTCTCACATTTAGAAATCAGTGGAAGTGGAGTCTTTTTGCTTAAAGAAAGACTATTAATCCAAATCAACACAGGCATGACTTGTTTTGAACCCAGCTGTCTCCTTTGTGCAACAGTGCATCCTCATTTAACCTACACAGTTTGAATTAAGTCTAGGCCATTGACCTGTACCTTTGCTATGATCTGATGAGCCATGACATGAAGTTTACATATCCTTGTGTAACTTTGTCTCAGTTTTTGTGTGCTAGTCATCAGTGTCTGGTGTTAAAAACACAGCAGAGCCAAGGTGAAGTGATGCTGTAAATTGCTTCAGGTTGGGTATTTATAAGTTAGGGGAATATAACAAGTTCCAGCTCTGCCAGTCTAAATGAACAGGAGGTGTGCAATAGGGCAACCAGGTGAAAGATCGTACTGCTTTCATGCTTCCAGCTGGTATACTGATGTTATTTGTTGTATTCCCTTTTCTCAAGGTGCAAAGAGAAGGAAAAAAAAGCATCAAATTATTTGTGAGGGTAGAAGTAGAAATTAATTAACTCCTTATTTTGGACCGTAACACAGCCATAGACAATAAACCTTTTATTGGGATCATCTCCATCCAGTATCAATGATTTATTTCAAGGTGTATTTCAAGTGTTGAAGAGTCCCCGTTTTTAAAAACATTCAGCCCTGACTGCTGACTTAATGCTGTATTGATATACAATACTGGGGGGGGGGGGGGAGTCTGAACCTTGAACTCTTGTTCTTTCATGTGTTTTCCTTCTTGCCTCGCTCTCTCTCTCCCCCACTCTCCCCCACTCTCCGTCAGTCCAGACAGTGTTTACTTAGTGCAGGCCTTCACATGGTGTTTTGGAGCGTGTGCATACATGCGCCCCGGCATTGCCGTCTATGTCCGGGCTTGCCATAATTAGAATGTTGTAAAATTTTTGGGTTCCCATCCGTCTTTCCCTCTCTCCTTCTCTCCCCTCGTCTCAGTCTATCGTTTCACTCTCTCCACACCAGTCCTCACCTTTCTCTCTGTCCTGGCTGTATGTGTCTGTGTGAGTGTGTGGGTGTGTGTGTGTGTGTGTGTGTGTGTGTGTGTGTGTGTGTGTGTGTGTGTGTGTGTGATGAGTCCACTGATGCACGCCTCACTTGAACTCTCTGGTTAGGATATGGTCCCGCACTCTCTTTGCTTTCCTGTGTTTGGACGTTTTTGACTGAAGAGTTGACTAATGAGACTAAAGCACTAGAAGATGTACTACGTGAAAAAGAAGGTAACAATTATTATTTTCTTCTTCTGCTCATAGGGTAATTATGTGTTGCTATTTGAGTGTGAGCCTGCCTTCAGTGTCAGTTATTTGACACACATGTGTACAGTACAGGCAGCAGGGATACATCTGGGGGATTTATTTTTATAAATCAATGATTTAAACTGTTTGTGTTTTTATATCATGTCGGTTTGTGTTGTTGAATGTGAATCAACTGATGCTAATTGTTTGGATAATGGATGCATTGTTGTAGAAAGTAATTGTCTGATGTTGATGAGTAAAAGGGGAGCAGCAGGACTCACAGTACAGCAGTTTGCTGTTTGTGCTTTCTGACTTTTGCGTGTTTTGGTTCAAGTAGTATGACAGGGAAACAACACATTTACATGGATGATCCAAAATAATAATAATAATTACAGCAGCCACCAAGCAGCTTTCCCTCATGTGGCTCCTGAGCTTGTGTTCGACTATAAAAGGGCCTCACAGAGTGTGTTAATTTTGACAAGTGTCTCACCTCACACACGTCAGGGCAACAAATCTTCCCTCTTCTTAAAGTGGAGAGGGCAAAAGGGGAATGGCAGGCAATTAGACAGATTCCGCCTGTGTTTTACAACTTGTCTCGTATGGCCTCAAGCAGGCTTCTGTGGGGAACTCACTGCAACTGCTGCTCACTTACACTCACTCATACACACACACACAAACACATCATTTATTTGTCTCTGCATTCCTCATGATTTTAGCTCCAAATCTCATCTTTCATGTATAAATCACAGAAAAAGGTCTCAGCATTGATGATGGACACCTACCTAGACAGTTACACATGCACCCAACCCACACACATGCAGCATAACAATACCCGTAACTCCCTGTAATCTGACCTCCCTTTAAGCCTCCAAACCCCTGTCTCTCCAGCACCTCTACCTGTGCCCTCCCTTCGCCTCTCTCCTCCCTCCCTATCCTCCCTCCCTCCCTCCCTCCTTTGTTGCCTCCCTCATTCTCTTCCCTTTTTCTTTTTCTCCCCAGTCCCAATACAACATGCTGAGCAGCAGCATGGAGAGCCTGGGGAGCCGAGCGACGTCCGCCAGCCCCTACAGCTCCGAGAACGCCTCCTCGTCAACCGTGCCCACTCCCTCACCCTACTCACAGCCCAACTCCACCTTCGAGGGCCTGTCGCCTGCCCCGACCATCCCCTCCAACACCGACTACCCCGGACTGCACACCTTCCAAGTGTCCTTCCAGCAGTCTAGCACTGCCAAGTCTGCCACATGGACCGTGAGTACACACACTTTCCTGGCTTTGGCGTGCAGTTTGTGTGTGTGTGTGTGTGTGTGTGTGTGTGTGTGTGTGTGTGTGTGTGTCTCTTCGTCTTTTTCTTTCTCTCTGTCTTACTGAGTAACTATTGGGCGCACACACATAAACATGCGTACAAAGACATTATTTTTCACACACTTACTCAAGCCTGCACATGTACAGGCATGCTGTGTGCAAGAGAAAGTAGTGCATCATTCAGTGATTCGTCATGTCCTCTACTCACCTCTCACAGACAAATCCAATGTGATGAATGCAAGAGGGAAAGTTTGGTGCGTGTTCGAGAAAGTTTTTGTCCTGGGTGCTCAATCTATTAAAATAAAACAAAGTTTGACTCAGAAGTTTAAAACACACATTTTAGTTTCTGAAACCATTTTATCTTATCAAGCACAATGTTCAATATCAATTTGAGAAGTTTCATCTACAGTAATGTCTTAGAGTGTATGTACAGTGAATGTAATGTAAGTCTAGGAATTGTTGTCATAATATTACATTGTAATAATAATGTATTATTAGAGTAATAATACAAATAATTGGAAAAGGCTGTGATGGTATTCAGTGTTACTGAAAAATATACATCTGGTATTATTTTTAAACTTTTGATTCATGCTTCTTACTGAAATGGCTTCCAGAATATTCTTAGTTATGCAGCGGGTACAATATATTACATTTACATGTATTGTTAATTTAATGAAGTTAAATGTAAGAAGATTATTACTTTTACTACTACTGCTCTTGCCACTAATACATGGTAGCTGTAGGAGTAGTAGTTTTAGGTAGTAGTAGTAGTAGTAGTAGTAGTAGTAGTAGTAGTAGTAGTAGTAGTAGTAGTAGTAGTAGTAGTACACTACTTAGAGGACACATTTTATGGGGTACAAGTATAAACAAACCTGAACTCTGGGCAAGAAGTCACCAAACACATCTACCTTGTGAAGTGATGCCGGTGAGAGACAGGTGAAATGAGAGCTGTTGTAATTTGTCATGACCCGATGAGAAGTCTCTGAGAAGAAAGGTGTCACCTCCGACTGTCACACAGTTGACCTCCCTGACACAAGAGAACCAAGAGACAAACTGCACTTCCTTCACTCTGTGTGTGTGTGTGTGTGTGTGTGTGTGTGTGTGTGTGTGTGTGTGTGTGTGTGTGTGTGTGTGTGTGTGTGTGATCGACTGAGGCTGTGTTTGCTGGAAGTAACCATGCGTGGTGGGCTCCTTTACTCAGCCCTCAGTGGTGTAAGAAGATCCCCCTCTGGACATTAGAGCGGTGGTCTTTGACCTGCTCCTTTTCTTTGTCTGTCTCTTTTCTTCCCCCGGTCTTAACACACACTCATGGCTGTCACCTCTGGCGTCTTAAGTTTTGTCTTTAAAATATGTCTATCATCTCCTTTCCCTCACTTCCATTCTCTGATTCAGGTCATTCTCACGGCAAAACTACATCTACAGAAACCAAGGAAACATGAACAAGAAGTATTTGCTTGTTTTACTTGAGCAATTACTGCAAAACAATGAAACCCTGAAATATGTCAGAAACCTGTTTCAACCTTGGTTAAACTTAATACTTATTATTCTGCTCTTGAAATGAACCTTCCTTACTCTGCCTGACATTTCATCGGTTTACAGTTTAAAATAGTCCTAATAACTTTATTAAGGAAATATATGAAATCAAACCATGATAATACCCCAGTTCTTATTTCTTTTTACTTTGAAGTGATTTATTTTCTCACTACTCAACCCTGCAGTCTAGTCTACACCATTTGCAGCAAAATAAACTCCTGTTATGGACATTGGTTTGCATGGATAGTTTGAAAATGATCCAATTTTATGAACAAAGACGAATGCTTTGAATCCACCTGCCTGAACAATTCAAGTCGTGGCAGTCTTTTGAACCAGGTAACGAGAGACAAAGGAGTTTTTGACTGGCACACGACTTAACATACAGATGATGACGCAGGAGAAAAAAGATTGTGAGGAAACCTGTGATTATTCAGATTCCTCTGCTGCCATTAAACAGGAGGGATTAGAATGAGAGAGCGACTGGAGGATTGCTCATAGCTTTTATGGAGTTTACTGTAATGCTTTGTTTTTAGCTCGCACGCCTGATTAGAAGATTTGTCATTTGCGAAGTATCAGAAGATCTAGTTAAGTCTTATTATGCAGTAGCTACAGAACAACACAACTTTTCATGTGTGAAATGATGAAGTATGACCATGTGTGATCCTTAAGAATATTATAACATTGATCGCCTTACAGATGTTCGCACACCACATGTATATATGCAGTATCTGCAATACATGCAATTCCAAATAAAAATGAAAGCATGCAGGAGTTTATTCATGTTTCACAGAAAACAAACAAACCAAGAAAACCAAGTGTACATAAAGGTTTGTCTGAGGCTCACATCATGTCGGCGAGTCGTCTCAGAAGTGCTCGTTTTCAAAAGAAAAGAGATTACAGTCTAGCCTCTCGGAATGAATACGTTTCTACTAATGGCAGGGGATTTCCTAAAAACAAGGGGTGCATGAGGATTTGTGTCTAATGTGCATGCACATCTGGGTGTGTGTATTTAGGCAAAATTCAGTGCAAGGCCCAGGTTCGAACATGCTTGAAAATAAAGGATGGCTATGTGGACCAGACTGAGTCACCTCTTTTGAATGAAGGGGTTAACACTCTATGGGTTTTTTGATGATTTTTTGTGGCCTCAGGCAACGGGGAATGCCAAATGCCATAGGGGCATATTGACTATAATCAGCTAGCCGCCCCTTGTCCCCACCCCTCTGCCTCCCACTGAAAGCGGGTGGCATGCAGTGTTTTGGGAGATTACGAGAAATGCAGCTGCCTATTGCATCAATCATTTCTCAATAAATCTTCTTCTTGTCACATTGTCAATTTAATGATTTACGGGTGGTTTGTGGCTGCATACAACTGGCTGCCAAGCCGGTCCATGTCGGCTTCACCATTCAAAAGGTGAAAGAAGAGAAGAGAAGAGAAGAGAAGATAATCCTGGGGAAGAGATTGGAACAGAAGACACAATCCTTTATTTCTCTCATCTATCATAATGTTTCCACATACAGTAAATCCATTCAAGCCCATGTTAAGCTAGTCTGGTAGTCTCCCAGTCCCCCTCCTGTCTCGTCAAGACACATTGTACATTAGTGATAATAGCTCTGAAACTCTTGCCACTCTCTTGCGTCTTGAATATGATTCCTTGGCTTGGACGCTGGCGATCGTCATCGTGGCTGGAAATGAGATCTAACACCTCAGCCTTGTCAAATAACAGGACCTCTTTCCGTACACTCAGACATCAGTTTATATGTGTGTGTGCGTGTGTGTGTGTCTGTGTGTGCGCGCACGTGTACAGTATGTGTCAGAAGTGGGAGGGCGTGTGATGCGGTGGGTACGGGCTCGAGCATGCAAGGCGGCTTGTCAGAAGCTGATCTTCCCAGCTATTAGCCTCTCTCCGTTAGGACACAGGCCTCAACTCGCCCTGCATAATGCATCCTTCCCTTCCTTTCTCAATGCATCATCTGCGGCCACATCACCACAGACCAACCTGCTGTGCATCGGATCTGCGAAAACACACTCCATAAGGAAGATTTTTCTCACACATTTCGTTGCTCAAATGGGTTTTATCAACACACCAGTAAATACGTGAAGTTTATGTGATTCAGATCAATTTGTACTGCAAATACGAGTGATTTTTGAGCTACCCAGTAGATGAAGCGCTTGAAGAAAACAGCCTCCAGGTTTGATATCATAGCTCATTTAATTCCTGTTCAACAGTATAAATTGTCCAGTATAAACATTGGTCAGGAAATGTTCTGGACTATTCTGGGATGCCATCAATAATGTAAAGTATGTGGTCTATTCTGCTATTTGTCCCTTAACACTCTATGTAACACCTTCTGTCTGCACGACTTTTACAATCTCCATGGACTGTGCCAGTGCTGTCAATGCATCCTTTAAAGTATGGTGAATAACAGTCAATGTGAACACTTTACTGGGGTAAAGGAGGCTCAGATAATAACTGTATGTTGTTAAAGAGTCCGCCTCTAAGGGGTCATTACATCCTGCTTTATTTCCTTTTAAAGTCTCACAGGGAAAAACAGTAGTTTCAACAGCAATTACCACGATGTCAACGAAAGTGTAAGAGATTCTCCAATTTTCTATATTGATTTGAATCCCATATAATTATAGACTGTATAGAAATCCAGCTTAGGCTTTGTGGATGTGTACAGTATGCATATTGTACATCAGCTCTGTGTGCCTGTCTGTATGTGTGTGTCAACGTATTTGATATTTGGACAGTTAAGCGAATTTGCGGCGGGCAAGCTGTTGCTTGTGTATATGGATGACGGTCTGGCAATTATCACCTTGTCTCTAAGAGCCTGTCAGGACCTGCCTCTACTGGTCCACCGCGTAGAAGCAGGGCCGGGGATGGATGGATAAATTAATGGATGTATCAATGAGATTGCAAAGGAAATTGACAACTACATACAGTAGTTAGAGCATTATACAGTGCTCTTGTAAAGGCATAATCATATAATAACATTTTGAAGTGAATTGCGGGATGTGTCCAGCACATTTGATTAAATCAAATGTATACATGAGCTATACATGTATTTTATAGCTCAACAGATTTCATTGAACATTGGTGGAAAGGTCGACAATTGGCCAGGGTTTATGGTGTAGATTCTGTAAACGTTTTTTTTTTTTACTTTTACACTTCATGTAATCTAATCTTTTTCAGCTTCCCTTTCCTAATTCCTCTTGTCACTCACCTTGAAGATTTTTTCCAGATCACTGACAAAACAAATAATCTCTTCAGCCTTTTACCGTGTTTGTTCTCCCGCCATCTTTTTCTCCTTCCTCTCCATCCTTTCACTTTCTCTTCGGCCTGAAAGAAAGCCAAGGTTAATGATCACTGAGCATCTCTTGTCTGTACCAGAACATACACATCCGATACTGTGATACTTTTATTTATGCTGAATCGCACTTCTGACAATGACACATGGAGCTGAACTCACAGATTTCTGTGTGTGTGTGTGTGTGTGTGCATGCCTATGCCTCGTCGGTGCATGTGCACACTAGTCTGTGTGGTGGACGAGTCGAGACGTCTCCTGTGGCTTCTGTACCCCGGAAGACTGAAAACACAAAAAGTAATTCATGACTTCTTTATGTACTCTGCGATGTTGAAAAACAATATCATCAAAAGCTCGTCCACACTGATCCCACAGCCTATCAAAACATATTTTCTTTTTTGTGCGGATAAAGAACCAAACCTTTCTCAAATCATTATTGACCTCCTGTCAAAACGGTTAACATAAAAACAAGAGTCAGCACACGGACATTTGTCCTCTGAGTTTTTGGCTTCTGTAAATGACTACATAACTAGACTACATGTAATTAGCTCACAGGAACGTGCAAGTTCTTTAATATGAATAATATTTGTTACATTGCTTAATAATGCAGCTGAACCATGGATATTTTTGAAACTCTTGTTGTCTTCACAGGTTGTACGACGTCTGACATTTGCAAGTCAGTTGCTAAAAGTCATTGTCATTGGTGATGTAGGGTGCTATACTGTAGATACTAAAAACAAAGTCAGTTTGCTGTTTGCATTTTTCTACAGAAGTGTATTGAACCACCCCCATGACTGGATATCTATGACTCATTTCTGTGATGCTGCCTACTAAAAGGTTAAACCATATTTCCTTTGTTCCTCTTGCCAAACGCTGAAGGAGTTAATATTATTTCTGTGGCCATAAAGGAAATCAAACCCATGGTCAGGAAAAGTCTCCAGGTCTGTAAATAAAAAAGTCTGTCTGGCAGTTGCATCTCAGGGAAATTATTTATTCATGGTATGGACGGGCTGTTGAGACTTGTCATGAAAGCTAGGTGGGAAAAGGTAATGTTGTGCACAGGTATTTCTATTGCCCTCAAGGTGTGTGTGTGTGTGTGTGTGTGTGTGTGTGTGTGTGTGTGTGTGTGTGTGTTAGTGAGGGGCTTAGTAACGGTGTCACAACAAGGAATCCAAGCAGTTGTTGGTGTAGGAATGACTCTTTCCCAGCCGTCATTGTGCCAGATGTTGTCCGCTGTCTGTGAGAGTCTTTGAAAGGTTATTACATTTAAATTTGAAGAATTTAAATGTTGTTAATAAATGTTATTTAACTGTTATAAAAAGCTTGAATCTCTTATTAAATCATGGACACTATAAGTAGCAATAAGGTGCAGTAGGATCAAAGTCCAAGAGTCCAAAAAAAAAAAGAGAACAATTAAGGATAATCAATAATGATCTTGCATGAGGGGGGAGAGATGGGTTTGGAAATCAAAGGCTAAGAAAAAGAAGAAAAGCTTTTTAAACAGGAAAATTATGGGAAGAGAAATATTGGGGAAAGAATGATGGGACTTCTGGGGTGGTACAGGAGGGGTTTTGGGGACCTGAAAGACCTTCCCTGCCTCCTGAAGGTCTTTCAATACAGTTTGTAATACAGCCTCAAGTCTCTTATTTTGTGAAACTTTGGAAAGCCACCTCCACAGAAGACTTTACAACTATGTCTCCAGAGTGAGTGAGTACTCCTTGTGACGAGTTAACTCTTATGGTGGAGCGTCCCTTTAGGAAAGGTAAAGATGGTGGAAGGTTGGATATATGCTTCCAAGATAACATACAGTGTTTTCTTTCTGAACATCATTGATGTTTGATGGTTCATACTTCATGGTTAACTCCAAGGCTGAAAACATACTCCTCTACGAAACTCACATTTTTCTCGCATTAAAGCATTCACCAAATGCAGGATGATCTGATGAAACTTTCCAGATAAAAAATGATAGCTAATTAAAAAACGATGCTTTGAATGGGATTTTGGTTTAAGATGTAACTGGTCGGGTTTGAGTACGATCCTCTCTCTCCTTGTGTTTTCCATGAGCATCTTTAGCTGTATGTACTGTATTTGCCATAAGATGCGCTGCTGTATTTGTATTCAGGCCCATTGTAGCAAGTCCACACAGGATAACTTTCTTCTCAGTTTTTTCTGGAAGGTCTCAGTTTGATTTCCAGAGGGAAGATTTTTGAGATTTTGTGATTGTGTCGGGGCATGTTAAGGCTTCTTCATCGCTTGTCCCGGTTTCTTTGGATGCATCTGGCATTTACACACACACGCATGCACAAATGCATGCGTGTGTGTGTAAATGCTCGTAAACGGAGGAATCACTGAAGACTTTATCACAGCTCAGCACATTCTCATTGAACTTTGTGAAGGTAGTAAAACTCTGACTTTTAATTATCATCCATTCTTTTCTCTTTCTGTCAGCTTGTACACACAGTGACAAACCATTGTTTCGAAACTATCCTTTTGAGCTTCCGCTTTACCTTCGCCAGCTCTTACATTGCCACCCACAAACCTAGTCTGCTGGATAATAATCATTTATTCGTTCTAATAACACAGTAATTACCTTTACTACACAGACCTTCATTTAGTGCCAACTGTTATACAGTCCTCGTGTATTTTCCCATTTTCTCTTCCTTTCATGCTTTCCCTTCCCTGAAATGACACAATCTGTTCTCCAGTCATAATTGTCCTGTGGTAACAAAACACTATTGCATTATCATATCATCACCCAGCTCTTTATTTGTCCACTTTGTCTTCTGTTATTTCAAATATTTTATTGGCTGATGTGTTGACAGGTGACTCAATGGTTCAAATCTCCTGAGACATTATTTTTGCTATGATGTCAGTGGTTGCACAGCCTTTGAGATTAACCCATTTCCATTAACCTTTTATCTCTCCTTGAATTCATCCATAGCTACTACTTGAGAGCATTTATATGAAACTGCAAAGACACAACTTTCTGTGATGGGACTGACTTATTGTAATGTTCTGAGAATATCCGAGCGCATACAGCTCTTTCATTGCGTCATTGCACACCATATATCAACCCAGACCACTGACTCGAGCCTCTCCGGTTCTGTGTGTGTTCTCCCCCCCAGTACTCTCCCTTGCTGAAGAAGCTCTACTGTCAGATTGCCAAGACATGTCCGATCCAAATCAAGCTGTCCTCCTCTCCTCCTCATGGCAGCATCATCAGAGCCATGCCCGTCTACAAGAAGGCGGAGCACGTCACGGAAGTGGTCAAACGCTGCCCCAACCACGAACTAGGAAGAGACTTCAACGATGGTATGAGCCTTGACCATAACTGACTCCAATAATATCCCTAAATATGATTATTTTGTTGTTGGGTGTAACATTCTGGGTAACAAAGGCAATGACTGTGAAATCACCCATCATACATAATTCATTAATAATAACATTTGGTGCATTCTGTGTCCTCACTCCTTCTGCCATCATTCTCTCCACAGGTCAAGCAGCCCCGGCCAGTCACCTGATCCGAGCGGAGGGGAATAACCTCTGTCAGTATGTGGATGATCCTGTCACTGGCAGGCAGAGTGTCTTCTTGCCGTATGAGGCTCCACAGGTTGGTTGTTCAGCTGCTTTGTATAACAGAGAATTCTTTGTTTTAGGTGCATTAGGGACTGAACTCATGACTTTCAAAAATGATGGTCTAGCGATATTTACTAATGAAGTGAATCCACTTGATTTCCATTATACCAGTTAAAAAAGCAGACAGAGAAATCCCTTTCACAAAAATTTGAAGTATTTGTGGAATGTGAATTGTACAAATGTTTACATCTCAATATCTGAAAGATGTCTCTTATATTTTGTACATTCAGCCCAAATGATGTGGTTCAAGAGAACCAAAGGATCAGTTGAGCCCATACTAAAGAAACAGTCGATTTCTGTGAGGTAGTTCATAGGAAGCCCATCTATAAATAAAGATGACGAACATGTCCAAACAAGTGCAAGAGTGAGAAATGATCATGTCTGTGATTGCACCTGAGGAGGTTATTGAAAAGCCCGATTGTGTCGCCTCACATCACAGTGCTCTACAACACTGCCCTCTGGTGGTGGATTGTCATATTTACTTTAAAATGGGAGGTTTGCTTGTGTGCCGATGTGCCTGAAAAGAAAATGGTTGAAACACAGAAATACCAACATTTTGAAAAAGTGTCAGAGACTAAACCAACAAATCTTTGCATCCACTTACTGTTGAGATTCATTGTTTTGTGTTTCAGGTGGGGACTGAGTTTACCACCATCCTGTACAACTTCATGTGCAACAGCAGCTGTGTGGGCGGCATGAACAGGAGACCCATCGTCATCATCATCACTCTGGAAACCAGGGAGTAAGTCAACATTTTCACAAGTGCAAACAAGGTTCTTCTTTTTAATAGAACAAGCAAGCAATACAGCAATAATTTGGATTATTTCTGAAACTGGGTACTTGGATTTTTGAATGTCAGTCTTGAATTTGCAAATGTTTTACAACATTATACTGGCAACTGATACAGAACAAACCTCCCAAACCAACCCGCAGAACATACTACATTTTACACATCAGATTATTCACTTCTATTATTTATTGTACAGTGCCCTTTACCATTATTATGTACATAGAATATTGTGAGGCTATTCAGGTCCGCCAAGCTAAAGTGAAATTGAATAGTGAAGACATGCTTGGACTTGGAATGTTAGAGAACCTACGTTTTCTCAACAAACATCACTTGATAAGTATATTTCTTACCCCTCATCATCTCTGCAGTGGTCAAGTGTTGGGCAGAAGGTCGTTTGAAGGTCGGATATGTGCGTGTCCCGGCCGAGACCGCAAAGCAGACGAGGACCACTTCAGGGAACAACAAGTCCTGAATGAGAGTGTGTGCAAAAATGGCAGCGCCAACAAGCGCAGTGAGTTAAATTAAACTGAATAACACGTTCATGTTAACTACACATTTAAATAGTTATAGGACTTTTCATGTGTTGTGATACTTGTGCTGCCGTCTGGCTGTTGGTATACCTTCAACAATCAACACAAAATGGTCCAAAATATATTGTTCGAATGAGATTGTGAAATGTGTTAGAAACCTGTTTGAGCTTATTTCTGTTTCTGTCGTTTGCAGACTTCAAACAGAGTCCGCCAAGTATTCCCAGTCCAAATATTAACATGAGGAAGAGGCGGCATGGAGAAGAAGAAATTTACTATATTCCTGTAAGAGCCTTTCACACATTGTATATGCAAAATGGTTAGCAGTGCAATACAGACAAAGTCTGCAGATGATTTAGATGTAACTAATGAAATGTTAGCCCTTTAAATGTTGAATTCATTCATGGAGCAGAATGTGGAAATATTAACTTTGCAACGACCTCAACAGAGTCAATTAGTATTGTATCAAACACAGAAAAAACAAATGTAGCATTTTAAATGACCTGCTCAATGTTATTGTATGTGTTGTGTTTGTGTGTAGGTCCGTGGTCGGGAGAACTTTGAGCTGCTGATGAAAATTAAAGACAGTTTGGAGCTGGTGGAGCTGGTGCCACAGCCGCTGGTGGACTCCTTACAGACAACAAACACAGCAGCAGCTTCTGCAGAGACCGTGAGTCACTCCAACACTGACGTATGCACAGGCACACAGACAGCTGCTGGTACATGTACATACCTACTGTACATAAAGCCGTGACTGAAAAGATTGGATCGACCTAAACACATGCACACACAAAAAGGTTCATAGAAATCACACACTGATTTCTTTATGACTATTTTCTATTATTTTTTCTTTTTAAATAAGGGAAGAAGTTGGAGTTATAAACTCAGACTAGAACATCCCTCATGAAAAGCAATATTTAGAGTCTTGAGGATTATTTTTTGCACTCTCTATCACACAGACATACACATTCCTCTAACCTCAGCCCCTTCTCATGTTTCCTCTAGGAGCCATATAGCATCCCCGTCCTCTTACTCTCCAATGTCCAACATGAACAAGCTTCATGTCCACGGAGGCCTCAACAAACCGTCCTCAGTCAACCAGCTGGTGGGGCAGCAGCATCAGCAACACCACACTGCCCCCACCTCCATAGCTCATATGGGTGAGTATCTACTGTATGTGTGATTCAAATCAAATCTGATGTACTCATGTAGCACATGTTTCAAACCAATTCTGCTGCTCATTATTTCATTGATCACCCCTCCTTCTCACAGGTTCAAACATGCTCAACAGCCACCACATGCAGGGAAATGGTGATATGAATGGTGGCCACGGCAGTCAGACTATAGTATCTGCCTCCCACTGCAGCCCGCCCCCTCCATATAACCCTGACCCCAGCCTTGTCAGGTACCTCACCCTCCAATGACACTATTTATTTATCCTCCTGTAAAGGGCCAGCAGACAATCAGATGCACTTGTTGGGTTAAATACAAATAGGTGCCATGTTGATGCCAAAACAGCTTTTTTTGGCCATGTTCGTACAAATTTGTACAAAATTTGAAAAGTTCCCAATTTGCAGCAAAATGTGTATGGATGGAGTTGTTTTATGCAGTCAGTTTGATTGGATTATGGCTGCTTTGTAAAAGCTTGCTATAACATCACAAATCGTCTCACAACCATGGCTGGTGCCATTATGAAGGTCCACTGGAGAATTGGTTGCATGGAAATAATGTCTATACATAATTGGAAAAAAGCTGGAAGACGTTATTTGAAAGGTTGTGTTAAGGAAGTAGGTTAATTCAGTATGTTATGAGTACAATTGAAAAGTGTGTAATGGTATGTTTCCAAACGTTGGCCACTTTGATTGAAAAACTGCCCTGTACCCGCAGTAGTACGAGATATGTCTAAGTGTCTTTGTTAAATGGCGAAAAGTAATTTGCAAAACAATTGGTGTTCTAGCCTAAGCTAGCTCCTATTAAGTGTTTAAATCAGCTGTGTTGATCAGCTCCCATTCAAAAATCATGTCTGCTCAAGAGTTGCAGACGTCCACTATGGCTGCCGGAGGGTTTGCTATGCCACCCAAAAGCCCATACTGTGTGTCATACACTTAGATCTAAAATCGTCACTGTGTATACAGCCATCCTTTGCAATGCACTACAGCCAGTTTTCTTCAAAAGAAATTCCATTGTTTAAGTTCTGTTTAATTTAAAACAGGGTTTTTTTCATTTTATTTTTTTAAGATAATGTGTCAATGCAGTCGTTTTAATACTTAAAGTTTGCTTTTGCAATTTTAACATTTTTGATACAGCAGACTTTGTCCACCTTTATGGTTTGTAGATTGTTATGTTTATTGTACAGTTAAATTGTACAGTTAGCTTCTTTTTTTCGATTACACTGTATGTTGCCAAAACGTTAACATTTCATGTATTTATAATAAAGGTTCTTCATCAAAGCAAGAATGGCCTTATGAATCATTAATATAAATGCATGTTTTTGGTTTTTACTTCCACAACATCTATCAAGATGTATAGTTTGTGTACACTAGAGGCTCGATCAGTGGCCTAAGTCTTCCACTCAGTCAACAGCTTGAGTAGATAATAAAGGAACATAACATAATGGTGCAGAAAGGTGCTTTTCTATTCAGTTCTGTGTAAAAATAAATGCTAACCCTAATGATCAACTTCTTTATTCTACTCAAGCACAACTGCACTTTTCATCAGTGTTAATGACGTTGATTTTTATATCCTAGTCATACTTCTAGCTTTGTAGATGTGGTCTAATGGCAGTCTAAGCAGCCCTGCTTTTCTCCCCTTACAGTTTTCTAACCAGTCTGGGCTGTCAGAACTTCATTGAGTACTTCACCTCCCAAGGCCTCCAGTCCATCTACCATCTCCAGACTCTCTCCATGGAGGTAACCTCTCTGTTCCTGCTCTCGTAATCTCACAGTGAAAGTAACAACAATTTCTGTGCATAGAGCTTCATAGTAGGGGTGTCGCAACATATCTGTATTGACGATAACTCCTATATAAAAAAATCTAATATTGATATCATGTTAATAATACACATAAGGTGAAGTTGTGTAAATAATCCAGCACCTCTTAAATCATTTCTGTTTCTTTGTGTTCTCGCTTCCTCAAACGCCACAGAAAATAGAGAAAACGCACAATAAACAAACTGATAGCGTTATTATTATTAATCATTTTAATTGTTCTATAGATATTGCGAAAATATGGTTATTGTGAATTATTTTGGCCATGATAATTGTGTAGTGAAAATCTGATATTGTGACAGCCCTACTTCATAACAAAAAGAAGTAAATAGTGACCATAAAACAGATATAAATGTCCCAGAGAAAGGTTTTTGAAAAGCAAAGGATGGACATAGTTTTGCCTCGTCTTACTAAAGGTACCCTGTGGAGTTTTAATGACCACTAGTGGTGATGTAGAGCAATGTTTTGATGAGCAGGTCCATATATGTTTTGGTAAGCAAACACATGAGGATGCACATGCACTTTTCTTTCTCTGTTCATAGTTTTCTCCTATATTCTTACACTCCTCCAATGTGTAACTTTGTGCTGTCACCAGGATTTAGGTGCACTGAAGATACCGGAGCAATTCCGCCTTGCCATCTGGCGAGGTCTGCAGGACATGAAACAAGTTGCTCCCCTCCAACTGCCTGCCGCCTCTCATCACCATGACTATCATGGCCAGCAGCTTCTTCGCTCCAGCAGCAACATGACTGCCTCTGCCATGGCGGCCATTGGTGCTGCCAGCGGAGAACTCCAGCGTCAGCGCGTCATGGAGGCCGTGCACTTTCGTGTCCGCCACACCATCACCATCCCCAACAGGTCAGGTGTCGTTGGGACGTCAGGGATGGCAGCAGCTACTGATGAGTGGGCTGACTTTGGTTTCGACATGCCCGACTGCAAGCTGTCACGTAGCAAGCACTCCATCAAGGAGGAGTTCATGGAAAGTGATGTTCATTGAGCCCGAAGAGAGTCTTTGGACCGTTTGTCCAATATTATTGTCAGCATCAGCCTATTTACAAAGTGAACACATGTGGATTGGGTCTCTAAACGTGTTTTTAGGTGTTGCTGTCATACTTGTCCTCTAAATGTGTCAGTGATATTGCAGAGAATCAAGTTCCATTTTGATTGTGGGACATTTCTGTGTGTTAATGAACTTTCCCGTGCAGTCTCTATTTTGTGCTTGAACAATTGTTCCACCCAGAAGATTGAACATTAAATGACACAAAAGGATGTCTCAAGTCTAAATAGCAAATACCACTGTGGCAAAAGCATTGTCAAGGCGATGCTAAACACATTTGGTCTGGACTATACTTGTTGGGACTCTAAGGAGTGCATTTTTAAAAAATGTCTTGAAAACAGAATGTTGAGTGGCTGCAATGTGCAATTACACAAAACACATTTACTTTTACAGAATCCAGTTACATTTATAAAAATAAAATGTAACAATTTCACATCCGCACAAATGTGGCCATCAATTTATCACCTTTTTTTTTTACAACTTGTCTTTGAATTCACAAAATTGGTTTTCAGCTGACTTATTTATTGTTCTTTCAGTTTCCTCTCACTTGTACAAATGTATATACACTATCTTGTAAATGTTTTGGACTAGATGTGGTTGAAAAGGGGTATTATGGTTCACAATCGTGTATCTCCTGTTTGAAGCAAAGGTAAAGAATTTAATGTTAGATCTGGTAAAAACTCAAAGCTATGGGAACACATAGTCGTATATATTTTTAATGGCTATGATAATGTGATGAGCTTTAGTTCAGTATGCCCTGATCATTTCATTGTTTAGACATTGCTTAATGAGCTTTTAGTATTAATAGTGTGTATTCATGAAAACTAATGGTAATCACAGTCAATATTTGTTCATCAATTAGTTGAATCCATTACCTTTTTATTAGGTAACAGGAAATACTGTAAACCTTGTATAGAAAAACATTGCAAAACAGTTGAGAGACAAACTATCAAAAACAGTATTATATCTTAATAGCAGGGATTTAATCTGAATTGTGAATAATAAATTGGTTATAGCATCCCTGTTTACCACAACACTAGACAAGACCGTAGCATTTTTGTCCTTCTCTGTGTATTTGAAAAAACCTTGCGGGGCAAGGTCCTTATATATTAACAATAGCTAGTTGTGTACCTCCTAGTATGTATCTTCATGGCACTTGTTTGTGGATATTTAATAGCAACATTCCAGTTTTTTTTTTTAGATTGCCATCAAGCATGATTATCCATGATTCAATTATATTGGTGTCAAATTTGTTGTAGTAGATACTTGTCTTTGTACCATGATAATCATTTGTACTTGACGTGCATCCATTTTCCTTACAAAGGCCTTCTCACTTACAAAGGCATGCATACTTTCACCCACTAACCACCAACTGGTCAAAATGAGCACTTTATGGCTTTAAAAGTAAAATAATTCAGGATTATTTGTGCTTATGATCAGTATTATGAATTACCGCAATGTAAATAGAAATAGTGATTGTTTTGATATCCCTAGTAAGTTTTTGTTATCAGTTTTGTAACGATTATTGTGTATCTATATAGCTGTTCATCAATGGCCATTAGTTTCTGAGGTTGTTCAATGTTTTTTTCTTAAAATCATGGATATTAAAATATTTGCCTTCCTTTAATGCGTCTCTTTTTCAAAGTCAAAAAAGGTTTTAGACTAATTACTGTTCTGAGTTTTATTTGAATAGACAATTAATTGTTAAGGCTATAGACTAAATCTAGGCAGCATTTAACGCGACACGCATCGAAATAAATATTTATATTATACTGTACGCTTTGGATTGTATTCGCTTATAGCCCCATAGGCGGAAACCTTCAATCTTCGATCACTAGTTCATCGTGTTCGGGGCTCTACTCTCCTGTCTGCCGTCAGCTCGAATCCTCGCGGAAGTACTGACGTGTTCGCACCAGCTTGCACGAGAAGTGGCTAGTTTAGCTAGCTAGGTAGAGCCGGGTAGTGACACAGCGGCCGTATCAGGTAAGAAAGGACTGTCATTGAATATTTTCACTATAATTGCAAACACAACCAAGAGGTGCAGACACGTATTGAAACTAAGAAACACATTTCAAAACGATTGTACCATTCAGTGAGTACGGATGTTGTTACTAGAGAATGGTTTGATTTCTAACTGGGCTAGCTGGTTAGCCGTTGGCAACGTAGTACCGTATCTCCGGAAGTGAGCTGTCAGATTATTATTCCTTACTGGTATTTGTAGTTCAACGTATTCCTGATGAAACCATATTTCAATGGAAAGAGAGCGCGCCAGGAACTACACATTCTTTTGCTAGGTTTTAATAGGCACTACGCTGGAGTTGTAGGAAATGTAGTTGCATTCGTTCATTTAAAGGCCAATAGGGCTAACTGAGGCTTTATTAAAACTACATAACCCATACAAGCGGTAATTTGGGCCAAAGGGCAATGCACATATAGATGGCTAGTTAGCTATTTCTAGGGCTAATTTCTAAGCTAACGTGAGTGACTTTAAAATAATATCACGGATGAAACGTTTGTTAAGTTACTGAATGATTTGTTTCGATTGTTTCCAAGTTATGATTTTCCCAGAGAGCCTGTTGTGATCAATATGATTTATCAGCTGCCTCCCTGACTGCCAAAGCCTGTTGGCTAGTTATGCAGCTAACGTTAGCCAAAACCACGACCATCTCGACGCGGTCTTGCCTTTCTTTTAAAATAATGTTGTATGTTAAAATTAATCATTAAACGGCCATGTAATCGCTACGGCCACGCAGTACAAGTTAGTAATCAAATATCTGAAACTTAACCCGTAGCTACAAACAATACAGGGGGGCAAACCGCTAACGTTACCCAGGAAATTCATGATCCACTCGTTACGAAGTCAATGAATCTCTGAAAAGTCCATAGTTAAAGTATCCGAAATGTGTCGCCATTGATTAGATCTAAGTTTTATAATCGTTACTTAGTTTCTTATCTTTTAACAGATCGACTACTAGAAATTTCAGTAGGCGTATCGCCTTCTTAAGTAGTCTTACTGGATGCGTTATTTGTCAGTGCCTTCAGTTACAATCAGGCACAAAGTTAATTTTGAATTGTGAATACACTATACTGTACTGGTGCATTCAGACAGAAATATCCATGTCCCCCTCTACTGTTTCATCTTTTCTTGGGATCACTTTCAGCACACCAGCTGCTTATTACTGCTATTAGCACTAGCTCTTTTGGACTATCACGTGAAAAGTTTCATGATAATAAGGCTATTGGAGTTTTATTTACTCTTATTTCTCATTCTGTAAGCACAGCATTTTGTTTCAATAATGTCTGAAACAGATCTAGTGTACACATTTCCATTTTAGGAGAGTCTTGTTCGTGTCCCAAATTCAATACTGCATCTTCCAAAGTCTGTTTCAGTAAGACTAGCCAAGTAGCCTATATTCATGCACCCCTAATCAAATGTATTTTTCATCTTCACTGGCAGAATGTCAGAAGGGGACAGTGTTGGGGAGTCAATCCATGGGAAAACATCTGTAGTCGCTGCCTTTTTCACACGGATTGGACAGGTATGTGTCTATCAATTAGATCATATGTATATAATTAAAGTAATTGGGGTTAAATGATTTGATGCTTTGGCCTAAACACTGGATTACATATATTATGACCAGTCTATTTACCTTACTAACACATGTTTGTGTATTGTAAATATTCAGATTTTCTGCTTAAATGCTAAATGGGTGTCAATTAAAGTCACCATTTGTCACAGTGGCAATCTTCTCCAGTGCAGTACTTTTTCTACTTTTCAGTAAAATATTTCCAACCACACATTCTTCTCCTTTCTTGTAGGTAAAATAATCACTCTTAGTAGTACAAGCTTTGTACTAGCTTTGTACTCAGCAGTGGTATCAGTGCTGATTTATCCAATTGTATTGGTCAGTCAGGCAGATAAAGGCATGGGTTCAAGGGTTAGGGGATACTTGAATTAAAATATATTTATAGTAAGGAGAAATGAGGGCAATGATTAGATGCTCCGGTGTCACTGTATCTCCCTGAAGTGAAAGTGAATGTTTTTTGGAAGCTCTGCAGTGTTTTATCTAAGGTTGTGTCTTACTTGTTCATAAGTGATATTCTCTACCTCTGCTGGCTACATTTTCTTTTTTTGCAACAGGTCTATCAGTCATGGCTAGACAAGTCAACGCCATTCTATGTAATGCGATGGGCAGCCACTCTACTACTTACTGCTGTCTACATGATCAGAGTGTACATACTACAGGTAATTGTTTATTTAATCTTTTTTCAATATACTTTATTGCCTGGGGAAGTCAGCAAATGTAAGGCATAGTTGTAATAAATGCAACACCGTTACTGACGCAACAATATTCACTTGCCCTGCAATGTCCAATTTTTGGAGAAAGATTGGCATAGGAGACGCTACAAGAGGACAGTGACTGTACATCTTTATTTGTTTTGTTTCTCACCTGTCTAATATGTAATGTGTGTTTAACATTTAACTACTCGCCTGCTCTGTTTCCATGAATATGTTCTTGCTCATTTGTGTACTGAATTTTCACTAACAGAGATGCACATTCATGTTCACTGGCTGCTCAGAAAGCCTTTTAATGTGGGGATGTTCCTTATGTTGCAGGGTTGGTATATAGTAACATATGCTTTGGGAATCTACCATCTCAACCTGTTCATTGCTTTTCTATCGCCAAAAGTGGATCCTTCACTGCTTGACGAAGGCAAGTTGACTCAATTAAATCTGATCAGTTTTTAGTAAGGTGGTGATGTTGTGTACTTACTCAGTTATCTTTATGGTTGTTACCTGCCTGTTCTTTTAGGAGTTTTACTCGTCACACATGTTTAATATCAAAGATACTAAGAATGCTTTCATACACCACACAATGTATGTAATGCTTTGTTACAAAAGCTTTCAAGGATAGATGGATAGATGATAGATAGATAGATAGATAGATAGATGGATATACTTAGAAATGTTTAGTTGGAAGTATGTAACATTTCTTAACACGGAGATCGATGGATCCAAACAAAGAAAAGAGCACTACACCCAAAAAGACACATTTGTCATAACATCCAAGGACATAACATGTCATAGTGCCAGCCACACTGTTGATTAACAAATGATCTGTCTGAAGTAAAGTGCAAACACATCCCAGCAGTGTCTGCTTATTCTGCTGTTCATTTCGCTTTTGTGGCCTCAATATGTTTTTCCTTTTTATACATTAATTGTTATTATACAGATTCAGACCTGTGTCGGTTCCACAGTAATTGGGTCTTTTCAAGAAAAGAAAATATAAACACAATTGTACTTTTGATCAAATAGTGTTTATTTTATGTTTTGGCAGCTACACTGTTGGTCTTAATGCTGATTGAATATTACACCTTTTTATTAAACATTACATCACCATGACACCCATCTCTCCTGCAGATGAGGGCCCGTCCCTTCCCACCAAGCAGAACGAGGAGTTCCGCCCTTTCATCAGGAGGTTGCCTGAATTCAAATTCTGGTGAGTCCAGCTCATGGCCACGCCATCGGTCAACGTCGTCCAGAGGGATTGCAAATTATATTCTTTAGAATGACCTGTGTGTTCGATGTTTAAATCATGCAAAGCTTATTTGTTGAAGAGGGAGCATTTTAGCATTAACCAAACGTATTGAGTTAATCTGTGTATTTGCTTGTGAGCCTGTGATCTTACGTCCTCAACTTAATCTCTACTTCATCCCTGTCATCCATCGATCATCTTTATAACATTAACGTCTTTAAAAAGACATTAAATATAAAAACGGATTATACTCTTGTAAACCTTGACGCAACATTCACTGTAAAAGTTAGTCTTTGAGCAGTGTCAGACATTATAAAAATTGTGTGTCGTTAAAAATTCTACTAATTGACCATAAAATCCACATTTCTCTGTTCTACTATTTAGTTTTTTGTTAAACCTAGCATGTGTGCCATGTGTTCATGCAAACTATCTTTCCTCTAAAACAGGAAGAGGAAGATGGTTTTGCATCAGTCATGCAGCTGGCATTTGCCTATTGTGTGAAAAGATCATCTTTGTTTCTTCTTTCCATGTGATTCAAATAAATGAGTGTTTTTGAAATTTGATCTGAGAGAATAAGATGCATTAGAATACAGTAAGATATTAAGTTCAGTCAACATCTTTTGTTCATATTGACAAGTGTCAAATTTTGTTTTCAACTTATCCTGCTTTTTCCAATATGGATTTACTCATAAACTCATAAATTCCTTCGTCAAACGACTCTCCCCACATTAATTGCCAAACTAAATATACTTGTGTGTATAGACATGCTTGACACATTCAGTAAATGACTGTGGGTTCAAGCTCCCTCAATGTCACAAATGTGGTTACACAGTTTTAACCGTTTCTTTTCTTGTCAGGCATTCGGCGACAAAAGGCATCGTCATCGCCATGATTTGCACATTTTTTGAAGCCTTCAATGTGCCAGTGTTCTGGCCTATACTTGTAATGTACTTCATCATGCTCTTCTGCATCACCATGAAGAGGCAGATCAAGGTAAGAAAGTATACATTGACTGACATGCATGCACTGCCTACATTGACACTGCAGCTGAATACCTGTTACTAATTCTCCTCTTTTTCTACCTCACCTTCTCTAGCATATGGTCAAGTACAGATACCTGCCCTTCACACACGGGAAGAGGACATACAAAGGCAAGGACGAAACAGGGAAACCTTTTGCTAGTTAAAATCTCCCACATACCCTTCCCCTCCTTCTCATTTTAAATTAATCGGTCACATCTAGTGGGGAATGACAAAGGGTTAATGAGTTTTTTTCTTCTTTTTTTTTTTTGTGAGCGGGACAGTAACATGAAAACATAACATGAAAAATACAAGTTTTCATATGAGCAGCATGGCTCAAATTAGCCTTTTGTCTATTAGGGATTAGGGTTCTTTTTTTCCGAGGAGCCAGATCCTCATTTTTTAGGATAGGTCTGCATTTATTCAGTAGTTGGTGAGACTCAGTGCTGCCTTTTGCCTTTTTAAACCCAGTGGGGTAAGTATAAAGCCACCAAGAAGGAACCACACTGAAAAAAAGTTGCAGTGAAATTAGTGATTTTTCTTTGTTTATTATTATTATTATTTCAATGATGGTGATTCCAGTGCATCTCCTTCTCCCAAGTGAAATAAATCTGCCAACTTTTGATTAATATATTGGTACTTACTTATTTGTAACACGTTCTATATTGAAAGCCAGTAGTGTTAGGGAAAATAACATGATAGTGTGTAAGATGAAATCTGAAGGAAACGCAATCTTCAAGTTTAATCATTTCATCGTTTGTGATAAAAGTGCGCGGCTGCTCTGGCCCACAAGTGTTTTGGCCAGTTGTCCTCTGTACTACATGCAGACACTTCGGAGAAATTAGTCACATTTCACTTGAATATGCATTCATGAGAGGCAGAAAAACACGCATCATAATTCATCAGTTGCAATGATTACACTCGGCACAAACAATGTTTGATTTTTATCTCGAAATTGGCAACTAACACAATTCTTTGTATTACCTGATTCTCACTAGCATAGCCAGTGGAGCAAGCGTCAATATGGATGATTAACAGGGAAACTTCAGCCACCCACCACATCATTGAATGCATAATTCAAAGCGAGTGTCGCTAATCCCAACCCATTTAGTCTCCTGTAGCCTGTAGTCTACATTTTTTAAGTCAGTTCTTTCTACTTTAGAGCCTTTGTAGAGTTTAACAGATGGGATTCTGTGTCGTTGAGCACCCCTCTAAACCAAATGATTTTGCATTCAACTTGAAATGGCATGTCAATTAATTCATTTGAAATCAGATCTTTACACCATATGTGCATAATTATTCAAAATATACTTTGTCTTCAAATGCACAACCAGTATTCAAATCCAATTCATAACGAGGTCTAATCCGAGATAATAGTCGAAGCAATTACATGTTTAATCCAACAACCTTTTGTCTTTGAAACATTTACCCATCTGGGTTTCAAAGCCTGGGGTCAATTCAATTTGTGTAGACTAGCTGTTGTAGTGCTTTATAATCTGTGTTTACTTTGAAAAACATTGTGGTAAATATAGTCATTCCAAGCAAACTTTTGTTCTCTTTCTTTTGCAGAGGAAACATAAGAAAAACAGAGATTGAGAGCTTTTATTATAACAAATGGATGAAGTGGGTGGCGATCACACTTTCTTTTCTATAAACCTGTTGATTTTCTTTCTCCATTTTTATCCGACTGCTGGGGATTATCTGTCATTACTAAACTTTGATCAGAACTGTAGTAAGGGATCAAAACATTTTCCTGTAAAAAGTTTGTGTTTCAAGGGTTGTCTGGAGGATTTGTATGTGTGTGTATATATATATATTTTAAAATATGAAATTATTTTGAGATTATTTTTATTTTTGTTTTTCTTCCAACCACCATACATACTGTTTCCAAGTGTTTAAATCCATTTCAGTTAAAATTAATGAAAGCAGAACTGGTTAATTGGGTTCTAGATTTGATGAATTAAATATGTTTCTCATGGATTGCATGTTTATTGTTTTCTTGTGCTACAGTTATAAACAGAAACTTGATTTTAATAACTTAAGTGTAATTTTTTCACTCCAAATGCTATTAAAGAGGCTGTGTCCCTTCAAACAGTACATAGTTGTCTCTGCCTCATATTTTATAGATATTGGGGAGAGTTAAAGGACAAACAACAAATTTGAGCTGGCTCGAGGTGTCTATTTCCTAAAGTTGACTCCCTTTCAGTATAGTTCATAATTTCCACATACATTGATAATATGAAATGCAAGAACAAGACGATGAAAATGAATATGAACACGAATTAACTTCTACTCCACCCCTCCCTGACCATAGACCCAATTGTATTATTTTTTAGGGGGTGCAGGGGATCTTTTAGGAGAGATGGAAGGTCTACAGTACACAGCCACATAGAAATGATATACATCATCTGTAGAACAATTTAAGATGCAGCTCAGCACTTTGTATGTAAACATTGTGTTTTGGTTATGTTGAAAGTTTAGAGTGTATAAGGGCTCAGCACATTATGATAAAAGTATGGTGGTCATTCTCATTCTGTCTCGTAAATTCTTGCAGCAAGATTTAAGCTTTTTTTTTTACCATTTAAAACAAATTGGTCTAAAATCCCTCAAATAGCACATGAAGACACCAAGACCTCGCGGAACACCATATAAAAAATCGATGTTGTGATTTGCTATAAAAAATGAGACATTGAGACTTCTGCAAGAAATGTATTGGATGGGAAGATCAGATGGCGAGGACTACTGTCCTGGAAACTGCTCAGAACCCCCGTTGTGGTCAATGTACATACTATAGGAAATCCATACATCATCTGAATCACAGGTCCCTAGTTTGTGGCTGTCGAGTTTCGGAGCTACTCCATATGTATAAAATTGAGTTACATATTAAATTGGGCGTACAATTAAATGTAGGGCCGCCTAAATTGCCGTAGCTAAGTTCGCTTTTATGGATAGGTGCCGCACAGAGATTCACGTGCAACAGCAGGGTTGTAAATTAGCACCAGTAAAATATGCAAGTGGCTGCTAGATTTGCTTCACTCACCAGACCAAAAAAACAAGAATATTCTATTGAGTGCCAGAATTTATTTGAAATCCAAAACAGTTAGACTATCATCAATGTTTTGTTTTTTTTACGAATAAGTCCGATTTATATTTGCTAATATTTTGGTTTCATGTTCCTGTAATTTGCAATTTCAGACATTTACATTTTTGAAGAAAAGAAATCAAGACATTATCAAACAACAATTTGGCGTACCATCTGCAGTAACTCTGAGGACCCTCTAAGGGTCACGGACCTCCTGTTGAAGACTCATGTCCTACAGTTCACCTGCATGGGACTAGCATAAAGCGGTCCCCCAGTCCCTGCCGTTTGAAAACACCCCACAGTGTTATCGTGCGACCACCATGCTTCACCGTTGGGATGGTATTGCGAAGGTGATGAGTACCACCTGGTTTTCTCCAGACTTGACGTTTAGAATTAAGGCCAAACTGTATAATTTAGTTTTATCAGACCAGAGAATGTTGTTTCTCATTGTCTAGGGCTTTATGTGTCGTTCACTAATAGCAGGGCTATGTTGTTCATTTTGTCATAAAAGCACCAAATCTCGCCAAACATACTGTATATAGTATATAATATTTATATTTATTATATATTTATACGAAATCTGGATAAAGGGTCATTGCATATTGACATTCTGATGACCATGGCTGTCTGCGATTACTTGCATAGAACACTTTGGCCATTTCCAAGCTGTCGTTTCCATGTTTTCAGCACCATAAATAATCTTTACATTGTGGGCGTGCGTAGTAATGAGGAGACGATAGACAAGTTGTCAAGTCGAACGTTTACTTCCCAACATGAACAGCGATACAGCGGCAGTAGTCAAGCCTCCACCCACAACAGTCACGACAGGTAAAACAATAACAACCCCTGGTTGCTCACTTCCATTAACCCTTAACCTTTCCCAGAAAGCTCCTGGGTTACCTGTCTTAAAGGAGACGTGTCTCCTCTCATAATGTTCAATGAATGTCTGTGTCCCAAGTGGGTCACCACACAGGCCCCCCCAGAATTCACTAGAACTGAAACAAGAACCTACACAACCGAACAGTCAAAAGTGAAAGGGCCCACCCGGCGGTGGGCGGAGTGGGCGTCCAAACCGACTGCGCTTCACCAGTGAAGGTGCAGGGATGGGGGACTTGACCCGTCCAACAGGGGCCAGTGCAGGGCTTGAGGTGCGCACTGGTGGGTCAGGGTCCCGGGGCCTGGCAGGGGGGCGACCACGCCGCGGGGGCACGGCCAACTCAACCGGCCTGTCCAGGTCCAAATGGGCAGGTTTGAGACGGTCCACCGAGACCCGCTCCGACTTCCCCCCCTTGTCCACCAAAAAGGTTTTCGGCCCTGCCTCCAGTACGCGAAAGGGGCCGTCATAGGGAGGCTGCAAGGGAGTACAGTGGCCATCATGGCGTATAAAAACATAGGTGGCCGACTGAAGATCCTTGGGGACATAGGACGGAGGGAGGCAGTGGTGAGAAGTGGGGATAGGAGCAAAGTCACCAGCGCTGTGCCGGAGCCCCGTTCGTTGTAATGTAGCAGACCAGGGAGCCGCAGCAACCGGGAGAAACTCACCCGGGACCCGAAGCGGCTGGCCGTAAACTAGCTCCGCAGACGAGGCATGGAGGTCCTCCTTGGGGGCAGAGCGGAGGCCGAGCATGACCCATGGGAGTCGGTCAACCCAGCCGCTGTCCGTGAGGCTGGCCCGCAGAGCAGTTTTCATGGAGCGATGAAACCGCTCGCAAAGCCCGTTGGCCTGTGGGTTGTATGCTGTGGTGCGGTGGAGTTTCACCCCCAGGCTCTCAGCGACAGCAGTCCAGAGCTCGGACGTAAACTGGGAGCCTCTGTCAGAGGTGAGGTCCGATGGTGTTCCAAAACGGGCCACCCAAGATCCGACAAACGCCCGAGCCACGTCTGCAGACGTGGTTGATGACAGTGGAACCGCTTCTGGCCACCTGGTCGTCCTGTCCACCATAGTGAGGAGGTGAGTGAACCCCCGGGAGGGGGGCAGGGGGCCCACAAGGTCTACGTTCACGTGATCAAAACGCCTCTCGGGCACGAGAAACGGTGCCAAGGGGGCCTTTGTGTGACGGTGCACCTTGGAACGCTGGCACGCCACACAGGAGCCAGCCCAGCTCTTGACATCCTTCCAAAGGCCAGGCCAGACAAACTTAGCCCCCACTAGCTTAGTGGACGCCTTCACGCCTGGGTGCGAAAGGCTGTGAATGGCATCAAAAACTCGGCGCCGCCAGCTAGTGGGAACCATAGGTCGGGACTGACCCATGGAGACATCGCAGAGGAGTGTGGTGTTGACGTCATCAAACTCCACATCCTCTAACCGCAGCCCAGTGGTGGCTGTCCGGTAGGCCTGCACTTCCATGTCAGTGGCCTGGTCGGCAGCCATGCCAGCATAGTCAAGGCCTAAATGGACGGCCGCCACCACAGGTCGAGAGAGGCAGTCGGCGACCAAATTGTGCTTTCCGGCTACGTGCTGTATGTCTGTGGTGAACTCTGAAATAGCAGAGAGGTGGCGCTGTTGGCGGCCAGACCACGGCTCGGCAGGACTTGGCCATAGCAAACGTCAGTGGCTTGTGGTCCACAAAGGCGGTGAAGCGTCGGCCCTCAAGCAGAAACCTGAAGTGCCGAATGGCGAGAAAGAGACCTAGGAGCTCCCGGTCGAAAGTGCTGTAGTTCTTCTCGCTGTCACGTAGCTTGCGGCTGAAAAAAGCGAGTGGCTGCCAGGCACCACTCACCCACTGTTCAAACACCGCCCCCACTGCATAGTCGGAAGCGTCAGTCGTGAGGGCAATCGGGGCCGTGGGAGACGGGTGGGCCAGTAAAGCAGCGCTGGCCAGCGCAGCCTTGGCGTCGTCAAAGGCTATGTCCCTATCAGGGGACCAGTCCACATCTGCAGTTCTGCTTTTTACCCCGCAGCGCGTCGTACAGGGGCTGCATGAGGTGAGCTGCGCGGGGAATGAACCTATTATAAAAGTTCACCATGCCCAGGAACTCCTGCAGGGACTTAACGGTGCGGGGGCGTGGGAAACTGGCGACGGCATCCACCCTGGCGGGGAGTGGAACGGCTCCATCCGGCGAGACAAGGTGTCCGAGGAAGTTGATGGATGGCACACCAAACTGGCACTTTGCTGGGTTAACTGATAAGCCCGTGAGCACTGAGCCGCTCGAACAGCTGCCGGAGGTGTGTCAGGTGCTCCTCTGCACAGGCACTGGCTACGAGAATGTCGTCTAAATAAACAAACAAGAACAGGCATTTCTCGCAGTACACAGTCCATCAGCCTCTGGAATGTTTGTGCCGCCCCCTTGAGTCCGAAAGGCATCCGCAGGAACTCAAAGAGCCCAAACGGCGTAATGACTGCAGTCTTCGGCACGTCCTGTGGGTGGACTGGTACCTGGTGGTAGCCACGCACCAAGTCCACCTTGGAGAAGATGGTTGCTCCCTCGAGGTGGGCGGAAAAATCTTGGATGTGTGGGATGGGGTACCGGTCGGGGGTCGTAATGTTATTCAGGCGGCGGAAATCCCCGCAGGGGCGCCAATTACCGTCAGCCTTCGTCACCATGTGCAAGGGAGAGGCCCACGGGCTGTCAGAGCGGCGCACGATGCCAAGGCGCTCCATGGCCATGAACTCCCCCTTGGCGATGGCGAGTTTAGCTGGGTCGAGGCGTCGAGCGCGTGCGTAGACCGGGGCGCCGTCCGTGACGATATGGTGCTCTACTCCGTGCTTGGCAACCGCTGACGAAAACGTAGGCGTGGTGAGGTCCGGAAACTCTGCAAGGAGGCGTTGATACGAGTCTCCGGAGGCAAGCATGTTGGACAGGCCGAGCGTTCCCGCACCTCCGGGCGTGCACAAGTATGTAGCGAACGAAACAGCATCGATGAGTCGACAATTCGTAACGTCCACCAGTAGGTGAAAGGCACACAGAAAATCAGCGCCCAGGAGGGGAACCGACACCGCGGCCATGATGAAGTCCCAGCCAAAACGCCGCCCGCCGAAACTCACCTCCACGTACCTGGTGGCGTAGGTGCGTATAGGTGTGCCATTCGCGGCGTCCATCGGGGGGCCGTATCCGCCAGCCATGGTGTCCGCAGCCGATGCAGGGAGGATGCTGCGCTGAGCACCCGAGTCGACCAGCAGCCGCCGGCTCGACACCTCGTCCTTAATAAACAACAGCCTGCTGTCCCCGCCAGCGCTCATGGCCGTTAACGAGCGCCGGCCCTGGCGTTTCCCTGGTTGCTGAAAGTGCATGGCGGGCGACACTGTTTGGCTTTGGTTCCAAACCTGTTGTGGTAGTAACATAGTCCATTGTCCCGTTGGCGATGGGCAGCCGCTGCGGCGGTGCCCGCTGTGTCCTCCAGCAACGGGTCCGGGGTCTGGGCGGGGAGCAGCGCGTGCGCAAAATTCTGCCGGCTGGCGAGAAAGATCCTGTCGGCCTCAGCAGCCAGCGCGCGATAGTCCTTAGTGAAGGAGAGTGGAGAGCTGGCGAGCGCGGTGCGCACAGGCGCCGGGAGCTGGCGCAGAAAAATGTGGGTAAACAGAAAAGCGGGATCCGCCGAGCCCAAAACAGCCAACATCCTCTCCAGCAACTCGGACGGTTTGCTGTCGCCAAGTCCGGTGAGCGACAACAGACGGTCCGCCTTCTCCATCTCCGACAGCTCGAATGTTCTTAAAAGGAGCATTTTGAGAGCAATGTACTTGCCGTCCGTCGGTGGATCCTCCAGCAGCCCCATCGCCCGTGCCGTTGTCGCGGCATCCAGCGCCGCTACCACATGAAAGTATCTGGTAGCGTCCTGAGTTATCCCTCTCAGTTGGAACTGGGCTTCAATGTGTTGAAACCACGGCCGGGGGCTGTGCTGCCAGAACTCAGGCAACTTGATCGTTGCGGCGTAGACGTTAGCCAGAAATCCTGCCGGCGCTGCATTACCGTTTGCTTCAAACATGCTTTCTCTCAGGGTCACCAATGTGGGCGTGCGTAGTAATGAGGAGACGATAGACAAGTTGTCAAGTCGAACGTTTACTTCCCAACATGAACAGCGATACAGCGGCAGTAGTCAAGCCTCCACCCACAACAGTCACGACAGGTAAAACAATAACAACCCCTGGTTGCTCACTTCCATTAACCCTTAACCTTTCCCAGAAAGCTCCTGGGTTACCTGTCTTAAAGGAGACGTGTCTCCTCTCATAATGTTCAATGAATGTCTGTGTCCCAAGTGGGTCACCACAACATACTATTTAAAGTGAGAAATAGGTTTTATTAGAATGTATCGCAATAATAATTGAATCCCCTGCCGCCACAATGGACTTAACTTAAGGTTCCGAATGACGTGCCAAGCCCTGTGGCCCCGAACGGCAACCCCAGCAACCCACTTGCCCCGAGCTCACCCCACTGTCAAGGTGATGGAGTGGGGTCAGGGCGTGGCCCAGATAGTAGATAGTGGTAGTTGGTTGAAATGGGCTTCCTGTAGCACAGGCCCAAGCGACAATGCCAACACGCTCACCTTGGGGAAACCCCGCCACAAAACACCAGGGACAGAGTGACAGGGGGCAAACTAGGCAGAGTTTGATCGTCTTTTTTGCCGTCCACGACAGGGCTGATCCGAGGACCTCACTCCACCAGTAGTAGTAACAACGGGTGGGATGTACAGAGGGCAGGGACTTAATCAACGCAACCTTATAACCACTACTTACTGTGAATTCCTTGTTGATGGGAAATAATTGCAATCCCCAAGACCTATCACAAGTGGGCTACAGTTGGTTACCCATGCCTCCTTGCAAAGGGTAGACACATGCTGATCTACTCAGTGTGGCGCGCGTTCAGCCCAGGAAAACAAAGCGCATCGCAGACCTCTTACTTCTGAACGACACTTGTCCCTCTAATAAGTTGGACGCCGACCGCATGCCGGAGTCTCGTTCGTTATCGGAATTAACCAGACAAATAGTTCCACCAACTAAGAACGGCCATGCACCACCAATCTGGTTGGCAGTGCCCAGTTTATCTTGTTTGCAGGCTGTAAATTAGAAGATGTTAGGATGTTGGACACCCTGTGTCTTTTAGCAGAAACCTTTTATTAGGACATATTTAATTAGTCACCACCAGCAGCACAATCTTGATTATGTGACCTGCAATAATACAAACACCACGGATTGAGTACTACATTAGTCAGAAAGATCGTGTTATATTTTAGAAATAATTAATTCTACGAGAACAACTAGTACTACTCTTTCTTGTACTATAGTACTTGTACTTGTATTAATACTCCACTACTCCTACTAAAACTAAAGTTATTATATTCACCAATGAGACATCAGCATTCTACAGAATTATAGGTGTTTTACTTCCATGCTTCTGTACTTTTCGAATAAAAGAACAAATCCAACCCCACATCTGTGCCTTAACACAATCATGTCACTTTCTAAATGCACTGTACATCCGTAGGGACAGTGAGTGTAGAGGATTTTTGCATGCTGATTTGTGTATTCTCCTCCAAGGTAGGTATTTATGACAACCCCGAAGTTCACATCAGATCAGTAATCGTTGACTGCCATGATGAAACATTTTCTGGTTTCTCTGTGTCTCCTGGGAACTTGTCTACATGTCTCGTCTCAATGCACTGTCCCAGCCTCAGAGTTTCAGCTGAAAGGAGATTATTTGTTGGGTGGACTTTTTGATATTCATCATGATAGTGCCCCTGTTACTCATGACAGACCAGAAGCCATCAACTGCACCAGGTAAGTCTTTTAACAGCTCTAAGTGGATACCTTCAAAGGTTAAAAATAATGACAAACGCCTGGTATACATGTTTATGTATATAATAAAGAGTTTCGACCTCAAATGTCAGGTCAATGGATATAGATAGCCCAGCTCCAACATAACCAATTGAATGAATTGCTATATTATCAAACTTAAAGTCTTTGTTCCATTAAACTTATGTGAACAGTGAAACAAATTCTCACTTTCCTTCCTCTGTCCACAGTAAACCCTTAATTCATTCAAGTTTTCGGAGGTTTCAGATGATGAGATTCGCTGTAGAGGAAATCAATAACTCCACCAACCTCCTGCCAAATGTATCTCTCGGCTATGAGATATTTGACGAATGCTCAGATACGCACAATTTCCCAGGCATTTTCAACCTCATATCAGTCAACGGCTTGATCCAACCTTGGGGTGAACCTCACAAGAATCTGTCCAAAGTGATGGCAGTGGTCGGTCCTTATACAAGCCCTAAGGCCCTGACTGTAGCCCCACTTTTCATGATGAATCTCATTCCTATGGTAAGCTTTCCAGATAGACCAAGTTATAAAAACAGTTTTATATACATTTTTTTAAATTGATGGGAACTTTTCATTTGGCTTTAAAAAATAATGACAATTTCTCATATTCTTTTAACAGATCAGTTATGGAGCTGCTAGTTCTGTCTTTTCAAGAAAAATGAATTTTCCCTCTTTCTTACGAACAGTGCATCCCAATAAAGACGTCATAGAAGGGATTATTAACATTGTGCAGCACTTCAACTGGCGCTGGGTTGCTTTCCTTTACATTAATGATGCTTATGGCATTGATGGCCTGGAATTATTCTTGAAGAGGATTAAGGAAACTGAGATCTGTGTGGCGTACACCAAAGGCCTCAATCAATATACAGATCACTACCAAGTATTCAAACAGATACAGGCACAGAAGATAAGTATCCTTATTGTTTTTGCTCCTGAATGGACTGTTGCAGCTCTCATTACGTCAGCAATCAAACAAAATGTCACCAACAAAGTGTGGATAGCAGGGGATGCATGGTCCTTAAACAAGAAGCTCCGCAAGATGACAGGAATCAAAAATATTGGAACTGTAATTGGGGTTGCTGAACCAGCACTAATAATACCTGGTTTCAGTGATTTTATCTATTCCTCCAGAAGCCAGACTCATTGTGAAAATGCAGAACAAAATATGTTTTGTAATCAAGTTTGCAACTGCAGCAGCATGAGTGCAGAAGATGTCATCGCTGCAGACCCATCTTTTAATTTTCCTGTTTATACTGCTGTATATGCCATCGCTCATGCCTTGCACAACGCATTGCAATGTGGATCTGGCAGATGTTATGACAATATTACAGTGCACCCATACATGGTAAGTACACACATAATCTAAGAAATGCACTTAATTTATTCTCACCATCTAATTGTTGGACATTTATTTTTCTGAAGTTTATCTTACAGGAAAAACTATTTGAAAGTGACCAGAGATAACACAAACAACTGGTCTGTCTTGTTTAGTTATGAAATATGAGATGTAAACAAAGTCATTAAACTTCAGAATACGGAAATCAGATGATAGATCTGCTGATGGCTTCCAGTTGGATACTTTAAATAGAGCAATGTTTCAGTCTCAAAGAGATCTTTGTCTTTCCTAAACTTTTTGTGAGACATTTAAATCTCATTAGATCTGTGTGATGTTGAAACATGTCTGTAATTTAGATATAATTTAAGTGTGAGCTACCAGCAATTAGCAAAACTTGCGTCTGATTCTGCCATCAGCATTGAGTTGGTTGATCCTGCACCTGGATGAGCGTGCTCTCTACTCTTATTACCTTGAAAACACTGCCTTGGTAAAAACCTATTTAATTTCCACCTCATCATGTTCATTGTGAACACATGAAGTAATCTGAACTTTGTGTACCCACATCAGGTTCTAGCAGAGCTGAAGAAGTCACATTTTACACTTTTAAACCAGAGTATTCGGTTTGATGAGAACGGTGACCCCAACTACGGATCCTATTCCATAGTTTACTGGAACAACCGTGGTGATGCAGAGGAGATCGGCTCTTTTCATTTTCCCCCATCACTCCATTTCTCCATCAACAACAGCAAGATCCAGTGGTACACAAACGGAGAAGTAAGTTGTTTTACCTACCTAGAGTTTATACGCTATATATTGTGTGTGTATATATATATTTGCACAAAGAAGTATTTATTTAGTAAATGCTGTGACGGGCAAAACACAATATCAGGAACATCAAACGATGGTGGTTGTTTATGATGTCATTTGCAGGTACATCTATAAATAATACTCTATGTTGATTACATATTACAAACCCTGTTCAGAATTTGAAAACGCTGTTTAGGCCTAAATGCTGCCACTCCTCCATCATTTAACTTCACCTCTGACAGTGTTGTCTTGCACTTTACTCCTTGCTCTCTGCATTTAATTTTCTGCTAAATAATTGTCTTGTACAGGCGCCTACTTCAGTGTGTTCCCCAGAATGCCGTGCAGGATTTACAAAAAGGTTTACTGGAACCCACAAATGCTGCTTCGATTGTGAAATCTGTTCAACTGGAACTTATGTCAACATCACAGGTAAATTATTATACATGAGGAAGAAAAGGAGTAAAAGCAGTGCTGTTGTTCTGGCCTTGGAGCTAATTTCAGATGTTCAGTTGCACACGCTTATTAAACTAGAGCGATATATTATTCGTATTGTAACAATTACCTTTAGCAAGTTTGACATGAAGTAAAAGCTCATGGAGAAAACAGTTTCAAAAATGAAACATCTAACACTTCAAACTGTTTGATCTCTCTTTATCTACAGATTATTTTTTTCAAAAGTGAACCTTAACTTTATTGACAACTTGTCCTTCTTTCATGTAAAACAGGAGATCCCTACAGGTGCATCAGCTGTAAGGAGACAGAATGGTCTGCAGCAGGAAGTACATCATGCAACCTGCGGGTGGTGGAGTACGTCCCATTCACAGACACTGGGGCTATACTGATCATGGTCGGGGCCTGGGCCTTGGTGGGCCTCACACTAGCCGTGTCCGTTCTCTTTGCCATCAACTACAACACACCTGTTGTCAGATCTGCTGGGGGACCAATGTGCTTCCTAATCTTAGGCTGCCTCAGTCTGTGTAGTCTTAGTGTGTTCTTTTACTTTGGTAAGCCAACAATTGCCTTTTGTATCTTAAGGTACTTACCATTCCTCTTGTTCTACACCGTTTGTCTCTCGTGTTTTGTTGTGCGCTCTTTCCAAATTGTTTGCATTTTCAAAATAGCCGCCAAGTTCCCCAAACTCCACAGTTGGTGGATGAAATATCATGGACAATGGCTGGTCATTGCTGTGGCATTTGTTATTCAGGCACTCTTACTTCTCTTTGGATATTCTTTTGCCATCTCAAAGCCCTACAAAGATACATTTGGGTACCCAGACAAAATCATACTTGGTTGTGACATTGATCTCAAAGCGTCCTCTGGTCCTTTGGTTTTACTTTTATCTTTGTGCTTCCTTTGCTTTATTTTCTCTTACATGGGAAAAGACCTCCCAAAAAATTACAATGAAGCCAAAGCAATAACCTTCTGCCTGCTCCTGCTGATCCTCACCTGGATCATCTTTGCTACTGTAAACGTGCTTTACCATGGCAAGGACATCCAAACACTAAACGCTCTGGCAGTACTCTCCAGTCTCTACTACTTTCTGTTGTTTTATTTCCTCCCAAAATGCTACATCATCATTTTTCAATCGTACAAAAACACTCAGGAGTATTTCCAAGGTCTGATTCTGAATTATACCAAAACAAATAGCCAGTAATAGCTTGAAGTAAATGTGTTACTGTACAGAATACAGAATAACTTATGTAATTCAAGCTTCGGGATGGTTGGCATCTCTTAGTCGTACTCAGAGCCTCTGACTTCTTAAACTATGTTAAGACTAAGAGTCTACAGTGGGGTGACTCGACACACCGGTCTTTATTGGCCTGTCCCCAGCTGGAGCTGTCCCTGGAAATGTCCCCACAGAAATAATTTGCAAAAAAGACCTGGGAGCAGGGCCTGGCAGTCCATTTCTCAATCGCGTTGTGCTCGTTTTGGCCAACAGAGGGGGCTCCTCGCTATAGCAGCTTGGTATCACTCTTGTTCTTCAACTACTCTTTTTCTACTAACTACTTGCTAGTATTTGAGAAAACTGGTGTGAAAAAAATAGCGGTTCATATCGGACAGTTCTGTCTTAAAGCTGTTATAGCTGTAATATAGCTGTTTTCTCAGTGTGTCAGTCTGGTAGTGTGGCTCGTCCGCCATCAATGTCTTGTATGTATACATAATCATATACATTGTATTGAACCATTGAAGTTTGACCTTTTTTTTTAATAAATCGTCTTCATAACAATAGCTGATGAGTTCTAAGATTGACTCTCATGTGACTAATGCATCCTTCAAAAATGTGAAATATATGGTCAACAGACAGCAATAATGGGAGCATGTTTTAAGATTACTTTCTAAAATATCTTGTTGTCATCATTTACACAATGACAGGATTTCAGTATCTCCTAAAATTTAATTTAACATGTCCTTAGGATTGGGATGCTGTATAATAAATTTAGGAAGATTTATATTAATATGTAAAATTCAGTATATTAATATAGTTATATTACATCTTTGAGATACTGTATATTCTTTACTCCCAAAGAAAAACAATTTTCTCCAAAAGGCAAGCTTAACCTCTCTGCTCATTTAACTGCTTTTACTGTAAAGGGTTAAAGAGCATGAGAGGAGTTGATGTGATGACTGGCTATTAGGCTAATACTGGAGGGCCATCCCAAATCTCAATCTTTATCAAATTAATGTTTAAAAAGGTTGCACATAGGCTAGACCAAGCCAAAATCTGGTTAACATTTAAGTTTGTCTAATACTTTGAATTATTACAAAATTCTTGGAAAACTAATGACACTCCCACCAGCATCAGGTTTTGTTAATGTGTTTTTGGTCTGTGGTTAGCACAAGCTACAGAGATTTTCATGTTTTGTTCTACAACACAACATAAATACCCCACTCCTGAAATGTGAAGCTTTTACTTGTTTAAAACTGTGGTTGCTAACAATGTTATCACCTAGAAAACTTATGTACTAAATGTTGGGGTTTGTTAAGTCATGTGACCATGGTGTAGCATAACGTTAGCTTTTTACTTCTGGCGATTGCATTTACGCTTAAAAGAAATCATAAAATAATTATGGGCAAAGCATTTCAGAAATGGAGAGAAAAAGTTGCTAATTGTTTAAGCTTCTGCTAACCGTAGCCATAGGCTAAAATGGAACATGTGTGGTTTCTTTTCTGTTCAACGGTCTTTTGAAGTTGCTATAACACTAATGTCAACACATGAAGGCCCCCACCACTTCACTGTGACGCTATCTACAGGCTGGGCTAAAGGCATAACTTCAATAAACTGTGTGACACAATCACTTACATTGTGATTAAAATGACGGTGCAGAATGTCAGTTTTTGTGTTGTACTGATTCAGATTTTGCAGAGTTTGTGTGCACATCTTTGATGTTAATTTTAAATTTAAGATGTAACTCATTACCCTGGAGTAATAAATAAAGACAATTTTGCATTATTGTATACTACCCTTTTTCTCTGTGCCTGTATCAGTATGTTTTGGTATCTTTATTGGCACACGAAGTCCCCATTTTTGGAAATATGTGATTATTTCTTAGTTTAATGTCTTAGTGCAGTTTTCTGTGAGTTCTCAATCCAAAAAAAGAGCATGCAGTACACTTTTGAAATGGGTTGCCCCAGTAAGAATCAAACCTCTCAGCACCAAACTAAATGAAAATGTGCAGTCAGAAGAAGAATCTGATGCATTGGGGACTCCGTCTGTTGTGGTCATTTTCTACTGGTGAATCTGCAGGCTGTTTAAATTGGAGAGTACAGGAGAGGAAATGGTGATGAACTTTGGATGTTCTATCAGTAATATGACCAGACACTTGTTCGATTAGAAGTGGGAAGTGTGACCCTGATGAGTTCTTAAGAGATGTGATGGTGTTTAGAAATGTAGTGCAACTGCCACATGCAGAGAGCTGATTAATAATCGTTTGATTTAGCCTTCCTAATCATACTGGTGCAGATGTTTCTTCTTTACGGACTGCATCTGTCTTTAATTCTATTTTTCTTATAAGGGGCATGTCTGTCAGCAAAAAATATTGAAATATCTGCATGTACAGCAGTTATATAACAGTATAGGTTGCTATGACAGAAATGTCACCACATGATGGCGCCACTTCACTGTGACGCTGTCTACAGCCGAGACTACAGGCACACCTTGTATACTTGTGTAACACACGGTGTGGTTTTAAGTATAAAATTAGGATTCAGAATGTCCGTTTTTGTGCAGATGTTGTACAGATTCAGTAATAAATAAAGACTATTTCTCACGATTGTATGCGACCGTTCTCTCTCAGTGCCTGTATCAGTTTGTTGCTGTGTCCTTATGGACACATGAAGTCTCAATCTTTGGAAATATAATGTAATAAATTCTTAGTTTAATGTCTTACTGCAAATTTCTGTGAGTTGCACTGTTTAATATTTTTCTTTCATCTCAATCCAAAAAAGAGCATGCTGTAAGTGTACACCTTTGAAACGGGTTGCCCCAGTAAGCATTACAGCTCTGCCCCCGTTCCATCTCCTTATACCTATTTCTCTACTTACTCTTACACCCACAAGGTAACATATTACCCATCATATAATATTTTCATATATGATTTCTATCATCATTGTACAATGATACATCTGTAATGACATCACATAGATAGAGATGTGAATACTGATTGTGTTTTGGGGTTTGGGATTTTTTTTATTGACCTTACTTTTCAACCAACTGGTATTAGTTAGCTTTCATATTGTCACTCAATAATGGCATGTGCCAACTGCGTTGCGGTGTGGGTGATGTATACGTTTATTTGACCACGTCTGTTAACAACACGTTCTATGCACTGATCCGTTAACTGTAGACTTATCAGCTAAGAATGAGGGGGTACTAACTGAAGTATGGATTTACGCAAACTGCTAACACAATCTTTACAGAAGAACCTGAAACCAGAAACAAACCTAAAAATATTGGTGTCTATGCCAGTGATAGATCAAAGTAACAAAAACAAAAAACAACATAACACTTGAGCTGACACCAGAGTCTGTGTAGCTCCAAACTGATATCTGTTGATAACAATGTCATTAGGTATTATTAAATATTACATCACCATGACACCCATCTCTCCTGCAGATGAGGGCCCGTCCCTTCCTACCAAGCAGAACGAGGAGTTCCGCCCTTTCATCACGAGGTTGACTGACTTCAAACTCTGGTGAGAGTCCAGCATGGCCTTGACCATCTGTCATTGTCGTCCACAGAGGGATTGCAAATAACCTGTGTGGTCAAAATTGAAGTCATGCAAAGATTATTTGTAAGAGGATGTAGGATTTTAGCATAAACCAAAGATACCTGGTTGAATTAATTAATACATTTGTGTGTATTTGCGTGTGACCCGATGTGATCTTACAAGCACGTCTGTTTTACTTCATCCACAGATCAACTCTTTAGAAAAAACTTTTATTCAATATAAAAACCGTCTCAGTAGCCTTTTGAGGCTTACACTTTGACAGTAATGAGTATTGGTTTAACAGCTTTAAGCAGTTTTACCCGTTGTAAAAAATTTAAAGAAATATGTATAAAGGAGAAACCTCCTAATTGTTTTCTCTATGATCAAGGCCACATTTCACTATATTAACTATTGATAGTTTGTACTAAACCTTGCCTGTGTCAGATCCTCATAGGTCACGCCCTGGTCCCTCAGGAGCGAGTCTCGACCAACTCTCCAACTAACGGGTCCGAGTCCTAATCCTATCAAGTTCCGCCTTAACTAGAATATAGCGACTATTTAAGTTGGTGGCGAGGAGACTTAGCCTAGTGTCTACTGCTTGTATACAACCATCTATCCCGCTTGCACCAATAATCCCGCCAAAATGAATAGCAATTTGAATTTGGCGGCTACCACCGGTCACGGTCGTCTGACAGCTCTCCTCTATGATCTGTGCACTTGGTATTGACTAGGTTTAGTTAGTAGTCAGGAATTGACCACAGGGACATGTTTAATCTACTTGCGAGAGACAACCATTATCAGAACCATTGAGATATTAATCGCTCCAAACCTTATAAAATACCTCATTAAAGATACAAATTCTTACTGTCCACAATTCTAGGTTTAAATCAAAAGACTCATTTTATTTTAAGTGTAATAGCAGGGGCAAGGCATACAGCTTAAATTGATTCAAACAACATATAACATGATTATCAGAATTGATTAACAATAATATAATTCCCTAACGCACTAATTGCCATGTCTATCTAATTTACTTATCGGATTGGAGAGAGAGAGAGAAAGGTCGGATCGCCAGGCCTAGCATTCCTATTCTTCCTGCATGACAAAGGCCTCCGGGCCGCACTTTGTCGAAAGTCCTATGAGGTTAGTCCATGTCAATCGTCCATTTGCAGAGTGAGCATAGAAAACTCTGAAGATCCAATCTGTGAGTCCAAGCTGTTGGGAAAGTGGTTACTCCTATCCTGCGCTTCAGTCAGCCGCTCGGATCACTTCTTCCAGAGTCTTTTTGGTGTTGTAGTTTTCACATCTTTCATCTCGGGTGAAGACACAGAGGAAATAACCTCGAGCTTGTGTCAGCTCACTTCTTATATAGGCCTTTTGGTGCCCCCTCCTCTCTCGCCCTGTTTCACATACTTTTAGTGTGTGTGTTTTGTAGTTCCTTTCTGTTGTAGTCCTCTGGTGTGTGTGTGTGTGTGTGTGTGTGTGTGTGTGTCTTGTAGCTTTTGACACACTCATACTTCTCTTTTTTGTAGCTCTTGACCTAGACACACTCATACTTTTCCTTTTTAGCTATACTTCCCGTCCATGTTGACCCCATCCTTAGTTAGTTAGTTAGTAACTCTTTCGGTACTCCGATGTCACTGCAAACTTGGTCCAACATGCTGACAATGCTATTTCCATTAGCCTTTCTGGCTGGCCTCACGGTAACATATCCTGACATAGAGTCCACAAGCACTAAAAGGTACTTCACCTTTCTTTCCTGTCACTCCCAGAGGACCAGCTACCGATCCCCAGGGTAACGTGCTTTTTATGGTTGAGCCTGCAACCATAAATGGTCGACCAGCGTTGTACTGTTCACAAACGGCACAGTCTTTGAGGACCCGGCGTATTTGGCTCGGGGTAATCCACAGTTGCTGCTTCTCCACTTCCTTTTTAGTGGGTAGTGGGCCTGCATGGCCTAGCGCGTCGTGTACGGCTTGTATTACCTCCACTACTGATTTTTCTGGGACCACCCTTCCTTTGGGTGTTCTGTCCCACTCCTCGATACCGACAAAGACAATTTTCCTCTGCTGTACATAGCGGTCCACTTCATCGTTTCCCCACCAATGTTTTGTTTATATTGCGCATGCACGTGTGTAGACAAACCAGTGATGATATACACATATTGGTGGCAATAACACAGAAGTGTAGCAATGACTGCTAGCTAGCAAATGTGGATATGAAATGCAGGATTTTTAAATGTCATCTGTACTTGGTGAGATCATTCTTATATAATAACTTTCTTCTGAAGTGCCATTTGATTTTGAAAGTTTTTGCAACAGCAATATCGTATTTGTTGACAGCCTGAAGTTTGTACAACACACATAGAATGGAATATCAACAACATTTTCATATTATTATTTTCATTTTTCATATGACTAAATATTTGCAACATGAATACCTCAGTTGTATGGCTACTTTGTGTTTGGTGCTTATTAACAAATATACGCATAATTCGACCAAACTGCTGAAACTCTGAGAGTTGGTCAAAAAAACAAAGCTGTCTTATAATCTTCAGGTGGAGCTGATCATCTGTGTTTACTGGGGCACTAATGTTAACCGGGGCTGTAACATGACTTTAGTTTGTTTATTGGACTATTGGACCAGAAATTAGAAAATTATCCAGAAATTTGTCTTGTCGGGGGCGCAGCCAGGACAGCAGCCCGCCGAACGAGAAGAGGGGTCGGACGAGCCGGCACTCTGCAGCCGCCTCGGTCAGACGGAGCCCCGGTGATAAGAGCTCAGCCAGAACAAACCCCAGTGCCGGCAGTCACAGCGGGCTGGTGGACCTGTGTAACGGCAGCAAAAGGGAGTTTGAAGTTAGACCATTGCGAGGACCAGGAGAGGATGCGGGTTGTTTTCTCGTTTCTTACACTTTGAATCCAATAAATAAACTTTAAAACAGACACAGATCATGGCTGTAATATGTACAAGCCAGTCTGAGCAGCTGTACTTCTTCTCCCTCTGTATTGAGGGCAGACTGGCGCTACAGTGACTCACTATCCCTCTAGAGGGACAAGCGCTGTTACGGCATGACGGGCCGGGGCTAGTTCTGTAGATAGCTCTGCAACACAATACATAGACGTCTTTTACACAACGTCAACACTGTTACCTCTTCATAAAAAGTTAGTTCATTATTTTAATGTTATAAACTTAAATTCTGCCATATCTTACACATTGCTCCTTTAAGGAGGGGACTTCTACATTGTTCAAAAGGATTACCAGATTTGTGTTTAATGCATTTAACTTTCTTGATGATTGTTAAAACCTCTGAGTATTCATCACATGGACTCTGTGCAGCCGCATTTTAGATCATTTTTGCATACTGATTTGTGAATCCTCCACCAAGCATTTCCCACGTGCATGTAAATGATCACAGGGGCTAAACTCCTTCACCAGTGTCTCATAACTTACTAAAGGCAGAGGATAATCCTATTAGAGTTCACATCATATTGGTAAAAGGTAATTATAACAATGAAACATTTTGTAGTTTCTCTGTGTCTCCTGGGAACTTTTCTACATGCCTTGGCTCAATGCACTGTCCCAGACTCAGAGTTTCAGCTGGATGGAGATTATTTGTTGGGAGGACTTTTTGATATTCATCATGAATATGCCCCTGTTTATCATGACAGACCAGAAGCCATTAAATGCTCCAGGTGAGTCTTATAATAAATCTGAGTTGATTTCTTCTGAAGTTGAAACTAATGAGAAATGCCTGGTGTAGCAGATGACATTATTATACATTCAGGAGTTTTGCCTCAAACTTCAGGTCAATGGATATAGCTAGTATCTATAAGCCTAACCCAATCCAGTTAATGGCTATGTTATCAAAGTTGCTGTACTACGATATTTTTGAAACCTGTCCTTGTTCCATGAAATATATTCATATCTGTACAGGGGTCTCAAGAATGATAGTGTTATTTAAGCCTGTTATACTGTTGTAAAAGAAAAGGTTCTGAAGGCACCCTCCTGTTGTACTTGTTCACAGTCAACCCTTCCTTCTATCGAGTTATCGGAGGTTTCAGGTGATGAGATTCGCTGTAGATGAAATCAATAACTCTAACAACCTCCTGCCAAATGTATCTCTCGGCTATGAGATATTTGATCACTGCTCATCTGCAAAGAATCTTCCAGATATTTTGAAACTCCTCTCAGTCAACGGCTTGATCCAACCTTGGAGTGAACCACAGCAGAATATGTCCAAGATGATGGCAGTGGTCGGTCCTTATACGAGCACTCAGGTCCTGACTGTAGCCCCACTCTTCATAATGAACCTCATTCCTATGGTACATTTGCAAATGATTGTATTTTAAAATGTTTACCTGCCAAACCAAGTGACTAAAAGCAAACTCATCAATTTGATCAATTCATTGTAAAATGGGATTTAATGTTCATTTGTCACTGAAAATGATGCTTTTCTTGCTCTTTTAACAGATCAGTTATGGAGCTTCTAGTTCTCTCTTATCAGAAAAAAAAGATTTTCCCTCTTTCTTACGAACAGTGCATCCCAATAAAGACGTCATAGTAGGGATTGTTAACATTGTGAAGCACTTCAACTGGCTCTGGGTTGCTTTCCTTTACATCGATGGAGACTATGGCATTGATGGCCTGGACTTATTCATGAAGAAGATTAAGGAAACTGAGATCTGCGTGGCGTACACCAAAGGCCTCAATCAATCTACTGATCACTCCCAAGTATTCAAACAGATAGAGGCACAGAAGATAAGTATCCTTATTGTTTTTGCTCCTGAATGGACTGTTGCAGCTCTCATTAACTCAGCAATCAAACAAAATGTCACCAACAAAGTGTGGATAGCAGGGGATGCATGGTCCTTAAACAAGAAGCTTCGCAAGACGACAGGAATCGAAAATATTGGAACTGTAATTGGGGTTGCTACACCAACAGTAAAAATACCTGGTTTCAGTGATTTTATCTATTCCTCCAGAAGCCAGAGTCATTGTGTAAATGCAGAACAAAATATGTTTTGTAATCAGGTTTGCAACTGCAGCAGCCTGAGTACAGAAGATGTCATCGCTGCAGACCCATCTTTTAATTTTCCTGTTTATACTGCTGTATATGCCATCGCTCATGCCTTGCACAACGCATTGCAATGTGGATCTGGCAGATGTTATGACAATATTACAGTGCACCCATACATGGTAAGTACACAAACCGGATTATTGAGATTAAAGTAAATTTCTGCTTTGTTTTCATATATAACAAATGTAAACAATTTTTCAATCTCTCATACAGATGTATGTCAGGCTTTGTCAATATCATCGCGGTGTTATTTTGTTTCATGTAATTCATGAGCAAATATTGTGTCTAGTCCAGAACCTGTAAATCTGTTATTAGATGTTTTTAGATGTGCGAAATCTCAGATGACGAGATATTGTGATAGTTAAAGTCTAAACCACTTACATTACATTTAAAAACCTATTTAATTTCCACCTCATCATGTTCATTGTGAACACATGAAGTAATCTGAACTTTGTGTACCCACATCAGGTTCTAGCAGAGCTGAAAAAGTCACATTTTACACTTTTAAACCAGAGTATTCGGTTTGATGAGAACGGTGACCCCAACTACGGATCCTATTCCATAGTTTACTGGAACAACCGTGGTGATGCAGAGGAGGTCGGCTCTTATCATTTTCAACCATCACTCCATTTCTCCATCAACAACAGCAAGATCCAGTGGTACACAAACGGAGAAGTAAGTAGGTTTATTTTCCTAACTACTTACAGTGTATGTATATGTGCAGAATAATATAGTATATCAACAGTTTATACAGTATAAGATGATGAAAATGTTTTGTTTTGTTTTCGGTTGAGTGAGTCATTTGCAGGGATGTCTATAAATAAAGTGTGCGTTCAGGTGGTTCCATTTAACAAAACCAGTTTATGAATTTAAAAAGCTACTTTCATCTATTTTGCCTCACTGTCACTTACATTTTATTTGTTGCTAAATAATTGTCTTGTACAGGCGCCTACTTCAGTGTGTTCCCCAGAATGCCATGCAGGATTTACAAAAAGGTTTACTGGAACCCACAAATGCTGCTTCGATTGTGAAATCTGTTCAACTGGAACTTATGTCAACATCACAGGTAAATTATTATACATGAGGAAGAAAAGGAGTAAAAGCAGTGCTGTTGTTCTGGCCTTGATGAGAGAGAGAGATGAACAGACAAATTGACACACAAGCTTCCATTTCCACTGTAACGACTGAACATGCCGATGAATTCAGAGCTTATTGAGTAAACGACTGCTATGAAATAAATCTGTTGCGAAAAATGGTCCTAAGAATATTCTTTTGTCTTCAGCTGCATGGGAACCAATTTCCTTTCATCATGTTAATATCACCTCTAAGATACCATATCAAAATCTTAAGAGAACAAGATAACCTTAACTTTATTGACAAATTGTCTGTTTTTCATGTAAAACAGGAGATCCCTACAGGTGCATCAGCTGTAAGGAGACAGAATGGTCTGCAGCAGGAAGTACATCATGCAACCTGCGGGTGGTGGAGTACGTCCCATTCACAGACACTGGGGCTATACTGATCATGGTCGGGGCCTGGGCCTTGGTGGGCCTCACACTAGCCGTGTCCGTTCTCTTTTCCATCAACTACAACACACCTGTTGTCAGATCTGCTGGGGGACCAATGTGCTTCCTAATCTTAGGCTGCCTCAGTCTGTGTAGTCTTAGTGTGTTCTTTTACTTTGGTAAGCCAACAATTCCCTTTTGTATCTTAAGGTACTTACCATTCCTCTTGTTCTACACCGTTTGTCTCTCGTGTTTTGTCGTGCGCTCTTTCCAAATTGTTTGCATTTTCAAAATAGCCGCCAAGTTCCCCAAACTCCACAGTTGGTGGATGAAATATCATGGACAATGGCTGGTCATTGCTGTGGCATTTGTTATTCAGGCACTCTTACTTCTTATTGGATATTCTTGGTCTCCCCCCACGCTCAATAATGAAACATTTTGGTACCCAGACAAAATCATACTTAGTTGTGACATTAATCTCAAAGCGTCCTCTGGTCCTTTGGTTTTACTTTTATCTTTGTGCTTCCTTTGCTTTATTCTCTACTACATGGGAAAAGACCTCCCAAAAAATTACAATGAAGCCAAAGCAATAACCTTCTGCCTGCTCCTGCTGATCCTCACCTGGATCATCTTTGCTACTGTAAACGTGCTTTACCGTGGCAAGTACATCCAAACACTAAATGCTCTGGCAGTACTCTCCAGTCTCTACTCCTTCCTGTTGTTTTATTTCCTCCCAAAATGCTGCATCATCGTTTTTCAATCGTACAAAAACACGCAGGAGTACTTCCAAGGTCTGATTCTGAATTATACCAAAACAAATAGCCAGTAATAGCTTGAAGTAAATGTGTTACTGTATACAGAAGGATTCATGTGCTTCAGGTCTTTTGCATACTTTAAATGAAATGATAATGATAATTTGGCTTTTTAGACTAGACGGTCAAAAAAGGTAGATCTCACCCAGCCTACTGAAGCCGGAACCAGGTTCCCAGCATGCTTATATTAGCTGTGTCTCAATTCAGGGGCTGCAACCTTCGGAGGGCGCAGCCCCTGAATTGCTTATTGTGTCTCTGATTACCTGATTCTGCCCAGCTGTCTGATTCCCTGCTGTGCCACTCCTGTCTCTGCCCAGCAGGCGGCGCCGTTACCATAGTTATCAATGACTGAGGTTTGTTTAAAAATGTGAGCTAAATAAGAACAAATTAAGTGGGCACTCAAATGAATAAAATACGAGTCAAGATTATCTGCACCAGTGTTTTAACATGCTTTTAACCTAAGCAGAGCTTTGTAAACATCAGCACCAAACTAAATGAAAATGTGCAGTCAGAAGAAGAATCTGATGCATTGGGGACTCCGTCTGTTGTGGTCATTTTCTACTGGTGAATCTGCAGGCTGTTTAAATTGGAGAGTACAGGAGAGGAAATGGTGATGAACTTTGGATGTTCTATCAGTAATATGACCAGACACTTGTTCGATTAGAAGTGGGAAGTGTGACCCTGATGAGTTCTTAAGAGATGTGATGGTGTTTAGAAATGTAGTGCAACTGCCACATGCAGAGAGCTGATTAATAATCGTTTGATTTAGCCTTCCTAATCATACTGGTGCAGATGTTTCTTCTTTACGGACTGCATCTGTCTTTAATTCTATTTTTCTTATAAGGGGCATGTCTGTCAGCAAAAAAATATTGAAATATCTTCATGTACAGCAGTTATATAACAGTAAGGATGATTAAATAAAAACAAAATGTAACATTTGTGATTTCCTTTATTTTTAAGTTTTCTGAGATTGCTATGATAGAAATGTCACCACATGATGGCGCCACTTCATTGTGACGCTGTCTACAGCCGACTACAGGCACACCTTGTATACTTGTGTAACACACGTTTTGGTTTTAAGTATAAAATTAGGATTCAGAATGTCCGTTTTTGTGAAGATGTTGTACAGATTCAAATATTGCAGAGTTTGTGTGCACACATTTGTTTAAAAATACATTTAAGATTGAACTCATTACCCTGGAGTAATAAATAAAGACTATTTCTCACGATTGTATGCAACCATTTTTTTCTCAGTGCCTGTATCAAGTTTGTTGCTGTGTCCTTATGGACACATGAAGTCTCAATCTTTGGAAATATAATGTAATAAATTCTTAGTTTAATGTCTTACTGCAAATTTCTGTTTAATATTTTTCTTTCATCTCAATCCATAAAAGAGCATGCTGTAAGTGTACACCTTTGAAACGGGTTGCCCCAGTAAGCATTACAGCTCTGCCCCCGTTCCATCTCCTTATACCTAATTCTCTACTTACTCTTACACCCACAAGGTAACATATTACCCATCATATAATATTTTCATATATGATTTCTATCATCATTGTACAATGATACATCTGTAATGACATCACATAGATAGAGATGTGAATACTGATTGTGTTTTGGGGTTTGGGATTTTTTTTATTGACCTTACTTTTCAACCAACTGGTATTAGTTAGCTTTCATATTGTCACTCAATAATGGCATGTGCCAACTGCGTTGCGGTGTGGGTGATGTATACGTTTATTTGACCACGGCTGTTAACAACACGTTCTATGCACTGATCCGTTAACTGTCCGTCATTGTTTGACTATCTCAGTGACCTCCATCAGGGAAATTGACGATGATCCCCCATCAGCTTCTAGCTCTGCCTCTACCATAGAGGGCGTGTTAGTCGGATTCAGGAGTTCCTCAAAGTGCTCCTTCCACCGCCCGATAACCTACTCAGTCAAGGTCAACAGGGTCCCACCCTTGCTGTACACAGCTTGGATGGTTCGCTGCTTCCCCTTCCTGAGGTGCCGGATGGTTTTCCAGAAGCACCTTGGTGCCGACCGAAATTCCTTCTTCATAGCTTCTCCAAACTTCTCCCACACCCGCTGCTTTCCGCCGCCCTCCCAGTCCTTCGGTACCCTGCAACTGTTTCCGGAGTCCTCCCGGATAACATTACCCGGAAGTACTCCTTCTTCAGTCGGACGGCCTCCCTGACCCCCGGGGTCCACCACAGTGTTCGAGGGTTACCGCCCCTTGAGGCACCTAAGACCTTGAGACCACAGCTCATCACTGCAGCTTCAGCAATAGAGGTTTTGAACATCGCCCACTCAGGTTCAATGCCCCCAACCTCCACAGGGATGTCTGAAAAGCTCCGCCGGAGGTGTGAGTTGAAGATCTCCAGGACAGGGGCTTCCTCCAGACGTTCCCAGTTCACCCGCACTACCCGTTTGGGCTTACCAGGTCTGCCCAGAGTCTTCCCCCACCCCTTGATCCAACTCACCACCACATGGTGATCAGTTGACAGCTCCGTCCCTCTCTTCACCCGAGTGTCCAAAACATGCGGCCTCAGATCAGATGATACGATTACAAAATCGATCATTGACCTTTGGCCTAGGGTGCTCTGGTACCACGTACACTTATGAGCATCCTTATGTTCGAACATGGTGTTTGTTAGGGCCATTCCATGACTAGCACAGAAGTCCAACAACAAACGACTGTTTGGATTTAGATCAGGGAGGCCGTTCCTCCCAATCACGCCTCTCCAGGTGTCTCCATCGTTTCCCACGTGCACGTTAAAATCTCCTAGCAAGACTACGGAGTCCCCTACAGATAGGCACAAACAACCGTCAGAGTTTTCCCCCCCATAACCCGAAGGCGTAGGGAGGTGACCCTCTCGTCCACCGGGGTGAACTCCAACGTAGCGGCGCTCAGCCGGGGGCTTGTGAGTATCCCCACACCTGCCCGACGCCTCACACCTTGGGCAACTCCGGAGAAGAATAGAGTCCAACCCCTATCCAGGAGTACGGTTCCAGAGCCAAGACTGTGCGTAGAGGTAAGCCCCACCAGATCCAACTGGTAGCGCTCCACCTCCCGCACTAGTTTCGGCTCCTTCCCCCACAGAGGGGTGACGTTCCACGTCCCCAGAGCCAGCCTCTGTTGCCCGGCCAGGTCTGGTCCGTTGAGGTCCCTGACCATCACTCCCACCCGTGTGACAGCGCACCCGACCCCAGCAGTTCTTCCTGTGAGTGGTGGGCCCACAGGATGACAACACACTAGTCATTGTTTTTTTCAGTTTCATATAAAACATTATATATTCTGCTATTATACTCTCTTTTAGTGTTCAGCAGTTGTATCAGCACTGAAAAAGTGTCATCAGTGTAATATGATTGTAAGTGGGAAATTGGCCTCCACGTTGTCCAACTGTATCGGTCAATCAGACAGAGAAACACAAGAAATATAAAACAAGGGTTAGGGGATGTATAAATTGTAATATATAGTGATGGTCATGAGAAGCTATTTAATATTTACATGAAGATCATCAAAGCCACATGTATTTACTTGCTATCATTGACAGTTTAAGCCATAGAGTTGAAATTAAATGTGAAATGTAATATTTAAGATTGAGACGGAAACAGCCAAAGAAAAGAGCAGTTCATCTACTGTAGAAAGTCAAACTTCATCTTAACATGAAAAGAAATTAAATGTCACTGTACCGGCTGCCACACTACTGATTAGCAGGTGATCTCTTGGGAAGTAAAGTGCAAACATTACAAAGCAATGACTGCTATTAACAACAAACTTATTGTGAAGTAGTTTACCCACCTCGTATTGCTTCCATAGAACTTTATTTATATTATTAAACATTACATCACCATGACACCCATCTCTCCTGCAGATGAGGGCCCGTCCCTTCCTACCAAGCAGAACGAGGAGTTCCGCCCTTTCATCACGAGGTTGACTGACTTCAAACTCTGGTGAGAGTCCAGCATGGCCTGACCATCTGTCATTGTCGTCCACAGAGGGATTGCAAATAACCTGTGTGGTCAAAATTGAAGTCATGCAGAGATTATTTGTAAGAGGATGTAGGATTTTAGCATAAACCAAAGATACCTGGTTGAATTAATTAATACATTTGTGTGTATTTGCGTGTGACCCGATGTGATCTTACAAGCACGTCTGTTTTACTTCATCCACAGACCAACTCTTTAGAAAAACCTGTATTTAATATAAAAACCGTCTCAGTAGCCTTTTGAGGCTTACACTTTGACAGTAATGAGTATTGGTTTAACAGCTTTAAGCAGTTTTACCCATTGTAAAAAATGTAAAGAAATATGTATAAAGGAGAAACCTACTAATTGTTTTCTCTATGATCAAGGCCACATTTCACTATATTAACTATTGATAGTTTGTGCTAAACCTTGCCTGACATTCACATATTTATGTGTACATTGTATGTCCTCTTGAGTACCAAAGCAGGAAGAGAGGAAAGTAGTTTTGCATCAGTTAACATACAGCTGGCACTTGCCTGTTTTATGAAGAAGAAAACTTTGCTTGTTCTTTCCAGATGTTTCAACTGTGCACTTTACTTATTTCAACTTAAATATATAAATGACTTACAATTGTGAATGCAGTTGACTTATGCTTCTTTAATGTTACACATGTACACAGTTTGGCAACAAAAGGCACAATGATTTGCACCTATACTTGTAATGAACATTATTATTTTGAAGATGCAAATCAAAATAAAACTTATCCTTTGACTGATATACTGCAATGACGGGGTGAAATATTACAGCTATTAGGTACCCTGTAGAGTTTTTTGCCACTATTAGCACTATAGAGCAATGATTTTACAGTTGGTACGAGTCAATGTTTTGTTTATATTGCGCATGCACGTGTGTAGACAAACCAGTGATGGTATACACATATTGGTGGCAATAACACAGAAGTGTAGCAATGACTGCTAGCTAGCAAATGTGGATAAGAAATAAAGGATTTAAAAAAATGTTTTAATATTTTATCGGAAACAAATGCATTCAACATGTTTGTTAGCCCTCAAGGATACGCACAAATCGTTTTGGTGAGAAAAATGTCCACCTAACTTTTGTTTGTTGATTAAAAAAACCCCACAATCCCTCTTCAGCCCAAAAGGTGCTCTTTGGATTAGAAAGAAAATATAATTTTGGTTGCAAGTGCAAAAGTTGTGAATCAAATACCATATTTTCATTATTCACCAAAGGAGTTAATATTGGGAGCTTTTCAATATACAATGTAATCCCTGACAAAGTGTTATCCAAAAACATCAACACCGTATTTACTTCTGTGTGTTATTGTGTCCACCCCTTATACACAGCCCGTCTGTATATTATCATTGGGTGGGTCAATCAACCATGTTGGTCTCATGTTGCACCTATAGACTCATTTAAATGTAAGAATGTTTCAAGCTCGAATTGGCTCTTCATCAGCTACACAGGTATCAAACTGACTCAGGTGTATGTCATTGAATAAATAGTCTTAGTCCTTCCCATAGGTGTGGCTACAAGCCCAAGATCAGTGTACATGTCATGCTCAACACAGAAGACTAGTGATGAAAGTACATATCAAACTCTGGGGCGAGATCCCAGCACAACAGCTCTAAAAAAGGTTCATACTTCATACAACAGCTGGAGAAGAAAGGTCACAATATTGCCATGTTTAGTCCTGAGAAGCCACACCATGCCTATATGGAATCCCTAACATACGTATATAAGGAATGGGCCAAATGTAGCAAGTCAGCAGAGCATCAACTTGCTTTATGTCATAACAAAGTATTGACCACATCTGTTAAATGCTGCTGAACTCCAACCTTAAACCTCATCCCCTATGACCTCATTTGTTGTAGTGGGATTAGATCTGTGGGACATACTAATGACTTCCTGACTACCATGCACCTTCCTGGCCTTGGTCATTCTGGCCTGTGTTGCAACATTGTTCAGAGCTGCTAAAACCCATCTGATTTGAACCTAGGGTCTCAGTCTCCCATATGGGTGCTCCCAGTGCTCAGAGGATTTTACAAGAATATGGTGGGTGGACACTCTAAGGGTCTGTACATTGTAAAAGTTAAATGCATTAATCTGGTGTACATTGATAGCGAAATGAAGAGGCTAGATCTAACTTTATGCTCTTGTAACCAATTTAGTTATAAAGACATTGGTCGTACAAACATGAATGGCGATGACATAGCAAAAAAGTCACATCCACAAAGCATGGTAAACGAGACCGGGTGTTTTAAGACAGTTTGCCGACCAACTGACCACCGCGACAAACAGGCAGTCATGCCAGGAGCAGGCGGCCATGTTCCTCCCCCCAGTGAGAAAGTGCACAGCGAAAAACATGTATGTTGAAGTACATGAGATTTATTTTTAGTTATTGTTTTTTACCAATTGAGAATCGGGGAATTTCCCTGGTATTGGTATTGATTACTACATTTCTGGTATCATGATATCCCTGCTTAGATATTACCCTGGGGTTCTGTGTGACCTCCTTGAGTATTACATGCCTTGCTCTTGGAGTGATTTTTTCTTCAACGACCACTCCTGGTGTTATTTGATTACCTGGGTCCTGTTTATCTAGATTTAAGATTTTAATGAAGATATGATCTTATCTTAATTCAAATGTATGCAGAAAAACAGAAGATTCTAAAAACTGCACTGCATATAGTGCTTTTGTAATTTTGGCTGAAGGAATGCTATCTATGATCCAGATGTATTAATGATGAGGATATTATTATGCTTTAAATATTGTTAAACTGTGTAGTCATCACAGAGAGTCTGTGCAACTAAAATGGCTTTTTGCATACTGATTTGTGTATCCTCTGTGTATGACACCTGTTGTCATGCATTACCAAGTGCAGGGAAATTAACACTGGGGGATTGCTGTTTCGAGTTTAGCATTGCTTTCTAAAAAGGTAGAGGCTAGTTGACATCAGATTGGTAAAAGGTAATTATAACAATGAAACATTTTCTGGTTTCTCTGTGTCTCCTGGGAACTTTTCTACATGCCTTGGCTCAATGCACTGTCCCAGGCTCAGAGTTTCAGCTGGATGGAGATTATTTGTTGGGTGGACTTTTTGATATTCATCATAGTGACCTTGTTAATCACGAGAGACCAGAAGCCATCGCTTGCTCCAGGTGAGTTTCATAAGAGATCTGGGTAAATAACTTCTCAAATTGAAACTAAGACAACCTCTTAATGTAACAGATCACATAGTTTTTTACCTTTACCACAAATGCTCGGTCAATATCTAGCTAGTTGCACATTTCTATCCTAATCAATCAAATAATTGCTATATTATCAAAGTTGCTGTATAACATTTAATCGGACCTCAGTCCTCGTTCCATAAAATCACCATTTGTAACTTCCATATCTGTGTGGAGGTCTGAACAATGATAATGTTTATTGAAAGGTAATGCTGCTCTCCTACTGTTCATTCTCTATCCACAGTACCCTCTTTGTTCTCCCAAGTTATCGGAGGTTTCAAGTGATGAGATTCTCCGTAGAGGAAATTAATAATTCAACCAACCTGCTGCCAAATGTATCTCTCGGCTATGAGATATTTGACCACTGTTCAGATTTAAACAATTTCCCAGGAATTTTAAAACTCCTCTCAGTCAACGGCTTGATCCAACCTTGGGGTGAACCACACAAGAATCTGTCCAAAGTGATGGCAGTGGTCGGCCCCTTTTCAAGCAGCGACACCCTGACTGTAGCCCCTCTCTTCATGATGAATCTCATTCCTATGGTAAGTTTGCCAACTAATGTCTTTTTAAAACATGTACCCTTTTAAAAATTGAAACTACCTTTACCTTGACATTTAAGAATTTATTGTTACTGAAAATGTTGACAATTTCTCTCCTTCTCCTTCATCAGGTCAGTTATGGAGCTGCTTCCTCTGCCTTTGCAGAGAAAGTGAAATTTCCCTCTTTCCTACGAACAGTGCATTCTAATAAAGGCGTCATTAAATTGATTGTTAACATTGTGCAGCACTTCAACTGGCGCTGGGTTGCTTTCCTTAACAGTGATGATGCTTATGGCATTGATGGCCACGAATTGTTCATGAAGAGAATTAAGGAAACTGAGATCTGCGTGGCGTACACCAAAGGCCTCAACAGCAATACAAATTATTCACTAATATTCAAACAGATAGAGGCACAGAAGATACACATCATTATTGTTTTTACTCCAAAAATGACTGCTGAAGCTCTAATTGAGTCAGCAATCAAACTAAATGTCACCAACAAAGTGTGGATAGCAGGGGACACTTGGTCTTTAAGCAGTAAGCTCCACAAAACAAAAGGAATCAACAATATTGGAACTGTAATTGGAGTATCTCAGCCAGTAGTGACAATACCTGGTTTCAGTGATTTTATCTATTCCTCCAGAAGCCAGACTCATTGTGAAAATGCAAAAAAAAATATGTTTTGTAATCAGATTTGCAACTGCAGCAGCCTGAGTACAGAGAACATCCTTGCTGTGGACCCATCTTTTAATTTTCCTGTTTATACTGCTGTATATGCCATCGCTCATGCCTTGCACAATGTCTTGCAATGTGGACTTGGAAGATGTAATGACAATATTACAGTGCACCCATATATCGTAAGTATACAGATAATTAGATTGTTTTCACATCTCTAACCTATAGATAAATATATCATAACTCAAAGATATATGCCTAAAATGTGTTTTTTCATCACTTGTCATATTAAACTTCATGTCCTGAAAGTACAATTAAAGCTGATATTTCCTGTTAAACATTGCCTGCCTAAAAATAACAGGCAAGACATTTCAGAAAGAGAGAGACCTTAAAAGACCTTACACTTTGTGTACCCACATCAGGTTCTAGCAGAGCTGAAGAAGTCACATTTTACACTTTTAAACCAGAGTATTCGGTTTGATGAGAACGGTGACCCCAACTACGGATCCTATTCCATAGTTTACTGGAACAACCGTGGTGATGCAGAGGAGGTCGGCTCTTATCATTTTCAACCATCACTCCATTTCTCCATCAACAACAGCAAGATCCAGTGGTACACAAACGGAGAAGTAAGTAGTTTTTTTTTACCTTATTATATGTGTAATGCAGTATGTCAAGACTACAGTATATGAGGATTGAAAATGATTTCACAGGGATGTGTGTATGTGTACGCAAAACACATTGGTTTGGCAATAACAGTGACAAAATAGATTATCAAGAAAATGAAAAGATGGTGGCTGTACATGTTGTAATTTCTAATAGGATACATATACAAATATTTTCTTCAGATTTAACAAATCCTGTTGAGAAATTATAAAAGTTGTATATAATGTGACTGCCAGTTCCCTCTTCTTTGCCTCCAACCCTCACACTATTCTCTTTGCTTCACTGTTCTGCTAAATAATTCTCTTGCACAGGTGCCTACTTCAGTGTGTGCCCCAGAATGTCCTGTCGGATTTGCAAAAAAACTAAATCAAATCCACAAATGCTGCTTCGATTGTAAAATCTGTCGGAATGGAACTTATGTCAACATCACAGGTAAATTATTATACATGAGAAGAAGAAAATGAGTAAAAGCACTGGCCTTGATGGGAGTTCAATTTCAGACTGTTGAGCATTTTTTCCTGTAGCTCAGAGGGCTTAACGGTCATTTTGTATTATTACTCCTCTAACCAATGAAATGACTACTAGTCTCAAGCCTAATCACTAAAAGACAACTATGAAAGGCTTTGCTATCATCTTCTGCATCACATTGACTATTTCATGTTACCATGCAATGCATTCTTGTCTTATGAGAATTAATTAGGTTGTTTATTACTGTGAACAGCAAAAGGAAGTTTGCCGAAATGTTCAGATCTGTCCCTCTCTCTCCCTCTCTCTCTTTCTCGTGTAAACTGAGGATCCCTACATCATTTTAGGAAAACATACGGTGTAAAAGATTAAGAAAAATCTAACACTACCACTTCAACTGTCTGATATTTTTATTTAACCATAACCATTTGCAGGAAGTGAACTAAAATGCTGTTGTCTGATCACAGAAATAGTAGATCAGCAGATTGTTGACAACCTGGAGCCTTAACTGGGGGACTTTGTTCTGAAACTACTAATGTGTCTGGTAGGAACACCAAAGCAGGATTACTGCCAGTATAACCAAACGTATCTGCGGCATGTTGATTTCAACGCTTACATTTTCCACTGCCAAATTTCTGACCAATAAGAAAGACTTCTGCGAGTACATTTTCTGCCCTGCTCCTTCATACACGCTACTTCTGTTAACACTTCTGACTCTTCATTAAATAACACCAAAGCTTCTATATTTGTTCATTTCTTACCAAAAAGTTATTCATTGTTTAACTACCACCACAAAACGCACCTTAGCAAAAGACATTTTTTATTGGGTCTGCTTTAATTTTTCTACTATGAAACTAAACCAGACTAAATAGTATCAAAGACATCAGTTTCACTCTGATTCAGACCAGGCAAACAGACTATGCTTTGTGCAAGCGTCCTAAGTAACCTTTACATTGACAACTTGTCCTTCTTTCATGTAAAACAGGAGATCTCTACAGGTGCATCAGCTGTAAGGAGACAGAATGGTCTGCAGCAGGAAGTACATCATGCAACCTGCGGGTGGTGGAGTACGTCCCATTCACAGACACTGGGGCTATACTGATCATGGTCGGGGCCTGGGCCTTGGTGGGCCTCACACTAGCCGTGTCCGTTCTCTTTGCCATCAACTACAACACACCTGTTGTCAGATCTGCTGGGGGACCAATGTGCTTCCTAATCTTAGGCTGCCTCAGTATGTGTAGTCTTAGTGTGTTCTTTTACTTTGGTAAGCCAACAATTCCCTTTTGTATCTTAAGGTACTTACCATTCCTCTTGTTCTACACCGTTTGTCTCTCGTGTTTTGTTGTGCGCTCTTTCCAAATTGTTTGCATTTTCAAAATAGCCGCCAAGTTCCCCAAACTCCACAGTTGGTGGCTGAAATATCATGGACAATGGCTGGTCATTGCTGTGGCATTTGTTATTCAGGCACTCTTACTTCTCTTTGGATATTCTTTTGTCCCCTCAAAGCCCTACAAAGATACATTTTGGTACCCAGACAAAATCATACTTGGTTGTGACATTGATCTCAAAGCGTCCTCTGGTCCTTTGGTTTTACTTTTATCTTTGTGCTTCCTTTGCTTTATTTTCTCTTACATGGGAAAAGACCTCCCAAAAAATTACAATGAAGCCAAAGCAATAACCTTCTGCCTGCTCCTGCTGATCCTCACCTGGATCATCTTTGCTACTGAATACGTGCTTTACCATGGCAAGTACATCCAAACACTAAACGCGCTGGCAGTACTCTCCAGTCTCTACTACTTTCTGTTGTTTTATTTCCTCCCAAAATGCTACATCATGATTTTTCAACCCCACAGAAACACACAGGAGTACTTCCAAGGTCTTATTCAGAGTTATACAAAAACACTTAGCCAGTAGCAGCATCCAGTTTATGTGTCTCTCGAGACAGAAGAACCGATATGCCTTCTGCTAATGTAAAAATGTTGTGTACATTTTTCTTCCAAGAGTAAACTAATGTTTTATGAATGTTTTTATTGTAGTGTGTTTATTTTTGAGGAATATGTCAAACAAAGCTTTGAAATGAGCTAAACCAACATACACAAGAGGTCATTTCAGAGACGGTTGGTAACATGTCTTTTTAATATATAGCTGATACCTTTAATGGGGAATTCTGCCCTCCTGTAACAATTATTGTGATAACATAAGTCACTGTTCAATAACTCAACTGTGCAGGTCTCATTGACTGCCATTGACATTTTTGTCAAGTGTACCAAGAGTGGTTAATAAGTGTAGTGTTCTCCTTTAAAGTTATTTAGTCAATGACTTAGCTATATCAGCAGGTACATTACACAAAGTTGTAGGAGTCAGAGTTGTATGTCCTTAATGCAAGATGCTTCTGGTTTTGCAAGTATTGAATTATTCACACTCTTCACATGTAAAATATATTCTCCAGTGGGGAATATAAATCTGTGCATGCCCTTATTCCAAACCTAAACTTCTGCAATACTGAACTACTCATCAGCTAATGAACACTGCCGAGTCAGAAATGTACTGTAACAGGAGAAAGAGCTGTTGTGAGAAGTTGAATCCATCACTCAAATTACGTATTAAATATAAGAGAATATGTGTTTGTAATGTTGTTGGCATATGGATTAAAACATATAAGATTCAATGTACACAATACTTTAAATGGACTCATTCTTACTAAGTTATGTGTTGTTAAACAGCCACAGGACATTAAATGGTAAACTTTGTAAGCTAATGCATTGATAAAGTCGATTCAATAAAAGATATACAATGAAATGTGTGCTTGTTTTTTTGGTTTTACACTAATCGCACTACATGATGGGAACACTTCTACATGCTCGACTACTACTTGAATATACTTGTATGGCTTGTTTCCTCAAATGTTAGTACTGTTTATTTTTATTTATTTTACTTCTGGTTTTAAAATTAAAATGGAAACTTAAAATATGGGTGCATTTGTAATTAATGATTACCTTCTTTTCTAAAATAAGCTGCCAACTGCAATTTTCTGAGAGTTTATTGCAGACAGAGGCAAAGAAAATAGCACTACATAAAACCAAACTTCATCTTGACATACCAGGAAACAAAATGTTACAGTACCGGGCACACTCTTGATTATAAAGTATTCAACTTCTTGGAATGAAAGTGCAAACATATCACAGCAATGTGTTTTACACATCTTATTAACCTTAGTTATTTAATGAAACTATTAGTGAAGATTGTGAAAAGTTCTCAGAATAATGTGAGTTTCAAGTAATTGTGTAATGTTCTGGAAAAAAACCCATAAATAACTCAACTTTTCATGAGACAGAATTCTTGGTCTTAATGCGGTGTTTTTGTTAGGATATACATTTTGCAAATAAATTATGTTGCGCAATCTTGGATCATGGCAATGTAGCATTTCAGTACACATTGCTTTTGTATAAGGATGTGTGACAAATAAAGATTGATTTGATTTGACTAAGCAGAACAAGGAGATGTGCGCTTCTGCCTGGAGGAATTCAAATTATGGTGAGAGTCCGGGCCATTTATCATGTTGATATGCATAGTTATTGCAAATTTTCGATTTCAATCGACCCGTGTGGTTCAATGTTGAATCATGCATGGATCACTTGTAAGAGGAGGTGGTCATTTAGAATAAACCAAAGATATTGTTTTGAATTAATTTAATTTGTGTGCATTTGCTTGTGACTAACCTGTGTGATCTTACAATGTTATCTGTACTTGGTGAGATCATTCTTATATAATAACTTTCTTCTGAAGTGCCATTTGATTTTGAAACTTTTTGCAACAGCAATATCTTATTTGTTAACAGCCTGAAGTTTGTACAACACACATAGAATGGAATATCAACAACATTTTCCTATTATTATTATTTTCATTTTTCATATGACTAAATATTTGCAACATGAATACCTCAGTTGTATGCCTACTTTGTGTTTGGTGCTTATTAGCAAATATTAACTAAGATTGCCAACATGGTAAATAGTAAACCTGCTTCACATCAGCACATTGACTTTGTCATTGTGAGCATGTTAGAATGCTGATGTTAGCATTTAGCTAAAAGCAGCACTGTGTCTCAGTACAGCCTCACAAAGCAGCCAGCATGACTGTGCACTCTTAGTCTTGTTATTACACACAATGACATGTCCAAACTGTGTGGTGCTTTAAACCATTCATGTGCTCTACTAAATAAATAAACCTTCGGTGCCTAAAGAGCATTGTTTCTTTTTTTTTCTATAAACTAATGTTGGTCCTTGGAACCATTGATTGGTATGGAGAAAATTATGACCCCAAATGGTGGATTAAACACAAGCTGATTTTTACATATTGATATATTTTATACTGTTTGTCATTGTTTTGTGTCATCCTTATATCTGTCAAACTGACTAAATATAAAAGCTAAAAATAATTTGTCATTTAGGCCTAAAGTTTTAACGTGTAGTTCGGAGCCACCTGCTCCAAAGAAATAGGGAGCAGTATTTTACCTCTACTACTGGGTCCATACAATCTAAATTTACATTCATCAGTTAGTAAATAAGCCAACTATATATGTTAACCATTTTAGTTGAGTTTGGCATATTTAGTGTACTCTAAGTTTATTAAGAGTATTCTAATGTATTCTTTATATTGTGTATTGTATTCTACAGCTATATATCTTTCTTGTAGTGCTGATATATTTACTGTGTATGTTTTTACTCCTGTGTAATGCCTGTCAGTAAGTCAGTGGGCAAGAATATGCATAATTCGACCAAACTGCTGAAACTCTGAGAGTTGGTCAAAAAACAAAGCTGTCTTATATTCTTCAGGTGGAGCTGATCATCTGTGTTTACTGGAGCACTAATGTTAACCGGGGCTGTAACATGACTTTAGTTTGTTTATTGGACTGTTGGACCATAAATGAGAAAATGATCCAGAAATGTGTCTTGTCTACTCGCTGGCGGCGCAGCCAGGACAGCACCCCGCCGAGGAAGGAGAGGGGTCGGACGAGCCAGCACTCTGCAGCTGCCTCCGTCAGACGGAGCCCCAGTAATAAGAGCTCAGCCAGAACAAACCCCAGTGCCGGCAGTCACAGCGGGCTGGTGGACCTGTGTAACGGCAGCAAAAGGGAGTTTGAAGTTAGACCATTGCGAGGACCAGGAGAGGATGCGGGTTGTTTTCTCGTTTCTTACACTTTGAATCCAATAAATAAACTTTAAAACAGACACAGATCATGGCTGTAATATGTACAAGCCAGTCTGACCAGCTGTACTTCTTCTCCCTCTGTATTGAGGGCAGACTGGCGCTACAGTGACTCACTATCCCTCTAGAGGGACAAGCGCTGTTACGGCATGACAGGCCGGGGCTAGTTCTGTAGATAGCTCTGCAACACAATACATAGACGTCTTTTACACAACGTCAACACTGTTACCTCTTCATAAAAAGTTAGTTCATTATTTTAATGTTATAAACTTAAATTCTGCCATATCTTACACATTGCTCCTTTAAGGAGGGGACTTCTACATTGTTCAAAAGGATTACCAGATTTATGTTTAATGCATTTAACTTTCTTGATGATTGTTAAAACCTCTGAGTATTCATCACATGGACTCTGTGCAGCCGCATTTTAGATCATTTTTGCATACTGATTTGTGAATCCTCCACCAAGCATTTCCCACGTGCATGTAAATGATCACAGGGGCTAAACTCCTTCACCAGTGTCTCATAACTTACTAAAGGCAGAGGATAATCATATTAGAGTTCACATCATATTGGTAAAAGGTAATTATAACAATGAAACATTTTGTAGTTTCTCTGTGTCTCCTGGGAACTTTTCTACATGCCTTGGCTCAATGCACTGTCCCAGACTCAGAGTTTCAGCTGGATGGAGATTATTTGTTGGGAGGACTTTTTGATATTCATCATGAATATGCCCCTGTTTATCATGACAGACCAGAAGCCATTAAATGCTCCAGGTGAGTCTTATAATAAATCTGAGTTGATTTCTTCTGAAGTTGAAACTAATGAGAAATGCCTGGTGTAGCAGATGACATTATTATACATTCAGGAGTTTTGCCTCAAACTTCAGGTCAATGGATATAGCTAGTATCTATAAGCCTAACCCAATCCAGTTAATGGCTATGTTATCAAAGTTGCTGTACTACGATATTTCTGAACCCTGTCCTTGTTCCATGAAATCTATTCATATCTGTACAGGGGTCTCAAGAATGATAGTGTTATTTAAGCCTGTTATACTGTTGTAAAAGAAAAGGTTCTGAAGGCACCCTCCTGTTGTACTTGTTCACAGTCAACCCTTCCTTCTATCGAGTTATCGGAGGTTTCAGGTGATGAGATTCGCTGTAGATGAAATCAATAACTCTAACAACCTCCTGCCAAATGTATCTCTCGGCTATGAGATATTTGATCACTGCTCATCTGCAAAGAATCTTCCAGATATTTTGAAACTCCTCTCAGTCAACGGCTTGATCCAACCTTGGAGTGAACCACAGCAGAATATGTCCAAGATGATGGCAGTGGTCGGTCCTTATGCGAGCACTCAGGTCCTGACTGTAGCCCCACTCTTCATAATGAACCTCATTCCTATGGTACATTTGCAAATTATTGTATTTTAAAATGTTTACCTGCCAAACCAAGTGACGAAAAGCAAACTCATCAATTTGATCAATTCATTGTAAAATGGGATTTAATGTTCATTTGTCACTGAAAATGATGCTTTTCTTGCTCTTTTAACAGATCAGTTATGGAGCTTCTAGTTCTCTCTTATCAGAAAAAAAAGATTTTCCCTCTTTCTTACGAACAGTACATTCCACTAAAGACGCCATAGTAGGGATTGTTAACATTGTGAAGCACTTCAACTGGCTCTGGGTTGCTTTCCTTTACATCGATGGAGACTATGGCATTGATGGCCTGGACTTATTCATGAAGAAGATTAAGGAAACTGAGATCTGCGTGGCGTACACCAAAGGCCTCAATCAATATACAGATCACTCCCAAGTATTCAAACAGATAGAGGCACAGAACATACACGTTGTTATTGTTTTTGCTACAAAAATGACTGCTGAAGCTCTCATTGAGTCAGCAATCCAACTAAATATCACCAACAAAGTGTGGATAGCAGATGAGGAATGGTCCGTAAACAAGAAGCTTCGCAAGACGACAGGAATCGAAAATATTGGAACTGTAATTGGGGTTGCTGAACCAACAGTAAAAATACCTGGTTTCAGTGATTTTATCTATTCCTCCAGAAGCCAGAGTCATTGTGTAAATGCAGAACAAAATATGTTTTGTAATCAGGTTTGCAACTGCAGCAGCCTGAGTACAGAAGATGTCATCGCTGCAGACCCATCTTTTAATTTTCCTGTTTATACTGCTGTATATGCCATCGCTCATGCCTTGCACAATGCATTGCAATGTGGCTCTGGCAGATGTTATGACAATATTACAGTGCACCCATACATGGTAAGTACACAAACCGGATTATTGAGATTTTGTAAATTTCTGCTTGTTTTCATATATAACAAATGTAAACAATTTTTCAATCTCTCATACAGATGTATGTCAGGCTTTGTCAATATCATCGCGGTGTTATTTTGTTTCATGTAATTCATTAGAAAATATTGTGTCTAGTCCAGAACCTGTAAATCTGTTATTAGATGTTTTTAGATGTGCAAAATCTCAGATGACGAGATATTGTGATAGTTAAAGTCTAAACCACTTACATTACATTTAAAAACCTATTTAATTTCCACCTCATCATGTTCATTGTGAACACATGAAGTAATCTGAACTTTGTGTACCCACATCAGGTTCTAGCAGAGCTGAAGAAGTCACATTTTACACTTTTAAACCAGAGTATTCGGTTTGATGAGAACGGTGACCCCAACTACGGATCCTATTCCATAGTTTACTGGAACAACCGTGGTGATGCAGAGGAGGTCGGCTCTTATCATTTTCAACCATCACTCCATTTCTCCATCAACAACAGCAAGATCCAGTGGTACACAAACGGAGAAGTAAGTAGGTTTATTTTCCTAACTACTTACAGTGTATATATATGTGCAGAATAATATAGTATATCAACAGTTTATACAGTATAAGATGATGAAAATGTTTTGTTTTGTTTTCGGTTGAGTGCAAAAACTCATGTTTGGTAATAGCTGTGTCAGGCTTAAAACACAAAGTCAGGAAAATCAACCAATAGTTGTTATTCATGGAGTCATTTGCAGGGATGTCTATAAATAAAGTGTGCGTTATGGTGGTTCCATTTAACAAAACCAGTTTATAAACTTAAAAAGCTACTTTCCTCTATTTTGTATCCATTCTTCACAGTATTCGTTTTGCTTCACTTACATTTTATTTGTTGCTGTTGCTAAATAATTGTCTTGTACAGGCGCCTACTTCAGTGTGTTCCCCAGAATGCCATGCAGGATTTACAAAAAGGTTTACTGGAACCCACAAATGCTGCTTCGATTGTGAAATCTGTTCAACTGGAACTTATGTCAACATCACAGGTAAATTATTATACATGAGGAAGAAAAGGAGTAAAAGCAGTGCTGTTGTTCTGGCCTTGATGAGAGAGAGAGATGAACAGACAAATTGACACACAAGCTTCCATTTCCACTGTAACGACTGAACATGCCGATGAATTCAGAGCTTATTGAGTAAACGACTGCTATGAAATAAATCTTTTGCGAAAAATGGTCCTAAGAATATTCTTTTGTCTTCAGCTGCATGGGAACCAATTTCCTTTCATCATGCCTTCATATTAATATCACCTCTAAGATAGTTAATACCATATCCAAATTAAAGCAAGTTTGAACTGAAAAAAAAAAAATCATAAGAGAACATACAATATGAGAGATGGAAAGTGTAACAGTGCTTCCTCAGCTGTCTGCTATTTGTTTTTTCAAAATAACCTTAACTTTATTGACAAATTGTCTGTTTTTCATGTAAAACAGGAGATCCCTACAGGTGCATCAGCTGTAAGGAGACAGAATGGTCTGCAGCAGGAAGTACATCATGCAACCTGCGGGTGGTGGAGTACGTCCCATTCACAGACACTGGGGCTATACTGATCATGGTCGGGGCCTGGGCCTTGGTGGGCCTCACACTAGCCGTGTCCGTTCTCTTTTCCATCAACTACAACACACCTGTTGTCAGATCTGCTGGGGGACCAATGTGCTTCCTAATCTTAGGCTGCCTCAGTCTGTGTAGTCTTAGTGTGTTCTTTTACTTTGGTAAGCCAACAATTGCCTTTTGTATCTTAAGGTACTTACCATTCTTCTTGTTCTACACCGTTTGTCTCTCGTGTTTTGTTGTGCGGTCTTTCCAAATTGTTTGCATTTTCAAAATAGCCGCCAAGTTCCCCAAACTCCACAGTTGGTGGCTGAAATATCATGGACAATGGCTGGTCATTGCTGTGGCATTTGTTATTCAGGCACTCTTACTTCTCTTTGGATATTCTTGGTCTCCCCCCACGCTCAATAATGAAACATTTTGGTACCCAGACAAAATCATACTTAGTTGTGACATTGATCTCAAAGCGTCCTCTGGTCCTTTGGTTTTACTTTTATCTTTGTGCTTCCTTTGCTTTATTTTCTCCTACATGGGAAAAGACCTCCCAAAAAATTACAATGAAGCCAAAGCAATAACCTTCTGCCTGCTCCTGCTGATCCTCACCTGGATCATCTTTGCTACTGTAAACGTGCTTTACCATGGCAAGGACATCCAAACACTAAACGCTCTCGCAGTACTCTCCAGTCTCTACTACTTTCTGTTGTTTTATTTCCTCCCAAAATGCTACATCATGATTTTTCAACCCCACAGAAACACACAGGAGTACTTCCAAGGTCTTATTCAGAGTTATACCAAAACACTTAGCCAGTAGCAGAGTGGCTTTCTGAGTACTTGCAATGCAAATGATTTGGCTTTTCTAAAAAAATAGTATTGAAGTATTTGTCTCATTAAACTTTTTTTCCAATGGTTGTCAGCTGATCTTTATTACAAACATGACCTTGAACCTTGAAATTCGGTAAAACAACAAAATTGTCACACATGTGGTGTCATTTCATGGATGGTTGGCAACAGTACTGTCCTAAACAGAAGCCTTTGATAAAGATTCTTCGTAGCCTTTATATGGCTGATATCTGTAGCCATTTATGTGACACTGATAAAGATTAAAATAGTCATGATACTGCTAAATTGTTCAGATCTCTTGAATAGTGGATGTATACTATCTGTAACAGTTTTCCTCTCTTAGTAACAGTTTGAAGTGCTTTCTTACTTGACCTTTCTGGCCTTGCTAACAAGCATTGTCTTCATCATTCTACATGAAGTAGAAGAAATATTTTTGACTTATTTGCATTCTTCGTGTGTCAGTGACATATGGACTATAAACTTAGTGGTAATATGCATTTAATATACATCTTGTTTAATATACATCATTGAATCATTGCTATAAACATATTTTGAAGTTATGTTATTTAACAACCTCAGGGCATTTAGTGACAATCCAGTTAAAGTGATTTCTGTTTAGCCCCTGTACATATTCAGATATTTCCATGTACATGTACAGCAGTAAGATAACAGTAAGTGTGATTCCTAAAAACAATAAAAATAAAAAATGCACATCTCTGTGTCCAAGTTTTTTGAGTAACACCAATCTCACCACATGATGGCACCACTTCACAGTATGGACTGCAGTTATACCACATACTTGTATAACTTAATGTTCCTCTAATGTCAGTATTCAAAGTCAAAGCCTGATAATAAACATAAATCCAGGGTGAGGCTGGAGAGTGCACAATTTTAGATTATTAGATGTGCAGATTTTTGTCAAAGTCAAAGTCAATTTTATTGTCAATTTTTCTGTGTGTGATACAAACAGGGATATCGAAAAGCTGTTTTTCACAGTCCCAAAACATAAAGAATATATAAATATATACATATATGTATATCCCTTGTATTATGTTAAGGGTCAGTTTGACCCATTTCAGTTTTTGAGTTGACCAAAGTATTGGTTAACTTGTCATTTTCTTCCTGAAATGTTGTGACTTTTCCTCATTTAAGGTCATGAACTGGGGAGTAATATCTGAACACTTAGATGTGTAGTGGAATGTCTGTGCAGAGTTTGTATACAAAGATGATGTTGCGGGTCATTTTGACCCAGACACTTTGATGTGGGTAGGTAGCTGTTCAGACCCAAAGAAAACATGTCTCTTTGATGCACTTTATTTTGATTGCATTTGTTTACATATTGACTGGCTCTGAACATCTGTTTAGAACCAGGTGTGTGTGAATTAGGAGGAGTTAGCTTTCTCACGCTTGTCCTTGTCAGTGTTGTAATGTCATCTCTCTGAGACACACAATAAAAAATGAGCTCCAAAAGATTTACAACTGAAGAAGCTTTATCATAGATTCTGGACTGTGATAGTGATGTAGAGGTTTCAGAGTCAGAGGGTCCTTCAGAGACCGAGGACAATACTATTGACCATCCGAATTATGAATTTTCCTACGAGGAAGATGATTCAGAGGACGATCCTGCCATAGTCTCTCCATCAGATGAAAACCAAGGAATGCAGCAATCTTCGACGGAAGTGACATGGGCATCTAAAGAGGGTAACATAAAATGGTCAACATCGCCACACCAAAGCCGAGGCAGACTGTCATCTTCCAATGTCATCAAAATGACTCCAGGCCCTACAAGATTTGCTGCCACACGAGTTGACAATATTCAATCAGCATGTCAGCTCTTCATATCCCCACCAATAGAGAGGATCATACTGGACATGACCAGCATGGAGGGGAGGAGTGTATTTCAAGAGAAATGTAAGCCACTGGATCAGATTGACTTGCATGCAGACATTAGAATCCTGATATTAGTCAGAGTGTACAATTCAAGGGGAGAAGCAACTTCCAGTCTATGAAATAAAGAGAATGATATCTCGGGTGATCCGATTTCACAACCGTGACACCAGAGCTGGTCGACGTGAAAGAGACAAACTAGCTGCGATCAGAGAAGTATGGGATAAATGGGTCGAAATTCTTCCTTTGTTGTACAATCCTGGTCCCCATGTTACTGTAGACGAGCGCCTTGTTCCATTCGGTAAAACAAGAACATCTTGTGTGAAATGCAAGACACAGTCACATTCTGCCCATCATGTGGTGAGCATTGAGAATGATAGGAGAATATATATGATCTAAATTGAAGTTCTTATTGGTTTTACCTGTTTCTTTGACTGTTTTGAGTGTATTTAGACAGTAAGGGTCAATATGACCCTAAACCTAATTAACGTTTACACATACATACTCACACACACATATAGACACATACTGTATATTGTACAGATTAAGATTCTATGCATTCTATGTAAACTTTTTTTCAAACGTAAATTAAATGTAATAGTTCATTCATACTGAATTTATACACTAGAGCAGGGGTGCTAAACATGCGGCCTGCGGGCCAAAACCGGCCCGCCAGAGGGTCCAATCCGGCCCGAGGGATGACTTTGCAAAGTGTAAAAATTAGTTGTTTTGATCATAAAGTAAAATACTGTTCCAGATGCCTGTGACGAAATGTGTTGTGTCTTTGTAGATACACTGTGTAATGCACATGTGTAAATGATAAACTGAGGCATATCATTGTTAAAATTGTACCTTTTTTTCTTAAGAAATTTTAGGTTGTTCATAATGTTTTGTAAAAAGATTAAATTTGAACATTTTCCAAATGTACTTGTACTTTTTTGCACTAAAACGAAGGGAAAAGTTGTGAGTTGTCGTTATTTATAGGTTATTATGCTGTGATTTTACTGATCTGGCACACTTGAGATCAAATTGTGCTGTATGTGGCCCCTGAACTAAAATGAGTTTGACACCCCTGCACTAGAGTAATATGTTAACACTATAGAGAAATGTACGCTAAAATTGTAGATTTTGCCTATGTCTGTTACTGTACCCTTATGGACAAATGATGTCTCAATTTGTGGAAGTATGAAGTGATGATTGACTTCCTTTGATTTGATGCTAACTGACGTTATCTGTGTGTACTGCCGTTTGAATTCTTCTTCCCAGTAAAGGTTTTTGTAAATTAAAAATGATTCATGTGCCTGATAGTGTACACTTCCACCTCTATAATCACAGGTAACTATGCTGGCTGGGACACATACCAGGCACCAATTTGCAGTACAATGAAAGCATACTAGGCATCTCTGGAACAGGTTACCCAAGTGGGAATCAAACTACTAACCCTATTGGTGCACCTGAAGTTGCCAAACTGCCCCAACAGTAACATATAACCTACTTGTTCAGTCATGGAACAAGACACAACCCTATTGTCAGCCATGACACTGATTAAATGTGAATACAGATTTATTAAATGCAGTGATATGACCAAGTGAGGTAGTTTGTGTGCATCTGTGTGACCCTAAAGATGTTATTTCCCAGGGGCTTTGCCAGATGTTCTATGCTATTGATTATATGCTTTGTCTCAAATAATGTTTGTCAGAGCTCTCATGAGACATACTTTATTTAGTCATTTATTTAATATGTTTTGCTATGGGGATGTAACCTTGACCAACACCATTATTTTTTGACTGTAATTTCATATTGTGTTACAATGTCAAACATGTATTTTGTCCGTTTTCATTTCCGTGTATCCAGGTGGAGCTAAAGTGTTTTTGGTTGTTTTTGACAGATTTACTTACTGACAGTAGGTCACAGACACAAGTGATGCATCAGCAACTCTGACCAGAGTCAGTAGGCCACTGACCGTCGACCACTTTATGCCTCCATTTGAAAGTCAATGATTCACGCTGTGACGCTCTTAGGGCTGGGGTGGCCCACAAAGTGAAACGGAAAGAGCCTTGCCGCAGGGGGTATGTGACAATTCCAGAGGGGTAAATTGCCATTTTGTTGTGGCTATTCAGTTTCCTGGCAAGGAGAAGGGGAGGATGGACCGTGAAACTAGGAACGAATTGGTAAATAGTGCCACTTAGCATGGCATATGGCGCGTTCGGCGAGCTGAACGCTGACACCAACAAATTGACGATTTCATACCAATTTCAGTTACATTCGCCACACACGTTGTCACCCAAAAGTCAGTGTATCCATCCACTCTTGAGAATTTCAAGATGTGTATAACCTGCTACAGTGTTGGCTTGTTGTGATTAAAATATTTCTATTTAAATATTACAGGGTGATAAAACTCAAATAAATATTTAAAAGTACGAGTAGCGAGCAGAAAATGCTGAGACGTATAGGCCTACACTGTTGCAACAGTTTTGTATTCTATAATGGCTAACAAGCCTTGATTCATTTGATATTATTTAATCTTTTTTATTTGTTCAACTCGATAAAGGCAGCTTTCTGCTTAGGGGACACATTTCGGTTTTACAAAATATGGAGCGAGGAAAATCGGAGGAACGCCCCATGGCTTTTCACTTGTACCTTTCAATTTTCCACTTTGGTCAGATAAAGGGGGAAACCCTGGGAAAAACCTGGCCAGCAACTGGTCCTTCTTTTTGCGCCCAAAGCAAAAACAAAACACACTTTAAGTGGAGGCTATTTGCATTTGGTGGCCATATGGGATTTGTCTTTAAAATTGTGTTCTTTTGAATGCGCAGACAACAGGTCTCCCACCCGTCAGGGATGCTGATGGTGAGCGTAGGCTTCTTGTTTCCCGAAACTTTAGCTTTAGTCAGATTTCGGATTTTAATTATGAGTTATTTATGCAGAATTAGTCACTATTTATTTGAAACATCACAAACACATATGTGGTCCTGTTTTAGAGAATACTGATTTGATTATTAACAAATACAATAATTGATGAAATTAATTCAGGACTTGAATGTCTTTACATCCACTCAATGCCAATGCAGTCGGCCCCTTTCAGCCATGATAATTAGTTTGAGTTAATTTTTAGTCCTGCGCTATTGTTCAAAACCAACAGTCTGATCTACAGAGGCTGACGTATAGTGCGATGGATGGATCTCACCAATAGTACTATATGTGCACTTCAAAGTCATAAATCCATCAAACTGAAACTAAAATGTCGTGACGTGGACTACATTATACTTTTTCAGTATACGGAGAAACATTAATATTGCAAAAATTAATTTAGAAAGACGACGTGAGAGTTAGCACTAAGGAACGTGGCAATTCCTCTAAAGTGTGTTTTTGATATGCTTTAATCTCAAAAGCTTAATTTCAACGTTGGTCATATTATGCCCGGTAACTGTTGTTTTACGCACGGCTAAATGCAGTGCGCTTAAGGGTGCTTGGTTATTCTCATTCAAATCTTGCTCAAGTGGTTCAGAGTAAATGGCAGATGTTTTGCAATTCAAGGCGCATCAATACCCATGCGCTTTAGTGTTTAACAATGGCGCTCCCCTTTTGTTAGGCACTTGTGTCTTTCAGTTCAGAGCTCGACAAAGGCTTCATCCTCCAGCGAGTTATAAAGTTACTTTCCAGTCAGTTCATTTCGGTCCTTGAGAAAACCTTAAGCGATGTTAATGTGCACCTCTGGTCTTTTCATGCAGTAACCCCGGCACACACAGGCAAACAGCGGCCATTGTGTTCCCAAACCAAAGTAAGAAGTCTTTAAATAACCCGAGGACCAGTCTATAGAAATTCATGACGCTATTTCTATTTGATGTTTGATCAGAGCTTCGTCAACAGGACGGTCGCGTGGCTTGTCAGAAAAACCTGTTTATATTTATAATATTTTTCCAGTGCACCTGTTCATGTACCTGCTGTTTTTACTGTGACTGTGTTACTCACAATGAGCGTTTTGGTCTCGGGTCCATCTGAATGGAAGGCGGTACATCGATTTGCTCCGCTCACGGTGCGCCAAATGATGGGCCTGCATATTTTAACAGCGCCCTTCCCTGACATGCAGACATGGTATAGCATATAAATGCATGCATTTACAAGAGGAAATTCATTACAACATTGGTCATTTTTAAATTATGTTTGGTGAAATACAATGAACTGCAGCCAACGGCATAGGCATATTTAATGATTATATATTTAAATGTAGGCGATATCATCAGAATATGTTAACGTATGCCTATTATTTTATAGCCAGCGCGGTACATTTACACGTATAGATCAACTAGGCATCTTGCTAAAACATAGTATTCTTTAGACTCGAGGCTATTGTTATTCATAGCCCATTTATAATCTACATAGTGTTTTCTTCAGAAGTAGCCTAAATGGCAGATGTAGATCACCTCTGCATGGCTGCATATTATAGGCTACCGTTTGGGTATAGGCCTAACCATTGGCTTGCAAATGTCTCAGTTTCCCTTTAGGAAGAAAATAGTTTATTGCAGTAATTGCATAATTGCTTCACTAATTGTTGTTAACAAGTTCCCCAATAGTCCAATTATTACAGCAGCACTGTCAGGTCCCCGCCGGCAGGCATGCATGACAAAGGTCCGATGGGGTTAATGAATGACCTGGGGCTGAAAAGTGAAAGTGAGAGCCTGAGCCCTTTTATAAACATACACTGAACTTGTCATTTAATGGCACTTGCATTATTATGTCCACTTGGGACACAAGTTTCTCGTTGCGCTATTCTTATGGATAGACAATGACATAACGACTTTTGAGGGAAATGAGGTGGTATTGGAGGTAAACAGTTTTAAAGCCTGGCTGCATTCCTTCACTGTAGAGCAGAGAGCCAACACTAATTGAAATTATAGCGAATAATCAGCGGTGAAATCACTACTCTGTGGCACAGAATAACAAGACAGGCGACTGTTGTGATGCCACGACTCCATGCTGAAATCAACGCTCCACGGTCTTCTGTTAAAAGCAAGCGTGAAAATGCACATAATGTGGCGTCCAGAGAGGACAAAAGACACCAGAAAGCTCACTTACACCAGAGCACCTCAGGCAAATTTCATACCGATTAAATGCTTCAATATATAACACCACAGTTGTGGCCCTCAATTTTTCGGTGAATTTTACGCAATTAGTGTCTTCTGACACATGCCTGTAGTCTATTTGGATAATCATGGCTTGGACATGAGATAGTGATTTAGTTCCGCGAGGAAAATCTTAATGCTTAACCCAGTCTTAAATGCATGGATTTTAATACTAGATAGATACTGTATTCATCCCGAGGGAAATTTAGGATACAATTTAATTAAATTTAATGTAATTTAATTCACGGAAATATCCTACTACTTGGGTGTCAGTACAACCTCATGCAGTTTGAGCTACAGCATGACAAATCGGGTAGGGCCTTGGTGATAATCAAAACTCAAATCTGCCAATTTAAAGCTTTTACTAAAACTAGTTTACATGAAACAGGATTGTACAGGAAGTCGACTTTATCTTGTCAAAACGGAATGAAGAGAACAGTAGCCATGTTGGTTCACTATAGAAGTGGAGCGAATCTTTTGATGCCCACACGTTTGTGGTCACAAAGCAGACCAAAAGAAAAGATCAATGGCGCTATATGCTATAAACAGGCCTCTTTTCATGCGCGCTCTCCCCAGACTGAATACAAATGCCCCTCCTTTACCCGGGCCCTCAATCATTTTAACACACGCATTGTGTACCGGATCAGGCAAGAAGACTTGGGCAAAGGTTTTTTACGTTGTCGCGTGTCTTTCAAACCACACCAACTTTTCTGTCTTTACTTCTGGAAATATTCAAGCAACCCCAAATCACACATCTATAAAGCTATTGGATACAATTAACACCTTTACCTTATCGACAGTGCTAAACGTCTACCATATAAGTGGGTTTCTATAGCTTTAATTCACCCCCCATTTAGTGTTTTCAGGTGGCCTGTGTGTGAGCACAAGATGCGCAATGGACTGCAGTGATCCTATAGTCAATACATTGTTTCAGCTGGTATGACTTTCCCAAGCCTGCACCCCTTTCAGGGAGCAGTGTGGAAAATCGGGAGGCGAGGGACCGAGGACAAGGGGCGGCCCGCGATTCTCCTCGGTGCCTCACCGCGCCTGGTATGAAGACAAAAACTTGGGACGCACAATAGTCTTAGAACCTTTAGTAATAACAAATTTGTAAAACCTCCTATGCTTTTCGTGCTTACATGTTTTGGGTTTTAGTGTATATAAAACAAAGCGTAGCTGCACAATTTGCCTAAAAAGTAGGTTTAGCTGTTGTAATAACGTGCAGGTGTAACACTTTTACTACAAGTGGCTACCAGAAAATCGAAATGTTGTGGGAACACGCAGAGAATTATCACGGTGCTGCCTTCGACCTGGTGGCGTGAAACTCACATATAAAAGATTGAATACAGGAGTCAATAGTGCCCACACCATGCTCACCAAGCAGAACCATTATGATTACCCATTATGTTTATGATTTTTACGCTTCTCTTTAGCTTTTTGCCCCACACGTTGTTTATTGGGTATTTGCAAGATATATCTATTATGCAGTAGGCTATGTACTTATATTAAATGTGTGGTCTGTGTATGTTTTTGTGTTTAACCGACCTCGATATAAAGCCGAAAGCGAAACAGACAGACAGACAGACAGACAGTACTTTAAATCCCAAAGGGAAATTACAGTTTTTATTGTGATGTCTGACTATTCCTCTGCAGTCTGCAGGGCCTTAATTGAATAAGATTAACTGAACAAGCAAATTCAGAAATAATTTAAGGTAACGTGGGTTTGTAATACATTACGAGGAAGGGTATACATAAAAAAAAACATTAAACTACTTAAAATATATATTTAAAACATCATAACATCCTTCACTTTTCTGTGGTGCGTATCAGCTTCTGGTTGGTTTTGGCTGTCAAATGACACCAGTGTTACTTGTTTGAGCTCAAGAGACAGGCGGGACTGTTTGCATTGAGATGTTAAGTGGGTGTCTCTATATAAATCCACTCAGGGTCAGCTCCTCCATTCGTGTGCCAAAGAGGGAAAGAGATTAACTTCAAGGAAACCAGAAAAGGACTAAAATAATGGTGGCGACGACAGACTGCGCAGAAAAGTCCAAACCCATCGTTGGAAAGAAGGTATGTAGGATAACTTATAAGAGGAACAGGAGGTAATAGTATAAAATAAAATACCACAAAAGAATTGAGGCGTGCTGTATGCAATATTAATTGTACCTGCTTTATTTTCTTCAGGTATCCAAACCACTTATGGAAAAGAAACGAAGAGCTCGCATAAACAAGTGTTTGGACCAGTTAAAATCTCTTCTGGAGAGCTACTACAGCAGTAATGTAAGTATGCAGGGTGGAACTTGAGAATTTCAAACAACTAATTTGTTAGCAACAAATGTGTAAGTAATGATACTAATCATTAGAAAATGGTTGCAATTTAATTTGTTTTTCTCTTTTCTCAGATTCGCAAGCGCAAACTAGAGAAGGCAGACATCTTGGAGCTTACTGTGAAACATCTAAGAAACCTCCAAAAGATACAGACCTGTAAGTCATAACCTCATGCTTACAGTATAGACCAAGCCAACAGACTTTCAAATACTTGGCTGATTGCAGCGTAAAATCCGCATTACGCACAACTTTACGCAAGGCTTAGGTGTGTGTCTTACCTTAAGATGTCTTTCTATTGCTTTCAGGTACTGCCACTGCTTCTGAGTTTTCTGATTATCAAACTGGTTTCCGTAGCTGCCTGGCAAATGTTAACCAATATTTGCTGATGGCAGACAAATTGAACGGCGGAAACCGCTGGATGTTATCGCAGCTCTCCAGCACACTTTGCCGCTCCCGGGGACGAGAGGAAGTCTTCAGCACCATGGACAGCGGCCCGGGCCAAGCACAGACACAGGATGAGGTGCAGAGACTTCTTCCATCGACAGCTGGATCTGAGGAGAGAAAAAAGATCAAATCTAAAGCTCTGAAACCCCATACTGCAAGCACGTGTCCTGTTTTACAGAGTGAAGACGCACGACAGTCATCGAGAACCAAACAGGCTGGTCTTGTTGCGGCGCCAACACAAAATACTCATGAAAAAAGATCCAAGATGTTTCACCCTGTCAGTAACAGGAATGAAGTTGCAAACATTCAGCACAATGTCTGGAGGCCTTGGTAAAGCTGTAGATACCCTAAATCACATCTTGAGTGAATGTTTATAATTGCACTGTATAGATTACCACAATATATAGGTTATAATGTATATGTATTATTTTCTTAATAAAATTGACGAAAGAAAGAATGTGTTGTCTTGTTTGTTAAAACAGGTAACGATCTTAACCTTACACGTGAAAAGGAGTCGTTTAGTAATTAAGTAAGTAATGGCTAATCCACAGTCAAACATAGATGACATATTGGAAAAAAGAAATTGAAGAAAGAGAGAGATGGCGAGTGCAATGGTTGATTGTAGGTACTTGCGATAGAGGCCTATGAAGCTAAATGATTTCGTGCTGAAGTTGTCAAACTGAAAGAAAATGACATAGATGCATTTTTCATTTTTGTATGGTCATTGTAAATGTGTGGGGACGTAATAAGCATGTAACTAACATGTATACAAGTGTGTTAAACATTTGATAGATTCATAAGGCCTATATAAACACTGATGTTGTGAAACATCGAATGTATTCACAATAAAGGGAGACACTTGTAAATCATTAAGTAATGCATGACTCATAATGATTTAATGAATGAATAAATGCAGACTGTATCATGAAATAATGTTGCTCACCATTAATAAATGATCAAGTCAATATGACTTTATGTGATCAGTTCACACTTAATAGATCACCAATTAAGGAATGTTATTTAACTTATACATTCATTGATATGCGAAAGAATCAGCTGGATTTCAGTTCGATGACAGTCTGAAAGCAGAACAGTTCTCATAGAAATATTGAGCCTTTCTTTCCGGTCCTTTCTAATTTTCTAGTTTGTCAATTGGCACCTGATAGATGATTTTGGTTTTAGTGCATCATTCTCTATCGTAGTGCACTCCACTTCTTTCAACAACAACACACTTATAATAATAAAATAGGTCATTGTTGATAAAAGTTTGATAATAAAAAAAAGCTTAATATTTATCTTATCTAGCTTACTTTTATTATACAAGACATTAGTTTTATTATTTTATTATATATATAAAATATCCAGGAGAGTAGGGGTTGACTGTCATCTCTTCCATTCTTCTCCGGTTTCACACATAAGTACCGAAACAGTGGCGGGCAAATCAGATGCTTGTCAGACAGCATAACAATGTTCTGCTACAAGCTACTAATTACACGCCATGCTCTCCTCTCCGTCTCCTCTGGACGCGGTAGACTATAATTTGAGGAAAGGAGAAAGGAGAGTTTATTTGAGAATTCAAATAAAATCTCTGTCGGTTTAATTGTTTCCAGTTTTTCTGAAATTGAATTTAGAATAGCTCTACACATACAAGCACAATTACCTCATTAATAGGCTCCTTATTGCTACCTGGAGAACCAGACCCAATTAATATAATGTAATAATGTTATCATTCGTCTGGAAAAGAAATCACACCTTCCTCTCCCTATGCACGTCAGGTAAGCAAAGGTTTAATGTCTACTGATAGATATGAATCCAGAGTAAACTATTCAAAGTATCAAGTGAACTTGGCTAATTTACTAATGAAAATGAAATGACAAATTAAGAGTACAGTTTAAAGTTTAACTTTTTGAAATACCCGAATTGTCTTTCATATTTGTATTGTAGTTTAGGTTTAGTTTAGGCTAGTAGTAGTAATAGTGTTTTTGTATAGTGAGGTAGTATTTGCAGGCTACGTATTATAGTATTTTGTTCTATAACATGCACTACCCACAATGTGTTGCACTACACTGATTGCAATTATACTGTTGGGCTAAAAGCCATATGGGCAAGACAGCAAACCTGTCCATCAGCCAGCTCTTTCAAAGTGCCCTATAGTTTTCTTCCGCTGCTTTGGCAGGGATGTCATAAAGTGTCTCTCCATTCTTAAGGAGCATCGCTGGAAAGGATGGCACCTTACAGCGAGGAGAATCGCTGAAACGCCCCCAGCTTTTCAGATGATACATGCTGAAAAGACACTGCTGCCCTGTGAAAGAGGGCTGCTCCTGTGCAGTCCTCAGGACAAGAAATACTCACTGCCTGGTTCAAGGTTTTTATTTTGCCCGCAATACAACAACTAAATTTACGACTCCAAACCCCCTTATGGCAAGTATTTGTTATTCCAGCTTTTTGTTTGGTCTGATCGGCTAATAAACCCCGTCTGCAAATCTGCTTAATACTCTCTTCCCACAAAGTCAAAACTACTCTTTTGATGAGACCAACAGAAGCTCATGGCTCAGGAAAAGTTTGTTTTAGCAAAGAAAGGAAATGCCACGTGACTTCCACACTGAATGCCCTTAAACTTTTCTAAGAATTTCTATGAACTCTTCTCAGCATTGTTTAAGTAAGCTAGTTTGGTTTGCCACTATAATAGCGAGGCATATTAGAGCTGAGAACCGAAGGGGGAGAGAATACGTTATTAGCATTAGACTGGGCCCAGTCAAGCGCTCTTAAGAGAGCAGACTTAGATGAAGTGCGCTGCAGACCCCTCTGTTCCCTGTTCATTTTGCTGGTCATTATGTCTCTGCCATGGCAGTTTCAGCTTAATTGCTGAATATTCTCTTACAGATAGTGGTATCACTTGATGACTCGTGCGATTAAGACATACAATTGCCTTCGTGACTCACCCAAAGAAAAGACTCATAACTAAGCGTAAACCTTGTACAATGTGTTTTCAGCTAGCACACCGTATAATTACTTTTGGCTCATAGAAGAGCCGTGTCCATGTTCACTGTTGCGGACAACTCGGCACGACAGACAGCTCAGCAGTGCAGAACCAGCTGATTACAGACACCTGAGTCAGACCCGCCGGGCTCTTAGTTAAAATGTATGCATTCACTGTACGGTCAAAGGTTGACACACAGATCTAGTGAATAAAATAAACTTGGATAAAATGGTCAGTATCAGCCTACAGACAGAGCTTGTCTGTTATAGCTATAATAAAGGTTTGAAATATGGTAGGTGTTTAACACATTTATATTTACGCAAAACAGTTGTTTTTTTGTGGTTGCATTTCTTGTAAAATGGTAGCTTAGAAGTTACTTTTTGAACGTCGCTTTGGACAAAAGCGTCAGCTAAATGAACTGTAATGTAATGTAATGTGACAACGATTAAGTAATTGCATATGCTAGCTAGATAAAAAAAAAAAAAAAAGTTAGCAGAGGATGGTTTCGATCCATCGACCTCTGGGTTATGGGCCCAGCACGCTTCCGCTGCGCCACTCTGCTACGATGGTCACAGATCAGCTTCTCAACATAATTAAAATAACCATAATTAAAATAACCTATGAGACCTGGAGTGTCGCTTTGTGGTTATAACTGAGCGAAATGTTGCTTCTGTGAGAAAGGGAAAACTGTTCTAACTACTGAAACTAGACACCGTGGGCTCAAACTTAGTTCTTGCTCGTTTGTCTTGTATGCCAAAACACTATTAAAAAGAATTTGGTTCTGACGCAGAGCTTTAGCCTGCTACTGTTAGCATACACATCCATGCATACTAGTAGTTCACGTTAACGTCATGTTTAACGTTACCATTCGCTTACCTGCAATCATCTTCACGTCCTTTATCAAGAAGAAATGCATGAAATAAACGAGCTGATCTCACTTGAACTTTATAAACTCAGGAACTAAATTTAGTTATACACAAATACAACACTTTCTACACATCAGTAAGGAAGGAAGATAGCCGAAGAAAAGTGGGGTTCATGTCACTATGACACCGCTTGTTAAGGGCTATTAAAACTCTTCCTTTGTAAAAATCTTCACGAGGAATGATTCATAGGATCATAGGATGTAGCGGAGGAAAAAACCCTACAGGCTAGTTTTTTGATAGTTTCTCTTCCTTTTTTCAGCTGACAAGAATGGCTTTCTAACTTTGTGTTTAGGTCTGAGTTTTATGGAAAGCTTGTTCATGTATTAATCTCATTAATTGGAGTTCCATGCTAATTGGAAATCAGAGCACAAGCTTTTAGAGATTATAACACATTGTTTTCATGATTTTTAAGTGTTTAAAGGCAAATACAGAAAATGTGCATCTCCAGCTAAATTTAGTTTCAACCAATACATTGTCAAAATGAGTGAGCGTGAACATAATATCTCATATCATTGTGAAGGACACCAAACCTTGATCTTCTGGGGACCTACTTGGGCTGCAATTTAATGCATTTTAATGCATTTTAATGCAGCCATGGTGACAGTCGCCCAAAATCCTGGGGGGAAAAAAAGCAAAAAATAATAATAATCTCCCAAATGAATGCATACTTCTACTCCACAATAAAAATAGCAACAAATAAAATGCAACTGCCCGCAAAATGTTTAAAACACACTCTGGTGCATCTTGTGAATTTAATCAGTCATATCTTTTAAACAAAGTCATCAACAAGAAAATCATAACATTTAACATCATTCATATTTGAGTCATAAATCTTTGAATATGTTACAAAATAATATTTTAATATTGTAAACACAACAAAATGCAAAAATCTATGACAAGTTTGACTGGGAAATGTGATGTTATACTTCCAAAGAAAGATACATTTCAGCTAAAAACAATATTTCTGTCCAATTGAAGAGGCTGCAATGAGTGAGAGGTGCACTAATACACAAGGATTTAAACTAAACATTTAAAAGACTGCATATGGGTTAAAGCGTAAATGTGAAACACGTGCAACTTTATTTTTTGGAGGGTAACGGCAACACAAATTCACAGATAATAAGGCTGTCAAAGGGGACGTTAATTTCATGTTGTACTCATACCCTTACTAATTTCTTTGAAAACTTTAACCTAATGTCCAAATACATTCATGGTGGCAGTTACTGTCCAGGAGAGGTCAAAGCTCAAAGGTGGTTCTCCTATTATTTGTCAGTATTAGAGTTCTCACTCCTTTCAGCCAGCAAATTGTCACATTTGGTCAACATGATAAATTCTTCATTAATCTAACGACGGTCAGTTGCTTTTAACTGATCATTTAGTGATACTATTTTTGTCCTTGACATGATATACTTTGCTATGATGTGAAATAATCATTCTCTCCAAATATATATTTATAGAAAATGAATAAATCTAAACTTTGATTTTCCCACAGCATCCCTTACTGAGGCTTCGGTGATGTTTACATTTGATGTACATTTATTAGGCAAACTCCATGGGGCTGAGATAAATCAGTGTCTTTACAAAACCCACCTCCCAGCATAGAACCATTAGCAGTCTAAATGCATATTATGAGATAACATACAAATGTTATTTCTGCTTTTTGTCGAAACTTACTATAAATCGTTAATTTGCCATTATACTCTTTTTCCATTCTATTAACAATGTTCCTAATTTGTATGAATATTTATTGGGTTTAGGTGTAACACCTGCATTTAAGTTCTGCTACATCTAGTCAGTTTGAAGGCTGCGATTATTCAACTTTTGGACCATTCAACATCTTTTAGAGGATCCTTCTCAGAAAGCTACTTTAAAATATAAAATAAAACATTTTTGGTGCGTTCTAACACGTTACTGAAAACAAATAGGTGGTGAGGTTAGGCGGACATGTTCCATTGACAGGGACAAAGCACCATTTCCAGCTGTATTGGTCTGATGTTCTATGTAAATATGCAAAGGGTGAGAACCTGTTGTGCCTGATCTTCAAAGTTAACACAAACATCAGAATAATAAGAATTGGGAGGAAATGTTCTAAGTAAAATGTCTCATTAAACAAAAAAGAACACCAAAACCATAAATCCAACATCCTTCATATATACATGCAATGTCAATCTTCTTTAAAAACTGACTTCACATTTTCATAAAGAATTTAGGGGTCTTCACGTTATATCTCAATATCACACAGAAACTGTCAAACTAGTAGGCATTAAAGAGTTTGGGATAACCACTCTGTTTACTTCAACATAGGGTGCTTGAAAAACGGTTTTTATGTATTGTGAATAATCATGTTAATAGAAGAGTTGTACATCATGATCAAAATAAACATGTATAATGTGTCATGCCCAAGGTACATGGGCAATATTCAGGAAAGTTTGGTTTGAAAGCAAATGTGTCCATACAACGAAACACACAGCCATTAAAAGGCAAAATAAAATACAATTTGAGTTCAAGTTCTAAAGTGCAAAAAAAAGGAGGGGAAAAAACTCCACCCGAACAACTACCTCCTGTAATTCTTTGAGCAGTTCATAGGAAACAACATCGAACAGCAAAAACAAGGTGCGGGAATGTTCACGCTGTTTTAAAAAAAATGTTTTTTTTGTGTCAGTGCTGGAAACAAAAAATGTCCTCAGTGAATATTTTGGGATGTGAAAGCTGAATTACTGGACAACTCAACCTTTAACCAGCCTATGAAATCAACATTAGGCTTATTCAGAAATTGTGTCCAAAGCTCCCAAGGCCATTTCGCATAACAGATATTTATTGGTGGTATATCGGCCTACAGTAAAACAGAATAGTAGCACAAGTAAAAAATAAAAATAAATGCAATACGTCACTACCCCATAACCACCAATGTTCCAGTGGTTTTCATTACGATAATAACTTAAGGAATGATGTTCATATAAACAAAGGGAAAACGTTGCTTTTAGGTGGTGGAGCCGACAGAATCAGAGTGAAAGGTGATGTATCCCGAGGACGATGCCGGAGGTATGCTTACAAAACTGTTTGTGCTTCCTTTACTCTCACCCTTGCTCAGGTGCTTCTGATGCCCCCAATCAGCTCCAGCCCCAGCCCTGGCTCCACCGCCTGTCCTGGGCCTACAGGCAGAGTGCCCTGGAGTCTGCTGGCTGCGCCCAGGTGAGCCCACCTCACACTGCTGTTTCCCGTCTCGCACGCGCTCCCTGCAGCCTTTACCAGAGCCACAAGCCCCGGGGCTCTTCTTTCCAGCACGTCTGTCTGGTTTGGGGGAAACCTCGGGCGTGTTGCCCCGACTACTGCTCCTTTTGTGTTCAGAGATCCGCCTGAGCGCCTGAGGCTCATGATCAAAGTCTGTGAGCAGGAAGTGAGGAAGGATGACTGTGTGCTGTTCATACACATTGGGTATAAGTGAGATGCTGGATGTGCGCCGTGGGCTCTTCCTGGGGCTCGGCAGCGGCGTCTCATCTATAAAGTTGATCACCTCATCACGGCTAAAACACCGCAGTTCGTCCTCATAGTGCTCCCCGCTACAAACCACGCGTGGCAAGTGCTTGAGGGAGTGCATACTGTCCTCAGAGCGTCGCCGCTTTCGATGCGGGTGATGGTGATGGTGGCTCTCCTCGTGGTAGGAGACCAGGCTGCTCCTGCGCCTCTCGCGGCGCGGCAAGGTGGAGCTGTAGTGGGCAGTCACTATCATGTCCTCGGTGGAGCCCCATCGATGAAGGTATGAGGGGATCCGGTCGCTGGTCCACATGTCGGTTTCGTCGTGGGAGTATCTTCTTGTAGGGGGCACCTGGACGCAACACACAAACCAAACCCTTCAGTGTATAAATAACTTTGCCATTAATTCACCTACAGCAACACGGAACCAGAAAGCATTGTGGCACTGCTCATTAAATAAGTAGCATGTTATATAACATTATATATTAGTATTAATACGCCTACATCATCAAATAAAATAGTATTACATGTAGGATTCTTCAAGGTTATGTGGCTTTCAATGCCACTGCAGTTAAAGTAATAACACTGACTTGCAGTAGTCTCAATGAACTTTGTGTAAATATTTAGGCATAAGACATATCTCAGTGAACATTTTCAGGCTAGTTTCAGAATTTATTCCATATTTTGCACCCTGATTCAGCTGTAGTGTTTGTGTAAAATTCTACATGCAGCACATATAAGTTGTCTGTCCAAGATGTGGAATTTTAACTTATTGTTTTAGTTTAATCCCCAAGACATGTATGAACATCAACAGGGTTATAACTGAGCTAGTATTCTCCTCCAGTATTAGGAGATGAAGACTGCATGAGGTGGTAGTTCCCTACATGTTATACTCACATTCCATTCTGTTCTGACAACTATGCAAGAGAGAGAGGGTTTGTCAAGGTGACGTCAAGAGCCACAAGATTGATATCAGCCTGCCCCCCTGTGGTGGGTTTTAGTAAATACAGAGAAGTGAGACAGCAGACGATACAGTAGCATTAAGTGTGTTAGGTGGGAGGACTGAACAGCAGAGGGCAGCACAAGCATTAGAATGGATTAAGATGCAGGATGGAGAGACACAGGGACTCACACAACAAGCAAATCAAGCCAAAGAGGCTTTATTCTGCAGTCAAACCACTTGAGAAGTGCCATAGCAATACTCAAGTGGAGGTGCTACTTGATAAAGATTTTAAGGGTTTGGTCGGTTCATGGTGTAATTGGGCCTTAACCTTTCTAGGAGCGGCAGAAATAATGTGACTTTATCACAGTTTAGCAGATCGTCCTGTAACTTAAATTAAAAAATGCACCCTTTTTGTTTCACCATCACACATGTACAGCAAGGAACACAGTTAAATATTACTATACAATCAAATGAATCTATATGATCATATGATGAGGCGTATAGAACACAAAAACAATGGATGGAGTAATGATTTGGTCTAATGAAATGATGATGCTACTGTATACATCTCTGTTTCAAGGCTTTGTAAGAAGTCAAATTGAATATAGATCCATTCTGTAGGATCACTAGTCTTTGAAATGTCCATTTTAATGTTGGACATCTGAGTTTTACCAATTAAATGTTTTTTTTAGCAAATTATTCAAGTAAATGTACTGAGAAAACTTGAGCCCTTTTCCAAGTTGTTTCTGACAAAGATGACACAGTGTTAGGATGCTTTGTAAAAGTTCATATTGTTTGGGTTGCATCAGTCGATTCTAAAGTTACATATCCTCATCACAGCCTTCTAGGCCAAGTCGAGCAAGACTTACCATCATCATCACTGATTAAATCAATCATTTTTCACAAAGTCTGTTTCATGAGTCTGGCCCAGAACTTAGACATTACAGAGTTTTGGAACCAAAGCAGAAAATAAGGTTTTGTTGATTTGTCCTAGAAGGCTGCATGTTAGAACGAACGCTTTGGTGTTAATGCAGGCTGAAAGGGAGCATTTCACAGCTATGCATCTGACTGGGATGGATGCTGGATCCAATGGACACAATGCTTTTGGGTAGAACATGAACAAATGTTTTTAGTGCTTTCATGAAACCTTGAGCGGTTCCTAAAATGCAGAAGGTAAGTCAGTACTAAACTCTTACCCTCTTACAAAATAACACTCTAATAAAATAGGGCCATGGCAAGTGAACACTAGTCGATAAATGAAGCACATCTAACATGTTGATGGGACTGCAGATGGTCATATTTACCAAACATAAGTCAGCTAGAGTGTATTTTTGATTCAGGTAAAAAAGACAAAAAAATCTGTAGCATTCCTGGCAGAGATAGCATAACAAAATGTCTGATGATTCTAGAAAATTCAAGCAAGGCCAACAAGGCCACTTCACCATGCACAGTGTCATTTAATAATAGTTCAATTGATCAAGTAAAAGAAATGAAGAAAATCAATAAAAAAATATACCTGCAAATACTGCATTTTATCTTCCTGTTGTTCCCTCAATGGATACCCTTGCGGAACCCCCCTTTCTAAGGTTGAGAATTCATACTTGGCTTTACGGTCTACCGTCACGATTTCAGGCGCCGAGCTATAGTCATATGGTCTGTCATATATTAAGTCGGCATGAATTCCTCCATCTTGGCTGTTTTCTGCAAAGTGCAGAAAAGCACGAGCGTCAGGATTAGAGAGCAACGAACTCAATACACAAGACAGACAGACAGACAGACGAATAGATAAGAGAGACTTCAAGTTCAATTGTTCTCCGATTTGTTGACTTAGCCTACGGGTCTGCTCTGGAATATGAGGTTTAGATTTTTAAAAAAATAAAAGAATTAATAAAAGGGGATAAAAAAAAAAATCCCCAGATTGGTTTTGAATTCAGATAATAGTTGCCAAATAGTTATTTTAAGGTACAGGTCTTACACTCATACAAACACTATCACGTGTTATTACTGTATAGATACCCATCTACCAAGTTTATTTTCCCAATTACTGCATTTATGTTCATTAAAGATCAATTGGAGATGGGTGTAAAATGCTGATCTTGGAGGAAAATGTTGGCTAAAAAGATGAAAGATGAAAGTAGCTATTTGCACAGGCAGCTTTGCATGCAAGTCAGTAGCTTTGGGAAAACAGGAAACAATCCTTATACATACAACTGTGATGAGTTATACATGGCAAGCCCTCTGGAAAAAAAGCAGAGAACTGGCAGTGTTAATTATCCCACAGAATATGGCCTGGCCTGTGTGGTTTTATGGCTCCTGCTGAACAACGAGCAGTTATCAGGGAGGATGTCGAGAGGAGAGGATCAAAAGGTTTGGAGGGTTAGAAACAGGAGAGAGGGGGTTCAGATCGGGTGGAGTTTAAACAGTGCCAATAGAAAAAAAGACAGGAATCATTACCGTCATCAGTTTGTATGAATTGTGGAGATCTGGTCATGGACAAAGTCCACAAGCATTTTTTATGATTATCATGTGACCTAATTTGGGAACAAATTTTGTTGAAGTGTCTATAATTCCTTGGAAGTCCCGTTGGAATATATTTATATTTCTGTGATGAAAGACAAGTCTTGGACTACTTTCGTTTCTCTTTTTATTTTTAATCAGATATTTACTAAGTGCAGTTTAATTTAGACTTCTGTCTTAAAATATATACTGCTTTGCTCTTCATATCATTATAATCTGACCGGTATGAGAGAGTCCACATCAGACAGAGAAAAATAAATGAAAACAAACAAAAACAAAAACTTAAATTAAATACCTATTTCAATTGTGTTTCCAGAAAAAAACCTGGGTGTATCCCTCTGTGACTTGAGGGAAATATGACCATCATACTGACATGAAAGTGCTTTTAATTTTTACTGCAATCGTTCCAGTTTCGCTCTGGATCCTAAGAAATAAATGGGGAACCATTTATTGTATCATCCTCTCGTGCTAGGGCTTTGTTTTAGAGGAAGATCGCCCAGTTTAAATGCAATGGAGTGCAAACGTCCTGCAAGGTAAAAAAAAATGTGTTTGTTTGTTTTTGTAGTAACATCAATCTCATAGCATCGTAAAGTAAAGCATTTTATAAAGTACACATCACGTATAAAAACACAGAAAATATAAAATATATTTTAGTACAGAATGTTGCATTAAACGGACACTTGTCACTTCAGTTTCATCTCCTGACAACAAAGGTCACATGATAGGTCACATGATAGGTCACATGATAACATTTGACCACTGATCTCAGACCTCACACTACAACAAAATAAGTAATAATGATCATTCACAAGAAACTAAATATGTATAATACTTTAAGAAACATGTAGCCCACAAACAACCAAACTCATGATTCCTTATTGTAAAAAGGTCAGTTATGTTAAATTATTGTATATATATTTCTTTATTTTATTATTAACATATATTTTATTTATTATTATGTATTATTTTGATAGGCCATGGTAGGTATATAATATATTGAGGTCATCCTGTATCATACCTTCACAGGATTGGGTCAGGCAAATATTAATGAGACAAACAGACTGGGCATAGTTTTCATCAACAATTAATATGTAGAGCCTGGCTTAACTTGATTGATCTGAGCAAAAATAAATGGCAGTGACAGACTGTAAATGCATAGTTTAATATTTAGAACATAAAGCAAAGCAGTCACACAAGGTGAGGGTGTAAAGCTGTGGTAATCATGGGTGCTCCAGAGTCGAGAAGCAATTTAAACCTCATGAGGTAGAAACAAGGAAGATATGATCTTCCTTCAAAACTCTATGAAACTCTGACCCTCTGTGCTGGAAAGGTGGCTGGTGACAAGAAAATACTGTCAATACATTCATTGAAACTCCCTAAAACCACTTCTCAGCTGTCTAAAGAACAAATATGTCCAAACTACAGCCATATTTGTATATACTGCTCTGCTGTACTTGGCTACAGAAATGTAATCATGCATTTTCCTGCTGACATAGAAAAACGTTAAGCACGTTTATTATCAGGACCAATGGATTCTCAGTAATAATTTAACAGCATGTCTGACCTCTGTTCCCTTCCTGCCCTCAATTTCCCCACGCAACTACTCCTCAGGCTAAGAGACAAAGCTATTTAGGTTGATAAATCACAATGGTCACTGTAATACCTATGAGCAAAGACAGTCCAGAAAACATCTTAACACTAACAACTCTCTGTCTCCAAACCCTGTCTTAGGTAATAGAAATCATCGTCCACATTCACAGGTGAAGAGGAGGGGGAAAGAAGGCGGGACAGAAGGGAGACGTCTGATAGTGTCTTACCCTCATCCACGTCGTCGTTTGACATGATGGCGACACACTTCTCCCACACCATGCGAATGTCAGCCCGATAGCGGTCACAAGCCCAGAGGAACATGGGCAGCAGGATGGATTGGGCGATGGAGCACCACAGCACGCACAACACCATCCAGTTGTAGGAGCGGTCAAACTTCAGACTGGCAAAGCTCACCACCTGGGCAGGGGAAGGTTAGAAGAAACATAATCAGCTATTATTCTGTATGGTGAGGACTACATTCTATAGTCTCATTAAAACCCATTCAGCTAGTTTATATTTAGTCCTGAACACAGTTAATACATTATTTATTAATTATTTTAGTTCAGATCCAGATGACAGAACCTGAGCTTTACGTGTTGTTCAGTGAAAGATCTTCCATGAGAAGTGTCTCTGTTAGAACCCTTAAGAGATACTTTCTCCAACACCACAGCCTCTGTTCTCTAACAGTCAAACTATAGTGCTCTCAGCAGGCACTCAGCACAAGCCGAGCGTCCATTGAGAGTAGGCCTGAACGATTTTGGAAAAATGTGATATTACGATTCTTTAGTTTTTTGCGATATATATTGCAATTTCAAAAAACATGAGTTAAGATATTCAAAGCAACACACATACAGGACCAGCAGTTAGCACAGGTGTAACCAGGAAACAAATAAATGAGAATTAATTTCAGACCAGACAAGAATAGATGCAAAACTTGATCAACCTGATCAGCCTGTTCAGACCATGACCCACATTGAGTCCTCTGCTATTGCATGTGTTCACATTGCTATGGCGATGTTGATGCGATATATTGTTCAGGCCTAATTTAGAGCGCAAAATTCTAAGCATGGTGGCTCAGATCCAGTCCTAGCTCCGGTACGAACCTGTTCCACCAGCAGCCTGTTGCCACATACAGTACACACAGGATAAATACAATGGCCGTCGTTTTGCCGCTGTCAATATTTGAACTGGTGCTGCAACTAATCATTATTTTCTTTATCAATTTATCTGTTAATTATTCTTTTAATTAATGAATCATTTCATTTACAAAAAATCATCACAGAATATTTAATTTATAATGATACAAAACAGAGAAAAGCAGCAAATCCTCACATTTCAGAAGCTAGAATGCAGGAAGACTAAAAAATGAATTGCTTATTAAAAGTGTCGGCAGATATCTTTCTGTTGATTAACTAATTGATTAAACGACTAATACTTTCAGCCTTCCTTGTGCTGCCTTTCAAAGTGGGCCGAGTTCAAAGTATGATCAAATGTGAGCGGAATGTGTATTCACATCATGACTGAACACTGACTATGTACCGCAATCGTCAGATTAATCCTATGCAGCATGTAAACTCCCGATATAAATATACAGCATGAACTAGATATTTTATATTGTGTACCTAAAAGCAAATCCATGTCCCATTCACGACCACTTTTTACAACGAGCATTAGAGCTAATATGAGTTATCAACCTTCGTGAAGCAACGGATTGCATTATCTGATCATTAAAGGAGTCTTATCCTCATCCTTAATGCACCGGGCCAAAAGCACTGACCAGATTGATTAAGTCAATTAAGTACAATTCATTATCTCGGGTGTCACTTCCTCACCTTGAACTCGAGCAGCAGCCATACAGCAGCAGCACTACGTCCCTTGATGAAGTTGTGAAGTCTCTGATATTGATGTTTGCCTACTGATCTGACCTGATCTAAAACCTGCCAGGTAAAGCAAAGACAGTAGAGACAACAAAAGACCCTGTAGGTCTTCTTTCTATCTGCACACATCATCTGCTGATTTTCAACACACTTTCAAAATCTAGGTTACGATTGTTATTCGTCTTTATTAAACAAGGACCATGCATGAAAAGCATTCATCTCAAAAAGAGAAGAAATGTTATGCCAGATGTAGCTATTAGCTCATTTCCATCTGCAGTTCCTGGGCAGGAAATAGAAACGTTCATTTACATGTTCGCCGACGGGTACTTATTTTGTTCTTTAGAAAGCTTAAGAGAGGTTTTTATCAGTAGTGCTGTGTGTTTTAACCTGTAAATATAAACTCTTGCATGGTTAACAGGATATTTAACAAAGTGACATCCAATGACCTGGATGACCTTTACTACGAGACACTTTGAAGTGGTAGTGATGTAACTACTGCTGCTGCTAGGAGTTATATACGGAGGGTTGGTGTGTGATTTCTTAGATAAACAAATCTATGTTTTTTTTATTTAAAGAGAAAATCTCATAACGGCTTTCATTACTTTCATATAAAAATGCTGGGACTATAAGTAGTTTATGAACTGGCTCTTTGTTTGGTTTTGCATGTATTATATGGCGGTTCTATTCTGTTCTGTTCATATATCTGCGCGTCAGTAATGCTCTTGTTTTCCATGCATTTAAATAGCTCATTACATCGGATCACACAGACGGCTGGCAGAACTTTAGATGTTTCTTTCACTGCACAAAGATCTTTCATCAGTACCACACTACCCTCTCTGTTATGCACAGAAACATAACAGGATGTTGATGTAAAAGTGTTACACCACTGTACTTTCAAATCAACTTCCAGCTTGTGAAGCAACAAGAATGCGGTTTCCCCTCTGATCCTGATCCTCAGTATAGATATAGAGGGTTACTATGGTTGAACCTTAAATATGTAAAACACACAACTTAAGCAGCACACAATAACCACAGAAAAACATTTCCAGTGGTCATGTTTTATCGTACGCTTAAAAAAACATTTCCCATTGTTCTGATTCTTTTTGAACAACAAACAGCAGCTGTGGCGCCTAAAGACCTGTGAGCTTATCAGTGCTGAGTAATTGCTCTTACCAGCAAAGATTTAATAATTCAGAATTAATTCAGTCTCTAAACCTTTATTCACATTCCTCTTTGGTGCACACTCCCAGCGAGGACCCTACATGTGCCTTGTTGTAGGGCAAGAGCTCATTTTGGACAAGCTAAAGAGTAAAATAAGTATTTTTCGAGGTTGACTATTAGTATCATGAAGACAAACATTGATATAAGCAGTATAATGCCGTTGTGCAATGTTATTATCACTCAAATGGCCACATTCCTTTGAGGTTTGCGATGGGCTCCAACAACATCAAGGATGTGAAGTGTTTCTGCTAAATCATTGCTGGAATTGAAGCTATTTATGACCACTAACAGATTTCTCCAGTGTAAGCGGTACTAGTTATCTTCCTTAAGATTTCAGCATTAAAGGCTTGTGCAGTTAGTGCTGCCTAAGTTTCTGTTTGCCTGCTTGCCTTAGGTGTACAACACTTCATTAAAAAAGGTCCTAATGTAAAAATGACTACTAACAGATGGCTGGTACAAATGATACCAGAACTTAGGCAATGCATTATATATAAACTGACGCTTTGACGCACATAATGTTCTCCCACTTAGGAGTGATACCATATACGAGTCAAATGTCATATAACAAAACCTTCATCATTAACATAGACACCTGCAGTTAGGGCTGTATGGCGATAGGGCCAAAATCTTCTATCCCGGAGATTAGGTCATTTCATATCTCAATAATGATATACATCACGATATAGCATGTTTTCTTCTGGTAATTGAATCAATAAATAAATACGCTATAGTCTATATGAAGCATAAGGATGTCCGACTCTGACTTCTTGTCCCAAAACCATGACCAAACAACAGAAGTAACCCCCCGTTTAGAAAAGAGCTCCTCTTTTGGTTAGGCTTCCATGTCAGCAAAACACCTCCATGCTTCGCTCCAGCTTCACTCGAACGTGAAGCGCCGTCCGTGATGTGAATAATGCCGTAAAGCCATTCAGACTGCTGTTTTTCCACATTGTGACAGAAACAATATAGAAAATTGTATAAGATTTTCATATGGTTATATCGCCCAGCCCTACTTGCAGTTAAAGTATTCAAACTGTAATCCATGTGGCTTAAATATGAGTAGACGGTAGCCTACTTGCTACAACAACAAAAACATCAGTACCTCCTCCTTATGGAAAAACATGGCTCTACCATGGTGACTTGTTTTTAAGAGGACAGGCTGGCTGCTTTGGCTGCATCACAAGCAATAAGCCTCGAGCCTTCCACAGACTCTCAAGTCTGCATCGACAACCAAAAACTTGACTTGTTTAAAAATGAATGAGAACCTGAGGGTGGAATTTACAAACCAAATGGCGACACATTGAAACAGACCTTGCTCCTTCACACCCTGAAAATGCACTGGAAGGATCAGTTTCCCTAGGAAGTAGGGGGAAGTTTTTAAAGCCTGGAGTTCCCTAAAACACAACAAGCACAGGGTGATTCCCGTGCTTAATTGTGACCTGTACCTGGGACATATTATACACATTATGTCACACTCTGGGATAAATTACACGGTTGGAGATTTTTCTAATTGTCTTGGCAAACAAATTCTTCTTTTTACTCTTATCACTGCTATTATTATTGGTATTATTATAGACAGAATTCAATCAGCACCCCTTACCTCCTCCAGCAGAGACACTGTAGACCAGGGGTGGGAACCTATACGGCCCGCGAGACCATTTGATCCGGCCCTCGAGGTAATTCATAAACGCAAGCAAAAATATCCACTAGAAAAAAACAACAAATAAATCTAGACGCCAATAGAATAAATGGGGCGACTGACTGTTTTTCCTGGCCAAGGTCAGGGTCCTTGAACACAACACGAGCGGAACGTGTCATCACGTGGTCACGTCATGTCAAAAAACTTAAATATTAAACGAGACGGTCATTGACGACGTCAGTGAACGCAGCATGGCGAGTGTAGAACAGAGAAAACTGGATGCGGAATGTCACACTTTCCAGGAGAAATGGACGAACTATTATTTATTTGTGGAAGTAAAAGGCCAGTGTGTCTAGTTTGTGCGGACACGCTTGGTGATGAAAAATAATCTTGAGTGTCATTACTGCCTGAAACATGCCAAACTGCATGAGCTGAAAGGACGAGTGCGTTTGGATAAAGTTAACGCTCTTTGGCGGAGTTTGGCCCAACAAGCAGCTCTCTCCAGAGCGTAACATACAAACATGGACAGATAGAGAGGTAGACCACCACACCAAGAACAGACTATTCCACCACTGCTGTGCATTTATCACTGCCATGTGCAATACTCACTTTATGTTCTATCAACCACTTGGTACTTAAATTATTTTTATTCTATTTAATTATTGTGTACTGCCACTTTACTTCATATGTTCTTTTGCTGTGACTAAATAAATGTCCCCAGTTGTGGGACTAATAAAGGATTGCTGATTTTTGATAAAACAGAAAGATACAGGGATAAAAAAAGTTGATATTTTGCACAGTATAAAAGAAAGGGGAAATGAATGGACTGTGCCTTAAAAACAAATTGCAGAGGTTATGAGTTCAATAATTAGTATGGCCCTCGAAGGATGTTGTAAAAAATAAAATGGCCCTTGTTAGGAAAAAGGTTCCCCACCCCTGACGTAGACTGTACAGACACAAACACACACCACACACTAAGCCTGACCTACTTACAAACCCAGATGAGCAGAAACATTTAAGTTCATGTCATTTATAAAACAGTATGGTATGGTTACAGGAGCTACAGTGGATAAAAGACTCTCAAGACTAACCCTCCCCCACCCTAAGCAAAGAGTCTACACACACACACCATCTGAAAAACTAATAGGAAAAATGCCATACATACAGTTATTACTCAGGGACTAGCTATAAGTTATAATCTTAACACAAGCGGTGTATTTGTGTACAAACGATCATATGAATTTATTTTGTCAGGTTTAATGCTACACTGCAAAGTGGTCAGGACATCTTTTTAAATGTTTCCCTGAGGCTATAATTGCGCAACAGGTCACCAAAACTGAAAGTTTGAAAACCTGGAACAATTATTTATAAAACCATTATTTTATATTTGCATATATAATAATGCATTTATATTTTTCTTTCATCAAATGAAACAAGTAAGGAGACTTGCAGCTACCATGTTTGTTTGGATTAGGAAAGTTGCAACTTGGGAAACAAGTGAACAATATTTTTTTAATCGTGCAGAAGACAAAATATGTTTTGATCCGAATGATCAGAAGATTCTTTGAGAGTTTTGGAAATACCTCCAATTGGGCAGGCAGTGTTTTTTATCGACTGAAGTTAGGTTAATAGCCGATATGACGGAGCCCTTGGTGATACACAACTGTTTGGTTCTTAGACCATCTCCATCATTAACTGCATTCATGTTTAGGTAGTTTACTCACCAGTATGGGGAAGCCGGTCAGGAAGTCATAGATAAAGACGATTCCACTGATCAGGTAGGTGATCTGCAGTGACGTCTTGAGAGGCTCCGATCCATCGATGGATGATCTGCGCTTCCCCTGGGCGTCCTCCACTACTATGGTGGGGACATTGAACTTGTTTTTGTCAGCCTTGTGGCCCGCCTGAATTGAAAAGGTCTGGAAGAGAGCGATGCCGATGCAGATCACACCCATGGCCACGCTTCCACCGATCAGCAGCAGAAAGCACACGCCGAAGCCCAGACCGATCTCCGTCACAATGAATCGGCAGTCAGAGGTGTAGAAGCGTTCATTGGTGTCGTGCCAGCCCACTGCTGGAAGAGTGGACAGGATGAAGGAGACCATCCAGATTCCCATCACTGTGTGCACCGCCTGCTTCTTGGTGTTACTCAACCTGGAAGCAGAACCACACATTTGAATTAGTAAGTGGAACTGCCAAACTGTCAGTCCTGTAGCTCATTGGTGGACCTTGACTCAGATACTGGTGGATCTGAAAAGTCCCGGTATTACTTCTGCTAGGATCTTTGACACAAACAGGAGTGCAGGTGCTTGGACAACTACAGTAATACTGAAAGTATATGCATAAATGTTTCAAAACTTCAAAAAATACATTTAAAAAAAAAAAACCTGTAAAAAATAAATGAATAAAATAGATGATAGGTGGGCCCCTAATAGTATTTACAGCACATTGAGTTACACCAATTTACACCACTCACCTGTGTGTGCACTCACAATATGTTGCAATAAATAATTCAAATGGACACTAAGTCTGGGTCTGACAGTACAGTTGTATTTTATATGGTGATTAAATATGTCTGAGAAAGTCAACAGCAAAGAACCTTTATAAAATACATCATATAAGGAGCCGATCTGCACCTGGAATATTTAAGCTAAAAAAGCGCAACCCACAGAGTCATCACTTAGATAAACTGGAGTTGAATGGAAGGAAATCAATGCTTTGCTGATGGCAAAAGATTGCTTCTCACATCCCTCGGTCTATTTGTCATTTAGGTCTATTTCAGCACGAAGAGATTTGTATTTCCTCTCACCTCCAAGTAATTGTTACAGTCGAGCAATTTCTGAATGCGTTTGTGTCCTCTAGCGGTGTGGCACTTTCAAGGTTTGTAACATCTGAAAATATGGCAGGCAGTTACTGGTGTTCTCATTTCCATAACTTGACGATATACTGTGCCATCCTACCGAAACAGTTGCACCTAAAGCACTGTTGAGCGGTTTAAATCATAGCCAACCCTTTTTCTAGCTTGTACACGACGTAGATACAGTCTAGTACATGGCTTTTGAAATGTTTTAAATTGTATTGTCACTTCAGTCTAGCATGTATAAATTAGCCTCCTTTAAGAGTTGATATAATAACAAGGTAAATGTAGACAGTTTACATAAATGTATTTCTCGTGCTTCATTTACGTTAGGAAGGAAAACAGTCAATACTCAATATTAAGTGTCAGTTCTCCAGGAGCCGTTTTGATAGGAAGCCCAAAAGATCTCCCTTAAGAGAGCCAGAGTACTTGTCGCCTATCCTCGTCTTCCTCTCAACAAAGTCATCTGAAGGAGCACTGGCTACATATATAAGTGCATCTCCTCTATATACTTATACCATATTATGATACCCAAAATCTAAGACGATATGTAGTCTCATATCAGGATATCGATATAATATTGATAATTGCCCAGCGCTACAAGTAAGGCATTAGCTTACATGCTCTGACACAATATGAGTGGCACAGAGGGGGCAGCAGTAGCCTCTGTCTTTACACTATGGCTTTGTGCAAAGACAAGTAGGTCTTGTTGTCACTGTGAGTAATTATGCTAGCCTTTCCTGAATGTGCCTGGGGTACATATGATGGAGAAGTTATGTCACCATGCTTGAATCTATTACCAGAGAGAGAGAGCGTTGTGAGGGGGAAAAGCTCCTAAGAGATACAGAGCACAGGATGATGAGAACAGCTGCTGAAGTACAAGGTTGGAATTCATAATTCAGGCCTTCGGTGCGTGTTAATGTCAGAGACAAGGCAACCATGCTACCTCAGCAGGGCGAACGTGGAGCGATTTAAATGAAAGATGAACAGCAATTACACGGTGCATCGCCTGAGCTATCACTCCACCGTAGCATTGTTAAAAGTGACTTGGAAACCAGAAGAGGAGCTGCTGAGAGGAAAAGTCAATGTTTCCAGACAGAAGATGAGAGAGAACAGTCAGATGAGTGAGAAACCAGATCCAGGAGATAAAAGCATTTAAGTAAGGCCTGATATCTCTGTGTGGGCATCAGCCAATAATGACAGCTGCACAAGCAATATAGATACCAAGATTGAGCATAGATTTAAAATGTTTGCATATCTTATTTGAGCGTCTGCTTATCTACAAAATTGGCCAAGCTGAATGTAGGCCAAGCATCTGCAGGCCTGATGTCACAGGAAGTAAAATCACTTTTCTTTTTAGCAGGGGAGGAAGAGCGAGACAACACAAATCTGATCTTTACCACATAATTAGTTTCTCTGGTACTTTCATCTGCCATGGGATTTTTCTGCGCCTGATGACCAGAAATGACCCATGAATAAGAAGGTAAGATGTCCTTAAGCTACAACTGATAAACTAGCATATTGATCATTGAATGTGATTGTGGATCCTATGAGAAGAAAATAATGGCTGCTTCTTAATAATCATCAGAACAGGTTATGTTGAAGCAGCACTTGTGCATCCCTGGGTACAGACAGAAATAGCATCAAAATCTTGTTTCAAAGGAAGCAGCGATGTTGTTCAGAACATCTGATTACGTGTGAACAGCAGATGTCTTGGGAGTCTAGCAAGACCGAAATGGTGTTACTGCAGCAGAGTGTTTATGTGAGGTGAACCTGATCTTTATTATTCAGTGTTACTTAGTAATTTCACTTGTTGTGTGAAGCCGAATAAAGCTGGAAGATCTGGCAGATGCTCAGTCTGGAGGGTTTTACATGGTGTTACCCCAAATAACTGCAACCAGCAGATGTGTTGGCAGGAGACGTTTCACCTGATGCTGAGCATTCCTCTCAAAAACTGAGGTAAACAGGCTGACGAGTGACACTAATCTAAACTGCGTCCCCATCCCATCTGAGGGATCTGCTCAGAAGTGCAGCTTAAAATGTCAGAATGTTGACTTTCGGGGTGGCTTTGGAAGATTTTGTGTTTATGGAAAGCCTCGCAAAAGGTTAAGATTTAAAATGTCTTTTTCCAAATTATATTTCTAAGAATTATAGAAAAATGTCTGTTTGAATGTAAAAAAGGCAAAGCACTATAACCTGATCAGAATCTATAAAAAAGGTATCTACAGTATCTAGTTTAGTAAAACACAGATTAATGTTACTTTACTTACATGTTTACAGAATAAAGGGTTTGTTCCCCTTAAATTACAAATAAGTTATACATATTTTGTCATTTTCCTCCAGTAGTATCCGGTCATGCAGACAATACACAGACACACCTTCAACAGCTTTCATTGCAAATATTTCTTCAGTAGAAAGTAGTTCCAATAAAACTGTTGACAGAAAAGTATTTTGATTATCCAGAGTAACCAGAACATTGTGTCTGGATAGAAATGTTGCTGTACAATTTTAAATAACATTTTGACTGCTGTGAGCATCACAGACAACATTGCTTTCACATTTATTGTATTGAGGAATGCAGAAATCACAGAGACGGATACCTGAAAACCACACTACAAAACATGAGTTTATAATTTGGATGAAATGACCCATTAAAAATGGTACCAACAAAATTGAGAGCATAATCTGAACGGGCATACACAAGACTCAAGTGTCTTACCTGTAGTTTACAGGCCAGCGCACCATCCACATGCGGTGATAAGAGAGCGAGGTGACGGAGAAGCAAGTGACCAATGTGAGAGTGTAGAAGGTGGAGACAAACACCTTGCACAGACCCTCGTTCCACTCGTAGTTGGAGTGCTGACGGCGCAGCGATATGACACAGTACATGGTGATGGGGATGGCCATGTTTAGGATGTGCGTCCCCGCCAGCGTGCAGATGAGGAACTCCAGCGGCTTCCACTTTTTCTGCTTGGCACTGACGCTAAGGATGCTCCAAGTGTTGGCCAGGATGGACAAGCCCGAGCAGACCAGCCAAGCCAGCGTGTTGGCGTTGATGACGTCATCCTTCATGGTGGATACCTCATCCACCATGTTGGTGCGGGGCAGGGCGGAGCCTGGGGGGCTGCAAGGAACTGTTGGCAAGAGCAGGTACACGCGAGGAGAAGGAGGAGGTGGTGATGGGCAGGAGGGGATGCAGGACGTCGGGCAAGGCAGGCATCCTATCTGGGTGGGCGTGCACTCTCCATGGGATGGCCACAGCAGGGAAAGGACGATGTAGTTGTGCGACACAGTGGGATGTTAGGGTGGAAGGGGGGGCTGGGCCAGTTCCCTTACAAGCCTGAGGCTGCAGAGGGGGAGAGAGATCGCACAGTGATCAGAGACAGAGGATGTAAAGATATAAAATCACTGGCTACATAATGCTGAATCCCAGTGAACTAATGGAGTTATGTTAATCACAGTTTAACTATTACTGTTAATACTCAAAGTAATCAACTTCATGTGATTAATACAGAACAGTAATCTTTTACTGAATGGAGGCATGATGGGAACCACTCAGCATGGGATGCCACTAAATCATTTATTATTCTACTGACAAGTTATATCAAAATACTACAAAACAAAACACAAACACAAATACAATGCAATCCTATAGGAGCGTCCTGAAATAAACAACATTTTGTAAAGCTTTTTAAATGTCAATCATTTGAAGAATAAATTAACTGTTTGTCATCCATCGAGCACAAACCATCCCCAGACATTGTTAAGATGTGCTGCTTTCATACGGCTGTGAATTTAACTCCTTTTTGTTTTTGAATTAGAAGATTAAGTGATTTTTCACTTTTTGACAATTTATGGACTAAATGATAAATCTTAATGATAAACAAATAACATATTAATCTGTACAGTTTGTCGTGTTGATGTACTGGGCTTCACTATATTGTAAAATGTTATTTTGTCCCACCCCTGCACCCCTTAAAAAAACGGTGACATAACATAATTGACTCTTATGTAATCCTGTATAATGAATAATAAGAAGAGAATGACTTTGGTTCCCCCACTGCGGAGTGAAAAATGCTTTGCACAGCTGGAGTGTGTTGTCACATCTATTTCCTGTCTGTTGGCTTGTCCAAACACTGATGTGCTGCTGGCAAGACCCCCGAGAGGGGACAGTGGAAATAACAAAAACCACGTCATCATCACCCTGCTCCCAATTCCACTGGTCTGATCCCTCCTCTCTCACTCCTCCCTCCGATGGGTCCCTAAACATCCCTCAGCAGGAGGTTATGAGAAGCATCTATACTGTGCCCCCCTATGTGTAACCATATGAATCAGGAGGTGGTCCCTCAATCACATCATGAAATATGTTGCTGGTTCAAGAAAAAACCTCTTTATTGTGGCAGTTTGTTAGGAGGAAAATACTTGTGAAGTAATTGTTAACTACATCATAACATCACAGTGTGTTTTTTTACATCGAGTAACACCATATATAGAGTGATACCATCATACTTAGCTTAGTTAAAAGGTGTGTGTGTTGTGATCTCCCTGCCGCCGAAGGAGGTTAACAACTGTGTCTAATAAACAAGATACTCACGGTGCATGTGACTTCTGTTTACAAGATGTTCAATTGTGCAGCGTGACTCTAGACAAACACCAAACACTAATAGATTTAACACTCGTATTACCATGTTGTATGCCTCCGCCAACCTATGTCTGTCCAAAATGTCATCACTTCATAATTTTATCCTATTAGCCATCGGTGTGAAATTGTCATAATTAGCATATGAATTCTTGAGTTATAGCCAAAAATGTGTTTTGTTGGGTCACAGTGACAATTGACCTTTGAGCCCCACAAATCTAACCAGTTCATCTTTGAGTACAAGTGGATGTTTGTGCCAGATTTTAAGAAATTCCCTCAAGTCTATCCTGTGATATTGCGTTCATGAGAATGGGACGAACAGAAAGACTTACGGACGGACAAGCCGCCGACTGACAACCCTGCCGTCAGCACAGAGGCATTATAAACATGATAACAAGGCAACATTTCACTATGGAGACAATCAAAGAAACACACTGTGTTAAAAAGCGCTATCACACCCTCACAAACCTTTAAAAACAAATCTTAAACCAGGCTGGAATATAAAAAGAATGATTCATAGCATTGATCGAGGAATCCCTGGGTGGTTGGGATGGACTGAGCTGCAGTCTGTTGACTGTGGACTGAAACAGTACCAAATCAAGTGTTTTGTTTTTAGAAGCAACAAAGGCGGATGCAAGAATGCCATCTTAGTCAAAGTAGTACTATAGATTATACACAAGTAAAGTGATTTTGCCTGGCGGAACGAGCTCCTCATTGATGTCAGGTCAGCAGAAAGTCTTCACACCTTCCGTTGCAGACTGAAAACCCATCTGTTTTCTCATTTCTGTATGTTGCACTTACATTTATTTGACTTATTTGAAGCTATTGTTCTGCACTTAAATGATTGTACCTATTTGAAGCGAACGTACTTGCATGATTCTTGCTGTTCTGAGTTTTATCCTCATGATTGTTTGCACTTATTGAAAGTTGCTTTGAACAAAAGCGTCAGTTAAATTAAATTTTATGTAAAAAATGTAAAAGCAAATGTGTGGTACTTTACTTGAGTCTTTTATTTTCATGCAACTTTCTGATTGTACTCCACTACATTTCAGAGGGAAATATTATTTGTATTATTCACTACAATATTTTGAAATCTTGAGTTACTGGTTAGTTCAAGATTAGTTTTAATTATTTTAATTATTTTAGTTTATTTGTAACAATTTAAAATGTGTACTATAAATTGACCAGAATTTTCACAAATCAAACATTCAATTGATCAAGAAAGTAATCAGCAGATTAATCCAAATAAGAAAATATTTAATAGTTGCAGTCCAACAAAAGTTTAAAAATACCACCACCTATAATCTAATTATATTAATTAATTAATCTATCTATCTAATTAAAATAGTATTTGTTCTGCATTGAGTACTTTTACTTGTAATACTTTCAGTACATTTTCTTGATTATACTTACATAGTTTTGCTTCAATAACATTTTTAATGCAGTATGGTATTAGTACTTCTACTTAAGTAAAAGGATCTGAATACTTCCACCGTCACTGCTAAATACTCAGTGTGCTACTTGCACCAAAAAGCTGAGAACCAGCAAAATAATACAGGAGTGGAGCATTTAGCAGTTAAAAAGCTGGATATTTCCCTAAGGAGTAGACCAAACACAGCGCTAAAAGGGCAGTTTCAAATTAACTAAACAAGTGGCCACAAAAACGACTCCAAATGAATGCTAATACTGCTCTGCTGGGTGTGTAAACAGCCAACTGTTTGTTAGCAAGTGATGAGGTGATTGTTAAAATCACAAGTCTCCTCATCACATAGACTGTCAAGTACAGACCCCTCCCCCCAACCCCCCCACCCCAGATTATAAAACTCTGCCTATCAGGCCTGTGACTCCTTCTTTCCCTCCAAACACTGCAAGCTGAACAAAGTCAGGACCAATATTCCAGAGATGATTCCTATGTTGTAAAGAAAAAAGGGTGAAATTACATATTGTGGACACGGTACAGACCGAAGAACCAAAGCAAAAGACACCTTTCACCTTGTAAAAGCTTTTAGATGAACCCGTTTCAGGGCTCTGGAAGTGTGCATGCTTACTTACTGATATACTGGGACACTTAATGGAATGGAGCCATCATTAATACCATTTAGGTTACACCTGTGCTTTTCCTGCTTTGACAGGTCTGTGTCTCAGTGAAAAGGCTCTATAAGCCATCATTTAAACCAAAGTGCTGCAGAGTGGAGAGAATTGTCAGTGGGATCGTCAGTACTACCATCCCTTTCCCATTATGGGTTCTCACTGATAAAAAGATATCTGCACACGTAGGTCTATGCAGTGTTACACCTTATTTATCATCAGAGCATATCAAAGATCTAAGTGTGCGGATATCTCTTATCAGGTTGGACTCTTTGATACTTCCATCACTTTAGCACAGATGATGCTGGGTGTAGCGGTGGTCATCCTGCATTATCTACAACATGGGTTCTTGACAGTTCTTTGTATATCTGTCACAATGTACTTGTTTGTCACAGCTTTGTACACATGTGTTATGCACATGGATATATGTTTTGCCTCTTACAGTGAATCCTTCAGATGAATTAACTTAATGTCCCATTTTCCAAACACAACGCTGCCGTATTTATGCCTAATTTAGATTATTTTGACTGTTGATGGTACAGCTACAGTGTTAGCATAGCCTAGCCCGATCTAAACTCTATTTAGGAAAACAGCATTTTAAAAGTTGCTTGCTTGTTGCGGACAGATCTGACAAAGCATGAAAGATTTTTAGAGTGAAATGCATCATCTGGTGCAATTTGGTTTGATCTATGAAGATATAAAAAATGTTGGTCTCTATAAACAATTTAATCATAAACACATTGGTTGTATAGATATACAAATGTAATCCACTGTGTTTCAAGACAGGTTAGGGTTGTTGCTGACATTGCCACAGACTGCTGCCGCACTGAGAACAGTCCACGCCGACATTAGGGGGCCCCGTCTCTCTCTCTCTCTCCGGAGCCGGGGGGGAGAGAGAGAGAGAGAGAGAGAGAGAGAGAGAGAGAGAGAGAGGCCGGGGGGCCGGGAATCAGTGATGTCCGGGGGAGGGGTGCTGTAAAGCTGACGGGCGTCCGGGCCTTTAAAGCTGACAAACTGCCTTGGCTTATTTTGAGTCATGTTGAATAAAAAAACAAGTCACTTCTGTTTTGTTTTTTTGGAACACTACCATGATAAGTAATATTGAACTTCAGCACAATATAACAAAAATTCACCAAAAAGAATCACATTTCCATCTATCCAGCTGTGTTTGTAACGTGTGTATGTTCTAACGTAGGCAGAGAGCAGCAGAAAATGCACTCTAAACTCTTCCGCTTGGGTGACTCATGAGGCTCAAGACGGACAATGGCAGCTTTCAATTAATACAAGAAATTGCAATAAGTTCTAACAAGGTTATTCCAGGATGTTTACTGGCAACAGCAGTTTTTCTACCTCTGGGAACAGCTGGAGATTTTAGACAAACAATACATGGATGGTGTTTTGAACTGGGGATGTCAACTTTGATCCAATTTTTGCATTTGTTATAGTGATAGTTCAAGCCTTTATGTACTCACTCTCTACCTCAGTTTGAGCTAGCATTAAACTGTTTACATATATAGAGATAAGATGTGTTACTGTATATGATGCAAGACTGAGAATTCACACTTCCTGATGTTTGTGAGCATAGTAAGGCCAATGTTGATACAGAGCATGAGCACAATGATCCAGCAGGTTCTGTTTATGCACATTTATTCTTGATGAAATTGTTTTTCATTCGGACTCAAATTTTATTTATTGTCCTCAAGCAGCACTGAACCAGGACAAAACCTGTGAGATATATATATAGATATATGAAATATAAAATGCAGATACTGTTCATCATGTCTACAATGTGGGTAAACTCTCACACAAAGTACAACACCAGCAGAAAATCTTATTTTATGACATTACATTTAATTTTGAGGTTCACATTCCTCTCTTGTGTAAGTTGGATGGAAAAAGCAAGAAAAGCTGGAAACTGAAACAGAAACCTAGTGACACATAATAATCAACTATAATACTGATACCAATTAAACCAACCCCATCACCAGACAACAGCGTTGATAATGCAAGATTCTGCAAAACCCTGGATTACGATCCAATGCTAAGGTTTTTAAATATTGCTTTCTACAATATGTGGGCATGGCAACAGTGGTATGGGAAATGTCGGGTAAAGATCATGGACAAAAAAAAGCAAATGTTTATTCAAAGTCAGAATCGTTACATGCCCACCTACCACAGTTCACAACATAAAGGCCACACTACATGACTAAAGACAACATGAGAAGGTTCAGAAAGAACAAGACTCCGAAAATGAAAAGGTCAAGAGAGTGATATCTCCCCTGGACATGGCTGCACGATATCGTCGACAATAATGTACGTGTCATATTCTACTACCGCCAATCCAAATGTGAGCCGGTCCATTTGGGGAGTTTCATTTGTTGGTTTAAGGTTTTTGGCAGACTATCTTACTCATAATGTTTGTAATATTTGTTTTTACATGTCTCGGCTTAAAGCCAAACTGCTCATTGTGTTTTGTGTTGCAACAGTTGCAGCAGCTTTTTAGTCTGAAAAACAACACATAATGTAAATACTGGCAGCAAAAACTAAGGAGATTTTGTTCAGAATCAGAGTGAGACTAAAGAGCCCACTCAGTAAAATCATTGCAATTTTCTCATTACTAACCCTCATTAGCAACCCTTCAAAGACTATGTGGAGCAAACGTTTTTAAACCGTTTGTTTTGTTCAACTGAAGGTTTCTGGGTTGTTATCAACTTCTCATTTGCATTTTCTCTACAAGTTTCTCTTCACTTTCTCCCATTTTAAGCATATTCTGAGCTGACCTCACCGCAAGAAAGTAGTTTACTGTAAAACTTCCATAAACAGGACATTTTGGAACAACTTTTGGATGCATGTTATACATAAATCTGGGTGGAAATCAGATTAAACTAATCTTACTCTGGTATTTTTCAATGACACTTTGAAAACTTCAAACAATTAAGGTAAATTACAAAAATCCCACAAATGATATACTTGTCTTGGCATTACTATATACTTTTATATTTAGTAATAAAAATACATGAAAGGCTTTAAGGAAGTATAATTTGCTGTAATAGTCGTAATGTACGAGTAGTAATAAGAGCATAGTAGTAGTATTAGAAGAAGTAGTTATTAGTGGTAGTAACAGGAATACCATCGGGTATAGTAGTTGTAGAACTGGTTTTATTTAAACCCTTGACTGACGGGCTTCCTAACCACAGTGGAACAACAGCTCGATCACCCACAATCCCCTGGGCCTTCGAGCCAAATCTGTCCTCTACACAGGAGAAATCTGCACTGACAATTACACACAGGCTGTAAAGACTTTCTCTCTCTAACATCGAGATGTTTAATGTTGGAGTGGCACAGATTCATCAAGGTGTTGATACAAGGAAGAAGGAAACAGAAATGTGTCATGGAAGCTTTAAAATGCATTTGAATAATTACTCATTTTGTACTTTCCCTGGCCTACATGAACTGTTTACATTCAGACGTGCAGAATCACTTTGGAGCAAAGGCACGATAAATCATTTTGACATGATAAAATTTGTAGGAATGATCAGCATTACTTTATTTCTGAGACTTCCCCTATCAAACACTGTGTGTCTTTACCTTTAATAACTATGACACCAACTAAAAGCTTTATTCCAAATAAATCTGTTTATTCTTACGGGCTCATCAAATTTGGCTTAAAATTCTAAATGATAGAAATGATGCCTTTGGGTGTAAAAGGTTTAGGGTTTCCACTAATAGCTCTTTTAGCTACATATCAACGGTCATAGTATAAAGAACACACTGCATGAAGTCTGAGTTTTAAAAAAGTTTACTTTTTTTTAATGTAGTCAGAATAGAAGGATTTTGCATTTGCATTTATCACAGTCCCTGTAACATCCAACATCAAAGCACTACTTTGAAAGGGCACAAATCTTTGCAAACAAAATAAAGTTTTTGACTGAATTAATCTTTGCATGGAAAAGTTTAACTAAAAATCAATACATGTTTGTTTCAATACAGATTACTCAGCATTGACTTTTTTTAATTTCTAGGCACAGCATAAGTCATTCGCTATCATAATCTATCTGTCGATGTAAACAAAAAGGCCGACAACCTGTTTGGACAAAAGCATTTACAGAAATACCATCAGCATTGCGGAGGCCTGATGAAAACTGCTGCGTAGGGAACTGTGCTTTTCTTCACGTGGATGACAAACTCATCACTTTGCACATTAGTCACACTTTGAAATGCTGTAAAAAGGGACCAAACACTTCCTCCTTTTTCATCTCAAACTACAATCAGCTGAGATAAAGAGAGGAAGAAACAAATGTGCCAAGACATATTTTGGCAGGCATAAAGATGGATTTCTGTTCCAACAAAGGCCAAAATGGATGACTGAATGAAAACAGACCAATAATGATATGGAAACCTGTTCCAAGAACAGGATTTCCAAGGCTCTATCTGACCTCACTCATCAGCACTATGTTAGTCAGTGTGTTGGGTATGGTACAGGGTGAAAGCTGGCGTCCGTGTGTAATGCTGACCCACATTTCTCCGCTTCAAATTGGCAGGAGCTTGAGTGGACGTCTTTTATAAGCTCCCTACTGCCAGGTGTGATGCACAGGGTTATTGCCCGGCCAGCCACTCCTCCCTGAAGCTGTCGGAGAGGAAAATACTCGGTCCTGGGAGGCTGCACAGCTTTCCCCAGAGCACAGCCTCAGTGTTAATATAACATCCCTGATGCTTACTCATGACAGGTGATTTACTTTGAAAGTCAGCAGGTAGGTTTTTTTTTTGCAGCACCCCGCTTCATATTTACAGTTACCAACACTCATGCCCAGTACAAGTAGTCCTCTGCAGCTTTGAGGGTTAAGTGCCTTAAGCAGAGAATGTCAGGGGCAGTCATTCGTTTCCCTTCCCCACTTATAAGCAATTACAAAACATCTAAAATATCAACAACAAAAAGAGGTACTACACTGCTCTCGTTTATTACTATATAAATTCTGTTTCTCGTCTGATAACATCATGTTATAGTTTTGTTCTGTCTAATCAGTTCATTTTGCTTACTGCTTTGTAATATTATTGGTTATTAATGTTTTGTTAAATCATGCAAGTTTGTACTCAGCAGCGAAAGGGGAGCCTAATCCATCCATAGATTATAAAGAGAATAGCAATTAGATTAGGTGATCATTAATAACCCCCATGATAAGAACATGTAGCCTGATTAGTTGACTCTTTGAGCAAGAATAGAATTTAAAATCCTTCTCCTGACCTACAAAGAAATTAATGATCAGGCTCCAGTTTATCTTAAAGATCTCATAGTACCTTATAACCCAACTAGAGCCTTGCACTCCCAGACTGCAGGGTTACTTGTGGTTCCTAGAGTCTCTAAGAGTACAATGAGAGCAAGAGCCTTCAGCTATAAAGCTCCTCTGCTGTGGAACCAGCTCCCAGTTTGTGTTCGGGAGGCAGACACACTCTCCACATTTAAGAGTAGGCTAAAGACTTTCCTCTTTGATAAAGCTTATAGTTAGGGCTGGCTCAGGCTTGCCCTGGATCAGCCCCTTGTTATGCTGCTATAGGCTTAGACTGCCGAGGGACTTAAACTTCTCTCCTCTCTATCTGTGTGCATTTATGTCCCTTAAACGCATTTTAGTAACCCAGCATCCGGGGCATCATCCCCGGAGTTTCTGCGTCTCTCATCTGGCAGGTTGCCACTATTAAAAGGTTACGTCTGGATCATGGATCGTGGCTGTGCCTGTTGCCACCCACGTTAATATTTATTTTTTGGAGGCACCGGGAAGCTTTTTTGACATTATCCCAGAATACATCCTTTTTTAAATTTATTTTTTGATCACAACATAATTTCTGTCAAATGTTGTATTTGTACTATGTTGTTTATCCTGTACATACGACATCTATTGCACGTCTGTCCGTCCTGGGGGAGGGATCCCTCCTCAGTTGCTCTCCCTGAGGTTTCTTCCATTTTCCCCCTTTAATTATGGGGTTTCTTTTAGGAAGTTTTTCTTTGTGCGATGCGAGGGTCTAAGGACAGAGGGTGTCGTAACCTGTACAGTCTGTAAAGCACACTGAGACAAATGTATAATTTGTTATATTGGGCTATATAAATACATTTGATTTAATTTAGTTCTTGTACATGTGATTTTAAGAACAGGTGAGAGAGAAACATGCTTTGTGGTGAGTGTGCTTGGTTGGCAGGTGTCTGCGCCTTGAATCATATCCAGTTGTTGTTGTTGTTGCTTGCTGGTCTCAGGTCAGCTCCACCAAATACAACTGAATGTTGAACCAGTGGGCAACATTTAAAATGGCATTCCAGATACTTCAGACATCACATGGTTTTCCACAGTTTATTAGGCAAAGACCTGCAGGCATTAACTGCAGTTGGGTGAACCTCAGCCATCCGTTATTAAGTGCCACCTTGGCCTAATGTTGCACCAGAAAAAAAAGAAAAGCTACATACATGTGAGGTCCTTGATGAACATTATTATTTATCTAAGTTATTGGTTTAATGGAATATTCACAATGTTATAAACGGTATTAAAATGAATTATTGTGTGGTAAACATTTTCACACATCAGTCTGGAGAAATGCACATGACAAATGATCTCTGAACATCAGATATTTTATGTAAAGATAGAAAACATTTAGTTTGCAGGCTTTCCATTTCTTCTGTGTGTGGACCAAAGCATCGTTTAGCCAGGGAGAAGCATTTTCCTGGTTTAAAGGGTTATTAGAAATGTTCAGAGACATGGTCACCTGGTGAGAGGGAATGGGAATTATAAAATAATAAGTAACAGAACTTATCAGCAGTTAAGGAGCAGGAAATGATCACAACAATTGCAATCATTAGAATGATATATTCCAACAAAAAAAAATTCTAATTTGTATAATTATATATGTATAACTCAATAACTTCTATCAATTACATATAAATGATCTGGACAATACTTCCACTTTTAAGTCAAATATACTGTACATATTTATTTACAGTAATTTGTCTCTTGTCAATATTTATGTATATTTATGTTTCATTGTACACATTTCTTCTATTTTTATAATGTTTTATAATATATATATATATATATATATCTTTCAATATTTGCTCTTTTTTCATTTAAATTTATTTCACTGAGTTTATGGATGTACCATTACACCAAAGAAGATTTCTTGTTTGTGAAAACCTACAACGAGTCGAATTTAGCGCTCATTAGCTAGCTATTAATGAGAGTCCAGGACAAGTTCCTCCTTGTGTGACAAATAATCAGCCGGCTTTAACATAAACACAGATAACAGAGGCATAACATATTTACATTATTTTTTAATTATGTCAAAATAATGATTTCATCCCTATTGTCAGTGTGTCGTTCCCACTCTATATCGGCTTGAGTCATTTCCAGGAGTCCCTTTCTACTGTATGACCTCATTACTTAACTATCTGTCTACATATTTTATTATACGAGGTTCCATTCAAAATGCCATACCAAAGCCTAAAACGAGCCAAACGCTTAATTAATCCTGTTGCCTGTCGGTCCCCTGCCAGTGTGTTCACGCTGGGCTCTATGCACAAAGGAGGAAGCAGAGTCAATATTATATTGATATCGTGATACAAGACTAGATATTTGCTTGTCTTCGTAATAAGGCTCCATTACAGTAAAGTGATGTAGTGCTCACTTTCTGAACTAATTACAAACTTTATATTATTAAAAATATGGCCTTCACAACTCAGTCAAAATCTCTTCGACCAAGACTGTCGTCATACACATGACAGCCAGAGGGCTTATTGTGTCACCAATATGTGACATGTCCTTATCGTCCCCTCATAAGATAACCATCGCATTAGACGCTCTGCTCCACTGAACTCTTAATATGTATGTTGCATAGCAACTGCATCTGTTGGATCACACTAACTGCATGTTTCCCTTGTAAATATATAAATAAAACTTAATTAAACTTACTGAGCGCCTACCAAAAGTATCCAAAAGTGGCCATCACAGAATAATGGCACATTTAATTTCCCTATGTATCCCAAAATCTTCTTGAGTCAACTGCTTTATAGTAATGACATCATTATTAGGCAACCTTACACAGCCCTAATCTACCAGGGCCTTAAACTCCTCTACTGAGGTGCAGTGTGTTTGCTTCTCGTTTTACTCTTGTGATGAATGCAAAAGGAAGTACTCATACAGACCAGCCTCGTTGAAAGAAGAAAACTTCTGCTACAGTCAGTCTCTCTGGTCTGGTCTTGGATGCGTAAAAACAGTCATCTGTTACATGCTGGAAAAATAAAAGCTCCTCTAATCCATTTTCCCAGAGCTTTCTGTCCACATCACCATTCTGCTCCACAAGGCCAAAGTTCAGTTTGCAGTAGCTAGTACATTTCCAACTATGAATGAAACACTACATTGAAAGCACAGTGTATTTGAGTAGGATGGCACTGTCAATGTGCATTTCATAACCTGTATTATGATCTTCCTGTGGTATGTAACTCTGCTTAGCTGCTGTCATTGTAAAGTATCCATTTACAGCATATGACACCAGACATTAAATATGCACAAGCATTCATACTCAAGGACTGAAACAACAACAATAACATGTTGTGAGCAAATGCCCGTTCCGTTTAATCACAGCATTTCACTAATGCACAGCAGGGAGGCGAAGAGAGTTGGCAGCCTGCTCTCGAACCACAGGACCTAGATTCAATTCTCTAAACGGAGCCAGTGAAACACCATCATCTCCAGTTATCAGTGCTCACCTGACCTTGACCTCTGACCTTCCTGTCAAGAGAGGTAAACTAAGACGATTTCTCAATTGAAATCAATATCCTCGTGCTGGAGATTATACATCAAACATTATTGAATGCTCGGCCATCTCCCTGATCGATGTGCCAGTGGGGTCACTATTGAAATAGTCTCTTGGGGAAAAGCATGAAATATTACTTTTTTTGCTCGTTCTTCAATCACACATGTGTCTATATCCTGTAAAGTAAAGTATCAGGTAAAGTGTCGTTTTAATAATTTTGAAGCTCGGATATCATATTGTCATCAAGAATGAACATATCTTAAAACACCAGCTCATTATTTTACAGTGGGAAGGTGGTGAAAGCATCCATCATTAATTAATGACTCAGGTTTGATTAGGAGAGAGCTTCTCATGAGCAGAACTGCCATAAGAAACTGCAAAAACTGGTTCAAGCACATCTCACACTGGTGCAACATGATTTAAAACATATCAAATTCCATTAGATTAAGTAGCACTAATTAAATATCCATCATATAAAATCAATAGCATTATGCTCTGAGGACCATTTCCAAGGTGGAAGGAGCCATAACCATAAATAGGAAATCTAAAACTCCAGCTCCAAACTAATTGGCTTTTGCACTGCAGTAAAACTGTTGTGTTCTTCCATCAACACTTCCGCATTTTCTCTTCCACAGTTAAATCACTTATAACCTAAATTACAACTGATTACAGACATGTCCAAACAGGTTTTTTAAAGTGCTGGTCTCAAACTAAGTGCAGACTATTATGTTTGCATTTGAAAGTCTCTAGCACTCCCAGCACTGATATGTCATATCTACTGCAATTTCCATAATTCCCTTCCTGCACTTGATTTATATGTTGTATTTAGATTGGTAAATATCAGATTACCAGCTGTATTGGTTCAATCATTGTCAATTGGACACACAAATGTATTGAAAGGTCAAAATCCAACATGCTCTTTGATGTTACTGGGGCGCATTGAAAGCACTTTCTTTGCTGAGCGACCAGCTTTTCACAGAGTAAGTAGTTGAATTTTCCATCACAAGTGTAACCCTAGAGGCTCTCTTCCTGTTTATGTTAAGCTACCTCCAGCTATGACTGTAGCTGGATCCCTGGGCACCATATGGCAGAGGGTTTAGACTTTGTATTGGAAACAGGCATCGAATTTAAGTGAATTAAGGTGCGAGTAAATTATTCATAAATTCAAACCGGTGCAATGGAATTAAAGCATCTAGATTATATTTGCTAAATATTCTTCTCATTGTCAGTAATGCAACATTACAATATAACTCTTTAAGGGAAGGTGGACTTAATGTGTCGTGTGTGTGAGTGAAAAGTAAAAAATAGTGTAAACACGGGCTAACTCTGTCACAAAATGACAGAGCCAAATGTGTGAAAAACAAAATGTCACATATGCCCCGTGAAACATTTAGATGTCTGTAGTGAGGCTTTGCGGTGTGGCGGCAACTGTCACATGTAGGCTACAGCACTTTCTCTGAGCGGTGAATGTTAGCATTGGCTTGCATGGCCACTTTCTGACCTGCGACTGCATGTGATCCACTCTGTCGTCTACTTCTGCTCTGATATTAGGATATGTGCGACAGTAAAGTGTTGACACTAATTGAAGTTGCGTGTTCAAAGCATGACTTCACTTTCTCTGAAGGTTGAAATATAACTACCGTATTATCTTACTTCAGTTGTAGTTCAGGAGTCCTGGTCAGGAGTACTTGTCAAGAATTATTCAAAATGTAGCTTCTAAAAGAGGCAATTTGTGTTAATTTGTCAAAAAACATTAAGATAATATGAATGGTGAAAACAAGTGATGGGTTGGAACTGAATTGGTAAATAATTTGGCCTCGCGAGAGAGTTGTAAATGTCCCGTTCAGAATCAGTTATAGTCCATCGTCCCATGTGACAGGTGTCAATATGTGGCTATACTCAACACTTGTGTTCCAAACTCACAAAGTTGGACTAGGGACTCTTATCAGGTGTGTAAATCATGTCTCATGACAACAAATATGTTTCCTTTCCTTTTAGCAGCTGCATTTTAAGGTTGAATATCAGCAAATCACATGCACATTTGAATATTCCAACTTACTTTTTGGATTTATAAAAAAAGATATAAAACAAACAGAAAACAAAGTTGTGCTCAACACATTGCAGATATTCCCTTCATAATTGTGCATGTCCCTTTTGTATGTGTGATAAGCTTTGTGATTGCAGGATAGGCTACTCAATAATATTGTTATGTCACAAACTGCTTATAGTTACTGTAAGTACACCATCTGGGTTATTTGTTTCAATTACTGGTGCTTTTTTCTTTTTATCATCAACAGAGTGTTAACTCTAATCCTGCTCATTTCTAGTAATCCCACACCTAGCAGCTCTGTGTAATTACCACACAGATGTAATGTAGAGGACGCTCCTCACTCAGTTAACTTAGTGTATAAAAGCCTTATAGTAGTCATTCAACCTTTCAATTAGGTCACTTCTTCATTTTCATTTGTCTTGCATGTAATTACATTATAACGCAATCCTCAAAATAGGTCAGATATGCACAGTAGGTCCACAGGAATGTAACATTTTCATTCAAATAGGTTAATTTACTTTCCCCTCTCATCAGTTGAGCAGCTCGTGGTGCAGGACACCACCTGTTTGGGTGAAGCCTCGTTGTTTTTTCTTACACCTATATCATAATGAGCTAATCACTGACATTATAAGACACAACTGTGTGAGTCTCATCTTACCTTTCACGAGACGTTTCAGACTCCAAACGGGCTCATTGTGCTGGGGGAATAAAAAACACTCGTTGATTCATATCAGTGCAGGTCCGTTAAAGTGTCTTCCTGGCGTTTACATCCCCAAACTGAACAGCGTCAGGAGTGTCGGCAGGTGAGTTAAAGGAATGACCAACGAAATGAAGAATGAGCCCTGAAACCCCACAGCTGTACTCCTCTTGTGTTGTGTTGCCCTCTTTGTCTAATTGACGGGATAAATAAAAAGACTAATTATGGACGCGTTGTGGATACAAAATGTCAGCTTTCTTCACCACGAAGCGGATGGTCGCGCGACAACACGAGAGCTAAAAGAGCGGGTCATTTTTAGGTAAAAGACACATTTCTTCTTCTATTTTCCGACGCTGGCGAGGCGTGCGATGGATGAGGCATGATTGCTGCGCGCTCCCGACAGCACAAGCTCGTGCGCGGGTCAGACGCTCAGTAGCCGTGGGAGTGAACCGCAATAAGAAATAATTCATGGAAAAGGGGTCGGCATTTTGACAGAGCGAGAACTGCTCCTGCATGTTGCACATTTGCTTTGACTAAAAAACAATCCTGCCACCTCTGAATCACGTTATTTATTATAGCTCTCATTTGAAACAGACTTCATTAATCTTCACTAAGAGCTTAAGAATAAAGTGGCTATATTAGCCTATTGCAGCTTACTATAAGTCTGAATCTAATTTGCCTTAGCATCCGTTTACATTATCCAAACATTTTAAAGGACTTCTGCTTTTGAACCTCCCATATCAATGAATGCACGTGCTTTTCCTCATATTATTCACGCTCCTTTAAATAGGCTCTTTTCATTGACATTATACGACTTGTTATGTAAGACTCCTTCCCTGGATGACTCTGTAAGAGCAGCTTTCCTCCCTCGGGGCCTAGATTGTACCCAGTGAGAAAACTAATAAGCCCTACACGAGGACAGACTCAGAGGGGTCCCTGGTGCCTTGGTTTCTGCCACTGTTATTAGAATTATTTTTCATTTATTTGGTGGATCATCTGTCTGATGAATAGAGAACGCTCTCCCTGCCTATCATTAAATAAAACAGAGCTGCAGTACACAGCCAGGCTATACTTTACCTAAGAGCCTTTAAAAGAGAAATGTCCCCTGAGTTTAAATGAAAACCTTCAACCGTCTAAAACTTATTTTGCAATTTTTTTAATTAGTGTCTCTTTCTATCTGTTTCTTAAAGATTAGAGAGAGTACATTCAAGTTTCCCTTTGTTACCAAATGCTATTCTAACTTCCATAACACTTCAATGATGACCTCCTGCCCCTACCAGCAAGTATGTAGTTTTGTGTGCACTGGACAGTTATAACACTTTGTTTTGAGATGTTCAACTTTTGGTTTGACTTAAAAAATAAGTGGTTTAAATATTTGGGATAAACTGGAGATTTGTTTAAGCTCTAGGTCGTCTGAGTGTGGTTTTCTAAGCACTCATGTCGCTTGCCTGGTTGGACCCTATGGTAATGTTGTGTCCAATGACATCATTGAGTCCGCTGATTTCCGCAATGGAAGTGGAAATAGTGGCAATGTAAACATGACCCAGGTTCTGCATCTTCCTTTAACAGCCTATTCCAAACAGTATACGGCAACCTTTGCACCCAACTGTCATGTCATGATGTCAAATGGTCCACGTCACTTACTGATTGTACTTGAACGAGCATCCTCAGAGGTACAATTATGCAGGAAGAAAACTGAATTCAACTCATTGTAAAGCTGTAGAAATGAATTATAACTGTGTAAATGTTGTAGGGTGCCAGTTTGACACTTTTACAGACTACTTTTTATTAGGATATCTTATCAATTCAAAAGGTATAACAGAAGCTGAGGAAACCTTTTGATGCAACACAGGTTTAAGATGAAAAGAAGATGAAAGAACAGTACTTGATAGTGTGCAACTGATAGGTGTGTATCAGAGAAAGAGAACAAAAGATGCAAAGCTTGTAAAGGAAAATTAGTAAAAAGTTTCTCTTCAGCATATTCTTATTTTTTTTTATAGCAACTTTAGTGAATGACGCAATTTGATTCACAAACGTGTCCAAACCAACGATTCAGTGAACTGCGGTGTTACATCTTAATGCCTCTGATGCTGTGGGAGCTGGCCCTAATCTACCCGTATCTAAAAAATGTTCAATATTAAGTTGTCAGGACTGATTTACCAAGTCGGTCAGAGAATTAATATGATTCTGGCCTGTCACACTCAATGAATGGCTTACAGCGATCTAATCTAAATGTTTCTGTTAATAGTTTACATATTTTTTGATAAAGTGTGTGTGTGTGTGTGTGTGTGTGTGTGAGTGTGTGTGTGTGTGTGTGTGTGTGTGTGTGTGTGTGTGTAACTAAATGAGCGGATTCTTTCTTGGGTATGATGGCGTGTGGATAAAGAAAGGTGGTAGGTGTTGTTGATGCTTTATTGTTGTACCTTTAGACTTAAATAAATATCATTAGAACTAGACATGACAGGAGAGTTTGTTAAAAGAATCTGTCCATCTCTTGCCTCTCCTGTGTGATGCTAGGTGACCTGGAAGTAAAAAGTAACAGAAGGCATTCCCGCCCACTGGCTCCGCTGGCACCGGGCTGCCCCCACTCTCACCGTCAGCTCCACTATCACACATCACATCACATCACACGCACACGCACACGCACACGCACAGCAGCTCTTTAATACTTAACACTGTTTTGAATGTCCTGCTCATGTGCTCTTTTACGTGCTACTTTTCCATGTCCTCTCGGCCTTTCTACCTCTCTGTGTAGAGCAGTTTGTGTGCCTTACAGTCAGAGGTAGTCCAATTTAGTAATACTCCCAGTAAGGTCCCCTGTGGCTGACAATAAGGGAGGTTCCAGGCCAGACAAAGTACGCCCCATCACCTACTTCTGTGCAAGGAAAGCCCTTCTGGCTCCAAGCCCAGATAACAGAGGAGAGCTGAATGTAGGACTCGTATCTCTGCTCTGTGAAGGTGTTCCAGGAAGCACAAATGAAAAAAAATGTACAAAAAAAAGAGAAAAGAAACATTAAGTTGTTTAACCGTTTACTGTGTGAGGCTGACGTCTTTTTGAGCATCTGCAACTTCTGCCAACAAACTCAACAGAAGCGCCGCCTCGTCCAAATATTGACAGACATATTTCCACGAGTGACCTTGAGGTAAAACGGGCACACGGTTCAGGTTTCTGGGTCTCGTCTCTTGTGTTGAAGTAAAGTCCCTGCTGTCAGAAAATGACTGACAATGTAGACGTTCCCAAGCAGAGGAGGAAATGCAAAGCGGGTCACTCTGTAATGAAAGCTGAGTTTTCTTAACACTGCCTCGCTTTATCGTTTATCCTTCCATCAGAGTCCTTAATGTTTTTTCTCCTGCACCAGAGGATCATTCATCTTCTAAGTAGCCTTGTCAGTCCCTCTACACATGGACACAGCAGTGAGGGGGCTGCTAGGCCCCTAATTTAGATGCGAAGACATGAGAGGAAACATGAGATCAGGATTTTGGCTTCATGTCATTATTCTCTGATGGGGATAATCAGTTTTGACATGCCGCTTCCTCTGGTGCCATTCTCTTACATGTATAATATACACTGCAGATCATGTGTGGAGAGCACAAGCATTATTTACATGTGAGACCAGAATTATTTAAAGCAGATTTATCTGGAAAAAAAACATCTATTTCTGATAATGTCATCTCTTCCATTTCAAGTCTGTTCTTCTACATAAATAACCATGGTTACCATAATGTGTCTCTACAGTATGAAAGCCAGCAGCTCCAAGCTGAAATGGCTGAAGACGGTAATGAACATTAATGTGAATGATGAGAAATTAGATGTTTTTTGGACAGGGACGTTCAGGCACGCCTGTGCGGATGTTGTGCATTTGGAAGATGTTTTTAACTCAGAAGTCTTGTCTTGCCATCTGAACCAGATCCCTTCTCCTGTTTTCCTTTCTCTCACTTCCTGTGCTCTCCTTCTCCCACAAGATACCTCGACTTCACTGGGGTTAAATATAGATAGATCCCCCGGTGCAGCTCGAGCCTAACTTTATTTTCATGGGGGAAATGAAAAGCACACATGTTGTGCTGGAGGGACCGAGGGAAAAAAACAATAACCTTCGAGATCCAATGACAAATCAGTTTCTGTCTGTGTAAGAAAAACAGTGCGAGGAGGAACAAAGGTCCAAACAAAAAGGCATTTTGCTGATGTTTGGACCTGTGTGGCTCTCTGTTCTTCATAGAGCTCGCTCACTGGGCTTTAATCTTTTAATTTCACTTTGGTTTTGATCTCAAATTAGTAGTTGCCATCTGTTGCGCAGGAAGGAAGCCCATCTTTTCCTCCTGAAGTCGAAGAGCGTTTTAAATACCAAAATGAAAATCCTGCTAAATATTTGAACAGGAGTTATATGGCAGGTCAATAATCACAGCCTTTTTCAGTCTCAGCATGGCCACATGGATATTGATTTCTTATTTGATTCATCTTTCTGATCTTTCTTTGTGTGCACACATGCACAAACCCAGGTGACATTCAAAGATAAAAATGCCCATACAGACACATTACCCTCTAGTTATATGAGTCCTCACATCTCATGTGGAGACAAAGGGAGTGAGACAGTGAGAAGACTGGGGGAGACAGAGGGACAAATAGAGTGAATGAGAGGAGGAAGAAAGTGACATTGCAAGAGAATGGAGGCAGATGAGGATGACGGTAAGCAGGCGAGGGGAAGGAGAGCACGTTAAGGCAGAGCGAAGGCTGGAGTGTGACAGACAGGCAGAGGAGGAGGAGAGCAGAGAGGAGGGGAGGGGGAAGGGCAGGCGTGGGAGAGATGCGAGTTGAGTCAAAGCCCCCCGAGCTCCCCTGATTTCTCTGTGAAAGACACAGTGCTGAAAAGATGGATAGCGTGTGCCCTCTCTGCCAAGGCATGCCCAAGACAATGACATCATCCTCATCAAACTAGCAAGGACACGAGGCGAGAGCCCCAGACTCACGCTTGGATCTTTTATTCATTATTATTCACTCACTTATTCATCATTTTCCTTGCGCTCAGACTATCACTTTGCACTGACACCAATCATGAAGTCTTCATACTTAAAAAATCTTCTCAAAATAAAATAGTATTCTTACTTCTACAGTCAGACTGTCACTTTGCACAGGCAGTGATACATCAATAAAAATATCCAAGATAAAATATGTAAGTCTTACTTTTAAATACACATACAGCCATATGTGGACACTTTGGTGTGTAGCACAAGGAGAATAATTATCACAAGTTAAGGTTTAACAGGAGGTTACAAATACAGAACCGGAGAGAGCGTTGTTGTTCCTTCATATTGTGTTGTGTGGGGCTGATATACTGTTGCAGATGTTTAACTCGGGTGAGCAGCAGCGTCACTGCTGGCGTTCCTTATTCGCAAGTCTCTTTACTTTATTCTGGAGGTAACGTGCGTTGCCCTCATCGAACCGTCTCTGCTCCTCCTCTTTTTCAATCTGAAGAAGACACAAAAAAAAGATTTGTTTTCAGACACATTCATCATTTACACATATTGTGCGCCAGAATGTTTCCCCTGCTGTTATTACATTAACCGGGGCACAAAGCTCTGATCCAGTTTACCAGTCTGTGCCGTTGTAATTTCTATTCATCTTCTTAATGAAACACAAAAGAATAATTCAAACTCAAAGAGGCTCTGCATTAGAGAAGAGACACAACGAAACCACATGAGGTGATTTGCAAGACATTTGAAATTCCTTAAACTGCATGCTTTTTGAGGATTTTCAAAAACATGTTAATCTAGGCAGAACAATGTGTGTGTGTGTGTGTGTGTGTGTGTGTGTGTGTGTGTGTGTGTGTGTGTGTGTGTGTGTGTGTGTCGTCTACAGCTCATTTTATATTTCTGTAATGCTGGAAACAAGGCCTAAGGACTGTGATGTCAGTTGGTCTGTCCATGAGTCCAGTCCATTATCAACTACTTACTAGATTGCATGAAATTACGTGAATTTTACTGTAAAATTAGGAGGAAGCACTTGCTAGTCTGCACAGTTTAATTAGACTGCCTGGCAACCTCGTGACTTAAACAGCATTGCCACCACCGGTGACAGTGTCAACACTTGGTGCTGCCCCCTTTCTCACATCGTCATCTGCACATTTTTCAAAGGGATTATGTTGTAATTAAGCATGTACACATATATGTTTGGGCGTGTTTTTGTATGTAAAACTGTACAAATGAATACTAGCGTCAATGTCATGTTCGGATGGAGGCTCTTGCTGTGCACACACCAGGTGGTTGGCAGATTCAAGAGCACCTGCCACTCAGCAAAGCTGGCAGATGGTGTCTTAACTTTGTGGAGAGAGAAGGGTGGTAACAGATACGACAAAACATCATGCCAGGGACGAGCCCAGGGGTCACGACTCAAATGTGATGAGAATATTAAAATAGTTGACGCTGAGCTACAAACACATCACCGGTGGGAACATTCATCTCTGTCGTGCAGGTTCAGGGGCATACAGCTGTAGTTTTGGTATGTTTGTTGTATGCTGGTTATATAACAGTGAACATACTGCTCAGTCAATTTTGCTTTTGCCATTCGACTGAAAGTAATGGATAATTCCAGTTCATTGACTTTCAAAAAAGAAAAATGATAAAGGAAGACAGAGAGCAGGCTTACCAAAGTTCCAGTATTTTCAAACATTTACATCAACAGAAATGCTGCTCAGACAATCTCATTTTAAAAAACGTAATTGTATTGTAAGCCACAGTGAAACCGTAACATCATGCTGCTCCTACTTCATCACTGCACAGAAAGCCAGCATTTTCTTTTGTAGGTGGTCAGCAACGGCTACCAGTGGCCATTTTGGAAGTCAGACAGCAAAACAAACAAGGCCTCTATTATTATAATATATTTTGAGTTGTCTGACTCTGAGTATAATCCCTGTTTATAAATCTTAATCTTAAGACTTTATTTAACATTTCCAACTGGACTGCAAGCAGAAAAAGGTGCAGGGAGCTGATCATTACAGTATTATTGAAATACGCCCCGACAAGGTGATTTGGGACCTGTCACCAAACAGATGTTTATAAATCATCTATTTTAGCACAGCTACTGCGCGTGCTAAAGACATCCATCATGTAACACATTGGTTTAAAATGATTTCATTACAAGCCCAAGAATAGTTCAGAATGACTGCTGCCATGCAACCACAGCCAAGTAAAACTTTCACCAAAGATAAACAGATGTTTGATAAAAAGGTGTTACCTTGTGTAACATGGTAACAAGTAAACAAAATGTTCTAGTTAGACTAGCTATAGATAGATAAAATGCATCAAGAGTGTGCAGGAACAAAGAGATGTGACCCCCGGTTAAAATATATATGTTAAAAAAAAAAATATATATATATATATATATATATATATATATATATACATATACATATATATATATATACATATACATATACACATATATATACATATACATATACATATATATATATATATATATACATATATATATATATATATATACATATATATATATATATACATATATATATATATATATACATATATACATATATATACATATACATACATATATATATATATATATATATATATATATATACACACACACATATATATATATATATATATATATATATATATACACACACATATATATACACACACATATATATATATATACACACACACATATATATATACATACACACATACATAAACAAATACACATACTGTCTCAGTACAAGCCCACCCATTTGGAAGTGTATGGTATATTAATCAACAATGTCTTCAGGCTGTTTGTACCTTTTTTTTCTCTTTGTTTTTCTCCTTCAAAGTCCTCACATCCCTCTCCCCCCCCTCCCTGTCACCTAGGCCCCTGAGGAATTAACTATTACTTAATTGCACTTTTAAATTAGTCAGCTACAGCTGGAGATGGTTTAATGAGCATGCCAATTAAAAGGAACTGTACACATGACTACTGCTAATGACAGTTAATAACTATGAGATGTGGTCCTCTAAAGTTTGTGTCCAAAGCAAAGGAAACATGTGATTCTGGTGGAAGAAAATGTGACACAGATTCAAGTAAGAACTGACTATTGATATTATGGACTAATTTAAACCTTATTGACGTGTAATTCCTCCTCAAAGACCTGGTTTTGCCGTCGTTTCTTTTGATTTGCTCAAAACTTATTTTCCTAATGGACCCGTTTCCAAGAAGATATTTCCAGGTGCTGTTTCTGCTGCCAAATCTCACCTGACCAAACAAAACTACGGAAATACCTAGATGTTCCAGTTATTGTTTTCATTGCGAGAAACCTTCCTTCAGGTTATCAGAGGAAAACAGTCCAGTCTGAAAAGAAGAAAATGCTCACCAACTGATTTGACTTAAATCAAGAGGTGATTCAATCCGTCTATATTAGATAGCATAGTACAAAGTAAATGTGTTGTACTATTGCTCAGGTTTTAAAATGGCTTCTTCTGCTGTAATAGTAGGTTCTAATTGCACCATAACATCAGAGCCATCACACCCACAAAGCTTTCTATGTTTTTGTCTATGTGCACATTATTTGTCCTGCTGGTCTGCACATGTGCACGCATCTGTTTATGCTCATACAGATCACATTTGCATAACCCAATGTCACAATTCAATACTAGGCAAAAAGAAAACCCACAGTGGCTGCAGTCTAATAACAATGATTGTGCAGGATCATCACCTACTACTGCTGACTCTTCAACTCGAATCACCTTTTTACATTTCAGGCAACAAGAAAGTTCATGTGCAACTGTGACAACATTTCTTTGCAATCAACGCAATTGTACGTGTAACAGTTTATACATATGATGGCCCAGGTCGTTGTGTAAAACACAATGACTCCTCTCTGAACAAGACTGGAGACTACAGCCATGTCAGCCACTCTGTGAGACTTTACGAAGACATCAGCATGCCTAATTTGCTCTTTATTATAAAACTCAAATGTTAATGTCTGAACCAGATTTCATGTCAATCAATTCAATAGTTGTTGAGACTCAATGTTCGGAGGACCATTGAAGTTATTAGGATACATCATATGGGAACCATGGATTTCTGGACCTAATTCTATGTCAATCCATTCAATAGTCATTAAATATTTTTGTCTGGACCAAAGTGAACTGACATCCTTAGAGCCATGCTATTAGTGTTGCTAATTAAGAAAAAAAAACATTTATTACAATAAAAAATACTAGAAATCAATCAATTGTCATCTACAATAGCTCACAAATCAACACATGAAATCATAAATTGTAATGTCCTCCACTGCGAACCAAGACAAGCCAGTCCTCAGAGCCTGATCGGGTCAAACAGCGAAGAAAAACAGCTGTTTCACCTGGCAGGCTGGTCATCCATTAGGTGGACAGTTGAATGGAGTGTGACAAATTGTATAAACTTGGAACAGGGACAAAGCTTGTCCAGCAAAAAGCCAGAGGGGTTCCTTTGTGTTGGCACAAGCTGTTATTAGAGTGGGCACAGGCCAGCAGTGGCCCTGCCAAATGCTCAAAAGTAGCACTAAGCTGTATGCAACCAGCTAAAAGAAAGTAAGAGCCATCTGGGCCGGCACGAGTCTGGAAACTAACCTATATGTTTATGAGTGACAGCCAGAGAAAGAGAGAGCGCTTCACTCATACACAAAGGATAACGTTTAGACAATGTTGAAAGTTGTTTCATTTGAAGACAAAAAACAAACCCTTTCAAATACTGGCTTTTCCTGAATGCTGAAAGAACCTCTCCAAGGATCTGTCTGTTCAGTCATGATTCATATTTTATGTTATCAGTTTTTTTTTCTGTTTGTAATTCAGCCTGTAAAGCAATCATCCAAAATTCCTCAATAATCTGGGCTTCATCGCAGTTTCAGCAACAGCTGTGTTGCATAATAGCATGACGTATGTTTTCATTGTTATTTGTGTATTCTGGGTTTGTTTGTTTTTTTTCAGGTTTTTTTCTCTCATGAATGCAAAGCAGTAAATAAAAGCACAATAAGCCAGCGGTGGATTCCCTCAAATAAGTCTGGGCTTTCAACTGAAATACAAGGCAACCTTTTGACTAAAATAAAACAAGACATTCACTAAACTAAATTGCCTAGCTCAAGTTTCAACTCTGAACTCTTTGTATGCTTAGGTAAATGTTTGGCAGTATTTTTTGGCACGGCTAAAACACAACACAGTGAGTTATATCTTGTGTTTTAAAGGCTTCACAATACAAGTAATAGTTCTCATAGTTGAATTGAACTTCGTGTTAGAAATGCAATTAAAAGTAATAATAATAATAATAAATTGAATTTATATAGCGCTTTTCGAGACCTCAAAGCCGTTCAAAAGTAACACTTTTTGAGTTCCTTCTCCGGGACTGCTGAGGGTCATTATAGGACGTGTAGGAAATTAAAAACGGCCGTAGAAGATGCGATTTAAAAAAAACAACCAAAAAAGTGATCCAACACTTGTCTTTTATTGACTCTCATAAACACAAATGGATTATGTTGTTTCTTTACAACAATTGACCAAAGTTGACTGAGACCTGGCTGTAATTCAGTTTTGGCGATGCGTAGAACAGTATAGGCTTCTATGTGTATTCATTAATAAGGTAAACTCAAGAACGCCTAGTATTCATAATTAACCATCCTTCACAGGTTCATGGACTGAGGCGCAATGAGAACAAACGTTGGTACGATAACCACAGAGTCAGAAATATCTGCGACTGTGGCACAAGTGTACCCGTTAACCCGTTGCTGATTGTCTTGAATGGGAGGCATCTAAAAATAAATGTGCATCACTTCATGTGGACTACAGGAGGTTGCCGTGGCAACCGGGCTTGTTTTTGTGTCACGGGAGGCCAGCTGAGTCTCTGCCAGCGAGGAGGGGAACGAGATGGAAGAGAAGGAAGGAGGGAGAGATGAAGAAAAGAGAAAAAAGAAGGGATGGAAGGAAAGCAAGGGGAATAGGGAAAGATGAATAGAGGCAGAAGGAGTGAGAGATGAAGGAAGAGATGGAATAGAAGAAGGCAGGAAGGGGAGATACGATGAAACATTGAACAAGAAGGGAGCGGAATAAAGAGAAAGCAGGATGTAAGAAGGACCAAACCCTCTGTATGTTCACCAAGAATGAATTTACTGATTAACTGTAAACCCTGTATCGCTCTGCAGAAGGATAGCTGAATGTTCACACAGTTGAGCATCGACAACCTTTTCATTCCCAATGTAACACACATGCACACTCGGGCAGTACAACCACATCGCTCCCACCACCAGCCAGTGGCTGAGAAGTGCTGACCTTCTGGTAACAAGCCAGTTTTTCAACCCTTAAAGCGACTATTACCCCATTAAAACCATCAGAAATACAACATACGCTGGTCAAAGGTGCTTCCAGGCATTTTTTGGTTATTTCTATGCTTGCCCAGTGTGCACATATATTATTCCAGTACTTTTCAAGGGTACTACTGCAGAGAGGCAAGGCACCCCCCCCCCCTCCCCACATATTCCCTTCTGCTCATGCTGTCCTTTTTTTTCACAACTTCAGCATTACCCACAGTGTGCTACAATGGTGACAGCCCATCGACAACACGCCCACCCCCCACCCCTGCTGAGTTAAAATGGGAAAATCTAAAAATAGTAAACACGGCGGTCTCACTGAAGACGAAGCGAGAATGAGAGAATGGGGTAATAAGCACCTGAAGTCAAAAATAGCAGAAGCTGTCCTTTCGATCAGGCTATTTATAGAACACAACTGGAGCACATCCTGCCGCCATGTAATGAAAATTTAATTGCGAATTTTTGACATGGTGGTGTTTTTATGTTTCAGTTGAACAGGATTCAGAGAAAGAGAGATAAGATATTCAGTGACAATATAAAGACTTTAAAGAAGAGGAGGAGGGGACTCAACCCCATCATCTGAAATATTTTGTCTTAAAGTGCAAATATAGGGAACACTCCAGCTGATCAATATTACAGTTTCAAAGTCACAGTGCACTGAGAACATGTAGGAAACCTGGGCAAAGAATAAGCACCTGGAACAAATATTAGAAACACACAGAGAGGTGTGTCTGTTTTTTAATGAGGCATGAGGATTGTTAGTACAAGCAGATGATATGAGGAAGAGGAATTGGATTTGGATTTGTTTTGATAAGGAAGATCAGGCAGCAATGAGGACATGAAGGCAGTTTCATCTTTAGAAAATCATACAAGATAACTTGATCTTTAAAGGAATAGTTTGGCCCTTTGAGGAAATAAGCTTATTTTGAATTATTGCCAAGAGTCAGAAGAGAAGACTGACTCATGTCTGTACAGTGAATATGAAGCTATGGCCAGTAGCCATCGTTAGCTTAGCTTAGCAAAAATAATATAAAATCAAAAAATCAAACTACCAACATCTCTAAAGCTCACTAAATAGCACGTTATATCTGTTTGTTTAATCCATACAAAAACAGTCAGATTTTGGTTTTACAGGAGGATTGTGTGCAGCACTCTGCTGGGTGCTGGAGGGAAAACAATCTGTTATCACAGCAAGCACATGTATAAATGCTATTTGATAGGACTATTTAGAATAATAGATGGTGGTAATGGCCCCGGGCGAAATTGAAATAGAAGGACGGGGACCAAACATTTGTCGCGCTTTGTTCAACTCACCATTATCTGACTTACTAGGCTAATTAATGTCATTGTTGCATTTCCATCCCTCACGGTCCCATCTCCAGGTATTCGCTGGTTTGACGTGTACAACCTTATTTCCTGCATTTAACGCGTGTCTTTTATACTCTCACATATTGAATAGGTGCACCGCCACCAGTAGAGTTTTGATGGGCACTCCCTTGTTTTGAGTCAATCTCATCCCACTTTAAGCCCTCAGTAAATAGTGATAAAGCCAGAAATAGCCCTGATTGAGTCTCGTTCTCCTCCTCTTGCTCATATAAATAAACACACACGCATTTGTGCTCAGTGATCTGTTTAAGTACATGCACCTCCACACGCAAAGCTAACTCTGTCACACACAAACCCTTACGCATTAGAGCTTTAACTTGTCTTTGTTTTACACACGAACACATATATATCTATATTGCACTCATATCCTACATTGTTATGCACATGCACATATTTCTCTATTCCTGCCCTTGTTTATCTGGCATGTCACATCAGAACGCTGGCAGCCGTGCTTTCATTTAGATTTCCATTTATAGTGTTGAGGATGAATTATTAAAATCACCAGGAGATTCTATTTTAGCTTCTCTTTTCATAAAATGAAGGTGAACAGAGAAATTACAATGACTCTAATCACTGCTGCAATTCCAGGCCATTAGAACAAAACCTTGTGTGAGATGGAAAACCAGGTAATGAATGCATGGAGGCAGGCCGACAATGGAGAGAACCAAACGCGTGTTTTTATGAAATGGAAATGAGGAGACTAACTTATTTTTTAAAAGGCAGATCAGCAGAGACGCACAATCTATGCACATTTCTGGCTGGCAGGGGCAGAACAAGAAGAGTCTGTTTTGCTGACGTGTCATGGTGTTAAACGTGGATGCTGCATGCTTAAGTGTGTGTGAATGTTTATGGTAAGAGGGGTCAAAGCAGCACTTGGCGGTATGACAACAAACCTATAGCAACCCTTTTCCATGTGTCACCCTCATCCACACTGCCAAGCTTGGCTTTCTTCCTGCACATTTCTTATTACACATTTGTGTTACTTCAACACGGCAGGACATGCTGTCATGCAACACTTATTTTCTACATTCTTTGGTTCATTATTTTAGGTTAACCCAGAAAACACCTTTGTGCTTGACCTGTTTACTTAAAATATTGCTGCTTTGTCTTCACTTTGAATGCATTTCCCCGGCTTACTCAGTACTCACACATACTTAAAGTTTAATGATTAGCCTGGGTGCAAACTCTCTGAAAAGTGTGCATTCGAGAGAATAATGACCTGCTGAGCTGCTCACTCAGCCCGGGCCATTTTTAGGAGCTGGGCTTTACTAAAAACTCAGAGTAAATGCAATCATTGCCAAATGTATCAGTTCAATCCATGTAGTGCAACGACAACCATTTAACCAAACAAGAAATGTCCAAAGACAACAAACAGAATATGAGTTGTTGAATCACAGAATATGGAGCGATAATCTTTATTATAAAGATTAATGTTATATAATTTAATGTTTAAACGACTTGCAATCCACTGAATCCTTTATTTAGTGCTTTGAATGTGATTCTAATGGCTCCTCTGTCGTCTAAATCCCCCTCACTGACAAGCTGACTTCATCTCGCAGGGTAGTTGGACGAGTTTTAAAGGGTTCATCACAGAGACAATCAGGGTGTGCAAATGGTGCCAGGAAATAATTTTAATGTGCTGAGTTAAACAGATGGCCTGTGCGAACAGTGTTTGCATACAAACAGGGTCTGGATCATAGCGTACTGCCGAGCCAGAACAAACAGCAGGCGTCTCTCCTGTCTGCAGGTAAGCGTGCACACTCTACATCCTGACAATGAGTGCTGAGTCAGCCAGACATACTACATGTCCAGGGATGTTGTAGAGATATTAGCATTCAGCCCTTAGCCCTTCAGGCTAATGTGCAGAAACAGCAAATATTTTAATGCACTTAAAAGATACTGACATGCAGAATTGCCAAATAATCCACATAAAGTTTCTCATGCTGTGAGCTTTCCAAAGGTCACAGATGTCACTCACTGAAGGAATGTGAATATCAGAGCAGAAGTAGAGAAACAGAAGATTGAGATGCTGAATAAGAAGTCAAGATAACCATCTTCCATCCATCCATCCATCATCCAACCCCAAACTTCCCTTCTCCGGGCCACATCCGCCAGCTCCGACTGGGGGATCCTGAGGCGTTCCCAGGCCAGTGAGGAGATATAATCTCTCCACCGAGTCCTGAGTCTTCCCCGGGGTCTCTTCCCAGCTGAACGTGCCTGGAACACCTCCCTAGGGAGGCGCCCAGGTGGCATCCTTACTAGATGCCCGAACCACCTCAACTGGCTCCTTTCAATGCGAAGGAGCAGCGGCTCTACTCAGAGTCTCTCCCGGATGGCTGAGCTTTTCACCCTATCTCTAAGGGAGACGCCAGCCACCTGCCTGAGAAAACCCATTTTGCCCGCTATTACCCGCGATCTCGTTCTTTCGGTCATGACCCAGACTTCATGACCTTAGGTGAAGGTAGGAACGAAGATCGACCGGTAGATCGAGAGCTTTGCCTTCTGGCTCAGCTCTCTTTTTGTCACAACGGTGCGGTAAAGCGATTGCAATACCGCCCCCGCTGCTCCGATTCTCCGGCCAATCTCTCGCTCCATCGTCCCCTCACTCGCGAACAAGACCCCGAGGTACTTGAACTCCTTCACTTGGGGTAAGGGCTCATTCCCTACCCGGAGTAGGCAATCCACCGGTTTCCTGCTGAGAGCCATGGCCTCAGATTTTTAGGTGCTGATCCTCATCCCAACCGCTTCACACTTGGCTGCGAACTGATCCAGTGAATGTTGAAGGTCACAGACCGATGACGCCATCATGACCACATCATCTGCAAATAGCAGCGATGAGATCCTTAGGCCACCGAACTGCAACCCCTCTCCTCCACGACTACGCCTCGATATCCTGTCCATGGAAATCACAAACAGGATTGGTGATAAAGCGCAGACCTGGCGGAGGCCAACATTCACTGGGAACAAGTCCGACTTACTGCCGAGTTTCCGGACACAACTCTCGCTTTGGGCGTACAGGGATTGGATGGCCCTCAGAAGTGACCCCCTCATCCCATACTCCCACAGCACCTCCCACAGTATCACCTGGAGGACCCGGTCATACGCTTTATCCAGATCCACAAAACACATGTAGGGCGTACTCCCAGGCCCCCTCCAGGATCCTTGCGAGAGTGAAGAGTTGGTCCGTTCCACGACCAGGACGGAATCCGCATTGTTCTTCTTCAATCAGAGGTTCGACTATTGGCCGAACCCTCCTTTCCAGCACCTTGGAGTAGACTTTACCAGGGAGGCTGAGAAGTGTGATACCCCTGTAGTTGGCACTCACTCTCTGGTCCCCCTTTTTGAATAAGGGAACGACCACCCCGGTCTGCCACCCCCTAGGCACTGTTCCAGACTTCTCATCTCATCAACCCCTATGGCTTTGCCACTGTGGAGTTGTTTGACTACCTCAGTGACCTCCAACAGGGAAATTGACGATGGTCCCCCATCAGCTTCCAGCTCTGCCACTACCATAGAGGGTGTGTTAGTCGGAATCAGGAGTTCCTCAAAGTGCTCCTTCCACTGCCCGATAACCTTCTCAGTAAAAGTCAGCAGAGTCCCACCCTTGCTGTACACAGCTTGGATGGTTCCCCGCTTCCCCCTCCTGAGGTGCCGGACGGTTTTCCAGAAGCACCTTGGTGCCGACCGAAAGTCCTTTTCCATAGCTTCTCCAAACTTCTCTCACACCCGCTGCTATGCCTCTGCCACAGCAGACATTTTGAACATTGCCCACTCATTTTGAACATTGCCCACTCAGGTTCAATGCCCCCAACCTCCACAGGGATGTCTGAAAAGCTCCGCCGGAGGTGTGAGTTGAAGATCTCCCGGACAGGGGCTTCCTCCAGACGCTCCCAGTTCACCCGCACTACCCGTTTGGGCTTACCTGGTCTGTCCAGAGTCTTCCCCCTTGATCCAACTCACCACCAGATGGTGATCAGTTGACAGCTCCGCCCCTCTCTTCACCCGAGTGTCCAAAACATGCGGCCTCAGAGCAGATGATACGATCACAAAATTGATCATTGACCTTCGGCCTAGTAGGCCTGGTACCACGTACACTTATGAGCATCCTTATGTTCAAACATGGTGTTTGTTATGGCCATTCCATGACTAGCACAGAAGTCCAACAACAAACGACCGTTCAGGTTTAGATCACGCCTCTCCAGGTGTCTCCATCGTAACAGAGTCTGTGAACATTAAATTGTTCCTTTTCAAAGGACAAGTTTCCAAATTAATCTTTATTGGCCCCCAATGTGCAAAGTAAAGTACACCATACTTGGTGGACTCAATCTGTGTCAGACGTGAGTAAATGTAGCCCTGTGTATTCTCATAGGGCTACATTAAAATGATGTACAGGATCAAATTACTGACAGACTTCAGAAAGCAGAGACTGGATGGTACCAACCTTAAGAGGAGGGACGGACAGAGGCTTATTGTCCTTGTCCAGGGAGATGAAGGTGAAGAAGGCCGAGACAGCACGGAATTTCTCCTCCTTTGCCTCCACCAGCGAGGAAGCATCTACCAACACTTCAATTTCCATAGACTTGTTACTGACGAAAGTGAGCCGCCCCGTCACCGTCACCACACAGCCTTGGAGAGATGGGAAAAGAGAAGGATGTTCATGCAGTATACTGGTTTTGTAGTAGTATGCTGCCATGAAAGACATTTTCATCATCTTAATTTAATATAATTCCCCAAGAATGCTTTAATGTTTTAAAATCTCAGTTTGATTCAAGCTACTCTGCCCTTCAGCCTTCCATAGAACATTTATATTGTTGTATACATTTTACAAGAGTGTTAAACAAATAAAAAACATTGCATTGCATACTATCATATACCAAAATGATTGAAGTTTTAAATCCCCTGAAAAGCTTTGAGGGAATGCAATGATATATTTACTATAAATTCTGTAAGATGAAATCAAACTAAAGACCTTCATGTGTAGATACACTGAACACGAACTGAACATGAAATAAGCCGGCGTATTGATATAGTCAGCCGGGCCAAATGTAGGATCTGGTTTTACAATCTACTTCACAATGTTGCATCATGAACTTGTTGAAGTCTGTTCTGCAGAAAGTCGGCAGAGTGAAGCAGGCCGATCTCTGGCTGGAAGAATTAAACTTATTCCGAGATTTATCCGACTGCAAGGTTTTCAGATCAATGCAAAGTGTAAAAATACCTGTTTTTGTGTTTAAAGTAAGACAGAAAATATGTAAAAATTAAGTTGCATTTGACTTTAAATCTTTTTAAAAACGTTAATGTTAACCAGCAGATATTAAGAGGACACTTCATGTTCAATGCTGCAAAGCATTTACTCCATTTTCTTTTGATTTCCTCCTGAGGCTCATCTAATCCAGCTAGTGTGTTTGACTCATATAAAATTAGTGTTCTTGTCCTTTTGTCACAGCCGTGAAGTGGGAAAAGCAGTCAACTAATAGCACTGGGCATTGCTGATGCGTTTTATTTATTCCTTTTGATGTGCTTGTACTGTATTATTACTGCCGTTGCCATAGAGACGAGAAGAGAAGGTGTTATCCCTGCAGTCTGAGACAAATCTCGAGTCTATGACAGAGATCTTATAAAACAGTCAAAGTCTTAGATAATAAAAGATGAAAATGGAACAAGGAAAAAAGGCGTTTATCAAAGTATTTTCTGCAAACTATCTCTAAGAGAATTAGACATCAGAGGAGTGTCGTGCAGTGATGGAGCCCTTTACTTGTGCAGGCAACAAAGATTGAAGGTTGTCTGCTTCGTGGAAAAACTAAGACAAGAGACAAAAACCTCTTGTGGTCCATGCAAATAATGGCTGTACTTTGTCAGTAGCAAGGCTGAAGTGCATCCACAAAAGGAAAGTTCTAGTATGTTTTAAGAGATGTGGGAGAGTTTATGTCATCTGTGTGTGAAGCCTGCAGGAGGAAATGTGGAGAAAAACCTGCAAACAGGTTTTAATTGTTTATTTCTGCATTTGTAAGGTCGTTTTATCAAAATTTTAGTAAATCAAAAGAAAGGAATACGATGGTGAAAAATAGATCTCAGTGTACAATAGAATCTCAAACAATTACTGAAAATACTCAGTCATATTAACACATACTTCAATGAAGTGTGAGGTGGAAATCATCAGAGAAAAGTTTGGGGAGTTATGCACAGAGGGAATAAACAGGCACCATTTTGGAGTCTTAATACATCCTTGGCTCTGCAAAACATTGCTTTCTCCACCTTCAACAATGATAACTGTATTTTCAGGAATACTACTACCAGTCTAAATCATACCTGTCAACATTGGAATTTCAAAATAAGGGAAATTTTCTGGCAGACTCCGCCTATACCTTAACAGCTCTGAACCACCAGCCCCCATATAATGTAAATGTAAACACATAAGGGACGGGTTCAGGAAATACATGTTTATTTAAAGTATGTATTACTTGTACAGACATGTTTATAAGATGTATGTATTTTAATTGCATATATACATTTTATTCAGTGTGGGAGTCCCAAGCATCTGCAAGGGACTTGTTGTAAACATAGGTTGCGGACTTTGCCTGCCTCAAAGCTAGCTGAAGGCTACATTATTTTTGGCGCAAAGCATCGACATCTTTCCTCCGACACAGTTCTTGTCACAAATGAAGTCATTGACAGTGTATGTTTTTGTGCCTCTTGGCGTGCTTGTGCTTGGACGATTGTTCGTGCTGGCGAACATCGCTTATTCCGCCGTGTGCGATGCTAACATCTGAATGGCACACTTTACAAAAAGCATGAGTTTGCCCGACTCTGCTTTTTATTAAATAAGGGAAGGTCTCCTCCCATTTGTCTAGTTACTTGCATAGTTTTAACTTTTTCGGCAGGTACAGCTGCGTCTCCATCTATCTCCCGTTCACTGTGACTCTCATCGATATTCTCTCGTCTTCTTCTGTGTTATTGTTCCTGTTTCCTTCTTCTTCAGCTAAAGTTAAACATAATATTGCCTCCTGTTCTACCGGAGGCCACTTTTTAAAATTAGGCATATTTTTTTAACAGCGGGATAGAAGGAAAAATACGGGATAATCCCGGGAAAAGCGGGAGGGTTGACAGGTATGGTCTAAATGTGTGGGAGACACAGGCCGCCCTAAGGTTTGACATTTTTAGCAATATAAAGATCCTTATGGTATAGTCCAAAGACGAGACGAGGCTCTCTCCGCTTTGGGACTGAGGCTCAGGCAGTGCTCTGTGCTCTGGGGAACATATGACCGTTCTAAATGACATTTTTAGCGAACTTATTCTCACCCCTCTATCAAATAGGTGTTAAGAAATTACATCACCATTAATAGAGATCTTACACGCTAAGAGATTTGAGAAATCACATCAAGGTGATATGAAAATCCCACTGAGTGAAGATTTGTGAAAAGGTGATTAAGTGCAAAGATTGTATAAAAAATCTGGATAACGTAATTCCATTTATTTCCATGCAGCTTGCTAACGCAGCACATACACTGAAAGCATTCATTCTCTCCCTCGTGGTCGAGTGTCGCCAGCAGCGAGGCCAGTGTCATTCAGGTAAACTATCTCTGGCACGGATGTATTAGACTCAGTGAAGTGTGCTCTGCTCAATGACATTACACAGAAAAATGAGCTTTGATTAAACTGGGTGATTTTTTTTTTTTTAAAGACCTTCATGATTAATAATTGATTTATGCAGAGAGTAGATCTTGGACGTGTGTAGCGTTGAAGGTCAGCCAACCTGAAAAATTGGCAGAGTCCCATCTCTGAGGAGCTGTTTGATACAGCTAATCTGCTGTGAGGAGAGTCCATGCCAGGGCCCGTGTTGTTTGCACTAAACTGGGGTTGGGATGCCTTTGAGCCATAGATTTGCTATGAACAGAGTTCAGGTTTTTCTCTTACTCTTTCTACCACATTTAGAACAAAGTGAAAATCTTTGTCAGGTTGTGAAAACAAAAATAAATCTACTCCGAGTGATATCTTGTTTGTCGTTCTCAGTGTTGGGGAGCAGTGAACTACATGTAATTAAACTAGTAGTTAAACTTCAGTTTGCTGTGGCTTGTGGTAGTTATTCAAGATAGTATTCAAGTAGTTAAATAACTTTTGGGCCATAAAAGGAGAGGAGTGATTTTTATATTTTACCATTGCTTCTCTGCTGTAATTGAACCTCTTTGATTCTGATCCGACAAGGGAAATATAGGCCCAATGTTTAGATCCGTGTTCAAGCTGTTCATACTGTCTGAAAAGGTGAAGATTGTTTAAGTTATTTATAAGACAGATGTTACAAACTGACGAGTAAGACAACATGTTTTAAGAGCAATGCTGAAGTCGGTAAAATGAACTGAAAAGAAGCAAATTTAATTTTAAAGGGGTATTCTGTTTTATTTGGGCACTTTAAAAAATAAAATAAAAACTCAATTGAGTGGAATTTTGTGCTGGTATGTGATTTTTTCGTATTATATTTGTGTTATAATTTCGTATCACAAGTACACTGTCAATTACTTTAATAGTTTGAACTGTTTCTAAGCAGCCTTAGTTTGCTGTAGTTCAACTTCTTCCAGTGTAGAGTAATTGGTAGATTGCAAAGCTGTTTTTTCAAACAAGCTTCCCCATCACTGGTTGTTCTACATTGTCCTCTTTTCACAGAGAGCTTCCTGGAAATTGCATTTTTGCATTAGCAGGTGGCCAGAGAAGGCTACAAAAGGAGGGAACAAAGGCAACACAGGTGAAATAACAGCCCTCACTTCTGATAACTTCTCCAGAAACACTTTAGGCTAACAACTTTGTTTATTGTTGCTGGGAATCAAAGAAAAAGTCTCATTCAGACACACACTGCACCGTACCTTCACTCCACGCCAAGGAACTGTCGATTTAAGGTCTGCTGTCTTTAGTATTTTGAGCAAACATTACATAGAAATGTCAGGTTTGTACAAATCATGTTAATTAAATGTAATTTAACATGATGTTTCTTGTACTTTAACTTGCCGCTAGTGCCGTACATCACAATCTCTACGCACATGCACACAGCTGTACAACATCTAACTACAACAAGAACCACAATGTGACTTTGTGTTAACTGTGCATGTACATTAGTATTGCAACCATGCAAGTGTCTTTTTAAAATGAATTGTCAACAAAACAAAAACAAAAACAAATCAATGAAGGAAAACATCATTGAGAGTATTCATTGTGCAACAAAGTTCCTTTTATTTATTTATCTCACCTTTAGCACTCCCTTCTCTCTCCCTGAAATCTCGTTTCATTCAACATTCACCTTTTGAAGTTTTCTGCCTTTCTTCTCATTCTTTGTAGCGTTGCACATTTTGCTGTACCGGATAACAAAGAACAGCACTGACTAAACATTCCTGAGCTACATCAATGGCCAGCACCTCACTGATGTATATTCTCAGTGCCAAATAATACACATTATTGTTCAGTGCGACATCACACTGCAGTCTGTGGTTAGAGGGGAAATTAAACGCTTCTCTGTGTAGGCGCAGAACAAGGAAGGACACTAATAAACAAGTGACTCACAAGCTGTGACATGAGTGCAGACATTTTCTAATGTTTAAACATAGTATCTCCGCTCCACTCGGGCTGGAGTTAGACTATTCATACTTCTTTGAGAAGGTAAACTCAATCCACTCGACACAGACGTCATTTCAGCGTGACATTGATGCTTTAGCTCTCACACTGCCTGGGATCTTTTGGCTATGTTTAGTCAAGCGTTTCATCTCTAAACAAGCAAAAGACACAATCCGGGAAAACCTGGCTTCATCGTAAATTAGGTGACAAATGAGGTGAGATGGAATATGATAGGCAGACACATTAGTAAATAATAATAAAACTAAGAAATACAACATATTAATTAAATCATAGTTGACTAATTTAACGCTGATTTTATAATTTGCTAATGATAGTTTTTAATTGCATATATTCATTGCAAATGCAATTATTTCTTAATTGTTTTTAAATGTGTCAAATAATGAATGTATGAATCTGTTAAGCCCTTATTGGAGTATTCCTGTTAGCACGTAGCCGTGTCGTGACACTAACCCTTTATTCACCCTGCAGTCAACAGTTTGCTTCGCGGTCATTTGTTTGTCTGTTCAGATGTTTCTGACATTTTGGATTTATTCTGCTTTTGCGTTGATAATGCATGACACCAAATGTTGTTTTAAACCATGATGTCATCTTTCTCTGCATTTTACTGAACCAAGTTTATAAATAAAAAATAATTGTGTAACTTTGTCCCACAGCTTGACAGACAACATGTGATTGTGGTGGTAAGTTAACACAGAAAATGAAGACATTTTATGTTTCTTTGTACATTCTCAAACTCGGCTTTATTTTGTCTGTAGTTTAAATAAAGGTGTTCTGTGTTCTGTGTTCTTTCTCTCTGATAAGTGTTTACATTGTAAACCTGGCCTGCTCTACAGTAATATTTCTGCTGCAGGACCCCACGAGACTGAACATCTGTGTGGACTGTTCAGGCAGGACACAGTGGGACCTCCGAAAGCGTACAATACAAACTAATCATCTGAAAATCCTCCACATGAGCCACGTGCAGACACAGACCTCGTCTGTTTAATGTTCTGGGTCTTCATTTCCCACTTTGCTGCATTTAATGTTCATTTTGTCTGTGTCTGCTGGTGTGTGGTCATCTAGCTTTGCATTTGTAGTTTATAAATAAATCTGCCTTTTACATGTCAATGGAGAATTAGTAATTATCATGGTTTTGGGGCTTTTTGTGCTAAATGATGAATTTCCCACCTGACTGCAGCTGTGCTGGAAATATCTCAAAGCTATGTCATAACAGCTACATTTTTTGGTTCTTTATGGAGACCACATATGACTCTTTAAAGTACAGTTAATTTATTCAAGGACTCTAAATGAAGTGTGCATCAGTTCATCAGTAATGTATGCAGTGGGTGGAAGTGTGGACATATATAGGTGTAAGAAACCAAAGATAAACCAACCAAATAACCTCGAGAGGAGCGAGCGACTGACTGCGCAGACACCCGTAGATAAAGCAGAGCAGTCGCCCCAATCCAGGTGTCAGCCATCACTCCTAATGAGCCACTCCCCAAATCAGGAAATTGGTCTTGAGGCCTAAGGGCCATCACACTGAGCACACCTCTTGAGTTTTTTGTCTTACCACCTTAAGCAAAATGGTGACGTAACACCTAAGTCACTGTGGAAGCCAGGGGAAATCATGTCAGCACCACCTAAACTCAGAGGACAGACGGAGGCAGCAACTGGAGCGACTAGAAGCAGCTGAAAGATGTGGACATGGATCTCAACCAATCTGTACTTCTCAGGTTTCTGGTCCTGAACCCCAAAAAGGTGTGTTGTAAATGTTTTAAACATCCCCTCTCTCACATCCTTCTCAGCCACTCACTCTTTGCTCAGGCCTCCTTGAAAAACTGCTTTTGGAGTGAGTGAATTATCCTGCTTGAATAAAGGCACCTGCATTTGAAAATACATGAACTGCAAATGGCGTAGACTTACAGCTGACCTGGCACACTTGTGCTGAGCTTTGAAGTGTATAAAATGTTCTTTCCACTTCATAATATAACAATGGGGAGAGATGTAGCCGGTCCATTGTTAACATCATATCCTGAGATAGTCATAACATCTGAACGTTAGCACTGGATGTCTGGATGACATCATCTCCAGCACATGAACAGATAGAAAAAGTGAAACCCATAAAAGTAATAAACTGTTCTACACCACTTTGAAGAAGCTGCTTTCAGTCACTCTCGACACTTTTAGATTCAGTAAAAAGATTAATGAAAGAGACGAAGTAACAAAATGTAGTAATAATATTCTCATTATTAAAGAAGGATTCTGCTCAACTATCTTACAGTCAAAGTGCTGTTTGGCTTTTGAAATGTTCTCTCAATAACTATATTTAATAATCTTTATTTCAAAAGCATTTTAATCCGACCACTCAAGTTCTCTCGTGTATAAGAGCTTGTGATGTTTCACCTTTAGTGCATTAAAGTTACAGAAAGGAGAGAGAGAGAGAGAGAGAGAGAGAAGACAGACAGACAGACAGACAGACAGAGAGAGAGAGAGAGAGAGACAGACAGAGAGACAGACAACAGGGCCAGCAAGGCAACCCAATAATTCTGCAGTAAAATGTTCAATTACTAATAAAGTTGTGAATCAGTTAAGAAACACGTACAGAATGTTTAACTCTTACACTACGCTTATTCTGATCCAGCTTGTCTGTGGGTGTGTATCTGTAGGAGAGTATGTTTGTTCCTTCTTGGATTTATGTCTGTCATCTCTGTTTCTTACTGTCCTGACAAGCGCTTTGGATTAACTGCGTTGTCCAAACAGCGCCGCTAATAAAACCTTTGACCCAGCGTTCAACTTTCAGAATGGAAAAGCAGTATAAATGTCGTCACCAGTGTGAGTTCTTTTGTCCATTAGGATGTCAAAAGCTAAGTGGATAATGTCGTTGTCAAAACGTCCTTGAATGAACTTTAAATAAGAGGCTTAGTGTTGTCCGTATAGAGATCTCTACTTCACAGACTGAGGTGTTGTGGTAAATACAGTATGAATGATTTCTCACTATAACGGTGAGGAAACAGCTCAGAGACAGAGCTCGGTAATGGGGAATAGTTCAATCATAACAATCGTGTGTTTTCCCAGATGCAGCGGCAGCTCGACAAAACACAACTGTTCTTGATTAGCAACAGTGTGACAGCTGTTAACGCTGGCTAGCCCATTTTAAAACAGCAGCACGAAACTTCCTGCAGCCTTTCACCAACACTATAATACGTTTTTCAGAGAGGTACACATCCTTCAAGCTGTGGATATTTTTAGGTATCAGTGATTTGAAGTGTATTCTCTATGGCAGTGTTTCTCAAACTTTTTCAGACCAAGAACCACTTAACCAATAAAAAACAGTCACGGACCACCTACCACGGGGGGGGGGGGGGACTGCTGTCTGGTGGTCCGCGGACCACTAGCCGTCGCTCACAGACCACTCTTTGAGAAAGACTGCTCTATGGCATCCTCACCTTTGTTGATCTTGCGATGGAAGTTGATGGCATCCACAGAGGCAGTTACAATGTTGGTGTTGCAGTGCCGAGCCGCCACAATGCCGGCGACCTCATCCATCAGCTTCATGGTCACACCTGTTCCAGACAAACAAACAGTTTGACTTCTGTCAGTGGGTCCATACCGGATGATTTATATGATCCACTTGTTCTGAATATTTCTTTGATTTCACTGAGGCCCTCTCAAAGTCTGTCCTGTACATCAACAACATAACATCATAGAGAAGCCTCCAGTATTTTTGATTTACTAGTTTGTTTCACTGATAATTGCAAAAGTAGCCTGAACACAGTAGATGAGTATTGCTGATTGAACCTGAGGAAAAACTTCAATATAATCTTCTCTCTCCCCGTAATAAGTGATGAAAGTAAGCTTTTAGCTATATGTAATTCAATAAATGTATCGTGTTGTTAGTCGAAAGCTCCAGCACAAGCCAGTAAGAGTCCCTTGAGTTGAGATTTCTTTGTCAACTGCAGTTTCATGGTTTAGAATAAACTAATACTGACCGTAAGCTATGATTGTGCACTTGTACAACTTCTGATATTCAAACTAAATATATAGCTAAATGATGAACTTTGCCATTTCTTTAACATTAGCTCCTCATGCAGCTTCATTAGTGTACACTGTTGATAGTGTGTTGAGCGTGTAAGTGTTTCTTTCAGCTGACAGATGTTAGGAATGTTTAATAAATTGCCCAAAATCTATGTTACATTCACGTTAATGTCAATCATTTAAGTTCCCCTCTTTAAATAAACAGCATGTTGGTCCACTAACAACATATAATAAATACGCAGAATAGTCAAGTTATTCATTTCTCCACAGAGAATATCCTCACCAGAACACCAACAGCATTAGTCATTTGTCTTAATGTTTAAAATTCCTTCTTATAACATGTTAAACAACCTCTTGCAGTTGTGCGAATAATGACGACGGTCATCTCCAGGTTGCAGAGACTGAAGTAGCATGACGTTGCTATACCTGAGCAGAAAGTCTAATAAATGATGCGTTGTGAATACAAAATGTGACTTTGGTCAAGAGACAGACGCTGGTTTCTTTTGAAGGAATAGTTCAACATTTTGGGAAATACACTTATTGGAGAGATGCGAAGATTGAAAACATTTCCTGTAAAAAATCTTTTAAAAAGTGTCTAAAAGCAACACATTTTGGTTTTACAGGGAGGTGTGTGCTTGAGCCAGGCCCAGTAACGCTGTTACCAGTACTTAACCCAGTACTGCTGAGACACAGCATACTCATGAAATACTCAAATACAGTATGAAGTAAGGGAAACAGCTCAGAGACGCTCGGTAATAGGAAGTAGTTAAATGATAACAATTGTGTGTTTTTGCAGGTGTAACGGCAGCTCTATAAAACACAACTGCTCTTGATTAGCAGCGTCACAGATGTTAATGTTGGCTCGTCCAATTTAGAACAGCTTTGTCTGAGGCTAAATTTAAAGACATCATGCAATGTGGTTTTTAGAGGGTGCAGTTATTTAATGGGCAAGAAGTAAAAAAAAAAGGCAGTAACCCAACTTCCTGCAGCCGATTACCAACACTTCAGTACATGTTTGGGAGAGATACATATCCTTCAACCTGTAGATATCTTTAAGTAACTGTAAGTGTCACAGAGAGATGCTTGTTGTGTGTGTGTGACCAATATGTTTAGCCTTAAGTTGAAAAAGTGTAAGGAACACAATGAGCGTACAGTATAGACGGACAACCAAGAAGTGGATTATGCTGCAGGAGAGGGAGGAGCCAGTGCTTCAACACATTCTTCATCTGAAGAAGACGAGTGAAATGGTAGTTTCTGCATGTTATTAAAAGCTTTATTTATGAACGTGTGCTCTAGATCTCATGGTTGTTTGATTATTTATACTCTGACATGAACACGATTGGAATCCATTGTGAGGGAAATGAATCTAAGCTGCTGTGTGTGTGATTCAACTACAAACAGCCAGCTTTCAAACCTACCGAGGAGAGTATTTGAAACTAAAGAGATACATTTTGGGTGAAGTATCACTTCTAAGATGTGAAAGGACATCAAACAATCCATCTTCAAAACGCTTACAGAGCACTCTGCCAATTCCAACACTAAAAGCTTGCTAATGATTTGAAGAGCAAGGAAACACTTTGGGCAGGGAATCCAAGTTGCAGATTACCGAACAGCTTGGAAGACATTATTTTCTTAAAGGAGCGGAGCTTGCAAAGTAGACACAGAGGAATCCCCAAATTTACATCTGCATTTGTGCCACACATACGACCTTGTCAATTTGTCATTTGTGAATGAAGCGGTTTGTGGGCTTCTCACAGAAAGTGTGACATCTTGTATAGATGGAGTGGGTGGGTTGAACATGAAAAAAAGCGAAGAAGATGGTGGCATCTGTTTCTCATGTCGGGGAAAGTGTGTGTGTGCATGTGTAATGTGCGTGTGTTTGTGATCGTATGCTCATTTACAGATACGCAGACCCTTCACTAAACACTCCAGTTGCCCCAATCGTTCCCTCTGAGTTGTTTTTTGTAGCTCTTAGGCTACAGAAAATCAATAAGTCTGCTTGCTGATGGTGGTTTTGGCTCCCTAAGTCTCCTACCATCTGCACTGTGTTGCTCTATTTTTGACAGCCAAATGTGTGGGAGTACAAACAGAATGTGCTTCTTGCTCCCAAATGCAGCATTCACTGTAAAAGTGGGCCTGCTGAGTTGATTAAGAATTAAACATGCCATTACCTTGACATCCACTTTTCCCGAATGGCCAGAGCATCACTTCCTTTTAATGTATCTGATAATACTGATATGTAGAAAGGTTTCATATGAAAAGTAAACATATTTTTCTGTCCAAGCTAAACCTTTGTCAGAGATAAAAGAAAAATGCACTTAAATTTCCAACACTATTTCAAAATAGAAAATGGCTTGATGCCAGAGTTCTGACTTTGAACTAAAACCCTGTTGATCGGAGAAGTATAACCATTAAGAACAGTCTCTACTAAAGGCTGATGATGTGGCCACGGTTCAGAGAGGTGACAGCCGCATGTCTGGCTTAAAGGGTATGTGGGCAAGGACATATAGCTCTTCCTTCCTTGAGCCTGTTGTGAAGCCTTTTGTCAAAACCCATCTTGATTTTTTGTTTTTCTCATCCATCTCCGCTATGTTGTGAAAATTGATGGGATCTCACCTAAGATTGAAATGTTCCCTCGGGTACAAGGCCAAGCGGGCTGCTGCTGCTGCTATTAAAAGCCTGGAGTGGTCTTGTCTGAGCATGTAACACTTCATGGAGCTGGATCATGACATTGAATTACGCTAAACTGAATCATAACATTTAAAAGGCACCCTACCTTACCTGACAGCTGCTGATTTAAAACTCATCCATGAAAACTTGCTGACTTTGAGAACATCGACAATCTAATGGGCGCTATAACAGTTAGTTAGTGTACCGTAAAGAGGCTATAATAGTATTACTACTAGTACTAGTATCAGTATTTGTATATAAACAAAAGGATCACATTATGTAAAGTATCTTTTGGATGTTTGCTAACAAAATGTCAACTTAAGTTGTGTTAAAACAAATCCGTTATTGTGGTTGTAAAGAGGATAAATTTATTATTTAATTTAATTTATTTATGTACATTTTAAGACCATCTAGTCTAGAATATGAAAACTTACACCGATATGTTGAAGTGTTATAGGATATCCATTTCTTTAATTAACTCTGAAAGTAAAAAGTGACTGAGGCATGAATTCCAACTTACTGCCGGATGGTCTTGCACATCATAATAATAAAGCCTGGTTCCCTATTGCTGCTATTTAATTCAACCGTCTCCTTCTCATTGGACAGATATGGTTCAGTACCTTCCCTCAACTCTGGAAGCTGTCCCAGAAATAATCTATTGAACTACTGTTCCTATTAGTGCCAGAGCAGTTTAGTCTTATTCGCTATAAAGAACGACAACAAGAACAATTACAAATGAAATCTCAAAGTAGCATTTGGAAAAGCTGCTGTTGCTGTTTCCTCTTCTGCACAAATATCAGTGTTTGTTGTTATTGTATCAGCTCTGGTAGCAGCAGACACATATCTGCTGATCCGTGAAACAAAGTGACTCCGCATTTTTGAGATTTCATTTTGTTTGATCTTCAGTTTGAAAATATTGAAAGATAAGAATTAGATTGCATTTGTTATAATTGATTTGTAATAGCATAAGAGCTTTTATCAGAATGAAAAGATGTTTAGCAGGTCACTCAGGGGTAAATAAAGGAATCCCAAGGGGTGTAGAGAAAGCCTCCGCTCAGCATGCTATGGCATGAAGTGAATGCTAATGTCCTAAATGTCTAAACTGGAAAAGTCAAGAATATCATCTTCTGACGTGAAATTAAAAATAGAAATGTACTGAGGAATAGTTATTTGTGGATTGGACTGGATTTTGGAGGGACCTTGAGACCTTGAGTGGAGCAGTGAGTGGGCTCCTGTGGTCTTACTCCCTGGCCCCCCGATGTTAGCGGATCTCCAGATGCCTTGTGGAAGAAAGACTGGGGGATGATACCCCAGTTTGCTCATGTTCTTCACTTTACCACACACTTCAATGGGAAAAAGGAGGGGGGGAGTGGATGTGGTGCATTGTGGTCTGAATTCTGGTTAAGTGAACATCTTTTCTCCCAATTCATGGCAAGAACCTTCCAACTGTAAATGCAAGGTTCGGTTTTTCTAAAGCTTTACGCGAATCTTCACTTTTTTTTACGCCTATAAGTATTTTCTAGATTAACGATGAATCAATTCTACATATTGCACACACAAGACTTCTACTAACACATCCCTTAAAATTCAGAATAACCTTTGAATTGTCTAATCTTGATCTTAGATGCCTGTTTAAGAGCTCTGATGTAGACCAGCAGCTGAGATGTAAGCAGCACTTGCTGAAATATTAAGAAGTAGAGAGAAAAAGCTGCATCAGCGAGAGGTATCACAGGAAAGCAGGCAATTGCGAACAGGCTCTATTATTATATTTTCAAAACTTCCTCCTATTGTTGTTGTCGTGTGTTCAGCTGCTGACCTTGCCTTACGTCCTGATATACTGCCCCCATGTTTCATGTGCTGTATTGCATCGTGCGGACACACGGCATGTATTTCTACCAAACGAAGCATCAATTTATCTGGCGCACTAGAAACCTGTCACTAAAATGTCGAGCCACATCAAGTAGAGGACCGAGCTGTCCTTAAGTATCAAAGATGCTTGTCTTTATTAATCACTACCATAAGAGGAACTGTTAATGCAACTCCTGCAAAAAAACAAAAAAGCCTCTCCTTGTACAGTCGATGTAAAAGGTTGAAGTGAGGCTCAATGTGAGACTGAAAAGGAGGACAAGCGAGGCCAACACAGCCCTGGGCCTGGAGTTACACATTCACAGGGTGACATGGCACACTATGACTCTCCCTTTGCCGTAGGGTGGGAACACGAAAGGCAGAGTTGGGGGGGATGGTGTGTTTGAAGAGGAAAGACAGCTCACTCCAAATGGGTAAAAAAGGGCAATTAGTAACCAAGTCCCTAGTGCAGCCCAGTTTGCCACGGGGCAGAGTACCTCTGTGATTAGATTTCTTCTGACCATTTTCCCAAATCTTCACGCACAATGCTGTCCATCGGCAACGAGCATGAGAACAAACGAAGGGGTTCTTCCGGGCAGCTCTTGTCGCCCGTCTACTCTGTCGACTAACTTTAAGCGTTTTTAAATAGAACCAGCTCAGCCACAGCACACTACGCAGGGCAGCCACTGATGAAAGGAGAACGTGTGAGACCGAGAGCAATCGACAGCAAAGCATGCGTGACCTGTGCTTCTCACAAATTCTCTCGCCACTTCCTAAACACACTCCTTCCATCTTTCTACTTCTTCCCTCTCTTTCTCGTTTTGCCCCACCACTGACAATTCCCTATCGCTTTCTGCCCTTCTCATCCCCTCCCCAACAAGAGCTTTGATCATGGACAGTATCAAACGGCCTCCTAATGAGCTGTTACTATAGAAACGGCTGCTGTTAACATTACTGCCCACATCCTCTTAGAAAGTCCCATAAGCTGCATATGTTTTTGTATATTTTACCATTCCAGCTGGGGGAAACGTTACTCAACAACCCTTCATTAATTAGTACGTGACTCTAAGTGCTGAAAATTGCAAGCAAGAGCAGTCATGGTTCCTGTTAAACTGTCAGCGCCATGCGCAGCACGGGCCTCGGGAAATCACTGAGATACGATTCCTGTAATGGACGTTCTGTCAGATGAAATACTTTCAGATAAAATGAACCTCTGGCTGTGATGGTGAGGCTAATTGGCTCCTGCAGATTACTTTTCTTAATGTAGAACTTGTCCTTCCTAACAGTAATTAACATGGCTAATTAAAACGTTCTTAAATGGGTATATGTTCATTTCCCCATTGAAACATCTGCTCCATTTTGTGTTTGGATAATATCCAGCTAGTTCACTGAGTAATACTGCTACCAGACAAGGTACAGGGGAGTGGGTACAAGTCCCCATCACTTTTCAAAATGGTAATTTGTCTCTCACTGTCCAGCAGTCAAAATTCAGATTAGAGAAGCTCTGAGTCGATAAAAGTATTTATACCTTCATCAGGATCGGCTTCAGTTACCAACGTACACTCACGGCAACATGCTTCATGGATCTTTATTTTATTTTTTTCAACCTAAGCCCAGTCTGCCTAACCCTGTGAGGGGTGGAGGTTGTTGGGGTTTGCAGCCTGATAGGAAGAGTCGCAGACACGACCTAATCAATCCTAAGTCTGTGGTACAGCATCAGGTAACCAACGCTATTTGGGACATCTTCACATATTTTAGGACCCCTGAACACAGATGATAGAAGAAATGTCTTGATATAACAAAGAATCCTTGTGCAGCTCTGTGAGCACATACTCAGGGTCCTCTGCCATCAGTTGAACCCCTGCTTGTATTGATTCTACATCCGTGTTTAGCACAAGTTAACAAGCTCTCCATTCAGTCAATGACTGGTTTGAACCTGGTGAGGCTGCTCTGTTGTGTTAAGTCATTAAAGCTCATACTGTATAGAAAAAAATATATATATATATATATATATATATATATATATATATATATATATATATATATATATATATATATATATATATATATATATGTGTGTGTGTTATAATATAAACATATGCAGTCTTTACATTAACGTTTCCTCTATGGTGATTTTCCAACTTGTGTTTGATGTTTCTTTGCACAGTAGCTCACATATAAAGCTATATATAGTTTAGACAAAACTTGATTTTAGATCAAGATTTCTACGGCTTTATTGAGCGAGGTGGCAATGTGGTCAAATGTTTGGTTCTTAGCCTGCTGACATTTGTGGGAGAGGAATGTTTTTAGATGCATATTTGGTATGCTTCAAGCTCTGATATTGGTCATCTGGGCCTCTACTGTGTGTGCCATACCAATACAAAACAATATACTCGACTTGCACTAACCATGTACAGAGTATTGCCAGGCGCTACATGGATTCAGAGTATGATGCTATAACTTTTTTTATTTCTTAGTTTGTTTTTTTGTGATTTGTATGTGAGATTTGGCGGTTGTAACTCTTTACATTTGTAATTGCTGAAGTGCTCCATATACTGTATATTTCAATAGGAAGAACCCGTGTCTCTTGGTTTTCATCTGGACGTCCCGATATTTAAAGAACTTTTCTCCTGAGTCTCTAAAAAGCTCCACCAGTGCAGCTGATTCAGTAATGTATTTCTGAAGCAATGTTGGTTTTGGACGAGAGACGGCTAGAGATGGAGGTTGTTGAAGAAACTACCACACACACACACACACACACACACACACACACAAAGGTCAATCACAGAAAGCTCCAGTGGACATATCCCTGTCTCCCTGAATTCCTCTGTCTCAGGCAGTGACATGTTTATATACCCACTGAGCATAGATCAGGGCAGAGGACAGATAATATAGAGCCACTGTGATGGATGTGTTCCTGTTCTCAGGCAGTCCCTGGCTTAACTCTGTCACACACACACACCCTGCATTAAATCTTTGCACACAAACCACTTTACAGGCACACATCTGTATGTCCTCCTCTCTCTCTCACACAAACACACGCATAGTAGATACATCGTGCACAGATGAAAAAAGGAAACTTCTTTAAGTATCTTAAACGTCAAATCTTCGGTATATTTGTTTTAATCAGCCCGCTGTGGTGTCCACCTGTGGCAATCAACTGCTGTTTCCATAGAAACAGGTGGTACGCTTCCTTGGAAGATGAGGAAGACAGAGAGCGAGTAGAAAGAGAGGAAGAGAGAGCATGAGATAATGAGGAGAGGTGGTCAGATGGTATAGAATAAACAACAAAGACAATGAAAGTAAGAGAGTGAACAAAATAATGTGTTGAGTTAATGAGCATCGTGGTGCGCTCGAGTCAAACTTTCTGATCCTCTGATCTTTTCCGGCAGTTTGACAATTTCCAAGTCGACCCCTGAACATCTGGCGTTGCAAACATTTGGGGTATTCATCATAAATATTTTTAACACAGTGTGAAAGCGACACTACTGTCAAGCACCTGATACGAGGTGCGTGCATGTTCACAAATGTGATCCGTTCCCCTCAAACATCAAAACTATAGTTCAAATTACAAAAACATGTATCTTCTCTCTTACTCGTGATGGTATCTAGTGATGCATTTAGTTTTGGTTTTGTGCAGACGTGTGACTTTATCTTTTGGTCCAAGTCTCGAGCAAGTCATGAGTCATTTTTTCTTGGTCAAGTCGAGTTCTTAGTAAAAGACCGATCAAGACACTTTCCCCCCCAAGACGCTGCACCTGCAGTATCTGGTCTTTATCAAGAGAACATACAATGTATTAGTACCGGTCTAATAATGATAGTATTGGCCAATTTACCTCACCTGTTCAAAAAGTATGACAATGAATTTGTATTATAATTATTTATATGAAATTAATGTAATCAAACAAAAACAATCAAACAAATATTCCCTCACCATCTCTTTAAACCGTGAACATCACGACTGGGAAGGAAGTATTCATCCAGCCATGACGATGCCATTCCCTGTGTGTGCTCGAATACCTGGTAACGTTACAAAGGCTCTTGTAATGTCAACATTTTTATATTTAATATTCAAACTGTAAACGTAAAATGGACACAGACACATCTCACAACTCTTTAACTCCCAAGTCCAAGACGAGTCTCAAGTCATATTTTCTGTCAAGTCAAACCGTGAGTCCAAGTCACAATGACTCCGCTCTCTGATATCTGTCCCCTAAACTCCTCTACTGCACCACATCATACGGAGATGAGAATGGATTCTGCTGCTCAAGCTATTGTAAAATTGATTACGTTTAATAACGGCGACTTGCGATTCCAGACACGTTCAGTTACTCTGGATCCACAGACCTCACTGTAAACATTTTCTTTATTAGAAAATTGCTCCAATGTAAACTGCTCATGAATATCCTCCAAAACCTCGGCAAACTACCTGCACAGCTTGATACCATCAGAGGTAAGTGAGAAGATGTGTATAAATGAGGAATGTGATGCCCACACGACGTAGAATGGGATCCCGTACGACTGTCAAATCACTCCTGAGCAAATGCAGTCGGCGGTATTATGTTGACATAATTGTATTAGCATGCATTAGCGTCAGCGACATAATTGTCCAATCTCTGGCTGGATGGATGGATGCGGTGTCACATTTTGGCTCTGCTATTACAGTCTTCTGTCAGTCAGCCAGGATTCATCGCTGGAATATTTCATAAGACTTAAAGAGAGGGTGCTTTATAGCGAAGATATTGGATTGTTTGCATCCACTGTGTCTTTACAACATGAACAGGCATGTATGTGTGTTTGCGCATGTGCTTTATGTCTCCTTAGGCTCAAGCTAAGTCGGCCACTTCCCCACACCAAACATACATTAAGTATATATCCTGGCATTGTCATGTAGAAGTCAGTTTGCTTTACTCCAGCAAGAGTATGGAGAGAAAGGGGGATCGAGAGAGTAACACACAGTAAGGGAGTCAGCGAGAGCGAGCTCCCTGGCTGCCTGACCTGACTCGGTTATGTAAACAAAATAAGTGTAGTGAAAGCCGCGGCAGCGAACAACAGGGAACATTGCCTAATGAGCAATGGCATGTACAGAAAGATAGCGGCGGTGTGTGTGTTGTGTGTTGTGTGTGTGTGTGTGTGTGTGTGTGTGTCAGTGTGTGTATTCTAAATGACCTGCATGCTTGTTCCACATTTGTTGTTTTAATTGGACAGATTTCTCAGCGAGCTCGCCAAATTAAAAAGGCAACTATGACACGTGTGACACTTATCTGTCCCGCCCTGCTCCCTCCTCCTCCCATCCTGCTGTCCTGTCCTGTTCTCATTGCCTCTCTTTCTCAGTCAATGTCTGTCGTCTGTTTTCATCCTCACTATCTGGTGTCTCTCTGATGGCCTCTTTACATAGCTGACCTCAATAGAAATGGCAGTACGAGGCAGGAATAGCCTGCCATAAACAATATATCTCCACAGATAAAAAGCATCTGTTCTGTGCTGATAAAATGTTGGATTTGTTACAGATGCAGCCAGAATGGTTTCTAGTGAGGTTTTGCTTTTTTATGTTGTTTGGGACATCAGATAAACCGGGTATTTGGTTACGGGTTGCTAAACCATCAAATCTGGATACGCACTCATTCAATTAGTTGTTTATCTTGCTTTTAATCTTAGTTTGATGCTTTCTGTACAGTTTGCTTCGTGCTTTGTTTGTCATTTTTTAGGAATCTAGATCAAATCCAGTAGGGGGAGCCCAGGGAGAAACAGCACAAAGTCTACAGGAAGCCTTTTGAGGGAAAATATTTATTAACGATTGTAATGCGCATACAGTGTTTTGTTTGATTTGAAGGGCTTTGAGAATGTATGAGGAGGAAATATTTTCAATTTTTGAATATAGTAGTAATAGTTTTTCTACTTAAAGATGATGGAAGAGGCCCAGACGAGTCATCAAAGGACAATTTAAGCCTATGAGTCGTCTAGCTTGTCAGCGAAGCACAGAATTGGAAACGGCATCGGCACCATAAATTGTTTCTGTTACGAAGACTTTCTATTTTCCATTTGTTGCTCTGTTTGTCTATTTCCTGCTTCATCCTTGTCATTCTGCTCTTCACCATTACAGCCATGCTCATAACTGCACAGAGTGCCGTCAATGCAAGTAACAATTCAAGCAGTTATTTGAAAACGCAACAGTGCACACAAATACAGAAACATCCTTCACTACCTCCCCAAGTGTTCACACTCACTGAGACATTTCTGAACCAAACATCCATTCACTAAGGAGAACATAAGTATAAAAAATTCTTTCTCAAGGACATTTCACTTTGGATTAAATTCAGCCGTATTCAGCCTCCTCTGTTGCCACAGGACACGCTGTACCGGCGTACAGTCTGGGGGTTAATGCCAAAGGCTATAAAAGAGAGGAACCTTGTCTGCAATAATAAGCAAACCGTTGAAGGTGGAATAGATGAAAATATGTAGATACTGTAAACACATGTGAACGTGTACTGCATAGTGTGTATTACAGATGTTTCTCTCTCTACTATATAACTCTTCTCCTCCTATAAATCTCTCTCCCAACGCTTTCAAAATCTTACTAAATGTTCTGTGCCGTAGGCGTTTCTGTTGCATTCCCTCCCCTGCAGTGTTTTCCATATGGTGTACCGAGGATGTGTATGGTCAGATTTGTTCCTGCCTTGAATACCAAACAGCGTAAATGCTGTTCATGAGCTCTTTGTTTCACATGTATGCGAGTCACAAAGAAATCTGACAGATACTGGAGCATAAGCGGCGACTTGGGCTCTGAAGCGGCAGCAGATGTTCGTACTGGATCAATCACACAATGCAGTAGTACATTTGAACCTTGAATAAAAGTGGTTGTAATATTTTACTTTGATCTGAATACTTTGATAGGAATATGAAAGTACATTTAAGTGTACCGATCCACACTTCAATGAAGTCAGTGTATTAGATATTTGTTTCTTTCTATAGCTCCCTTTGAGCTACACACATGGTTGTGTAACATTTACATTTTCAGGGGATACAAGCCGGATCAGCCACTATGTGGTGTAAGGAACACACACAGGAGCCATCGTCATCACCTACTGTATATTTCCAGCAAGCTTGCTGCAATGCAGCTTCCCTGAATAGACAAACGCAGTTTAAACAATTCTCACTGAAATCATCCGTCTGAAGTGTATTCTTTCAGCTAACAGAGAGCAAATAGTGGTCAATCTGTGGCCTCTACGACGAAACGTTAAATGAATAAATACTGGTCCAATTAATTGTGAAGAGAAATTGCACTTTACTCTGGGGAGAAACCATTCACTAAAAAAACCTAGGAGGATAAAGGTAATGCCACTCTTCCAAGATATTAATGGGACGAACACTATCGTTACAAGAACTTGTCTCTCCACGTAATATTGATAAACACTCTGTTTTCAGATAATCAGACAGATATTATCATATCTATAATGAACAAGCATAGTCTGGCTGTCTGCAGACACGAAGATTGTAGTCCAGCGTTGGAAACATCCTCATAATATTAACTGCACAACCTAACCTGATTTTAATCTGGACAAATTTGATTTCTACGATCTTCTTTCTAAATAATGATGCACAGTCCTGGGAGACTATTGGCTGTTATCAAAGAAATCAGGCATCAAGCAGGCACAGACCAACATGAGCATCCAGCTGGAGTCAGATTGATGTAAGACTCACTGGTTTAACTCTGGTTTTATCCACAGACTCCTGAGAAATCTGGGTCTTCAGCTGCTAGATGAACCAAAACAAAGAGCTAAAAGTGGCAACTATTTTATTAGAGCTGCAAAGAGTTGTGTGTGAATTCTCAGTGGGTTTGACACTGTGTGACCCCTCGCATACTGCAGGTAGTAATTCCATTCTTTGCTAATATCAAAGATAATTGCTTAATGGCTACTTAAAGATTCCTTATTCTTCTCAGCAAGATGTTACACAGTCTGGAACTGACTCTGCAACTTTTGGACAGAAAGTCAGCTGTCCATCTAATGACCTGCTCAACCTACAATCTGGAAATGAAAAGAAGCGGTTGGACTCACCACCATGAACATAGTGGTGTAGCGTGCAGTCAGAAGGGCCCACCAAATGGATCAGACTGGACTGGCTGAAACCAACTGTGTGTTGTTCTGCAATACAAACACACAAACACACAATAAAATGCAAAGTTAAAAACAAGGCAGTTTTTGCCTTTGATTACAGTAACGTTTACTGTACTGACATGCATCCTTCAGAGCAAGTAACATACCTTTTGGTGGATCCTCTGCAGTTGAGTGAACATGACAGAATTACAGAAGTAGTTATCAATATTACTATCACAATGATTGAATACAATTACAGATCAAAATGCAGCAGTGATCACTTCTCAGTGCTTGTGCACATACACGTGGGTATCTGGCCGGCCAACCCACAAACTGTGACATAAGACAACGCAGTCTGTTTTTTGTGGGCTACGTCAGAACACACACGATTCAACAAGCCATTCAGCTTCGGCTCCCCTTTCTGTCACATGCAGGCTCATTAGGATATACTGCCCCCCATCTGAGGATCTCCACCCACGGCTGGAGAACAACCTGGGCTTTTCAGGAGGGGGGCTTGAAGTCACAGGTGCTCACACAGACAGTATTAGAAAAAACTAAATCAGCATAATATGTCCACTTTCACTGGTATTTAACACAGTTGGAAGTTCTTTCTTGAGTGGCCAATAGGTATCGTAATGTTTAGTGGAAGTTAGCACCATCGTACAGTAATTACTGAAAGCAAAGCACACAAGGGATTCTTACTTACTCTATAGACAGTTCACATTATCTTACATCAGTTTTAGCAATAATATGTCAATCAAAATAAATGTTTCACAGTGTTACAACAGATATCGGACATATTAAAGAACCGTCCGTGTAAGTATCAGTGTAAGATAATGATTTGAGGCCTTTAGTGTAGGATGTTACCTGGGTTGGGTGGAGATGACATCACTTCTTCAATCCTCGCTTTGGTCTCCACTCTCTCCATCTTCTGAGCCTCGTAGCGGTTTCTGCCCTGCTCCTCTAGTTCTGCACTGGCATACTTCAGACAGAGCATACACATGAGTATGATATGTGCACAAATACTTGTCTCTGCAGTATGGTTTATCACATTCAAGACAAACAAGACAAATGAAAAAGCCTTTTCACACTGTTACATACGGAGAGACAGAGACAGAGAGAAGCTGACAGGTGAAATGCCAAACTTCGGTCCACGAAGGTCAGAGCAAAGTTTCCATGTACCTTGATGGGCGGCACATCCATGATCTCGTCGACATTCTTCAAAGAGCAGGGGACGTACCACAGCGCTGCCTTGTTGGCCAGCTTTTTGGCACCTGCAGTCACAGAGAAAAGGTTGAATCCAGTAAGGAAAATGTCAGCAAGGAACTTTACGGCTTTCTTCCACCAAATAAATCGACACACTTAGTTTTGTGACCATAAAACCAATAAGAAACCAGTTTGGACATGTCTTTTAAATAAAACGACAATGGCACAAACAAATTTGAAATGGCTGTTGTCAAAACAAACTCTTATAAACTGACCAATAAAAGCCTATCCAGTTTTTAACAAAACCACTGTCGCTGACTGAAGATTAGTCTTTCTTCTGCAGACAAAGGAGCAGAAAACAAATGAGGACTTTGTTCAAAGACAATCACTCACGTCTATTATACAGAACACAAGCTCACATTCACTAAACGCAGTCCCTCGGTTAGCGCAAGGTTTAGCATAATCCCTGAATCCTGAACTTCCTGCGTTTTCATGTTGTGATTATAAAATGGATGAAATACAATGGCAACTCACTCATTAAATTCTTGGTGCAAATATTCTTCTTTGGCAGTTCAATAATGTGTCAACTGCTAAAACATACAGACGCACATGGTTTTGTTGGTCTTTCATGAACAACTTCTTTTGAAAATGTAGAAAAAATGACCATGTCATTTATTCAAACTTCATTTGGACATGTGTTGAATAAAACTGCTTAAATCCTGAGAATGTTTATTGGTTAGGTCTGAGCTCAAGTTTGTGGCAAAGCTACCGACTGAAAGTTCCTCCGGTTAGTAAATAATGCTCATTATTGGAGTATTTTAGTCGAGTAGTTTCACCGTTTAGATATTTTAAGTATTACATATTACATCCCTTACATTTCCTCTCTTGTGAATCCCTAAATAAAACCCTCTTCATCATCAATGACTGATGTACGCGTCTTCCTGAGAATAGATGTTTGGTCTGATATTTCCATATGCCTTATGGAATATAGTATATAGGCATTAGCTCCCATAGGAAGTGAAGAACCAGAAGATGAGCGGACGCATCTCGTGGAAATCACATCTCATAGCAATCAGGCGGAGAGGTTGCCATAGCGATCGGTTCTATTCTGCTTGCACTTTTTCTCTTAACTCGCTAACAGAGTGAGGTTGCGTTGTTATGGCCCACAAGGGGGGCGCACAGATTAAAGACCGCACAGGGACCAACAGGTTCAAATGAGATCACTGTCTCGTATTGTTAAAGGCCAGTACTTGTGGCTGCACCATCGGATGAGGCTTATATTCATTTATATGATGCTGTGAAAGGAAAGTTGTATTTCACATCATATGTGTATTATACTTACTTGTAACAAATAGATAGAACCTTAAAGCTGCACTGCATTTACATGGGTATAAAAATAGGACATCTCAAACATAAATCGTAATGAAAATGAAGACGTGTGGCATCACTGTGTGCACTTTGATCAACTGTAAACCAGACGGAGACTTTGCAGAAGGAAGTGTGAAGTTAAGAGAAGAGAGTGGGAGCAGAGGCTTATGGCAGGCTACTCTTGGGGAATAACATTTGCATTTTACACCCGAGTTAAAACCGTGCAGACAGCCGGGCCACGTTGCCATGCCGACCGCGCTTCTCTCCTCCTCCTCCTCCTCTCATTGGCTCCCACCCTTGCCTGCAACCAGGAAGTTGCCCACAGTAGAAAGACATATTTACATATCCTTGACTCTACCAAGACTGAGTGACTCCGGTCTATTATTAGCTGCTGCTGGACCTTTTAAGTTAACTGTATTTAGGGCGGAGGGAGGAAGAGGAGGAGTGAGAGAGGGACAGAGGATGAAGCACTGGAACGAACCGGCCGGCTAAGAACCATTCCCAGTCCGTCTCACGACCTTCTTGACCAGAATGTAACAAGGGAGCTGGCTTCGAATTCCAAATCCCTCTGCATCAAATTAAGACAATGTCAATGTTTGACCATGTCATTGCCTCGACACCCATATTACCTTCACACCTACAATATTTATCTCGATATTGTTATTCCATTCTGGGTTTATTGTATGTGTTGGTTTGAGATCACTGAGAACTGAATTCAGTCACGACTAGCGGGACTGACAGCTGGCTTACTTAGTTAGCATTAATGAATTAGTGAATCGGAAGGTTTTGGCTGTATCCAGCCTGAACGCAAGTTACACAAACGCACTCCCCTCAAATCTCCACACTCGATGGCAAAGTACTCAATTAACTGGCGATTCGCACAATGACTGTGTGTGGTTTTTCAAGTTCATCTAGTGGCAGCTTTACAATGAATGTAAAAAGACACTCTGGCAGCTATGATGACAGCTGAGACAAATGGCACCTGGCGGTGACAGTTCTTTTTTATATTTAATTGATGGTGTATTGGTACAGCAGTGAATGGAGTGCATAAACGTCGACTGCCTGTGAGCGGCAGGATGTTACAGCCGACAATCCAACTGGCATTACTTGTCAAGTGTGGCAATGATGCAAACCAGTCTTTCAACTCTCTGCTCATTACGGGACAAAAAATCTGGCAAATCAGGTTTTCACTACGAAACAAACGGCACCAGTGGAGCAGCCTGAGACACACAGACTGTGCTTTTAACTGTATGATAGGCAGCAGAATTCCCTAACACTATGCTCCGTCATATTTAATTATAAATCAGAGCATTTTTGGGTACTGATTTGAGTGTTCACATGAGTGCTTAAGTGGGAGAACCGTCCCTCCAGCACCACTTAAGCATCATCCAATCCCCTTTAATCTAAATTTAGGGCATCAATCATTACTTCATACTATTCTTGAAATCTTCTAAATTCACATTATCTGTTCTCAGAGACTTTAACAGTCCCAGTTCCCAGCCTGCACTTCGCTAAAATCATTAATCTCTCATTTTGCTTTTCCTTTCCTCTTTTTTTTCTCCTTTCTCCACAATCTCTTTCTCTTTCCGTCCACTTTGCCCTCTTTTACCTCAAGCAGTTTCACTTGATTTATTGCTGTATTTTGCTCGTCCACCCCTCCGCTCTCCCCCTTGACTCTTGCCTACAACCCTTCATTCTTCTTCTGAGCACAAACCCTTGTTTTCTTTTCTCCTTCCTGAACACCATGTTCCAGAATCACAGACAGTGCAGCGAGGATAGTTCTTAGTGCTTGATCCCCATGATTTTCCATTGTGCTGAGCCAAGACTACATTACTTTTAACTGCAGTGCAGGCCCACTGTGAGATCTGATATGAATAGATTAAACCATGCCATTAGTAGAGGCAATAGGAGTAGAGTAAAGGAATATCAATACTCATTTTAAGATTTACAGTATATTTGTGCCACATTTGATGGATTACGGAGTCACTTTACATAAACATAATTTCCTGTTGTACTCAAATGACCTTTAATCTGTTGCAGTGTTGTCTGTCTTGTTACAGACATCAGTTATGCCCTCATGATTATCTTCTGTGCTCCAAAAGTCATGTGTAATTGTTAAAGGTCTTACGGTATTTCTTTTTTAGTTGTACATGTTTTATTCAATGTTCAAATTGAGATTTGATAGATTTTACATCATAAAGAAACACATCTAATGTCTCCTGCTGTGGGTGGTAATGATTGGAAAATGGAATAATAGAATATAAAAGCCAGTATAATGTTGTTCAATGGGCTGCAGAGCTTAATATAAACTTAAACCAACATGTCTTTAATACTGTGTTTGTATGTTCATGTAGCACTCTTTCAGTATGTGCAGTCGTGTGACCCACCGGGATCATGGCAGGAACTGTTGTGCTTATTTTAAGTCTCATCCCACAATGCATTGCTCTCATCGCTGTCTATGCATACATGTGTTGAGGGGCAAAAGCTGTGTATTCTGTGTTTATGCAAATGCATTCCTGAGTGTACATGCAATACACGTATTATTACCTCTGCAGAAATATTGTGTGCGTGTGTTTGTAGCTGTGGACCAACACGTGTGTATTCATACATGAATGTTCAATGTGTTTCCTTTGTGTGGCAGCAGATGTTGTGCGTGTGTGTGAGTGTGCCTGTGCATATGCAGTTCTCTAACGTGAATCCATGTATATCATTGTGTGTGTGTGTGTGTGTGTGTGTGTGTGTGTGTGTGTGTGTGTGTGTGTGCCGTTTTAGAGGTATGCATGTGTATTTTCATGCATGTTTGTTCTTACATGGGTACATGCAAATCTGTGTGTGCTGATTTGTGTGGGTCTGTGTGTATTTCAGTGCGCATGTGCAATCCCCCCAGCGGGTACAATCATCACGGCTCGTGCCCACAGTAGGCAGCCTTCCCCTGGGGGGCCGTGACTGAGGCCTGCCTGACGAGATGCTGCCTGACTGACTGTGGAACCTGGGTGCTTGCCTCCTCCCCCAACATACACACATGTGAAATAAACATGAATGCATAAACACAAAGATGCATGCACACAGAGCGTAATCGACATAGTGTCGCAGTATAAAAGGAGCAAGCACTTTATACGCAAAGTGGCAAAACATGCATGGCTGCACAAACGTAGACCTTCTAATGTACACAAAAAGATGCAGAAAAATATAAACCTAAACCACATATGCAAGTCTACAACCAAACAGTAAAATGTCTTCTTCTGTGTTCCTGTCCAAGCCATCCATCAATGTGTTGCCTGGGAGAAGGTCTAATCTGGAATGTGTAAAACCCTGCCAGTCCTGCCTCAGTATGAGACTTGTTCTAGAAAGAAGGGTGTGTGTTCAGTGTGTGTCTGTGTGGATGTGAAAACATGTAGGTGTGTGACTTTTTCTAAGCACAACGTGTTAGCATGTGCAGATCAGGCTCTGCATGCACGCAGGTCATGCCTACACAACCGCATGCGTGTGTCCGTATGTGTCGGGTACGTGCGTGCGTCGTGTCGGACCATGTGTGCAGGTACATCTACTTGCCGTCCGTTTCTGACTGGGCCACAGTGTGTGAGGCCTGACGCTAAGCCGACATGACAGAAGCAAATAATGTCTGCTCCCGTTATCTTCTCTTCCCCCTCAGCCCCGCAGGAACCTTTTAAAGGGCCAAACACTGATGAAATCACACACACATAGTCATGCACACACATGCAAGTATACAGTACAGATGCACCAACTGTGCATATACATACTGTGTCACACGTGTGCTCCACGCAAACACACATTTGCAAAAGGATGCATCTAAATGCTAGCCGCAAAGAGAAACACACACACATCTAATGTAACCTTTCTCAGTTATTGACACATAAACTCCTGCACATCCACCATCGAGGACCTAAACATGCACACAAACATGTGCTCAATCATTTATTTACACAGCCCTACGTAACTTGAATACAAATGGACTATTCATTTGAGATTTTAATGAAAATAAATTCATAAAAACACAGACATCCATGTGTGTATGGATAGCAGCTGTGTCAACTCAAATGCACACACCCATACATATGACCTACTTTCTATAGCTATGACCAAATACGCAGCCTCTCTTCTGAATCTCCCTTTGATGTTGAGGCTGCCTGTATTTCTGATTTGACGACATAAACGTATCTGCTCACGCTACACAGTGCTGGAAAATATTCTTTATATAATGGTATTTCATAGATTGGGATAGATTTTGAATATGTGTTGTACATGATGCTGTTAAATATGAATCGGCAGAGTTTGCATATATTATTTGGGCAGATGTTGTGTTTGGCCCACGTAGCCTCCAGAGAGCTCAACAGCAAAGTGTGGCGTCCCAGAGGAACTCACCTAGACGCCCGCTCTCAGCACGAGCTGCAGCTACGCTCATCTACGCTTCACCCACACTGCCCTGACATTGAACCTGCACTTAGACTTCACAACTATTTGCACTTCATAACTATGAGCAGCACTGGTAATAAAATTAAAACATATTAATGAATTGTGGAGCTGAGAATTGGCTTATCAAGTGACCTGAATCTGTTTCCATTCTGTTTTATTACAGAATAATCTACAACCCCTTGTGGACATAAAATGCTAATATGGTGAGAATGTATGCAAATTTAGTCCCAAAAGAAATTCAAATATGGAGACTAAAAGTGCAAATATCTCATATTTATAACAACATATATCAGCATATCTTGGCAAAACACAGAGTTTACAAGACTGACTTTAGTTCTTACATTGCTTTTGCCCAATATATGAATACATATAGAATATAGGACTAAACCCTGGATCATTGCACTGAATTATAAATCCTGTGATGTGCATCAGCGCTGAGTGTTTCCAGTTCAGCTCTCTTCCTGATCTCCCCTCTTCGGGGTCCTTCCCGACATGCCGTGTACTGTAGCGGGCTGTCCCTGCCACTGCCTGTATGTATATATGCATGTATGTATATACGCTGCTCTCCACCTGTCATCGCATATCTCTGCCGCCGCCTCCGTCAACCTGCTTCCAGCCCAGCAACCAGCCAACCAACCAGTATAAGCCTGTTGCTAGGGCAACGGCTGTCTAGGGGATACTTCTTTTGTTTCTCACACCTCCTTTCCTTCATCGTTCTTTCCATCTCTTTCCTACTCTCACTCTTTCTTACTCTTTCATTACCCCTGCTATCTTTTTACCCCTCAATAAGTCTGTCTGCCTCTCTCCTCACGTCTGTCTCAGTCCACCATTCTGTCTCTTACTCTCTTGAAGATGGACAGGTTGCACTGATGCCACATTACCTTATAAATACAAAGTCATTTAAAAATAAATAAACACACAAGTGAGGTTCCCTTTGCTACTGAAACTCATCCACAACAGCATGACCATGATATATTGTGCGTGTGTGTCCATACGTGTATTAATCGGTGTAGACGTCATCTCCACCACTCTGACATGAATTCAAGGACTTACAGTACGGTCAGCACATTATGTAGTTGTTTCAGACAGTCTGTGCCATCACTGCTGCCACTGGCATTTAAAAGGTTCAGTGATAGCGCTAGGTCAGCCCAATGTGATCCTCCCTGTGTCTTTACTCAAGTGTGTGTGTGTGTGTGTGTGTGTGTGTGTGAGCCTGCATACATTTATGTCTGTGCATGCTTTTATGAGTACATAGAGGGCATTAAATGTACACATATCTTAATAATGAACAGACTGCATAACTTGCCAAACATTCTAAAACTAGAAATCAACATGACTCTTAGTTTATATTCCCACAGCACGTAGTGCAGCCCGTCATGAAAGCAGTGTTTCATCTTTCATGTTTCTCAGAGTTGTGTTACTTATTGTGTGCTGCCCTCTACTGGTCAAACAGCAGAACGTCACAGTGAGGTCATTTATACTCCTGACTTAACCAGACACAGTGAAATATCCAGCAAATTAAACAAAGATACACAAATAGTGACAGAATTAGTAAATGACTTTTACAGCCCACATACAGCAAGATTCATGGCACTAAATGATGTAAACTGCTGTGTGTGCATTACAGTTTTATTCAATGCCTCAATTCTTGAATGAGTTTTTTCTTAAAAAATAATAGGTTCAAATCTCTGAACAATAACTTTGTTATTCACAAAGTTTTTGGAATATTGTGCAATTATCTACAATTTTGTGATGTTGACAAAAATCTCTGGCCAGACCAACAAGAGCCACAGGTGATGAAGAGTTAGTCCTCTGACAACCAGCAGCCTAAATGACTCACTAACAGATTACATTACATTACAGTTCATGTAGCTGACGCTTTTGTCATATTAAATGCAATAAGAAACTACAGGTGCATGCAGCATTTTGCAACATTTTGCAAGGTCAGAGCAATCTTTGTACACAGATAGATGACAAAGAACTGGTGCAAATAATGATATATATAATAATAATAATGTATTCTGCTCTGAGAACAGTGAGATTGAGAAATTTAAAAAGAAAATAATTGACCAGGGTTGTGCGACTAATGGCCCTGAGGGTTTCAGATGCTGACTACGTTATCATCACATCCCAGGTTCGAGGTCGGCTGGGGACCATGTAGCATGTCATCCCCTTCTCTCTCTCCCCTCTCATTTCCTGCCATCTCTAGTGTGTCTACATGAAGGGGAAGACATTTTGATATCTCACAGGAAAGCACACCGTAATGACTGGGAGGCTTGAATACAGCAGAGCCATCGTTAATGTTATTAGTTACACCTGTGCATGTTAAAATGTCTGCTGTGCATTCATTTGTCAAATGGTAATCAAGGAAAATGGTTTCAGCTGTGTGATGTAGAAATGCTATATACTGTATATAGTGCATGTTTTATGGACATCTTGTAGACCAGTGAATATGGAAATGAAATCATCTCAAATATATAGTAAATGTAAATCATATCACAGAATACTTTTGCCCCAACAATAATCAACTGCAGTATGAAGAATATGTCAAATATATTTGCCTAAATTAAAACAATCAATATTTCTTTAAATCTGCACTGATACTGAATTCTATGGCCTCAAATCTCTACGAGACCCAGTCTGCAGCAGGTCAAGTAAAGCATGATACATTCTGTGGTTAAACCTCAGACATACTGATGGACATTAAGGTGATGTTCTACAGGACACAGACGCTGGGTTTGAACTGATTCATCCACCTCCATCTTCTACCACTTATCCGGGGTGGGGTCGCGGGGGCAGCAGCTCCAGCAGGGAACCCCAAACTACGCCTCGGGATCCCCCAGTCGGAGGCGTTCCCAGGCCAGTGAGGAGATATAATCTCTCCACCGAGTCCTGGGTCTTCCCCGGGGTTTCCTCCCAGCTGGACATACCTGGAACACCTCCCCAGGGAGGTACCCAGGTGGTACCCAATCTATTCAAGTGACTGTTGAAGGTCACAGACCGATGATGCCATCAGAACCACATCATCTGCAAAGAGCAGCGATGAGATCCTCAGGCCACCGAACTGCAACCCCTCTCCTCCACGACTACGCCTCGATATCCTGTCCATGAATATCACGAACAGGATTGGTGATAAAGCGCAACCGTGGTGGAGGCCAACATTCACGAACGATTCCGACTCAACTCTCGCTTTGGGCGTACAGGGATTGGATGGCCCTCAGAAGTGACCCCCTCACCCCATACTCCCGCAGTACCTCCCACAGTATCACCCGGGGGACCCGGTCATACGCCTTCTCCAGATCCACAAAACACATGTAGACAGGTTGGGCGTACTCCCAGGCCCCCTCCAGGATCCTTGCGAGAGTGAAGAGTTGGTCCGTTGTTCCACAGCCAGGACAGAATCCGCATTGTTCCTCTTCAATCTGAGGACTAATTTATGTGCATTTTAAACTGCCGCTTCTGAAGACACAGCAACAGGGTTTAAGAGACCATGGGATTTTGTTCCAAACAAAATTTTTGTTCAAATCCATATTAAATTGTAAAACTGCAGCTAAGTTAATAACAGAGCAAAAGTCCTCATGTCTCCTGGCTTTGCTTTGTTTGCCTAGTTATTATAGACTAGTATGTAGGTAGGTGGCAAGTATTTGTGTGTGTGTATCCTTGTGTGAGTGTTTTGTCTATCTTCCTGCCTGTGAATACCTGAATGTTTGTCATTCTTTTTCTCCTCTGCAGTGATAGGGGTGAGAATGAGGCTAAAGGTGAACGCTGCTGCGGAGGTGAGGCAGCAGGTTAAAAGTTTTTTTGTTTTTTTTTCCATCATATTCTAACCGCAGGTGTAACGGCATTATTAATATTACTTCTACAAACAAATGCTGAATTTTTAATTATTAGCCTTTCAGTTCATTTAACATATTATCGAACAGTTAAAGGAATGCCTGAACTTTGCTTAGTGGTATGTGCCTGTTGTAAAAGTATCAGATGCCAGTCACCTGTGAGGATGTTCTCAGCCATGACTTTGACCTGCACCTCCAGCGAGTGCTTAGAGGTGTAAGTGATCTCAGCGGTGACGTGGGCGACCTCGCCGATGAACACAGGGAACAGGAACTCTGTCTTCTCCACCCGAACCAGGTTTGCCAAACAGCGGTCCTAGAGAGGAGAAACGGCCAACCTGAAACTTATACAAATATCATACATACTTGCACAACATTAAAGCCATTAAGTAAAAGAAATTGCTTTCATCACAGCCAACACCCCAACCCAGCATTAGCAAGCATCTGACATTTTTGATCCAAAAGAGATCAGCTGGAGATTTATGTTTGAAAGCCAGAAATCTCAGCACCTGGCAAAGAAATCTTACTCTAACTTACTAACTAAAGAAATAGTATTCATATTCATTTGACAATAATGTCTCCAGTGCCACGCCACAGAGATGCTAATCAGACAACTTTCTGGGATGTCTGTAAAAGATAAATACAAAAATGTGTTTTAAGATCTTAAGCGTAGACATGACAGATGTTCTGTACTTCTGTAAAACAGGAGATACAGCTGATTGTGATGACCTACGTCTTCTATCATTCTACATCTTCCTGGTTCACACTAAATAGAAGTTTTGATTAATTGTGATGGTACCCCCGACGGAAAGCTTTTATCTTCAGATACTTTGACATAAACCCTGAGAAGTCCTGCGATCTTTATTTACCAACGGTACAATAAAACAGTGTTGGGTATGCACTGATGTAGTCTCTTACCCCGTTCTGTATGTTGCAGTGTCGCGTGCCAACGATGCACCCGGCTTCCTCGATCATCTTGAGGATGATGCCTCCGTGGACATTGCCCACAATGTTGGCGTCGTCTGGCCGCATGATCCTGCAGTAAAGAGACGATGAGTTAGCATGACTGTGGATGTGATGGTGGGATCACAACAGTGTTTTTAGCATCTTGAAATAAGAGTTCTAACTGATTATTTCACACCTTTCTGTTCAACCTTTGAAGAGTGTGAAGCTGCAGTAGAGGAACATTGTGGAACAATGATTAAAGGCGAATCTGAATGACCTGAAATGTTTATGATTTATTCAGTTGAATCCGGCTGATATTTAGTGGAAGCAGGCTTTAATGTATGACCGAGTGTTTGTTTAAACCTCTGAAAAATAAAGAAATATTCTGACATGTTTGTTGACAAAAGGATATTGGAAATATAGATAGTCACTGATGAGTTTAAAGGACTTGTATTGTTGGAACATTTTCTACAATTGACTCCAGCCACACCTCTCCATGTCTATCTGATGACTACATACAGTGTCGATGACAGTGAAGCATGCTGTTATGTAGAGCAGCCGTTTCCAATTCTTTAGTGTGTGGGTTAAACTAGTTTTACCAGTTACAACCAAATCTGATAACATCCTCAGCCGTCACGAACACACAAAGTATGCACCGGTTCACTGAGATCTGACTAATCAAGGGCAACTGATTCCTGATGCTTTAAAGGGGCGTGTGTGCAATACAAAGCAAGAATATTCACATCTTGACACCATTAGCAATCCCCTATTTTACAGGATGGTGATTGTTCACTTCTAATAGAGTTGAATTGTAAAATAGTCATGTTTGGTAGTATTTTGGACTTCCTCAAAAGATTTCCCTCAAAAACCTTCCGGCTGAGTCAGAGTTGCATGTTGACGGGGGTGGAATTTCACAATAGCAACAGTAAATAACCGTTCACTGGCATCAAGAAGAGAGCAGGAGGACTACACTTGACATACAGTACCAGTCAAAAGTTTCAGTTCAGTTGAATGAGAAAGTGTGCCCAAACCTTTGACTGGTACTGTAGTTGTAATACACATAGTAACCAGAAAATAACTGAATAACTCTCCAACACTGTGATAAATACTCCTGTTGAGAAACATAGAGACGCATCACAGAGGTGTTGGTTCTGTTTATCACGATGTGAGGCTGTAGTAATGAAATGCCATTCTAATATTAATACCCATTTACATTTATGAAACAAACAAACAGTTTATAATATATTGCAATCCAAACAACGGAAGCACAAGCTACAGCCTCAAAGCAGACCCGAGTCAGTCGACACAAGCTGAACGACATTTAAACAGTTTAAAAGTATTTAGTATTCGTAGTTCTTATAATAATCTTGTGATGACTTCAATTTTTTAAAAACCACAATTGTTGAGTTTTGTTTGTGCGTCAGAGATGAAATACCTGCAGAGTTGATAATTAGGGCCCTGCTGAGCGCTGACATCCCTGCCTTGCTGACTTTGGCAGGCTTGGCGTTTCTCCACCACCGCTGCCGTCTCACTCTTATCCACATCACCTGCTGCCTTGCTGCTCCGAGGCCTAAAACAACGCATCTTTGCACTCTGACTGACTCTCAGTCTGTCCAACTTCCCTTTTATATCATCTCTACTTTCACATCTTCTGGGAATTTGGGCCCTGATGTTGTTGCAGTGAGTGATGTGATGCGGTGTTAACGATGAACTGAGGCATGGCGACTGGTCAAACTGGATCTCAACACACCCACAGATGTGCAGATAGACAGCAGCTGACCAAAAAAAGCCATTCCTCACACTTAGGTATGCGTGTCACATCTCACAGGTAGAGAAATAAACATCTCAGGAACGTATCTGCCAAGAGACCCAGAGACAAGTGTTTCCCACTTTAAAAGTTTTTGCTTCGTTAGAATGTACATTTTCTTTCAGAAGCTGTGAACCCGTTTGCTTTACTGATGAAAATATGACTCCATGAGAGTTTCCTTCAACAATAGCTAAGAAATCCAGAATTACAACCACCACGACCACACCCAAAACAGTTAGATTAGCCCAAAGACATGTCTGTTGAAATAGTCCATGTAAATCTGGTTTTAGAAATATCCCAGTGGCAGACAAACAGGAGCTAACATGGACAAAGCAAAGCCACACCTAAAGCCGCTGATAAGGCTTTAAAAGGAGGGGAAATGAATGAACACAAATGTGTTTTTACATATTCTTATTATTTAGAATTAGTGCCATCAGGACTACACCCATAAAATATAGCTTACATATAACTGAAAAAGGCATATTACTGTCATGAACAAGTGCATAAATATAATCAAAAACAAAACACAAAACACCTAACTTTTACCTGTGTCGCAAAGAATAGGAGCATAAAGTGTGAATTGGCTTCCGAAAGACTAATCGCAGCATAATTTCTGTCCCGAGTCCCATCGGTAAGAACAGAGCAGGGCACAAAGTGACAGAGGTCGAGGGGATTCGAATCACAAACAGGACCAAACTGTGTTTCAGCCGGACAATCTCACATTACCTGGTGAGTCAGGTATTCATCAATCACTCACAACTATATATAGACAAACATAAAACACACCTCAATCTCATCTGAATAGGATGTAATAAAGTCAGCACGGTGAACGTGAGAGATAACATCTAATGTTGCAGCCCAGGAAGAGGTGATATGATGACATGATGTCAAACTACATTTCACTTTGACGATCCTCTTAAAAAAGAGAAAACAGGAAGTGACTTGTTTGTTCCAGAGGTTGAGGCATTTCATCACTGAAAGTGATAGAGGACACAAGTCTAAACAGAGCAAGGACCAGGCTGTTTGGACATGGGAAGTCTATGTATACTGAGGTGGGAGGAAGTTTGCATTTGACGTAACTAACTAAAGGCAGCCAATAGAAAGAGCGTAGGAGGGAAAGTTTAGAGAGGGTTAAAGCAAAGCAGGCTGCACTATTTTTGGACACGTAAGTGCATAATTAATAATCTGGGATGAAGCTGCAGTCGTCCAGAAGGTGGATGACAATAGTTTGGCAAAGTCCCAGGGAGGTTTTAATTTAACAGGAGAGTTAAAGGACAAATCCACTCAAATATCACAGGTTAAAAATGGTGTTGATGCTGTACCCAATATTTTTAGGCTGATTTTGTTGTTGGTAGTGTTCTTTCTGCAACAAACTACAGTGGGAACATAGAAGTGAGACTCTGCCTCTGAGAGTAATGGGACTAGCTGACTAACTGCCTAAAAGTGTACACACACACACACAGACACACACCACCTGTTCATACTGTTTGAACTATAGGTAAAGGGTCATTGTGGGAAGTGTAGAAATTATTTTGGGTGACAGGTAAATGGATGCAACAAACAAAGTAACATCTCCTCATAAAATAACCCTACAACACTTTGACCATCACACAGATTGGTCACACGTGTAGTTCATGTGCAGAGAAACTGTTTCTATTCAGATTGTGTGTTGGATCTAGAGAGGACGTCTGCTGGCATGGCACTGCATCATCACACCAACATGGAAACGTAATACACTCTACAAACTGTTAGGACTATTGTAATCATGTCATTTAAAGGCCTGAACAGGTCAATCACAAGAAGGCTTCACAGCTTCCACTCAGGCCAGAAACAACTGATCACTCATAGTTACACAACTCTTTACAACACAATACAGTATATACAGTAAACCAGCCTCTCTCATTGTGAATACATACTAAGTATAATCAGCAATATAAGTAACCGCCTTCAGGTTATGACTGACTGATACGGACATTTTATTCTTAACCAAAATACTATTCATTGTCAACAGTCTAATGTGTTTACAAAACTTAACTTAACTGTAATGCAGCTGACAAAGAAAACTGACAAACGCCATGACATGTTTGTGGGGATTTCCTACAGGGGCAACTGAAGGGACTATGTGATTTTATCAGCATTCAGTGCCAAATATGATGCATCACTGTACCCGAGATTATGACAACACTACAACTTTAGATGAGAAGTCATTTTAACCTGAATTGAGTAGATTTAGTTTGAGGCAGCTGAGTGCAGAGCTGTTGTACAGTGACGGAGCTGTATGGCTCCACCGACAGGCGAGCACAAGTACAACAAGCTCTACATGCTGCTGGGAAAGGAAAGCGATCCATTGCAAATGTATTTTAATAAGTAGCAGACATTACCACATGATCACACACCGCTGGGTGTTTGCTCTAAGTCTGCTTCCTCCGCTTATTATCTTAATAAATAACCAAGGATCAACTACTAGCGATGTAACGACTCTCCGGACACAGTATTTACAGGAGCTAAATTATTGAAGCCTCCGCCCTGAAATAAAACTTTTATTAGACTTTCGATTAAATAGTGGCGACCTTAATGTGTCCTTGGTAGTTTAAGCGCGTGTCCCATCCGCATCGATGTGATCACATACGATACGACATGTGACATAAATGGTCGGCACCTCTGCCGGGAACAAAGGCTTAATAACCTGAAAACACGCCGCTTGTTTTATTATAAACCAGCCGAAAGTGGACATTGAGGACCGGCAGCACAACACGGTAGTGTACGGGGTTATAGTACAGGACACTAGGCGGATTATCTGGGTTTTCATCCGGTGAGGGACGACGCCGGTAGCCGCGCTGTTCTCGTCATTTGTCGACCAACAGCACGTTATTAGCATTTGAAGGTTGCTCGCGCGTGTGATAATGTGTCGTATCAAACGTCTTACCTGCATATTTGTAGGGAGGATGCTGCCTGCGGGACCGACATGCTGGTGATAAGGACGATGACTAGGCTCTCGGGGTTTGTTGGGATGTGAAGGAGGATTCAGACTCCTCCAGTGCTCCGGTGTCCGCCGGCTGCTCTGTCTCGTGTCTTTGAGAAATGACTCATCTGTAGGAAAAGTACTTAGACTGCACAGAAATGCCCAGAGGGTGTTTGTAGTTAATATGACTAACGACAGCCATTTAGCTTACATGTAGTGGCCGGTGTCTTTCAAAGACCGAAATGAGAAGGGAAACGATTGTGCGACGGAAATAATAACCATAACCATGTCGATACCTACAAGCGTCGGAGGAGAGCAGCAGAGACCGTGTTTACTCTACTATAATCCGTGCAGGGGCAGTATCTCATCTCGTCCCCACCCCGGAGTCAAACTGACTAATGGTTTTTATTCTGTTCAAATCTGCTGGACAGATGTGCCACCCAGGCTTCTGCTCATTAACAGAGAAACATTACGTCATGGACCGAGGTCCAGTTCAGCGTCTGGAGACGCTTTAGTCTTTTATCAGCCTATTGTTGTGAGCAGGCAGCCTCGACGTGTTTATTCTGCCCTATGATAAAATGCACTTTAGCACACAGTAGGTCGTGTGTGCATTTTTCTGTGTGATATTTGTTTGTTTTTTTCTGTCCCTGTAATTTTAAAGCAAGTGTTCACTTTATCCTTGTGTGTGAAGTGTCCCAAATAAATAAGGTTTTATTTGAATGTTGTCCTTACATGGTCAGCATTCAACCTTATATGACTGTGCGTTAAAGACATTAGTAAAGACCAATACTATTCTGGAAAATTGACCATAAAGTGTAAACAAAAACCAAACACAATATATTATCACTACATCGTAGTTTTATTTATTTTCATATAAAATATATACAACATTTGCTGTAAATAGCAAAAAATAAAACAGATCCCAACAGAGATACTTACAATGACACATAATATGTCTACAGAGTTCATCTGCACAGACTCAGTACTCTGAAGTCTAGCGTGCAAATTCATAAAGGCTGACCCTTTGGGTCTTACAGGGCTGTTTTAATGGCCCTTAATCACTTAGTCCGCGGAGTGGACTAAATATTTACCGTATACATACATGCAGATTTAAAAAAATACGACTGTCTAAACTTGTCAACTTATACAGGACAACAGACTTGTGCGCAAAACGTAAGTATATAATACTCAACCAATACGATTTAACGATGAATTCTGGCTTTTCATCAACGGAAGCGAGGCGGTGAATCACTGTGCATATTTACAAGTGACGCTATCTCAACATGCTGCCTACATAGGAAACACTTTACAGTCTTTTCACAGGCTTTTGAGAGACCCGGTTACTTCAACTTCGTGAAATCTACCAAGGTCTCCACATAGAAGCGCTGACAGCCTGTGGGCCGGGCTGCGCTCGGCTGGGAGCCACTGCGCCGCTGCTGCCGCGGGACTGGCTCTCCGGTCTGGAGCTGAAGCTGGATTTGAGGCTCAGGAGTCTCTGTTGGATCTGAGGGAGAGTCCTGGAGCTCTGAGCGCAGCAGTTCAGGCAGGTTGGGGTGACAGTGGCGGATGTGGACTGCTGGACGAATTCGTTCACCCGCTGACACGCGTCTTGATCCAGGCTCGTTTTGGGGAGCAGAGTGGAGACGCGCTGGAGGCAAGCTTTGTAGCCTTCCTTGTAACTGTCTGCAGAATCTGAAAAGACAATGACTTGTTAGTTTCTTTGTCCAAAAATGCGAAGAGGCCACTGTATATACATTGATCAATACAAGTGTTTATAACAAGCAGAACCATAACTTACTTTTCGTGCTAACAGAGGGAATGTCGCTGAGGAACCTCACAGTCATTTCCAGGATGTCAGCTTTCTCAAGCTTGGAGTGGCGAGTCTTCTGGAGAAAATAATAAAAAAAGAAAATATTAAACATATGAGCCTAAACGTTGAATTGACGTTGGTATATCTGAAAGCAGTTTTCTACATGTATTGAAATGGATATAATAACTTACATCTCTGCCTGTGAGGGGAATGATGAGGTTTTTCAAATGGTTCAGGTTGTCGTTGATACGTGCGCGCCTTCTTTTTTCCATCAAAGGTTTCATTGTCTGGAGAAAAAAAAACATCATAGTTAGCATCCTTTCATAACAATAAGGGTAAAACATCAAAGAAAATGATTACGATAATGAAGCAAAACAGCAGTGACTTCGCTTACCTTTCTTAGCTCGAGAGCCTCTTTTCTTTTGGCCACAGTTAGCCTTGGAGAAAAAGATGGGAGAGCTTCACAAGTCATGTTTGGAGACATTTTCAGCTTCGTCTTTGTGCCAGAGAAGTGTCCAAAGCAGAAGTCGGAGAAGATGTGTCTCTAACGGCCAAGGGCTGCAGTATATATGCAGGCCCGTGGCGTCGGTTGACGTGCGTCACGGATACGCCCCCAAGCCAACACAACGATTTGGACTGGCCATATTCGATGGAAACAACACACAACTATCACATTTAGTAAGATAACCATCTGTCTTCTACTCTAATCCACGCATAACAACTGCAGTGCGTGTCTGCGTTATTGTCCATAGACCAAATAAAACAAAATCTGCGTCAACAAGCGGAGGAAATGTGTGCGTAAAGATGCCTAAAGTTTGGACGCACTGAATGCTCATTCACCAAATATGAATTCTGCAAACTCTACAATTCATATTAAATAGTACACAGTAAAGTTAATTATTTCACATATAGTAGATGGAATAGGTTATTTGTAAAATACACATAAATGTATAGCCTACAGTATATATATATTTATAGTGACTGGTGCGTAATTACGCAGTGCTCATATGTGGCTAGGAACCAAATATAGGCTGTGTAACATTAATTTATTTTGAGATCTAACAATGGAACATAGCAGACTTTAAAAAAAACATATTTTTTCTAAAACAATGTTACAGTTTTCATTATCAAAATGTGTTTGCCTGCTGAATTACAGTACTGTTCCATGATGAGGTTTTACTGTATTTTATTGTGTGTAATTCGCCCTAGTTTGATTACATATCCTTTAAATTATATATTCTTATTTCAAATAAATATCCACACTTAGAACAAACGGGTGCAAGACATACGTCACTGGCCTATAGGGGTCAGGCTTGTGTGTATGAAAAAGTGTCCAGAGAGACAGACTTTTACTCCAATCTCATACCCAAGCCACGCTACTTTCAAATAGCATCTGCTCTTAGATTTTGACAACAATAGTTTTGCATATGACGTTTTTATGCAGTTTCTGCCCGGGGGGAGTTTCTACCTGTAGGTTGTATCCCGCTGCTACTGACGCCTCACACAAGGCGGTGGGGGCTGAAAAACAGAGGGTGGGTAGCGAGGGAGCTTGTACTTCAATCACAATAGCCCCCGCGAAATATAACATGAGCCTGCCATGGGTTTTAACTTTTAAATACATATATAAATACATACATGTATAAATACAATTTCCTTCGATTCGGTGTATTTAGTAACCAACCATCGTGCCGTGCGATGTATGAATCAAACGTGGAATTACAGCTTTGAGATTAAAGTAAAAACTGGAGAGACATGGGCAGCCCATCAAATGCCAGCGCACTCAGGGGAACCACGCGCACAGCACGCGCCACGGGGACCAGATGGCTGTCTGTTATCGAGCCTTCAACTCCACCACCCCCCCCCCCCCCCATACACTCCTCCTGCAGCACACCAGCATCCTGAACAGCCAATCTCCCTGTCCCACCATGCATCTATCCATACCTTATCCATGCGCGCGCGCACACACACACACACACACACACACACACACACACACACATAGACTGCATTGCATATACTCAAGCTCTTTTTCTATAAACGTTACACGCACGACACATGATCTCCACGCAGTTTTGGCGTGGGTGCCCCATCTGCATGCTTCTTATGGGTTTATGTTGTCCAACTGAAACAAACCATTCTCACCCCCCTTTTTGGAAACTCTGTTGCGATTGTCTCCTTCAGCTTGACTCATGGATATTTTAGCGTCCAAGCTATCATGAAATGCTTGTTTATCAATATGATATGGTGATGACGAAACACAAAGCTCAATCTGTTGGTGGAGATAAAGATGCTGGTCTGGAAGAGCAGATTGCAACACTCCGTGGACAAGGTTATGTTTGAAAGAGTATTACGTTAAATATAAAATAGTTATATAGAAAGCGAACACTGAGAATCTTTAAAAGCATGAAGCTTTTATTCTGACATGGTGACAACTTCCCGAAACAGAAGCACAATTGCACAATTGTAAAATATATGAAAGCAGTCATGCAAAGGCAAACGTCTATGGAAAGGGATTTGATCTCATACAGACACTTTTAAAAGTCTGCCGTCAACTTCATATAAAATATAGAATTGTATATATTTATATAATAAATATATATTTGTATTGTCGGCTATCAATTGTTTTCCACCCTGCACTAGATGCATTAATTGCCCAATATGATATGAATTTCAACCACAATTTAAACGGAGTTGGGGAGATTCTGAATATTCTGGAGAACTTTTACAATTTTATATGAAAATAAATAAAGTGTACAGAGGCGTAATCTCAAGGTTACCATCGTGTAGACATGATCTTGTTTTGCTGCTTCAACAAAGCCAAGCGCTGTCCTGAAACTGAGAGGCACACTTGCTGCACGCGCCCCTCACCGCCCCACTGGGATGGAGGGACGGTGGGGGTTGGGGGAGGTACACATCTCCTCCGTTTTGCTCTTACGGTTAGAGTCCTCTTTTGTCTTTTCAAGCAAATTCGGCGTCGGTAACCCATCTGTACAGGCCGGATAACAGGGACCCTTTGTCTGAAAATGTTCCGACACTTCATGGGAATTAAGAATCACATATGGGCTGTGGGATGGGGGAGAAACAGCGAGACAGACTCCATCTGACTTTTGCTTCAGCCTGATGTAAGCTGAGAGAAAACGGACGGCTTCGGAGTCTCAAACAATGGAGAACACCACATCCAGCTATAACAACTATACACAAACTTATCTTCTCAATATGTTATGAAAACAAACTTGAGCACAACACAGTCTGTCTGCACTCCTCTTGTGGGAACAAAATAGATCAAATTAAGAAAATATACCAATTTTAGCGAAAAGAAACGTTCATGATGCCACGTGCTTTCAGATGAATTCCCTTCGCAATGGTCTTCCCTTTATTTCACTGAGAGGTCAGTTATCAATCTTGATACTTGGATTTTCAAGGCAATTTTACCTTTGTGCACAATCTTGATTGTCTATGTGTAGTATGATGTTGCAAGTATTTATTATACTCCAAAAAAATAATACAGAATTCAGTTATTTTAGTATTTTTGTGATACTTCATTACTTTGTTCTAAATTAAAATTAAATTAAAATTGACTAGAAACTAGAAAGAAATGAGTTTTCAAAAGCGATTGCTAGTGTTGAACTTTGATTAATGCATGTATAGATATACAATACCATACATTAAACAAAACCTTCTCCTTTACTCAAAAGGGTTTCTTGTCAGCAGCAAACGGTGATTTGACTGGCAGCTGTGTCTGTGTGAGTGCAGAGCACCAAACTGGAAGTCACTCACCCAATCTTTCAACAATTCGTTTTTAAATGGAGTATGTGCAAACTGATATATGGGTTATCTCAATTATTGTACTTGACCAACAAAGCAATGTGGACTTTTTATCCATTCAAATGAGAATAAATCTTCTCCAGAATGCTGTAACTTTGCTCTTTGCTTCTTTCTACCAGCTGGACATTTTCCACCTGTTATGAATCATGTTACCACTGTAGTCAATAATACACTTTTGTGGCATGAAGTGTACAAGTGTTACCTTTTTCCTTATTGACACAGTTTTTCTGATAGTCTTGCAGCTACTGATTTGCATAATTAATCTTCTTCAGACCATAAAGAGACAAAGAAAAAGAAGAAGCAGCAGGGGGCCAAGATATCCTGTGTGGAACAAGCTCCGAAAACCCTGGATCCTACAATTTCCATAGAACAACTCGGCAGCTTGTATCTTTTAAACCTCAACACCTCCAGTTTTTAATGCTGGATTTCTCTGAAAAGTCTCAGGCCCATTCAGAGATAAACCTGATGACATCATTAGGGTGATTTTATTTCTCTCTCCTGAGCCACACAATACATTATATAAGTGTTTTGACAGGCTGGTTCGTACTCTTCTTGACAGCTAAACTATTTTAGCTCACCTACAATGAAATGACAATGTTTTCTTGTATGGCAACAGTTTATGTCTATAATATCTGTGTATGGTAACTACAGCATGGCTAAGGGTGGAGGGAGACTGTGTAGTGATAGCAGGTCTGTCTCCTGCACACAACTCAGACGCATGCCCAACCCCCACTGTGACCTCAGTCTGGACAAGAAAACTGAACAATGTGGATCTCAGTTCTTAGAGCTCATTGTTTAATAGGACTGTTTCTCTTTAGACCAAGTGTCTTTCATAGTTAACGTTAGATCTTGTAACAGTTGTTCTATTAGATGTATAATATTGTATGATATATTATATATATATATATATATATATATATATGTGTGTGTATTGCATTATACAAATGTTTTTTGTACATTTGTAAATAAGTCCTGTTATTATTTTGAGGAAAGGAAAAAACTTTTCTCCGACACATTTCTGTTTGTTCTATATTGTGGAGATGCCTTTTATAAAAACACGCTCTGAGGTTTTTACTGTCTCTGCTGCCTGAAACATCTTTGTAATATGTATGGCTTCACACAGACTCAACCACTGAAATACGCTGATCTGTAGCGTTACGAGCCTGGTAGCTCTGTGTCGCTGTCACTGCTAACTCCTTTGCTCTGTTTGGGATTGTCTCTCTGCTCCAGGAGGCTTCCCACTGAAAAGCTTGGGGAAGCGGCTGTCAACTGCACTTTATCTGAGGTGGTGATGTTAACATTTGTGTGTACCATAAGTCACATAATGGTGAGATGTATGTCAAACTTTGTCTCATGCAGAGAAAGACCAACACATGCTTATGAGACTGTTTGGAGAGGATACTAGGCTACCATATCAGCAATCTTCAATCTTCAGAAATGTAGTGGTAGTTTATTCAAGTTGGGCAAAGCCATATACGTTACAGTTTTCTTTAAAGCATTGGTTTTATGTAAAGGTAACGGGAAGCGTCCCATGGAGGCATGTCAGTTGGTATAATATTGTCTAACATTAGTGTGTTTTAGCTGGGAATATAGGTATGTAGGTTCTTCAGGCACAGAATGGTTCTTATATACTGGACCAGGCTATGTGCCAGTCTTAGTTCGACTCTCCTCACATGCATCCTTTTCACACTGTTCCTCATTGACCAGTGAAGAGCTCCTTTGTGTGAGCTCGAACTCAGTGAGCTTTTGTTTTGAAGGACTACACCAGATTGCTAGGCAGTAACTGAGGTGGGATAAAACTAAATATTGTATTACTTGTTAAATTATCTGTAAAAAAAAATAGCGCACCTTCTGATGACAGAAATCATAACTCATTTTGGCAACCATATTATTAAATGCGAGTTGACCATGAAAGTGTTCCTTAAGTGAGACCATTTAGCCTCTTTAGTCTGCTCGATGGCTAACCTCTATAAAGAGAGGACCGCTCTGGATCTGTCCTCACAGCAGGCTGGAGTCAACTATTAGACTTGTTTTTTGAGATGTTCAACTTTAACCTGTTTTCAGAGACCCATTCAGAAACCAGCATCATTTTGTTAGGCGCCTTGTATTTTCTGCAGATACATACATTGTAGTATCATCAGCGTACATAGCCATGCTTGCATTTTATTTAATACATATGACAGAATGTTTGTAGATAACGAATATAGGAGAGGTCCTAGACAGCTGCCCTGGGGAATTCCGCATTGTTGTGATTTTATATTTCACATTATACAAAACACAATGTTTTCTGTTGGATAAATACATTGTCATCCATATGCGACTGCTTAAGTTTTGAATCCATAAGCAGATAGTTTGATGAGTAGTAGCTCATGATCTATAAGATCAAAAGCAGCACTGTGGTTTTGTATAGTTGAATGTCCTTTGCATCATTACTGCATATTTCCCACAGAATAAGTTTTCATATACATTTCCTACCTCAAAGGGAGCCTCTGGCTTCATCAGTTCACCACAGTTCAGTCTGACAGTCGACCTGAAGAGACATAAAATGTGCTTGTGAGAGTATAAAGGTTTCTCTGAAGTCCTTGCTCTATGACTTGAAAAGGTTCTTCCTGACAACATGGACCCAACAGGATTCAATCAGAATAGATAATCAATTAACATCAGATTTTGAAAAGACGTTTGATCGCCTCAATTGACAATATTTGTTATATATACAGGTAACATCTGTATATATATATATATATATATATATATATAATATACAGATGTTACCAATTTCTAAGATAAAGGTAATTTCCGCACACACTTTTATCACCTCTCCATTGATTTATTAAAAAGAGAATTGATATTTCGGTCTTAAAGACCTTTCTCAAGACATATGTATATGCATAAGCATTATGTCTTTTTTATTAAATCAATGCAGAGATGATAAAAGTGTGTGTGGGAATTACTTTTTTTCTTTGAAATTGGATCTTAGGGGGGATTTTATCCCCTGAGTCCCTAAATTACAACACAACTATTGTCTCACTCAGTTTATATGGAGAAACAAACCATGCTGGATAAAACTGACAATACTGCAAATCCCTGTTGAAGAAAGTGAACTGAAAGTCCTTACCTCACCTAATGAATCAGTACCATACATCAGCTCTTTCAATTGTGTCCTGGTCATAACAGCAATTAAAAGATTTGACAACAAGTTTGGAAGAAAACAGGTTGTATTAAGTTTCCGGCAAGATTCACATGAATCCCTCTTTACCTGCAGCCGTTAGAGATGGCATCACAAAACTATGGTATCAACACTTTTGGGATTCTGTTAAAAGAGGAAGTCCTTCAAACTTTTGAAGAGCTCTCCTCCCAATACAATCTACCCGGCACTCACTTTTTTAAATACCTCCAGCTTAGGCACTTTATCATCTCAGAACTAGATGACCATCTACATTAGAAGAATTGCCTCTATGTAAACTTGTGTGTGAGAGGAAGAGAGTTTATATTTTATGCTTAATCAGGTGTGATAACTGTTAGGAGAGACACACAAATTGGAAGAAGTACTTTTGAAGAGGAATGGGAAGCACTGTGTTTTGGTAGTCAGTATTTCTCTTTCAACCTTAGACATGAAATGACACAATACAATCTAATTAACTGACTATACTATACCACTGACAGACTGCACAGAATAAGACATCAGTACTCCCAATTCTGCCCAAGAAGTAAAACTGGGATATTTCATCATATTGGACTTCTACACTAATATATAGCTATTACTGCTTGATGACATTACAGAAATAACCATGCCTGCAGAACCAAGAGTAACCCTACAGGGCGACATATCTATGATAAAATTCAATAAAAAGCAAACTGAAATGTATTAGAATATCCCTTATTAAAGACAACCCATGTATAGCCATGCAATGGAAAGATGGTGTGGCATCTATTTGATTATATTCTTGTTGCATTATTCAGCTCAAGGGCTGTTATGTTACCAAACCAATAACGACCAACTGTTTTTGGTCTGTTCAAAAGTTCTCCAAGCTCCAAGGTTTATGACTTATCTGCGTAAAGACGGTGTCTACACAACTATATTGTCAGAAAATCTTTAAACTTGTTAGAAAAAAAATCCTAAATTGTTCTTTTCATTTCAAAAGTTGTGGTTCAAATCCAGGATGTTGGAAATCTTTAAATGCACCAACCAGTGGTTTACGAGAGAGTCCCTGCTGATGTAGTATCATGATGAAGACTAGAGTACCCCTCTCTATGTGTTTAAAGTCTCGACAAGATGATTGTCAAAGTGAATAAAACTAATGGCTGATGAAAAGCTAAGCAATCTAACTCCATGTTATTCTTCCCTTCCTGCCACAACATTGTTCTGTGTCACAACAAAACATATCACCACATTGTCAGAAGCCTATATGTTAATGCTTTATAGAAACCAGCGAAATGCATCATTCTAAGAGTTGCTATAAGCATCCCCATTGCTTTGTGGTGTCTTATAACAAAGTCATGTGGTGTTATAAGTTTAACGACAAATTAATATACTTTAAAAAGTAATATAACTGGTCATTATTATTCTGCCCATGTTCAACATGTTAAAAATTCTTAATATGAAATATTTATGACGGCTGGAGAATGTATGGTTCGTGCTCCGCTCGTGTTCTGCTTCATGGAAACTACTTTGCTGTTACCATTGTTTTCTATTAGTCTAAATGCACAAAACTAAGTGGTTTCTGTCAAATAAACTGTTATAAGAAACATCTTTGATTAATGTTATGATTGTGATTGTGTTGTGATTGTGACTGTTTTTGGTTTGTCTGTAACTGTGCTGCTGCCTATCTTGGCCAGGACTAGATTTTTAATCTCAATGAGACATATCCTGGTAAAATAAAGGTTATAAATAAATAAATATACAACTATAGGCTGTGCAATCAAGTATGCTACCTTAAAGAATGGACAGATGGAAACAGAAGTACTAATTTCCAATATCATTTAGCAAAAGTGGTAAATTCAGCATAGGTCTACACATATCGGAAAAATAACCTTATAGTAACGGGTTACTATATTGTGGAGAAATAGTCAGACTACAAGTTATAAACTTATAAGCCTGCTATTGAAAATCACAGGGATATGCAGAATCATATTTATTTAAGAAATGTTACATTATTGTAAAATAACTGAGAAAGTGTTTTTTGGTTGAAGTCAAATCTGTCATTGTAATTCTCCACTGGAGTCATCTCCGTGTGTGTCCCATCACACAACCAGTCCAACATCTTCCCACCAATTTGGCGGCAACTAGAGAGGCGCCTCACATCTGCAACAATAGAGCAGCTGCTCAGCATCAATAGGCTCAGGCTGACCTGCGGCTTTATGCGTTTGCGCGCCTTTTTCATTCCTTTCATCTGACTGAGATTCCTCTTATTAAGACGTCTGGGTTTAATAATAAACTTGAGATTCTTGGCCCAACACAAAATCAAAGATCAAACAACACAACCATATTCGAGAAATGTACATTTATTGAAAAGTTTTTGACAGTGAAAAAACATTTGAAGTGTCACAAAACATGTTTTTTTCTTTTACATAACGGCAATGAATAATACAGTATCCTATATAATCCTATGTAACACATAGTGTTTACAGACTATTCCTTTGCACAGACCAAAATACTTTTAAGTCCATCGTGCAAACCTCAAACAAAATAACCCTTGGGGTTTTACTAAAGTGTTGTCTACAACCCATATCTTTGAAACCCCAAAGAGGACTGCATTTTAAAAGCTCATAGACTTCTGTTTCTTTAAGATCTGTGCTCGTGTGCTCTCTGGCACTGAACATAACATGAGCCAAATGCTGAATAAAATTATTGTACAGCAACTCCAACCATTCTTAATAGATAAGACTGCGGCCATTGGAATACAAATAGCATAAATAACATCACAAAATAAATAACACGCTTGAGATAAATGTCCACCTAATCTACCAAGGTCTCCACATGGAAGCGCTGACAGCCTGTGGGCCGGGCTGCGCTCGGCTGGGAGCCACTGCGCCGCTGCTGCCGCGGGACTGGCTCTCCGGTCTGGAGCTGAAGCTGGATTTGAGGCTCAGGAGTCTCTGTTGGATCTGAGGGAGAGTCCTGGAGCTCTGAGCGCAGCAGTTCAGGCAGGTTGGGGCGACAGTGGTGGATGTGGACTGCTGAACGAATTCGTTCACCCGCTGACACGCGTCTTGATCCAGGCTCGTGTTGGGGAGCAGAGTGGAGACGCGCTGGAGGCAAGCTTTGTAGCCCTCTCTGTAACTCTCTGCAGAATCTGGAGGGAGAAGAGTTTTGATCAGTGACTTGAATTTCATGTGCAGCCTTTAATATCAAATAAGGACGTTTGTTCAATGCATATCGTGGTTCAAGAGATGATGCGTACCTTTGACAGGAGTGGAAGGAAGGTCTCTGAGGAAGCGGACGGTCATTTCCAGAATATCAGCTTTCTCCAACTTGGAGTAGCGTGCGTTATCTTTGCCAACCAGAGGAAGAATCAGACTTTTCAAATGACTGAGACTGTCGTTGATACGAGCACGTCTTCTCTTCTCCAACAAGGGTTTAAGAGTCTGGAAGAAATAATGAAAAATCGTTATTTAGCTGCACTTTTAAAAAGAGTCAAATGAGAAAACATTTCCAGTAGCATAAAGAGCTTTCCAGTTTCTGTCTTTCTCTTACCTTTCTCTGTTCGTTGGCTTGTTTTCTCTGGGCCACAGTGGACCTGGCAGGGAGAGGCTGGTTGGCCTCAGTAGTGATGCTGGGACTCATTTCGTTTTCTGTTTGTTTCTGTGCTTTTTGCGGGGAGATACTTGCGAAGGAGCGCTTGAGCTGAAGTGTGCTGCAGAGAAGGAGAGCCTCCTATTTATGTGGGTCCAGCGCGTCAGAGGGGAGGGAACACAAGCGATAGTGCTGGGGGTCTGACACAGGGGGGGGGGCGATGCGAGCTCCTGTCTGGGCCATCTGGCCCCGTTGGGACCCTGAGTCTACCGCTGGTATGCGGAGTTTCACGATGATGTTGCGCTTTATTGCGTTTACAATGTAAAGCTTTAACGTTCATCCAAGATCCAATTACGCATAGAAGCCATATAACGATTCTGTTTTTCTGACAGGTTGTATCAGGTCTAAAGGTTGTACCATATAGCTGCTCTTTCTTAATGTTCTACAGTAAGGATTGCTTCTTTATTTGTATGGCTTTGTTATTGAATTAACAATCTCTCTGTTTATTTAACGGTTTATTTTGCATCGAATATTCCCCAAAAATGAGGGGCCAAATCCGTAAAAGATAACTTTAGTTTAATGAAATAACTGAAAGTTGCACTGCTATAAATAAACAATAAAAAGGTTTCATGAAAATAATCAAATAACATACATTTAGTCAGTGTATTTATGCTTATGGACTCGACTTGCCAACCCGCCACAATAAAGGAAACACAGAACCAGATGAGTGATTCTGAGGTGACAGGACTAATCTATTCCTCCAATTAATAAACCAGATACCCAAGCCACGCTATGTATGGATTAACATCTGCTTGTAGACCTTCAGCAGCTTGTTTCCAATATTAACAACACGGTGTTTACCTGGAGCAGTGGGGGAGGAGACTGAGTGACGTGACAACCTGCAACACACGCAGAGAGGTGCGTGCATGTGCAGGAGTATGAACGAGGTATATGAATACAAAGGAGGCATGTAGTACACAAGTCTGCTCTAACACTGCCTGGATAACACGGTGAGGAATAGGCATATGATTCAGTACAAAACTGGACCTCTTTTGAAGTGATACTTAATTAAAAACTCAATATTAAATATAACATTATGGATATTTTAAACTTAAATGAAACTTATTTTATTTCAACATCTTCAAAGACTTCCATTCAATCTCCGCTGCTGACCATAAACCAAACACAGTACAGTGAGCTGCCAGTAGGATTCACGCGTTCGGCACGCGCCACAACCGAGCAACAGATGGGAAACCCCCCTTCTCCTAGTCTTCAGTCTCTACAAACTACACACACCCCCTCCTCTGTTTCCCACTGGTGCACTACTCTGCTGGCGCTCCCATCAGCATCCCGGCTCTTCTGCCCCCTCATCATCAATGTGCTTCATACGTTTTTTGTCTTTCTTTGGAGGAGGGGGAGGTCTGGCTCTCAGTGCATCAACACATGGCCCAGTTACATAGAAACATATTAATACAAATCAAACCAAGTACACACTGAACAACAAGATGGGAAAAAAGTGGGTTTTCAAACTTAACTTCACAAGAAAAGCACCAAATAAACTAAATATGTTAGATATGGAAAATACCGTCTTTACGCACATAATTTACGCATGGTGTTTACTGAAGCATATCCAAACTCAAGGCTTAAGGAATGAATAAAGAGCGGGAATATATTCAACACACTGAAAAATCAATTGGATTTTAGTTGATTTATTGTGGAAACAGATATGTAGTTCAACAACTTCTCAGCGTTTTGGTAAAGATAACGTTGCTCTTCGGCTGCAAGCTGTCCTGCTGTAGTAGGAGGGTTTTCATCTCTCTTTTACTTTTTTCAAGAATGAGATACGCGGTTTTGCACGCGTCCTTCCCCATGGGGCCCCAAATAACTGCCACCAAGTCCAGTCTGGGAACAGGCCCTTCGAGATAAAACCAAAAAGAAGTGCATGAGAGGCTTCGGTTGGGATCCTTTTTGTCCTAGTTTCCGCGTGGGTATCCATCTATGCAGGCTGAGAGAACAGTGATCTTTTGTTGAAGGACGTACATAATAGTGGACTTTTACAGCAACTGTATGGGAAAGGGATATGATTAGCTTCTTCTTTTTTCTTTCCCTTGAACTATATTGAATGCAATACCTGACTATTTATGTCCGATTTAAGTCAAAAGAAAGGAGCTAAATGTTTTAATACATATCATGAATGCAGATTATTAAGAAGTATTACAAACATCAACAACATCAACAGTTTTGGGCAAGAGTATAATCTGGAGCAAAATGTGAAGATGAATTTTAAGTATTTCTAGAAAACATCTCGAATCTTAATACTTGAGTTCGAGAATAAAGTTGTGATAAGTGACAATGTGGTCGTATAAACGGCATGAGACTGACACGAGCCAGAGCGATCAGACAGATGGAGCCTGCGCGTGTTCATTGATGCGACAACAAAAGGAGTCCAAAAACTCTCTGCCTTGCTGGAGGTGATCGTCTCCATTGTCGCTACATGGAGGCTTCCAGACTTGGAGGTTTTCCGGACCGTAGCTGAAAGGATGTCTGGCATCCCAAGCCAAAATCTACGCCAATCCGCATCATACTGAAGCATCTGTATAGACTGCTGGCTGCTGTTTGGGTACAGCATTCAGACAGACATGCCAAGTTTCATTCAACTTCCTGTTGTTCCTAGTTTTTTTTAACTATGATATACATGTTAAACTTTAAATGCTAAAAGTAGTTAGAAATGTATGATTTCAAAATTAGTTCCACGTTAAAATGCCGTGAGGGGTCCCAATAGTCACTTCTGTTTTCTTGTAAATAACGAAGAATCTAATGAAATGCTACAGTGATCACATACAAGCCAATAAAACATAATTCTTTTAATTCTTTTTAATTGTGGCATATTTGATTTCAATGTCAATAATAATAATAATTATAATTATAATAATAATGTGTCCATTTATTGAATGTTTTTTACAATTACCCTGTGCTGTTAATTGATTACAGGTATGTTAGAAGGGATAGTGTATTTATATAAACATCTGAAATGTATTTTGAAGTTTATACTTCCAAGTTCAAAATATGGTCTTTGTAAACCTTGTAGTAAATCTTTTTTCTAGTTGAAAAAAGCTGCGACAAACATAAATGATAAATGATGAATGATTGGTACGGTTGAATGATTCAGAAATACATTGAGGAGCAGAAATAATCATACTGAGATAGATTTTTGAAAGCCAGTTTTCATGATAATACCAAAATATAGAAAGCAACTTACTCAATCTCAAGTTACTACAATGAAATATGTGAAGCAATGAAGGCTTCAACTGACAGAATTCACCAAATCATCAGGACGTGCCGTAGAGTAATGTGTAGACGAAGCAGTGAGGGGAAAGGTCTCAGTGAATATTTGTGTCATTAGCCTGGTTTTGTTTGACTAAAAGTAACATATAAAGATTTTGAGTGATAAAACGTTCATTTGGAGTTTTAGATATAATATGTTTGGGGTCATGGCTTTCATTAGGGTTTGTGGGAAATTTCTTCTTGACTCTTCAATTTACTGACACACTTAATTTGATCCAGTGTGACGTACTCACACAAGTAGAGAATAACTGATGTTGGAAGGAAAAAGGACTGGAGCACACTGATCTGCAGACCAATGTTTCCACTGTGTCGACACTACAATCTAACATTTCAACAAATTTTTTCAGCTGCACATTGGTGAAGATGTGTAAAGAACCCTTTTCAGCTGATAACACTCAGTGATGTGATAATGGACTGATCCCTGGACTGACTGAATTATCTTTGCAATAAGGGGCCATAAAACATTAAAGCTTTCTTACTGTGTGAATCTCTCTCCATTTAGTTTGACAGAAGCAGAATTGGCTGTGTTGCTGTTCAAGCTGCTTGGGCAGGGAACTCTTAATTAGATGGATTGAATTTCTCCCAGAAAAGGGATCTTAACCGACTGTTCCAGCTCCAATATCAAGAGCTTCCCGGCTACAAGTCTTCAGCAACATCAAGCTAGCCAGACTCAACAGGGAGATTCTGCCACCAGCTTTCTCTTGGGCACGTAACGAAACAAAATAACAATTTCCTTCCTTTCCCTTAAGAATATCTAACAAACTTTTATTTGGTATTAATTATTGAAGGGCAGGCACTTTCTGATGAGTCACTGAGCTATAAGATGTATATCATGTAACCATGACATACTGGGTTTGGATTCAGCCCAGGTTCTTTAAAGCACTGGTTCCCAACCTGAGGTGCCAACGCTTTACGGGGGTTGTGAGGCCTTTTTTATTTCAAGGGGTGTAAGACAACTTAAAAAAAATATATACAGTTGGCCTGTATCTCATCTTAATTCATTCCTGTCAAGAAAACGGAATGAAATTGTTATTTTTAAAGGGCATAAGGGCACGGTGAAGACCTTGAACATAAAATACATTCACAGAGCCAGAACCAAAAGCTAACAGAAAGATGGACAAGCGTCATGAAGAAGAAATCCCAAAATCTGTCAAAAAAGTACACAAGATTGTTGAAAAGTCAAAGTCATTACATGATATTGACAGAGAATTGAAAAATATAAGTGGAAATCTCATCTCTGATGCAATATTCAAAGGAAATACTCTGCTCAGAATTCATCCAAATCACTTATTTTACACAAAATTCCCACAGTTATTGCGTTCAACTGTACAGTTCATCAGTTGTTCTGTACGGTCATTATTTTGCATTGAATATAATATGAAATAGCCATAGATCTGTCACTTTACGTTAGTCAGGGTTTGCCAGTCTACATAATGATAGAAAATGGGTTCCTTAAGGAAAAGTTCACCTCCATAGCGCTGCCGAGGTGCCGTTGAGCAAGGCACTGCATAATAGCTGCCCACTGCTCTTAATACTACAATGTGTCTAAATTTCACTATGTGCTGTGTGAAGATAAAAAGAGGAGGTCCAAAAACTGCAAAGACTATGAACAAAGAAACCTTCATGAACAGCTTTTCTCCGCTCCTCCATTAACACCACAGAAAGCAACATAGATCTCGATATCACAGTAACAGAGTAAAGGCTGGGATTTAAGGGATCTTCAAGATATTGGAAAGGCACACGCCGTTCTCTGGCTTCTTCTGAAGGGCCTCGTCTGTGGCTTTGTGTCTCTGATCAAGAGGAGTCAGGTGTGGTTGACACTTTTGCGCCATGTGGTGAAGCTTTGTGAGGTGACCACTGTCCGTGGTGCTGAAGAGGGAGAGGGGGAGTTTTGACAGATGAAAGCCGTCTGCGATGCTCAATTCTGGCTGTGAAGTCACCCATTCATGCCTGACAGCACGTTAAGTTGGTGCTCATGTGTTGCTCTCTACTGAAAGAAGCTCAGGATAACAGAGAATTGTGCATATGTTTCTTTTATGCCCCTTACATCTTACTAACCTGAAAGCCTGCATGAGCTGTGTGTTGATGAAATAGAGAAGGATAGAGAAAACCAACTCCCTGGCTCTATTATCAGTCTACATTATGGAAAGGAACACCAGTCAAGATGGGTTTCATTAGCAAACAATCAAATAAAAAGGTCCATCTTCATAAAGTCTTACTTTGTTGGTGCACTGATTATCTTTCCTGAGTAACATGCAACAAATGCAACAAATGCAACTAATAACTATTTTGGCATAAGATCGAAAAACATAGCTGGAGCTTACACTCAGTGGGCACTTTAAGTATATCTGTACAATCTAATTACATCCAGAACAACAGCTCTACCATGAGTTCTACTTTTACAAAAGATGACAATTCTTCTTGTTTGTTATTGAGCATATGCATGTGCATTATATTCAAAGGTCTTTCTAGCTTAAAATAAAAGTAAAATTCATGACAGGGTTGTTGTTGCATTGGGTTGTGCAGGTGTACCTAACAAAGTGGCCCTTTGTTAAGTAGTTCACTTCTTTTATGGAGGCTGTAGTTTGAGAATGTTTCAATATTGTAAGATGTTTTTAAAACATAATAACCTGATATCTTCAGCTAAAAAACAATAAACATGCACCTTATGTGAGACACTCTTTGTGTGGCTTAGGAGAGGGGGATGGGTGCATAAAGGAAGTAAAGAGGGGAAAATATATACATATAAATGTGTAATTTTACTGTAGAAATAAAAATAGTAAAATATTTGCTTGCAAATGTTTTTGCATAGCCCCGTTTTGTACTGTTTGTTCTTTTTGTCAAAGCACTGACAGATTATGAGACACAGTCACTTCTCCCATTGGGGATGCAAAGGAAGACCTATCAAAATTTGCCAAGAAGCTTCCCACGCCTAAAACAACGCTAGTTTCATAAAGCATCTGCTTCACCAGTGACGAAAACCCAAACTCGTTTTCTCCTGCACTAAGTCCGTCTGACGTCACTGATTCTGTCCCAAAGTCTGCGACTGCATCCCTACAGGTCACGTGCTAAATGAGTCGTTAACAAAATATACTTTATAATTATAGTAAATAATAATAATAATAGACACATTATAGTGCTCGTTAAATAAAACAAGCAGCACACATGATGCAGAAATACATATGAATATGATATATTAAGTTAAAAGTCTAAAAAGGTCAAATGATTCTTAACAATGCCATGCTTTCATCAAATGGTGTGCTCCGTGTGGATTTTTTGTTTTATTAGACTAAAGTCTATTGGTTGCTATTGAACATACAAAAACACCTTGAAACCAGAGATGAAACTGTTCATTAAACGTGTAAAAACTATGTGACGTAAAACACCGACGTAGACAAAACATATAGGCTACATTTTGAGTGGCAGATCGCAGACAATGGTTCTCTTAAGATACTGTTAAAGACATATACTGGAGAAGTGTTGGAGATGTCATGCAAACACTAATTGTGCTTTTATTCCTTCACAGACGCTTTGCCATTGAATACGTCCTTTGTCCCTGTCCCCTGTTGAAAATGAAGTTTATTACAGACAGTGCAAAGCATCGAGCCTGGCGTCGTTTTCAGAGAAGCATTTTGTCGTAATTGTACATTGCATCAATCAAAGACATGGCTCAGACAGGATTTTAATATCCAACCAAGCCTAACCAAGCCAAAAGCCAAGCTGCAAGGCACAGCACACATCTGGTGGCGCACATTTGTTTTGCTCTTCAAAGTTGACAAAGGTAAACTTATAGCGTCGCATTGGCTTCTCAACCAATAGCAGTCGTTTCCAGCTCTGACAGGCTTGTTAGGCACCTTAATGCAGCTTATGCTCCACAGGAAGCCAGTAGTCTAACAATATATTAAACAACAGACGTGAATGATGAAATAGAGATACTATATAAAACTTAAAAAGTAAGTTGTTTTTTATTTCTTGGTCTTTACGTTATGTCCACTATTAAGGTGGATATAGGGGTTAAAGATGCCCCAGCTACAGGCGAGGTTATTTGACAGGCAGGAGAGGCGGCTCGTTGGCGGGTTTTTTGAATATTAGATTTCTGATTGAGGGGGATCCATTGTGCTGCCATATCAGGGGCACGAGAACAGCACGAGCCAGCCAAACAAAGGCACCAGATGGCTTTCCTGCTCCGATAAATTATGTTGAAGTTACAGAGACCATTAAGAGTTGTCCAGGGGGGAAATTAAAGAGTGGGAGGTTAATCACTAAAATACATTTACATTAAGATATTCTATGTTGCAGCAATGTCAAATATAAAGTTAAAATCACTCAAAGTGGTCTACGAATGATAAAGCAGATGTATTATACGTTACAAAAAGTATTACCTGTCATGGCTGTAACGGCTCATGACAATAGAATAAAATAAGATAAAATGGTTCACATTTGGCCAAATACAAAATATTGGTGGTCAAATATTCTAAACGTAGCCTATTCATTGTTGCTGTAAGATAATTATGGCATGTATCCCTATCTCCGCATTTCTTTTTTTTGGATCATTTACACAAGAAATGTATGGTTTGTTTTACAATTTAAATTCAAAATGAACCTGGTAAATAAGCAAGTGAATTGTTTTTCTTTTGGTCTAATTACCCTTTCAGTGCGACGCAGTCTTGCAAATAGGCTATAGACATAAAACGGATTATAAAAAAAGAAAACAATGAACATTTTAAATCTTGACATTTTGCATAGTCTATATTTGTGGTTGTTGCATGGTCCTGCAGTCCTTCAGGAGTGCATCTGAACCAAGCCATGGGAGGGCGTGGCCTGCACGAGGTGTCCGCCCACAGAGAAAACACGTCTCTGTCATTTGGCCCCAAACCTCGTGTTGTAAAAGGGCGCTCAATACAACTACAGTCTTCAACCAGCAACGACCTGCACGCACCGCGACATGCGCTTTAAATGACGAGCAGAGGGGCAAGGAAGTCACACCCTGGTATGTTATTTTTCCTATTTTAAAAACGGAATATTATATGTATACCTGTTGTGTTTCGGACATTTTGCTTAGGCCTATGTGTAGTATATAGGACTTAATTGAATCTCAAGACACCGTGATTTACATTTAGTCTCAGCCACTTATCTTCACCTGTCTCAATTTGCTGTTTTAATATGACACATCATTTATGGATGTAGACGTGAAATATTTTGTGTAACGCTGTCTGAACTTTAATAATGAGATTTGTCCAACAAGAAAATGACACCTATAATCTGTTTTAACTGTAACACGTGACTGTGAATGTTTGGATTAGATGTCATATTATGGAGACAGGTGAAGATAATCTGCTTTTATATCTTTATTCTTCACTTACTTGTATGGGGTATGAGCTATTCTGACTCCACTGTATGATGTACAATTAGGTTACAGTTAGTGTATGCTACAGTCAAATAACTGGAACCTTATATAAAATAAACTGAGACACAGAGAGACTATTTAAACTTCACCACATTTCCAGTCAATGATATCACACTGGTCGAAAACTTTCTTGACTTTTCACTGTAGACCCTGCATTGTTAAAACGCTGTCTTGTCAACTCACTTGTCCTGTTTCTGTGAGTCTGAAAGTCTGACTGTAGATATTCTCTCTGCAGCTCACGGATGATGGGTCCCTGTGGGAGAGACATCACACCTGCATGGTGAGTTCAAGGGGACAGAAGACATCTCATTTAAGTTGAGAAGTAACAAGATTCTTCCAATTCACCTGTAGCATGTTAATTCCTGCTTTTGTTATAATGCTGTTGGATATTTCTAGAAGTTTGCATGCACTAAATGTTCCAGGAATCATCATAAGGGAAACATACACAAAATATAAATTACGATAACTATAAGTTATACAGAAAATGTGCATATTTTGATATGGGTTTACACCAGTCTGGATGATATTTATATGTAAACGATTTATGTCCATCTAAAAACTGCCTCCAATTCAGCACATATACAATCTTTGTACATAAAAAAATGCAAACTCAGTTCAGACAGTATATAAAGAGTAGTACGCTAAATGTCAACATTTCAGAAAGTATATTTAAGTACTGACTACAGTACAGCTGGAGTGTTCATTATTATTTATAACCACCATTCATGAAGAATTTGACTTGAAATTAGCCTAGTTTCTGTCCTTAAAATGTAAAACACAAATGTATTATAAATTTAAATATCAAATGTATTAAATTTATAATTAGATTGACATATGTATAGGTATAGTATAAACTACTTTATGTAGAGAATACTTCACAAGGCATTTAGGCCTACTTTAAGATGTGTTCCTCATAAATGAATTGCAGATCCAGCTAGAGTATATTACAGTCCGAAAGAAAGAAAGAAAGAAAGAAAGAAAGAAAGAAAGAAAGAAAGAAAGAAAGAAAAAAGAAAGAAAGAAAGATAAAAAAGATGAAAAGATTCAACCTTAGTTTGGGGATGGAAGGATGGAAAAGGATAAATAAAGTAATTTACTTTCTTTGTGTGTTGGTCTTTTTTCTCTGCTGCTTAATAAAGATGATTTTGTCTGGTCTTTTTTTATAAACAGTATCTTGTTATAGATTATGAGGAACAACTGCTTGTAAATGTTATTCTTTGTGTTGTATTAAGATAATATGTAGCTGTTATATTACCATTATTAGTATTTTAGATCGTATATTAAGGTAAAGACACGCATCTCTCTGTGGTTCAACATAGACTGAAGGCATCCTCCCTGCACGCGCCCAGGTTTACTCAAGCGAAAGCAATTACTGTAGAGCACGCGCCAGCCAGCTGGGCCGTTGCAGATCGGCGCGAGGAGCTCCTCTATACTATACAACTACAGACATAAAGCCTACTATAATTTTTTCAGTTGTAAAGCTTATTTTAAAACTGTGATGTCTGACATGATAAATGGAGAAAGAAAAACAAGAGTATAGTCTTATTATTATTATTATTATTTCCTGTGACAGACATGGCACGCTTTGAACAGTTTCAGCCGTAAATTCTTCACTTTTATCGGTGAATTTTGTGTTTTTTGGGTAGTAGCAGTTACTGTGTTAATGTTTTTGGGGCAATGTTGGCTACCATTGCAAACAGGCAGCGGGTTACTGGTAAAGCAGCATGAATTTGAGGAGAAAATGTCCTAATTTGAATGTTCCCGCTCAACAGCAGATGTGACCATACAATAGATGAGGCCCACGCCTGAATAATTGAGTTCAATTTAAATAACTGTCGCATGTCTGACGCGTGCAAGAAATCTCCCAGCTTTCCCAGGCTTTGAGGGAAACCGTTGGCAGCCCTTTCCAGTTCAATAGGGATTGAGCCTCTCATTGCTTGAAGTTGTGGGAAAGTCTTTAACGAACCCTGGGAAAAACACTCCCGATCACCCACACATGATTACATCCTGTGTTAACCCTTCATTACAAAGCTGCCGCTGTTGGGCTGCAGCTGCACCAAAGCCCCTTTCTACTCTTTATGTCTGGACCTCAATTACCATCCTGGCAAACAAATAAGACAAAATAAACGGTGGATAAATAAACATACTTTCACAAAGACAGTATTGTCTAGCCGTTAAGTAATCAATACCCCATTTTAATCAAAAATAGACCTTTCAAATATCAGATTTTGTGAAGACCTATCAATTTGTGCCATTGCATTTTTTAACTGGGTCATCTTATTTTAAATAAAAGCTAAACGCAAAATCACTGATAACTCCATATCCATTTACTATATTAATGATACATGCAGTTGTATCACTGCTTTCCAGGGAGTACTGCCTGGGTAAATATATTGAAAACAAACAAACAATAAAGTATGTCTACATAAACACCAATAAATATAGCTTATTCCAACAAACAGGAAGCCTAATATTATGTTATTGTTCAAATAAGCCTTCTCCTATAGGCCTGCACATCTTTTTTATTTGCAAGTACGCCCATCATTCCTGTAATAAGATACGTATTGTAAGCTACACGGGCATTGATGTCGAGCCCCCCTGAATCGTGTTAAGGAGTTATTATTGTCCATAGCCTTTAGGGAATTGTACCATTAGTCAGACCGCTCGTGGGAATTTCCCCTCTCCTCCCCCAAATCGGCGCGTGGTGTCTATGACAGTTGGACCCGTGCAACAGATGGACCGGAGAGGCACGCGCCAAGCACGAGACTTGCCCCCCGCCCCTGCCCCTACCCCCCGCCCCCCTACTCCGCAGCCAACCCACCCACATCAAGCAGAAACCGCTTAAGCGCAAAAATCAATCAACCTAATCTGACAGTGAAGAGGCAGAAAGTGCAGAACCTGGTGTGAGGCTGCAACCTTTCATATTATGAAGTGAGCGCCCCAATCCTCCCGCGAAAATATAAGAACACGTCAAATAGATATGAATTTATAAACAGGACTGAACACGAGTAAACTATACTTGCATTTAAATAGCCCTCTTACACAGTGTATACAATGAAGCACTCAAAGCAGTTAAATTGGGCCATTGTTTTGATAAAAGTGTATGTTACTCTAATGTATTATTAGTCGTTATTCGGATATGTGTAATGTCCTAACGTGTGTGAGATACCTACAGTGATTTGGAGAAGCCAATAGAAAATGATGACATGACACCTGAACACCTCTGCAGGTGGAGCTTTACCTTTGAGAACATGAAGCTTTCCTGCCATCGTTTGGTGACTAAAAGTATTACAGTTCGTCAGGCTCATGGGCATTTACTATATCCATATACTATTTCACTATATCCATCAAGCAAGGTCAGAGTCAAAGCAAACTAAGATCATAATGTGTGTGGTTTATGTTAACAGCATGCATGTATTTACTGCAAGGGGAAGTATGCCTAAAAGCTGCGCAGGGGAACGTAGTTAACTGGGTAAACTTGAGGGCTTTGGATGAGTTTGACTGGTGAGAAAGTGTCTGGTAAAAACACATCCAGTGGTGGGAGGCATATTCTTTTACTTAAGAAAATGTATCAATACCACAGTGCACATCTACTCTGTTACAAGTAAAGTCCTGCATTCAAAATTATACACGAGCATCAGTAACTAAATGTTGTCATGTACTTAAAGTATCAAAACATAAAAACTGTCCTATTCAGTGTTATATCCTACTATATACTGTATTATATTATTGAATTACTGTAATGGATCCATTAACATGTAAAAAGCATTTTCCTGTTGGTGGTGGTGGAGCTAATTCAAACTACTTCAAATTCCGTCTATAATAAACCATCATATTTAGATCATGTGTGTTGCACATGAAATCTAAATCTGTAACTACTAACGCCAGATTAATGTAGTGGAGTAAAAGTCTTTCTTTAGAGTGGAGTGTAAAGTTAAGTAAAATGAAAAAACTAAAGTACGAGGTTGTACCTCAAAAGTAAACGTAGTTACAGTAGCCACATCAATAAATGAAATGTAGGATATGTATGCATCAATGTGTTCATTAGTGCGCACACAGCTATAGATAACAATTAGAGGTTCTTTGTGACTACAACAATATTTAATTTAGCAGATTAACAGACATTAAACCTCTACTAATAGTAAAATAAATAGTAAATACGTATTATTTTGTGATATAATGCATCAGTAGCGATAAAAAGAAAACAATATCCGTGTTTATGGGACTACTAAACAGACAAATTCCTAAACACAAGCGCAACAATTTCAGAAGCTGTTTTACAAAAGGCCACCGGGTGGACCATACTGTGTACAAACTGTGCGTGTCCAGAGATGCTGATTTCACTGCCATGTAAAATTCATACCCGTGGGCATGCAAACAAGGCTGGGCAGGTGCTCAAAGGGTCCTTTGTATGTCACTTTGTATTTAGCCTTGGGTCTATATTTGACTGACAGCCACCACCATAGTTGAATAACTTTCTCCGTTGGCCTTTATTCAGTTTTAAGTAGTATTTTCGTACTGCCCCTTTAACTTCTGAGCCGATTTCCAGAAAGCTACAACCTGTAACAGGCTCAGCGATCCTCCCCCTGATGGATTATTTAACAGGCGCTGAGTCCATGTCGCCATCTGCTATAGGGAGAAAAACACTGCGGACTACTCTCCGAGGCACATGATACACCTTAGTACACAAGGAATATAAACAATCTAAACAAAAAATAGTTTTCTGGAACATATAAACCAAACTTGTGCAACAGGTGTTCAGCATCCTGCGGGCGTCAGAGAGGGAAGGAGCGGATAACTGAGCCACATCGTCGGGCAAAATATAAAAAGCAGGTTAGTTTATAGCTCAGATAAAGAATAATGGACTAAGTTTTATTTCAACATGTAAAAAACGGATCTTGCTTTTGACAATTTGGCTCTGGGAGGATGTGGAGCGATAGCTGAGTTTCCCCACAAAACCTTCCGGGTGACTAGGATGATCTGAAGCTCTGTAAATACGATGCTGACCCCATTAGCACGGTGAACTGATCGGTCTGAACGCAGGCAACCAAAGGAACGAGTGCAATCTGCTGCAGCGATGGTGGTGGAGGGGGACCGGACGCTGCTCGCCGCGAGGCAAGGGGACGTGCAGACTCTGAAAGTGCAATTAGCGCAAAAAGCCGTCACCGGCGACGTCAAGGATGGGCTGGGGGCTTCACCGGTCCACCACGCAGCCCGGGCCGGGAAACTAACCTGCCTGCGATTCCTGGTGGAGGAGGCAGGGCTGCCGGGTAACTGCCTGGCTAACAACGGGGCAAGCCCGGCGCATGACGCAGCAGCCACCGGCAACCTGGCCTGCTTACAGTGGCTGCTGACCCAGGGTGGATGTCGGCCAGAGGTGAGTGACTTGAGCTTTCGTTATAAACAGCAGAAAGTCTCTCTTTCCTCTGACCTGGCTGTCATTGCTCAGCTGTGTAGCCTGCCTGCCTGCCTGATGATCTGTGGTAGCCTGAATTCATGCGTAAAACTTCCACATCATGTTCGATGTTCTCTAACAGACTTTGCATTTCGAAATAAAATAGTTTCTAAAACAACTTTACACCATCTCGAGACACCAAACACTTACTAATAAAATTCATAAGGTATAGCAGCCCGTCAAGGCAGGATGACATCTGCTGTTTAGAGGAAACCCAGAGATACATTACAGTCCATTACATTGGGGATTAAGTTAAGTGACTAATTAACATGTTCCAACTAAAAAGTACAGATTCTGGGTTTCAAATCGGCACTTCCACAAGGAGTCAGCTGGTCATAAGGCCAATAAGTATGGTTTAAAGGGGAACTACGCCCATTCATGACAGAAGCCATGCATGTAATTCCTATGGTCCAAGACAATCCAAAAATATAAGTAAACATGAACAACTCTTTCCCGAATCCAAAAACTAGAGTACTAAAACTCAAATGTGGGATGTCATCAAGTATAAAGTTGGGAATTGCTCTATAGACATTGAATTAGGGAAAGATTGTATAGATGACATATGATATACGAGTAGATTTATATGATTTATACAATAGAACGAAGCTCATTTGTGTATAAAAAAGAAAGAAAGGACATTCTGTGTGTCCACAATATCAGTTCATTGTCTATGGAGCAGCTGCAGACTTTATACATGATGACGTCACAAGTTTGAGACTTCTCTGTTTCTGGCTTTGAGCTCATGATCACAAATATTGATTGAACTTCCCGATGGACATTCCCCTTTAAAACTAATTATGGCACTATTAATTTACTCATATCCCCAATGTTTTTTAAAACCTGAATAAATTGTATATTGAGTGGTGATCAGTTTGTTGATGACAAAAGATTAACTTCATCCAAGATGGCAACTGCCTGCAACAATTCACCAATGACAGATTTAGCTTCAAGACTTTAAGAGACATCAGAGCAGAGTGACTTTACAGAAGTCTGGCTGAAAAACACACACTAGAGCCTGAAAGCTTGTTTGGTACTGTTGTGATGACATATCAAAAGGCAGCATATGTTACCATTCTGAGGAATAGAAAATAAAGAAGTCAAATTAAACTCACACATGTAAAATACTGCCCTGTGGTAGGTACAGGAACATTTTGTGTTGTGTCTTTGCTGTAGTTACAGCCTCATGTTCCCATGTTAATGAAGTATGCAAAACTGGATTTGCAAAAGTAATATCATTTATATAGCACATACAGTAACTCACAAAGGAAACATTTACAAATACATAATGATAGTGTAGCTTGATATGAGTGGGGAAGATATTTGGTAAAGAGTATAGTAAAACTTCATGTTCAAACCTTATGCAACCTTCCCACTCAAACAGCTCATTTCCATGTCCCTGCTGTAAGATGTACAACGTATTCATATCAGGGAAGGTATGCAGCAGGCATTTGGAAGGAGTCTTAGTTAAAGATGTAATACTGTTGTGCTTTAGTGTTCTCTGAAGTAAACACCTTTATCTTTATATATATATATATATATATATATATATATATATATATATATATATATATATATATATATATATATATTTACCAGTACCATTATAGTCTGGTGTGCCTCTAACTCTAGTATTGTATATGATGCTTGTATGCTTATATACATATTTATAATTATATGATGATTATAATGTTTTACTACAAAGACACAACTTTCTTTGTAGTAAAACATTATAATCTATTCATTTTCTACACCTGCTTATAATATGCAGGGTATGTTGCAATCTTACTTAGTAAGTGAGGTACTTTCAATTTCCTGCATCTTTATACTTCTACTCCACGATAATTCAGAGGCAAATATTGTACTTTTTAATACACTACATTTATTTGATCATGTTAGTTGCTTTGAATTTTTAGATTGAGATTAATTATACAAAAAAATAATGAAATAATGTATCATGTATTTTTATAGGCTAAGATAAACGTTATTGATCCCTTGGTGAAATTCACAAGCTGTTACGACTCGGACACAGGGAAGGAAGACTCAATTGCACGACTCCAGACACAAAGGTAGTGTAGAACAAACAAAACTGTACTTCCATAAATCAAAACAACAACTGAAAACTCTCACTTGGAGGAAATACAAAACTATCAGATAAGCACACTTCGTGGATCGCTGGTACGGGCACAGGCTCTTACAAGGATATGACCAGACAAACTGGCACACGACAAGGGGAGACAATTTATACAAGAGGTGAGTGGGAACAGGTGGAAACAATCAGGGGCGAGGCAGACGCTGACGATGGAGGGACATCACACCAGGACAGGAAGTAAAGGGATCTGGGTTGAGAAACAAGAGGTAGGTACAAAATAAAACAGGAAGTGACAAGACAACATGAACAACTCAACACATTTGACGATACATGACACAAGCTACAGGCAGTTTGTGAAGCAGGAGTGCTCGTCCTTTACTAGCTGGTGGTGAACACATTAATGCATCATTAATTATAATCCAATAATACAACATATTATTGGGTCGTTAAGCGGAATGAGTACTTTTATTTTTGGTACTTTACGTTTATTTTGTTGCTAATACTTATGTATCTTTAACTTAAGTAACATTTTTGAATGCAAGGCCAGGTACTCTGTGGTCAAGTAACACAACATTCAGAATTACCTTTCCATCCAAACCTGCACACACGTAGAAATCAAACGTCACACAGACATGATCCAGCCTGCAAGATCAGACTCATCTCCTAGACCTTCCTGGTCCGAGGCGGCACTGCTAATAACTAATCCACCAAGAGGCTCTCGACTCAACACAAACAGAAGTACCAAAAGTGAGTTAATCTGGCACTCGATCTAACCTCCAGTAATCTGTTATTCTAAATTTGAAACGCAGTAATAAGAGTTAGAATATCCAGGTACTGTCTCCATTACTTCTGCTACCGGACAGAAGAGCAACAAAGAATTCCCCACGCCACCAACTAGCTGATAAGATACTTGGCTGACATTTAGTAAAAGCTATCAATTACCACGAACAATACGATCTACTTGATGGGTTATCAATGCTAGCTTTCACGTTTCACCATTGGGTATTTTGCTGTGTGTTACTGCACTCTGATCCTGATTTTATCTGATGGTAACGATGTTCATTCGAGGCACTCCACTTCTTTCCTTGTTGATAAGACTGAAGTATTAATACACTTCTGTCCACAGAGTATGCAAATACAATTGTCTATTGTCTGTGTTAGCTGTTGTTCCATCTCTTGACACAAAGAATACAAGTGACCGGTAAACACAAGTTTTAGGAAGATGGACGCCGCAAATGTATGTTTTTTGAGTCCGGGTTGGATGAGAAGGTTAAAAAAAACTAGGATATGTGTGTCTGTAAGGTAATAAAAAAAATGTAAATAACCAAAGTCATAACAGGTATTTGGCTTTAATATCTTTCAGGTTCTCTTTTATAAGTTTAACTACAATTGTAAGTCTGTGCTGCTTAGAAATGCAGCGTTTGAAGTTCAAGTTTTTCTCATGAAGAATATTGCGTGTGTGGATTAATTTCATAAACAAGGTAAGCGTTTATACACGAGCTAAGCAAGGACTTATTTCTTTGTTAAAAAATGCCTGCTACTAAATCACAGCAGAAAAAGGATTGAACGAAATCAACAAGCAGAATCGTTCAAACCTACTATGGGTAACAAAACATTAAACACTAAAATATAGCAACAAATAGTAATATACAAATAGTTTTCATTTATTCCTAAATGAACTGTGATAAATAGACGGTCTCTCACTGGTGTCTGGATGCCAACCAGCACAAGTTTGCCTTTAATAGGTCTGAAATTGGCTGGTGGGAACTGCTTTCTCAAAAAAATGTGTGATTAAATATCTGTAATGATTTAGATTATTACCTTTTCAATAAAACATTTAATTTGGAAATGCAATCTCATACCCCCATATATGAACTCTATTCCTCTTTTGTTTGACTGACAGGACAGGGACAGTTCTGGTGCCACCGTTCTCCACCTCGCATCCCGCTTCAGTCACCACGAGATCACTGACTGGCTGCTGAAGAGTAGCGAGGTGGACCCTGGGGCGTCCACCGATACAGGCGCCGTACCTGTTCACTATGCTGCTGCCAAGGGAGACATGCCCTCTCTCCGACTGTTACTGGGGCACAGCCCAAAGTAAGAGCAACGCGGTTTTGTCTTTGCAGCGATCTGTGTTCAACATCTGATCCGTCAGTGTGATTTATAAGTTGTTTACTTGTTCTCACTATTGTCTAATAGAGATTTAATCTGGCAACTCGTAGGATTTAAGGATCCTTTGTGCAGGGAATGTAAATGTCTTTGTTTAGAACAGAATCTCCAAAAGCAGATATTATTGATATACAGTACACAAACTATACAAGATTTTATCAAAATATATATTTTTCAAACATTATGTGACATTAAGAAATAAACTAGAACAATGGTAAAGTCACTTCCCCATGGTCCCATCAATGCTGAAATGTGCTCTAAAAGTTATCTTCGATCCTCACCTTTCTATTACGCCCATCCTCTGTGCTCAGTGATTGTCCCACCTATTCAAAGACGGCAGTAAAACAGCAGTTAAGAGGACAGTCATGACATGTTTTAACAGATATGACAATGTTAGGATAAACAACCAATATAGAAGTACTTTACCAGCGTTATTTATATTAAATACACAGTAGAATATAAAGCTAAACTCTCGTGCGTAATCCGCCACTCGTCTTCTCCTTTTCTCTCTCTTTATTTGGCCTGGTGCCATTAAACACCTCCTTCCCCTGTGAACTGCGGCGCACATTTGATTTTAAAAGTTCCCTTTAGGCTTTGGCAACTCGTATTATTGTAGGCTCTAGTCAGTTTCCCCCTAATGTTTGTAGCTGAAACAGGTTGCAGTAGATCCCCGTTCAGATTCAGATTTCATAAACGGTGGGAGTTTTGTTCGTTCGATCAGCTTTGGGCTCATACTGCACGTAGTATTTACAGCACCAACTGGCACGGGTAGAAAACAACATGGACTTTGCTCTTTTGATACCCATGGAACAATCAAAATACTTAATGTTCAAATCCCAATTAGAAAAAATCCTCTTAGCGGTTAAATGTTCACAAAATGCGGCACACGTCAATAACCCTGTGTGCTTGACACAAGTCTGTATAACAGCCATGTCAACAATCAAAGTGTCTGTGATCAAATATGTGGTACCAACCTGCGCTGTCGATTGCTAAATGAGGTCCAATTGTAGCAAATTATTTTCTAGATTGATAATAATAATAAAATTGATAATAAATTATTGCTATAAAAAATCAGAAATGGATCGTCCTGGCAGCTCGACTGGTAGAGCGGGGGCCTTGTGTACTAAGACTGAGTCCTTAGCGCAGCTTCCCGGGTTTGAATCCAACCTGCAGCCCTTTGCTGCATGTCCTCCCCTCGTTCTCCCCCCTTCCTGTCTATTGTCAACTCTACTAAGGCCAATAACAACAAAAATCAGAAAAAAATGAAATCACAGTATCCTAAAGCACAAGATGACATTATTAAATGTCATGTTTTTTCCAAATCCCAAAAATATTCAAATAACTTAGACCACGAAACCAAGAAAAGCACCAAATTCCCACATTTGAGAAGCTGAACCATCATCAAAGTCATTCTCCAAGCAGAACGATTAAAGGATTATCAAAACTGAGTAGTAGTAGTTTCTAGTAAGAAGTGTTTGTGTGTGCGCGTGTGATTATCCCCTGATGAATATCATCCCTAATCAGTTCAGGGTCAGACCCACCAGTGCCTGGAGAGATAACACCCTCCTATATGGACCATTACAACTACACGGACGAGGCACGGTCACCGCACTCCTAGTTCAGTCAGCTGCGTAGGTTTCTCTACAGCAAACACCAGAGATTCATTTTTTACTATAATAAGATGTGTGATCATGATGCAGCAATTTAAGTGCATGTTTGGCAGCATCAACACCCCAGTATTCAAATTGCACGACTTTGACCAAATGTCTGAAATGAGCATAACTGTATCAAGTGTATTGAGAGAAAAAGAACATTAAAAAAGCTCCTCTGTGAGATTCAGTACACACCTCCCTGGGGATAATTGCAGTTTTGATGTATAGTGTGTTAGCAAAGTATTCTCAGGGATTTGTGTCCGACATTGCCAAGTAGGCGAGTGGGATTATTATCTGTTAATTAAAGCCACACTAACACAGTTACAGTCACTAGAGTAAACACTGTGAGGGAAGGTGTTAGCTGCTTCTCCTCTAAGAAACAGCTGATTGTCTGATTGTGTTTGTTTGATATTCTTTATATGGCTGCATTGCAGCACTACATACGAATGCATTAAACCGACACGTACAGTAAATGAGCAGGTAGGGTCCAGTGACTTGCTCAGTAGTATAGATTCTGATTGATTCCTCCTACAAAGGGTGGAAATCTATTAATGCTTTTTAAACCTCAATTAGAGTTGTTTCTATTTGAGTGATATTAAGGTGAATTCAGGACACCAGTACGTCCCTCTGGTTTATGCAATGCGGGAAAGACTGTTGGCCTTGTTTGGTTTGTTTTCAGTTTAGCATGTTTGATAGCAACAGCTGTCTGGTTATAAAATAACAAAAAAGGGAAACATGGTGATGACAGTTGAGCTGATGGATGTACATCTGCTGGAGTGCCACTAACTAAATGATCACTAACTGCTGCCATAAAGAAATAGAAACGTAATTAATTTACAGGTAAAGTTGTCTGCTGAATTGCTTTGACATGGATGACCTGAGCAGGATGAGCAGCTTGTCCAGGCACTAACCTGCATCTCCAATATTGTGTGGTTGCACCACAGACAGGTGCATATCAGCTGAAACTTTAATGAGCCCCAGGGACATGGTAGCTCCCTGATAGCTGGGCCCCATTCACTCTTCTCCACCACCACTCACACGGTTACTGTTTACCACCATCTCCACGGCGACACACAGCAGCGCCAACCGGCGATAAGATAATGAGGAAAACAAATCCGTTTGAATAGACGGGCCGCTTTCTAGTAGCTAGCCTCAGGCATTGTTCAGAATTTAAATTTGCAGAGAAGAGATAGCATTGTTGTCTCAGGGTTTATTACAAGCTGCACATTAGTATCAGCTGGTTTGAAGAGGTAACTGGACGGCTCAGAGGTTTTTCTGCTTGAAAGATCACAAGGACAACAAGACCCCCTCTGTTACATCATCACTTTAGTAACTGGCAGCCTGTTGATGGTACAACATGATGAGAGTGTTGCTGCACGGAGGTAGTAGTACACACACTTGACAGTAAACAAACTCTAACTACATTTAGCAGTATTACACTAAAACAATGGTTTTACATTTTATTTTTCATTCCTCCAAGACCATCTATTTAAAGACCTCATACATTGACCTCAGCTTCGACCAATATAGATTTTTAAAGGCTGGTGGGCTGGTTTGATGATTAAGGCTTGATAATTAATAATTATATTAGATCTTTATATAGACAGGAAATGCAAGAAGAAGAAAAAAGCATTTGGAGCAAATAGAACTTCTATAACATTTGAAACTCACAAGTAAACTACAACCACCACATCTATTCATTGGTTGTGTACATATATATACAAAAGGTTTAAGGTAAATATAGTACAAGTGAAACACAACAAATGTGTTTTCTTTTGAAGGACATGTGCACAAGTCAGAAGTCCCCTGTTAAGTATGAACAAGCACTCAGGGGAGAGGTCTTACCATAAGATGGCTGCAGTATTCAGCTGTCTGCAATGCTACTCGTTAAGCAATCACAGTCTTTTTGTGCTACAACTGGCACAGCACAGATGTGGCTTTGTTTCCCTGTGATTTTAGTGTTTGTTAGATTTCTAAGCTACATCTGAACTGGTAGCTCGTTCCCCTGTCCATCCCAGAGAACCAAAACCAACAGGCTCATGTGCTGTGCCTCTGCTGATAGCCTCAGTACACAAAAGAGTGAACGAGATAGAGACAGACAGAGAGGCTATAGACAGGTTATGCAATCAATTAGTGTAGATTAAGATCTTTAGCCAAGCCATAATTCCAAGATGCAGTTGAGAAGGGTAGACTTCTGCATTAGGATATTCTAGAAAGTTAGCTGTAGAAACTACAACGGTGTATCGAGGCCATTGCAGGTAAACATAATAATCACAGAGCCGGGGGAGGGGATTCATATTGCGAGAAACTGCATCGCTGACTTTGCAAGGTTGGATAAACCTCATCACAACAGAGACCCGCTGATTGTCGTGTATCATACCTGCAGTGGATGACCTAATCAAATTATGCTATCGGATTTAGGAAATACTCTATACTCTAGTTTGTATCCCAGACTCCCCACATTATTGTAAACATCCAGACCAATTTGATGATCGGTCGTATTGTATCCTGCTGTGACACGAATCCTATTTGAGTTGCCCATAGATGTAACCAGCAATATCCTTGCATCTGTCAATTGTGTCATAGTTCCTAACGTACAAAAAGCACCTCATCCTAATCAGTGTTAGCCCGACTGCCCAAAACGGCAATGTCTCTTCAAAGTTTGTTCTCTATAATAGAGCTTTTTTTTTTACCTACAATTGCGAATTAGGGAGAAAACATAATAACATCTTCTAATTTATATATACACTTATTTAGTCTTACACTTCTCTTGCTTACATAATATTTACTGAACAGGAGCATGTACTGTATAAAAGCATTAACTTCCTCAACCTCTAAAGAAAAGATATTGTTCCAAAATGAGGCAGTTTATTCTGTATCCAAGTATCTGATGTAGTATCAAGTCAAAGCTTCAATGCTAGATAAGGAAAGGAAACATTATTAATAAAGTTGACAAAATAAAGTGAATAAGATGTCTGTATTGGAGTATTGTCTAAGGATATGCAAAAGCTCATCTGTGTTGGTAAGGTTAGAAGCAATTGTGTACAAGTCTGATGCTTGGTGTGAAGTCCAATTAGTGCTCTTTCAAGCTTTGAGTTGTCAGTGCTCACGTCAGGTGGCGTTCAGCATCAAGTCTACACATGGAGAGTAAAGGGTAAATAGATAAGGAGAGTTAACTCAACCAGCTGAGCTGATTTTTCTTCAGCACTAAGCTCCTTAACAACGTCTTGGTACAAGTTGGACAAAAAACCCTTTCTGTTCTCTTTTATAACAAGAGGTTTAACGTGAGGAAATGCAATGTAGCGTGCCCGTTTGAGATCCTTTCAGGCAAAGGGCCCACAGTATTACAGTTGTACACTTTGTTATCAAGATAAAACATTAGACATGCAATCTTTAAAGTGAAGGATTACATGCTCCTCTACAGGTTTATAAACTCACTAGATAAACTGGCAATATGCATAGGTATTGAGCTGAACGCACGACTAGTTCTGATTATGTGTAGCATCAGTGGGAAATATACCCTAAACCTCTGACATGCTAACTCATAGGACCACATCAAATGTCCCCGTGTGTCCTACATGTTTGTTCCTCTTGTGTTGACTTCCTGCACTTTTGGGCTCCGTCAACAGTTGTAGCCTCTAAAAGAGCATAAAGATAAGAGCTGCATATTGTGTAATCAGTTAGTTTCCATGTAGGAATATGTCAAATCTTTAAAAATTGCATCCAAAATCAACTTCGATCGGATAGCTAAATAAAGTTCCTGAATTCTCACCACAACATTCTTCATTATTTAGACAGGAAAAGCAAATGAGAAGCTAACAAGCCTCAGTCAGGCAAGAAAACCATTAGCGTGACATCAATTACTCTGCTAGTAATGAAGATAACCTTGCTCTTTGTTACAGTGTACATAGGGGGGAAGGGAGGGGACAGTGAACAGACGATTACTGGGGTAAATTACTCATCGGAGCCGAACTGGAAATATATCGTATGTCCGCTACTTTAAAGTGAATTTTTTTTTTTTTTCTCCTTTGACTGACAAAGTGACCAACGAGGTAGCACCCCTTGTGCCACTTGTGAGCTCTGTCGTCACACAAGGCTAGCCTCTTTCTTAGCCCTTTGAAATCTACACCTGTTCTCCAAAAGCACTTCTTTAGTGGAGTGTTCAAGCCTCTTCCCTTCGGAGAGTTGCGACAAAGGCAGCGTGTGCTTTGTTAGAATCGTATCTGTCTTACCTCGAAAACACTCAACTTTGTCACTCTCTCAAAGTTAGTGGTTAGGAGTAACGATAAGTGTAAACTTCTGTCCTATACAGACCCCTGTGAGCATAGTCAGCCCACTTTGGTTACACTTATTAATAATTAACCCGTTTGCCCACTTCCTGATGACATAACTGTAGATTAATTCATTCTTATTTTGAAATATTTAAAGTGTGCTTGTTTTCACACAGACTGACCTGAAATACTAGCCTGTTCCTCAAACTGACTTCATTTATTTGGTATAACCTACAATTTCCATAGAAGATGGATATTCTTCTGGCTCAGAATACGACCCGTGTTAAGATTTGGACCAGGACGTGTGGTCATCCAAGTGTTATTTTAATGCTTGGTCTTTAGTCACCAGAGGTTTGGCCTTGAGCCACATCCTTTCAAGGGAAAGTTTGTCAGGGTCATGTTTGTGTCTACAAGATCCACCCGTCTTAAGCCCTGCCTCCCATTTCCTCACCTCCTCCTCACTTACTCAGTCCACTGGCAACCTTTCGTTAAGCACAAAGTCGGGCAAAGCCAGTAGAGTGATAATCCTCTTAGGAGACTCATTGCTCATTTGTCAGGGTCCAAATAAAGCACGCCCTTAAGGGACTAAGTAGGGAATCGCTCATTCAGTCCATGACCTCCCACTGTGACTGAAAGATCTGGGATGAAGTGATATACAGGGTATTGGATAGGCTTTTGCATGGAGGCGGGGCCAAGGGCTTTTGGAAAAAGGGGAGGGGGATTTGTCTCGGCATCACTGCTGTCTGCTATGAAAATAGCCGTTTGTTTACATCGACTAAGGGATGTTTCCTGTCACAGTTACCTGTTGCCTTCAGACTACATTTACACATCCAACCTTTCAGATGTGTTTCTGTCATCGGATAGGTAACATACTATAAACAATGATTTGATTGCAATGTCTGAAGAGCACACAGTTTGTGTATGGGATCATTTTAGGACATATATTTAATGAATGAATCACTAGAAAACCTCCCTACAGCGCTGTAATGTGTGTAAAGGTTTTCACTTTTAAGCGCTTTTTGCACTTTTTCGCTTCTTCCCAGGGCATTTTGAAAAAATAAATATATTTCAATTTCAATATGATTCAAGATATGGGAAGGAATGATCATATCTTATTATGATTTGTAGACCAGGTCATCTCTGCAGAACCGCAATATTCAATTCAGGAGGGTGTTTTTACACATCTTTTGCCTTTAACAAATATTGCACCTCCTGCAATTTGGATATTACACAAGCCCATATTGTTATATCATTTCGATACAATTTTCAGCCCTACCCAGCAGATCATGTGCAACGGTTATATCTTGAAAATATGAATCTCAAATAAACATATAGGTTGCAGTCTTTATTTTAAAAGTCCCTATTTTAACTTAAACTTTTCAACCACATTGAGTCGAGCAGATGTCTTTCTGAGCTGTGATTATCAGCTGCTTTGAAAACAAACTTTGTGGGGAAAAACTAAAAGTAAATTCTGCAAGAACGCTCCATGGACTACATTTTACTTTCCTAGATCTCCATTATTATTAAATCCTCATGCTTCCACTACATCCCATGAATTCTAGATAAAATTAAGAATTTAAGGAATTAAATGGGCAATTTTCACAGCAAGCACAAATAGTGAATGGGTCCGTCTCTAGGACAACAACAGAGGCGAAATGGTGTTTTCTTTTGTTTGTTTTCACAGGCTCTGTATAATGGTTTTGCATTCAATTCAAATGATGCATTGTCATTTGGAACCCAAGCTTGCTTTAGTTTATTTGGCCTGAAAAGAAGATTGCTACAAACAACCCATTCATCCATTAATTCCACATAAATATATATACTCGATGTACAAATTACATTATTGCAGGTTTTTACCTCATTTGCTTCTGTGTTATAAGCCTTTTGACATATAGTCATGAATGAAGTAAAACCTTCATCCAGTCACTCACGTTTGTAGCACGATATTATAAAGCTGAATGCATCACACAACTGAAATTCCATGAGTTGCATTTCATATCCACAATTATAAGTATTTATTTCTGCGTGTCCGTAGATTCTATGGATGCAGACTCGTATTATACTTAAGCAATAGCTCACTTCAGACCGTGATATATGCTCATTATATCACAGTTAAGGGCCGTGGTTCGGCCCGATGCAAAGTGGAGGGTCGACAACAGAGCTAGCGCGGTGTTCTGTTCGTTTCGTTTTTTTTCCATTTGGTCTACCTGCTCTACATGTCGTCTTTTAGGGGCTTTTTTCTCTGGAGATAGGCACTGATCAATCCACTCCTCCAGAGTAGAGAACATTGTACTATACTAAATGGACGGTCCCTTGTATTGGCGCATGCGCGACCGGAACCCGGGACCAGATTGAACTGTAAACACGTCTGTGTTTCAGCCTGTTTAGTACGTGTTTGATTATTGTCATTTTACGCTGATATTATTTATAATAAAAGCAACCGAACGAATGGAACTCTGTTCTTATTTACATAGTAAATCTTTGTAAGTTTGTTTCTTAACGGACGTAATTTAACAGCTGTAACGGTTGTAGCTTTTTCTCAGATGCGGAGGGATACTGACTTGTTGTGAAAAGTAACTACAATTCAACCCGTGATATACGCTCATTATATCACGGCTAAGAACCAATCAGATTGCTTGATTTAACATGTCCGTTTTATAATCGTTAGTAACTCTAGCTGTAAGTAACTCTTCTTTTGTTTCTGTATAACCATTTGATTTCAGTGATGACAGACTGCGACATACAACTTCCATCATAGATATCTGGTCTCCAAGTGTCTCTTTGTTTGATTTCCCTACAGCGTTGTCAATTCCCAAACTAAGAATGGTGCCACTCCACTCTACCTGGCCTGCCAGGAGGGTCATCTGGAGGTCGTCCAATACCTGGTCAAGGATTGCGGGGCAGATCCGAACATCAGAGCCAATGACGGGATGACACCTCTGCATGCTGCTGCCCAGATGGGCCACAACACTGTCATCGTCTGGCTAGTATGTTGGGATGTCAGTCTAAATATCAAATCTTGTGAACAAATAGAATACATTGATTTAGTCCTTGATCCTCAATCAGTGAAAATGTGAATAATGAAATCACAGATGTGATATCAGTCAAATTAATGCTGGATAAATAATTGTTTTTAACATTTTGGATTGATACTCAAGCACAAAGTTTTAATCCAAGTCCACTAAGCATTTCATATCCAAAATGACTGTTAACACCAGAAAACCTTTGTTGCAAAAAAAGTTGTTTGCTATTGGAATAGAAAGGCAAATATTTCTCTAACTTTTCCCCCAAAAGCAGCTTTAATTGATTCCTAATGTTTTAGACGATGACTTTAACTTGTATTGTTATCCTCCCTCCTTTAGATGAGTTTCACAGAGATCAGCCTGACAGACAGGGATAATGACGGGGCCACGGCCATGCACTTTGCAGCCAGTCGGGGCCATGCAAAGGTGCTCAGCTGGCTGCTGCTGCACGGCGGAGAGATTGTCACTGACAACTGGGGAGGGACCCCGCTTCACGACGCGGCAGAGAACGGCGAACTGGAGGTTTGTGTTTTTGTTTTCTTCTCACTTCTAAACGCTTTCTTAATAAAAGGGTTAGGTGCTTGACGAGTAAATGTTTTATTAGACTGTGTATTGACTTTGTGTAGAGTGTTGACTGTCCTGATCCTTTTTAATAGTAACGGCAACACAAGTGATAGCAGAAAAGATGTAGCCTAAAATACCATACCGAGTTCCACACTTAAACCATCTGTTTTGAATTGATGGCTTCTCGCTTACCACCACTCGGACCTTCTTCTTTGACGTAGAAGATCAGAGTAATGTTTTGTTGTATCCAAGTCTTCACAGAGAAAATTAAAAAAATGTGTATGATTTTTACACTGCTGTTAGAATTTCTGTCAACACTCAGTTTTACACAGTTTCCGCAGAACTGACCATCTGCCAGGTTTTTGTGTAAGTTAGATTTATTCTAACTAGTTGAAGCTGATTTTAAGCGCAGCTTTGACTTTAACTTTGACTTACACCGTCATGTTTCTCCATCTTATTCATATCTGACTTCTACCACTTTCTCCGTCTCTCGCATGTCACTCTTCAGTGCTGTCAGATCCTTGTGGTCAATGGGGTAGACCTGGGCATCAGGGACCAGGACGGCTTCACAGGAGCAGACCTGGCTGAGTACAACGGCCACTCCCAGTGTGCCAAATATCTGCGCACTGTGGAGAACATGGTAAGACTCACAGCTGTGTATCCTGACGTACTCTAACCTCCCTGAGGACACGGCCAGACCTAGAGGGGATCAAAGTGTTTTAATTTACACAAACTTTGAATCTTGTCTAAGAAATAAATAAGTAAGAAAATAATTGTGTAGTCTATTCTTTATTCAATGGATGGGTTATTATTCCTTAAATACTTTTATATCGATAATATTAGAAACAATTCAACATTTAATTATTTCTATATCATGAACAATATCTCAAACTCCTATGATTGGATTTTCCAAATATATTACAGAATTATGTGCTACTTTAGGTCAGTGGTTCCCAACCTGAGGGCTGGGACCCTAAAAGGCGGTCCAGGACAAAATTTGAGGAGCCACAAAATGTTTAAAGAGAATAGGATATTTTTTAAATTATTTTTGTGAAATCTGGATATTTTCATTTTTGTTAGACCTGTAAGAAATCTCCAAATTAAACTATCCAAGAAGGCTCTCATCAAACTTGGCGACATACGTCTTACCGATGTGTTTTTTTGCATATTCCAACACTAATTGGTCTAATGGGAACTCTACTCCAAACTAGAAACATACAGTATTTGTTCTAGACAGAGAACATTCATGAAGCACATCATGTGAACTGTTGCACAAATGTCCAACTTCCACTTCATCCCACTCTGCATGAAATTATAATGAGTTATCATGTCAGCTATAGTGACTACTTGTTACATTATCAAACTGTAGTCCAAATAATGGGTAATAAAACATTTGATCTGAAATACTTGAATAATAATAAATACTTCAAATTATTTCTTAATGATCCTCCAGTGCCAAAATGCAACCATGGAAAACACAAGACAACAAAAAAAAGCTGTCACTGAGCCAACATGTCCCTCGACTGGCATCAGACCTTCTCTGCCAACTGCCAGAGCTATTAACTCTTTATCTACAGTGGACTCCACGGCTTCAACCCACAGATATCCCCAAGTGGTCAGAGGAATAATAAATCCTCCACACTGATCTCTCTTTGGTGTGTGGGAAAAATATTTTCCCCCTCTTGTACTCTTCCCATGAGGGACATTCAGCCAATTGAGTCCTGCGCTGTGGGAAAGCGGAGGACCCCAGAGCCTTTTTGATCAGCTGTGAGATGTTTCATTAGTGTGCAGTAATTAAACTCATAAAGCTGTTCTCCTCATGCACGTCATCAGGGACTGAGAGGTAGTGCGATTTAAGAACTGATGAATGAACAAGTAGATCCTGCATGTATCTTTTTGTGTAATGACACTGTATCCTTTTACATAAAATAAAATGAACCAGACAGGTTTGAATAATGAGGAATTACTTAAGAATTTATTGATTAATGGTTTTGTTGTTTTTACTACTGTTGAAATGATATCCGCATCTTAGTTAAACAAATATAATATCATATATAACCAATATAATGACCCTTGTATTCATGAACTGCATCTTCTGACAGAGTGTGGAGCATCGCGTTTTGTCTCGGGACCCCTCAATGGACCTCGAGTACAAGCAGCCGGACTCGGGCCTCTCGTCCCCAAATACCACCATGCCCCCTGCCAGCCAGGCGGCACACTTTGACATCAGTTCACCATCCAGCTCCCTGTCCAACTACGACTCAGCCAACTCCAGCCAGTCCAGCACTGGGGAGAAAAGGAGCAGCTTAACAACGTCACGCGGCCCGCCCGCTCAGCTGAACACAGTCGCACACACAGGTCCGCAATGCTCGTAGTAGAAATATTAAACTTTTTACACTTTTAAAGTTTGTTTTCTAAGGTGAACCAACAAGGTGATTGTAAATGTTTAGATATTACACCATTCTACTTCTAAAGTGAAATATCAAATGACGATGAACTCAACAGTAAAAAAGCTTCATTAGTTGATCAGAGGAAAAAATATTTCTAACTGTTTTGATAAACGATTAATCGTTAAACTCATTTTTCATGCAGGAATGGCAAAGAAATGCTGTTTTCAATCTCAAATATATAAATCATATTAAACTGAATATCTTTGGGGTTTGGACTGACACAGCAAGACATTTAAAGACATCATCTTGGACTTGGAAGTTCCAATTGCTGTTCATTTTCCGTGCCAAACGTAGCATCTGAACAAAGGAGAGCAAAAGTAGAGCAAACAGCATTCCTTTTGGTTTATGTCACAGGTGCGTGGTATACTGCTGCTGCACCCTAGTGGTCTGAGTGCAGATGGTTTGTTTTGGATGGAGGGGTGGACCATCATTAGAGTAACTCATGTTTCACATTCATGTTTGAATGAAGCAAATAGTAAATGTTGAAATGCTTTGTTTTGTTAATTGGACCATGTCTTTGTCACAGGTGCATCAGAGTCAGCCATTTCAGACATGCAGGCATATATGGACATGCTAAACCCAGACATTGGCTCTGACATGCCCAAGAAGAATGAGATACCTGCTGATGCCACCTCCAAGCCCCCGCCACCACCAACCTATCCACCACCGCCTCCCCCACAGTCTCCCCCGTTGCCCCCTCCACCCCCAGGCTATCAAGCACCACAGCCCCCTCAGGAGCCGACGTCAGCGGAGTTCCTGAAGGTGAAAAGCAACCTGCGACACGTGGGAAGCAACAGCAGCAAGACGGAGGTAAGGACAGAAGTCAAAAGTTCAATCTGATGTAAGTCGAGCCTCAGAGCTGTGCAAACATTTTCTCATCTAGGAGGGAAATCTCAAAAGAGTTGTATTATGTTTTATTGGATCATTGTAAGTACGGTGTCACACTTTGCCTTATTCCAAGTATAAAGACAAGCAAACTGACAGTGTATCAATTCCTGGTGTTTTTTTGTTTCTAAATGGGATGTTGCAGGGCACATAGCAAAATATTATATACAATAGATTAGGTAATTGTTGCTTAAACATGCATAAATATCCCAAATTAGTGTTAGGAAAAATATTTTAAAATGTTTGCTGAGACTGTGACATGATGAGTGACATAGAACAATCCTGAAGAAGCAGAAGGACCGGGATGTTTGGGATTAATTGCCCATGAGCTGCCATTTTCCCTTGTGTCTAATCAGTTGGGCTATTGCTCTTGTGCAACAATGTGCCACGTCTCGGTGCCTACAATGATGTTATTGTGTTAGCAATGCTAACGAGGCTAACAAAGATGCTCATTACCGTGGCAGGCCTGACACACACAATGGTTGTTGTGATGGGTTTGATCTTAATTCCAGTAATTAATCTGGCGACAGATCACTCAAAAAAGAGCTGACAGGGAGCAGCAATTAAAATTGGCATCAATGTTAGTTTCAGTGCTGCTTCTGGTGGTTCAGTGCTGCTGTTTTATTCTTATCGAGTTAACAGAGAGTTAACACTGTAACTACGACAAAGATAACCAATCTGACATAACTTCCACCGCATGAAGAATGTCTCATCTGATTGTTGCCATGACTTCCAGCATGATGACAGCAAGTACAGAGTCTCTGTGCCGTCGTATGAACAAAGCAGCTGTAGTTTCAACCAAACACCACAAACATGAAATATATATATTTGCTATTTTTCAAATAATTATTATGCCTAATCAGCCTAATTTAAGGTCGTCAGTGGTGTAACGTTTCATCTAAAGGCAGTTTACAGTTTAAAGTCAGGGAGCAGCAGAATCAGCAGAAGTTTAGACAGAAAGACGGAGGCTGCGGGTAAAGAGCTGTTATGCAAGACAGTTGTTGCTATTTGTTATAAAGTCCACAGGTAGCGATAGTGTCCTGTCTCCAGGGTGAGCTCTCAGCCATATAGGGGAGGGCTTTTAATTAGTGCCACCTCCTCTCCTCCCTGTACCCAGGTGACCAGCCCGGGGCTCGCCCTCATTAACAATTTAACAAAAGCCAGTGCTCAGATCACATGCACGCATGCGTTCACACACACAGACACGATCAAGATCAGTGTCTACTATATACATTGGGAAAAACAATCTACCTTGGGCGCCATAGTAACAGGGACCAGTAACTTCATCTAGGGACGCAGCCGATCAGATAGAGCAATCTCACAACGTGTAGATGTATTGAAGCGTGGGGTGTAGAAAACTTATTTAAAAAACTAGGGATTCATGATATATTATTCCGATGATGAAATTCTTGCAGATAAATTACTGGCTAATTATACAAAGCTAAAAAGTCAAATATCGGTATCAGCCATGTTTTGAGCATGTTCAAAATTACCGGACGTAACCGACGTGTGCTTCATAAGATATGCAGACATTACACATAAGTTACATGACGTTAGACATACGTGAATACGGAACACGTACGTGAATACTTAACTACGTAAATATAGTATGTGAATACGTTAGAGGAACGTTAGATATAGGCTACGTCGGCCAACTTATTGATAACGAGTGGATAACCTATTCGTAACCTATGTTAAGCTTATCCCTGACGACGGAGTAACTTATTAAACGTGTTTCTACAGTACAGCTAGCGCTCAGCTAGCGTTTTGGGAGCTTATTGGGTTTGAATATAGTACATAGGGTCCCTGTGAGTAGCTCATCCTCACTTCTTCACAGCATGTCTTGATGAATACATCAACCAGATGGCACTTTTCCAGCTCCGTTGTCCAGACGCTCTGATACGTTTTGTATAAGTAAGTGATACGCTATCAATGTTTGACATACGTATAATAATTCGTTATGTATTCGTTATGTATACGTCAGCTACAACATTGCTGTGGAAAAGTTGGACGTATTTGGACTCTGACACATTTTGAGCTACTTTTCATATACGCCGTCATACGTTTCTGCCGTACGGAACTGTGTGACAGGGCCGTATGTCTGGCGTGTTCGGCGTATCGTCTGCGTCCTTCAAACGATCACAACTTACCCTTAATTTATATCAACGTATTGCCGATATTTCATATCCGCCGGCATACGTTTCTGCCATACGGATATGTGTGACAGGACCTTTACCTCATTTGTATGTATTTGCATTGACTGAAGTCAAATGTTTCGTGTGAAGCCGGCAAACAAATGACTGCTTTGCCTCATGTTTTTTATACTTTCTATTGTCCCTCCAGGACTTTCAGATCTCACCCGTGATTAGTATATTTTCTGCCACTAATTCAGGCTAGAATATTCTAATAATCCTGTGGGCAGCGCCTGGGTCTTTGTGTTTTGCATAAGAGCCACGGGGGCAGGGTTGGGGAGTGGTTAGGCTGCGGGCTGGAGGTGACATCATTGCCTCTGCTGTGGCCGGCCCGATAGGTTATTGATGAGGCCGGTGGGTAAAGTGAGAGGGCAGGTAGAGTGACAGACGTAGCACTGTGCAGAGAGGAGGTGACACTCTGGATTTGGTGACAGCTACTCTCTTTGCTCTGTTTGGCTTTGTGGATGATCCTCTGTCCAGACTGGAAGAGAACTGCAGGACAGGATTCTTAACGCTAAGGTAAGGTGTTAGGGAGTAAGAGGGTTTTGGCAAAGGTGAGGTCATGAAGAAGTTCGGGCTGCAGATACAGAAAATATATTACAAGTTGCTTTGTGTGTTTTGGCTAATCTTCAGGTGCTGAAGTTGTTGGAGCTGCTATATGGTTGAACAATGAATGTGTTGCATCTTGTCATGTTTTAATTGTGTACTTTCCTCTTTGTGCAACTAACGTACACATTTCAAAAGGGCACAAACAGTCACATATCTACAATACATGCAAATACATTACGCTGTAAAAACAACAAATATATAACAATGACTTTATGCTGACAGTTCCATATAATGGGGAGAAAGGCGTTCTGTCAGTGTTTGTACGTCTATGTGGGGATGGGGGGGGGGGGGGGGGGGCAGCTAAAATGCTTTGTACATTTGCTTGTTAGCCCACTTCCCTGGAGGATGACAATCAAACCATCTGTTGTACTCCCCTGCTCACATTACCCTCCCACCTGATGAGTGCTCAGGGACCATTTCTTTGACAGCAGACATGAGTCAACAACATTAAAACAGGCTTACAAGAACTCACCACATGACACCACAAAAGGAGGAGAGGTCAGAGGTCAGCTGTCAATTATTTCTGCTTACATCAACATTGGACATCTGCTTGACGTCTGAGGGTCTTGTCTGCATTTTGTGAGAGGTCATGGCTTCTGTTAGCATTAAAATGTAAATGAACGCAAGTATAATGCTGATCCTTGATTTGAAAGTCAAAAGGACATTTTGCTTTGAGGATGACTCGGGTATGATTGTAGTTGACAGCTTTCAATGTTAATTCTTGGAAATATACAGTGAAAAGGGGCTTCCTTTATCACATTTGCACACCATGTTTGTGATGCACTGTTGGAAAAAAGTAATACCTAGGAAATGATTTAATGCCTTTTTGAGCCTAACAATAAATGCAAATGCAAGGCTCTTTGCATTATGGAAAATGTATCCACTGATTGACCTGAAGGCTTCTTCATGTTAGTTATTACGGCTGCTCAAAATACAAGGTGAGCTTCTCTACTGCTAATGTCTGGTTACATACAGCCTGACACACATACTTTAATATATAATATATATAATAGCATACAGTGAAAACTCTCAGATTGACCTGAGTTTGATATCCTGCCTTTCTAGGTCCAGTTGCTTGAGATAGATGTGAGGTGGAAAGTGAGAGTGCTCAACTGAAAGGGCCAAGTTGACCTCTCACCTGCTCTGCAGGGGTCTGTCTTGTATTGGTTCAAACGTGAACTCTTATGTTGAGTGGCCCTGCAGTCTAAACATGAAATAATGCAAATGTTTAACTAGAACTGAACTAAAGCCTTGTTATGTTATACGGGCTGCTTTGGTCACACCAGAGAGCTTATCTGGCATCCAAAGCTACTTGGTATGTCTTACAGTATGTTGGCTCTCCAATGACAAAAGCACAGTTTTTACTTTTCTATTTCCTGTAATGATAAAGAAACTTACTACGTTGTAATTTGTAGCTAATTTAACAGTGGGTTGAAAATAAGGATTATTTTCATTACTGATTAATGTGCAGATTTTGTTTGTTTGTTACTTTATTTATTTATTTATTAAAAAGATGATGTTTTGTACGACCAACAGTCCAAAACCCAAATATATTCAGTTTAATATCACCTGAGAAAATAAATAAAATCCTCGAGTTTAAGACGCTGGAATCGGGGAGGGTTTGAGTTAACAACAAAGCATTCAACAATTTTAACTCAATCGACTCATCAATTGAGCTCAAATGATAATTTCACACAAACATTCAAAGGTGATGAAAACAAAAATGACAATGGGACACACGTTTCTTTCCCGTGTAACTGGCTGAAGTTTAATGTGTCATATCTGGGCTAATAACAACTCGTGTTTGTCTCTCTTAAGCAGCTGACTCCTGGAGATAAACACGACAAACTGCGACGTGTGGATTCAAACAGGAAGTCAAGGAGCTTCAGCAAGCAGCCTAGCACTGGGGACTACTACAAGACCCTGGGCAGCGACACAGCCGAGCCCCGAGAGAGCAAAGGCATGGCGCCCAATGAGGAGGTAAACCAGATCGCTGCTGTTTGACATAAATATGTTTGTTATATTAAGGGGTTCCACCACCATCTTGTGCTCGTCTAATATTTTGGCAAATGTTTAAACCTTTTTCTCTTTGACTTGCGATACTGTAAATGCTGTGTGTGGAAAGGTTACCACATCAGAGGGTCTGTATTGCTCTGTATCCACATTCATTTCCATAAACTAACAAGCATTGACCTGATAACTAAAAGGAAAATGCCACCTTTCTTTAAAACACAAGAAATCACAAGAAATGTTGGTGAAGTAAAATTGTGTTTACTGCCAGTCATCGTCAACTACTGGGAAATAATCTCTCAAAACTAGGTCACCTCACAAACTGAATTGTTAAATGTATTTTTGATGTTGTGCAGCTTTATTCAGTAGGGCAGCAGCTCATTTCAAACAAGGTTTGATAGTTAAGTGTTTTTCAATGATTACATGTTGCAATCTCTAAAGTACGACAAACTATTGCTATGTAATTTAGCATGCACTGCAAAGTTACAACACAATAGTATATTGGCTGTAACCGTCATGGATACTAGTGTAGAGTTTGTCAATGGTTGGTATACTTGTGGCCTGGTTGTACTGTTTAGGGTTGTGTGGGCTCCTTTTAAGGTCCTGTTCAGGGTGAGGTTTAGCTGAGTGGTGGTGTGTTGGCATTAGGTTACCACAATGACTGCACTATTTGCCTGTGCATTATGCTACTCAGCATGTTGCATTGTCTTGTGTCCTCCTGGGCTTTTGTTTGCCACCTGATGCAAACTTCTCCCTCATTTCCATTGCCTCTTGAGTCTCCACCCTGTTGTGTAAACTGTCTAAGAACATGCAATATAACAAACTCAGGACTTAGCAGGAAGTCACCAAATACCAAAGGTCAATACCACTGAATCTCATATTGTAACTTTAATTGTTTATATGGCCAATAATCTGTTGTATGTATTATCTTATTTTAGCTGACAGCTTGTGATAACGGTGTGCTTTGTTTGTATTCGTATTAATGAATCCTAGTTATTTTCCATTTTTAAGGAACTTAACCTACAAACAAGTCTGTGAGAACACATTAAACATAAATGTGTCAGAATGTAAAAGGTTAATTTAACCTCGACATTCATTTACATTCACATTTTCTGATCAACAAAGATACTGTGATTAACTGTTTCCTATGATTCAAATTTCAAAACATAAAATATAATGTCATTTTTATTTGGAATCATTTTGATGACGTGTGTATTACGGATTACTTTGGGTGTTTTGCTTCAAATAGTTCAAAAAGCCACACAGTCCAACAGAATGCTGCTCATAAAGCACCTGTTGCTGCCACGTACCAGCACAGGCAGCTGAATGAACAGTCTGTTAGCCTGTCATCAAAGTCCCTGGAGAGGTGTTTTTATAATCTCATGGGTATCAGTGGTGGGGGATGGTCTGGGTGATACGGAGCACAATCCACATTGAGCCAATTAAGGTCTCAGTGGGGCCCCTCCTGGTCTCAGAGGCACCCTAGCAGATGGACCGGCTAATCAACAGGAGCAGCGGCACGTGCTACCAAGATCCATCTGGACAAAGCTCTCCCCCCAACTCTCTGGGGGGATTAAAAAGTAAAGGGGGGGACAATGATGAGCACGCGTCTGAAGAACTAAGGAGGGGCGGGGTTGAATTAAATGTCACGGTCCATTAACTTACTTCCTGCTGAGTTATGGCACACTTTCAGAGCGTGTCAGACACGCGTGTGTGCTGGGGGGCGCAGGGGTTAAAGCACTATCACTTGCAGTGACAGATGGCTTCTTCCCACTGTTTTCCCTCACAGTTTCCCCTAGAGATTAGGTCTTATTGACTCTGTTATTAGCAACAGGGTATTATGTCTTTATGAGTTGATTAAAGACGGCAGGAAGCAGAGGGAGGGCACTTCTAATAGAGCAGCATACATCTGTCACTTACGACACTCTCTATGAAAGAATGTAATGCTTGCTCACAGCTCAACTTCACCGTCACTGTTTCGTGTTTAATTGATTATTTTTTATAAATTAATAAATAATATTTTTAGTTTGTTTTTCATAAAACAACAAAGTTATAATGTGAGAAAAGCATACGTGTTGTCTGTGATTTAATACAATGTTTTTTTTATTTTTGTAAGAATATAACAGCCAACAAATGGAACGCAAAAATCTCACTGATTACCGGAGACAAAGAAAAGTTTTTATATCAACGTTCAAGTGGTTTTAAATCTGAGTGGAATATGACTTCATGGGCCACCTGTCACATCCCTGTTATCTGTGGCCAAATATTGGATAAAAGAGTAATACAACTACGTGGTTGCTTGGAGAAAATTAATGGGTTTAAAATATGATGGACTAATTCTGCTGTGTCCCTCCCTCTTCTCTGATCAGGGCTCCGTGTTATTGGAGGAGCCTACAGACAGCCCTGCTCACAGCTCAGAGAATGGCACCACAGAGGAATCCGCTGCACCCCCTCCTCCTCCTCCTCCACCTCCGCCTCCTCTTCCCCCAAGCAACCCCACGCCAACACCCCCTCCACCTCCTCCACTGCCCCCGGAGACGACAACCGCCCAGCATCACTCTGCCAGTAGCACCTTCACCAACCAGCGACGCCTATCTTCCTCATCAGGAAGTGAGTTTCCCTTAACTTGGTTTTTCTCTCTCCATCCTCTTTTCTTTTGTTTCTCCTTATTTCTTACTTTCCTTCTGGCATTACACATCTGTTAGACTTCTTTTTAAGGAGAAAGGCAATACATTTATACAAAACAATGAAGTTTATGCTCATTATTGTACAAGTATTCCCAGAAAGCAGAGTCCCTGGTATTAATGTGCACAATGTAATCTCACTGGGTAAAGATGAATGGAGTCTGACCCTAGCATCCTAAATAACAGATTATAAATTAATGATGTAGGGCTACCATTACCCTGAGAACTGGTTTAGTGTTCATCCATTTCCTTAAGTGCCCCACGCTGCTCTGGATGCAGCCGTCTTGCCTGCCGTGGTCGATCCTCACTGCTGCCCTGTCAAGGCAGCGACGTGTCTATTTCTCAGGCAGAGGGAAGAGTACAAAGACTGATGAAGAGTAAGTACAGTCTGCGAACCAGTCTCTCAACTAAATCAGTTCACTCGAACACAAGTCCAATTGCGGGTTCAGAATAGACCTTCACAATTTACTCTTATCATTTAAATATCAGAAACTTGAGTTTATCATCTAAACATTTTTCATGTCACCGGCTGTGTCAGAGTTGACCAGCGAAGTTCTCTGCATCTTGTGAAAACACATTACCGGTAGAAAGTCAGAGAAAGATATCAACAACCATCTGATTCCTCAAAAAGAGTGAGTGGCCTGTTTTTCTTCGATCACAATAGAAAGACTTTACAGTGGATCACCGCTAAATGTTTATGCAATTAATTAAAATAAACAACGATTAGGCTGTTTATTCTCATCTTAACACAGTGAAGAGAAATCAATATGTTTCACATAAACTATGCTTATGAGAATATACTCTAAAATCAACAGCATTTAAGGCAATATACACTACAGTTGTTTTTATAAACCAGTAATAAAACAGCAACGTCAATTAAGCTGTAAACTATTAATTGCTCCATTTAGGCACCTTTTTACAATCTATGCATTTGATCTTCACGCTTTGTTCACCAAATATCCAATTGTCTCATCTATGTATGCTCCACCTGCTGCCTAATGGTGGGATACCAATAAAATACTTAAAGCTAAAGAGCAGTGTGTGCTTGCTAATGGCATGATTTGTGCTTCAGTGTTAATCTGGTAATAAACCAGCGGTCAGGTGGTCATAAAATTAAAAGCCATCAACACATCTGAGAGCACAAGATGACTTTACTGCTCAGATGCTTGTTGAGACGACAACAAACCAGGTGGCGGATTGAAAGTGCTGCTGCAACAATGTAGATGGTTATACGTTCCCTATTGTTTTCTACTGATCAAAAGGAAGAGGATTGTACTTTTTATATTGTACAGGACACATCTGTATCTGAAGTGCTAAGGAGCAGTGGGTGCTCCCTAATGATAGGATTTGTTCTACGGTGTTAAATCAGGTAATAAACAGGCAGTTAGTGGGTCATAAAAATTCAAAGCCTCCAACGCTTCAGAGAGCTCAAGATGAATTTACAGCTCAGGTATCTGTTGAGACGACGGCAACAAACCAGATGGATGATTGAAAGTGCTGCTGTAACATTGTAGAAGGTTAGAAGTTCCCCATTGTTTTCTATTGATTAACAATTATACTTTTTATTTTACAGGACACATCTGTATTTGAAGTGCTTTGCGACAGCGCAGCTTTTAACAGACGGACTTTACATTTCTAAACCAGAACAGAAAAGCTTTTGTGCTGCGATGTCCATCATAAAAGGCCATTTGTCAAATGTTCTCTACCTGTCACAGCTCCACCCTCCTTTACACTCACTCTGCCAGACCTGAGTCCACACCCCTGAGCCTACACACACACAACCTCTGACTCAAAAACACACAAATACTACTGGTGTATTCAAACCCATACAAGTGCACCAACTTCAGTCCAGTGTCATTGTATATCCTTTAAACACATCTGATTGTGGATGAATGAAGATTTGTCAGGGGAAATGGATCAAGGTAGGTAGGCTGCGAACTCATTAAAAAGTGAATGCTGCAGCAAGGATTGGTCTCGTAGGGTGGACTAACAAACTGGGGATTGAAGGGTGTGTGCGTGTGGGTGTGTGTGTGTGTGTGTGTGTGTGTGTGTGTGTGTGTGTGTGTGCGCATGCTTGTTAATTCCTGGCCGGCTTGCCAATGGCTCGCTGTCACTTCTAGTTACTGATGATTCCTTTAGACTTCCCCCAACTGTGATGATGGGTCTTTAATAGAGAGCTGCTTTCTCCTCCCCAAGAGAGAGAGACGGGGAGAGTGAGAGCAAGGGAGAGTGAGAAGGGTGGCAGGCTAGCAAGGCTTTGTGTCCAGCTAGACCATTGTGGTCGCCTCAACAGGGAACATTTTTACGGGAGGATTTTTTCCATTCTCCAAGTAGAAAATGAGTGATCAATGACGGACTGAGGATCATTGGAGGTTTAGATTCACTAAAACAGGTGAGGTAGCTGTTGGCTCTTGGTTTGAATGGGACAATATATGTGGAATGTAAATGTTTAAAAATAATGTGTAGCTGCGATAAAAGTTGCTTGTACATTATCACGTTTGATCAGAGCATTTTCCAGCCACATATTAAAAATGTGCTGCATAAATAAAACCTTTTTTTTGTTCCATGTTTTGGTACTTTCCCCATTAACACGGGAGTTTACTGTACAACATATATTTGCATTTACTTATACATGTGGTAATGTGTTTTGAAATGTTGATGTATTGAAAAACTTTAACTTAAAATCAGCAAGTGTACATAAATGTGGCCTTGCATGTTCGCTACTTTGTTTTGCCGATTGAAACCTGAATTTGTCTGTCCTTAAAAAGTGAACACAAAGTTCTTTTGTAATCTCATTACCAATAGAGGTTGTATTTGAAGTCTGTCAGAATTTGTCACATTGTTAACTATAAGATGATCCATGGAAGTTGGATGTATGCATTTTACCGTAAAACGTTCAGCAGTAGCCTAGCTGTGTATACATCAGGTGACACTGAAAGAGATTGTGTGCCTCCTCTCTTTGGGTTCACTGTAGTGAAATCATTTTGAATTGCTCCTCCTTATCTAATCCCGGCTCACTGCAACTGATGATTGATGCAACAGTTGCCTAATGTGCTGAATTGTTATTTGTGTATTTGCAATGTCTTTTTAATGTTTTCAACATAGTTTGGTAGCTGGGAAGCCATTTGATTAATCCAAATTCTGTTCCAGAGAGATTTGTCTTATGCGAGAAGAAAAAAAACATATTAAGCTTATCCATGAGAGACAGTGGCTCAGTACTCCATAATGACCTCCCATCACTGTGCAACATGCTCCAGGTCAGCTTTGTTACCTGCCTGATCGGATGAAATATTTAACACTGAAATGCCACCCAACACTTCTCTCTCCCCCTCTTCTTCAGTGTATCTCTCACTCTCTCCGTTTCTCTCTCCCTCTATTCTGTCTTTCTTTCTACCCGGTTTCACTTTTCTGCTCTATCCTTTTGTCTGCAGGCACAAAATCTTTCAACATGATGTCCCCCACTGGCGACAACTCAGAGCTGCTGGCAGAGATCAAAGCAGGGAAGAACCTCAAGCCAACACCTCACAGTAAAGGCTACACCACTGTCTTTACCAACAGCGGACCCACAGGCAACAATGTAGGTCCACAGCCTTCCAGCACTACTAATGATACATTTATGTCACTGACAAATACAGAAATACTTATATGCGGCTATTGGCATCGGCCAGAAAATTTAAAAATTCTCCGATATGACGCTTAAGCGTATGAGACGCAAACCGCTGATGAAGCGGGTGTGAAAAGATATATTTGTCTAAGGGACATCATCATCCAAGCCGGTTAAAGTAGGAGGAATCGTTTTGTTCGAACATGTTTTACATGTGACCTAAGTTGAAGTAGTTTTATTATTATGTCAAGTGATTATGTACATTTTGAAAAGCATTGCATTTTATGTCTGCATCTGCCAGTGGGTCATCACGATAACATAATGTTCATTCCACTACAGGAGAGGGGGGCACCCTGGTAGTGTGCTGTATGTCATCCCGTCGCCCTTTCCCCTGCCTTTCCTGTCACTATCGAAATAAAGCAGAAATTGCAAAAAAGTATAATTTAAAAAAAGATTCCACTTCTGGAGACTCGATGTCCTCTGCAGTTAGTGTTGCCAATCAAATCGATCCAAAATGTGTTGGAAAGTGTCAAATACAGACACAATCCTAATATCAGAGTATGCATCCCTAAGTCAGAGTCAACATGGCGGTACACCGTACAGTTAAACTTGACCTACTGTTAGCAAAGCCTAACAAGAAGAATATGTCAGAATCTGGACAAACGCTGCCTTCTAGCTGAATGTTTCTGAGGATGTAATTAGGAGAGTTGTTTGAAAAATCCAATGGTTATCAGCTTTGTCATGCCCCATGTTCACCTGTTCATTGATGTCTTTATTTGTATCCAGGAAAACACCACATCTCCGCCAGAGACCCGCACATCTAGCCCAGTAGCCAAGTCCCCATCCCCTCCTCCATCCAATAAGTCTGTCACCTCCCCACCAAACACCCCTAGTCCCAGCCCCAGTCCCACTGGCTCCGGATCTGCCAGGATGATGTCGTCATCTGCAAGTTACGAGCAATTGTCCTCCAACTCTGTGATCAATGGGAACAATGACGGCACGGCAGGAGCAGAGTCGGGCCGGAAGATGAGCCTTGCGGATGTGGAGGCGCTGGTGCCCACTCATGACGAACAGGGGAAAGCAATCCCTGAATGGAAGCGGCAGGTGATGGTGCGAAAGCTTCAGGTCAAGATGCAAGATGAGGAGGAGCACAAGCGCAAGGTAGGCATAATGTTGCAAGGCTGTAGAAAGACCTAGAAGTGTTATCGTGTCTAAGCTATCCCATTTGTGGTCTGGTCAATTTAAAATGTTTATGATTATATTAGTCTTCAGTTTGAAATGAATTATATGAATAATTACCAACACAAAGGGGATAGCTGTTGCTTGGGTTTGAGAGTGGACTTTTGTGATTTTGAACAATGAGGTTGTATGAATGTATTTTCAGGATTCATGCATGACATACGTTTTGCTGTCTTTTTGACTTGTCGGTCAAACAGTTAGTGCGGGTAAAACATCGAATGGGACTCAAGACTACAAGTTAATTTAGCATCTATGCTTTCTTCATAGCTGAAGGAGAGTCTGTATGTAAACAAGCTTTGTTTCTAATTGTGATTCATTGGCTTCAGAATCCATGACATCTACTAATGTAATCATAGTCACTGCTAATATTATGTGTATTTAGACAAGGTATTGATTAGTAATTCATACTGTAGCAATCTAAACACTTGTTAGTACTAAGTAAAACAAGAAGGACAATATGCAATATGTGATTTAATGTATTACATTTGACTGATTAATAGTGTATTGTTATCAAGGATTGCAATCTTATACTCTTAAATGATCTAGATAATGTGTAAATAATGTGTAAATAATGTGTCTCCAATGTCCTTTAGTGATGGTGACAAGGAGTGTTTTGTTTATTTGTTGAGATATAGTGGCATCAGTAGAATGTCTAACTGGCTGCCGAGCCTAAAAGTAATAAACTAAACTGAACATAAAAGTATTTCCCCTGTAAAAAAACACACTGAATGATAAACTTGTAGTAATTGCATGAAATGGCATTGGGCCTAACTAGCTCTAAATATAGACGTACATGTGCTGACTCATTTCTTTTTGAAGTCTTTGTTTCTTTATTCATCTCTATGCATGTTTCTTTTTTCATATTTACAGTCTTTATTATTAGCAAAAGACTCTTTGGGGTGCAGTGGCTTGAATACTTGGCTACAATTCCCATCACAACATTAACACACTTGACTAATGGATTCTCAGTGTGAGCTGGTGTTTGATGATGGAGTTTGGTGGCTCCAAGTTGTTACATGCTGATTCAGTGGTGTGATGCCAAGCCCATTCACACTACAGCTCAACCAGTAATAGTAACAAAAATACTCTATACTGTTTTTTTTGTTTTGTTTTTTCTGAAGGGAGATCATGATACATTAAAGAGTAACTCCAAGCCAAGTCCCTTAATCAGAAAAAAACATTGTTGCACTGACCTCTTTGGGTTGACAGTTTCAACTTTGCTGCACCTCTAACCACACCCAGTGCGGTTTCCTATCACTGTTGGGTGTGGACTGAAGTGTGTCTATATGTTGCACTGGTGCCAGTAACCAACAACAATGTAACATTTTACCATAGAGCAGTGTTACATCATATTTGGGATGCAGACAGCAGAACAGAATATTCAGTGTTTGTGTAGTTACTCTTTAAACTAACCAAGACCATAAAAACCTGAACATGAGAGAAACTGTTAAAGAGGGATAGATTTAAAAGATCCGCAGTGTCAAGTGCCGAAAACATACAGACATGTTAGACATGTTGTAACTATGTAAAACCTAAAAAAGGACAAAGCTGTCTCTTTTGGTTTGACTCTAAATAATATAAATAAAAGTAGAGCATGTTGTGCTTGTAATGAGGCAGTGCCATTGCACCACTAAATCCATGTAAATCCTGTGTGTCAAGATGGATTTGCACTGAAGCGTGTGTTCACACCAGGAACTTCCAGCTGAAGGAATCCCATCCTCCTTCCCTTTGTTCTTCTCTTTTGGTCTCCTTTGACCTCTGATTTAGTTTGCGGCAAGTGGACACTACCAGCCTCAGGAATGGCACTACTCCTACGTCCACAATGCCATTTTGGGCCCATTTGGAGAACTGATGACAGAGGATGACCTAAAGCGTATTGAGAAGCAAATAGAGAACCTGCAGGTCATGCACAAGGTCTCAGAAGTCGAGAAGGAGCTGGAAGAACTGGAACGGGAGCTTCACCAGCTTCTACCAGTTTCTGCTGCCCTCAATCAAGGGCACTTCTCAGTCAATCCAAAGCAGGTACATGGCCAAGCTGAAGATCTTCCGGGCTGGTGCAGCAAGATTTCGACCCTGCTCAAGAGTATGGCCATTCTTCTTGCCACCCTGGGAGGAAAAGAAATTGACATCTTGGATCTAATATGTCCGGGATATTCTCAAGAAGAGGCAAGGAATGTGAGCACTGGTCAGTCTGAACCAGAAGGATCTGTTGGCACTGGCGTTATTGGACGATCTCAGTCCTTCTCAACAAGAGAGGATGTGGAGAACGAAATAAAGCAGTGTGGAGTTTCAGTGAAGAACCTCAAGGCCAATTATGAAATTCAGAGTCAGCAGTCTGCAGATAACAATGCAAATAGGGTGTACAAACGCAAGAGGTCACTCCCTGTGGTAAGTAAATCTAGTTACCAGACTCCAGAGACAATTTGTGAAAATGATGTCCCTTGTTCCTCTGCTCAGGTCCTTCAGTCCCACACCAATGGAGATTTACCTTCATTGGAGAAATCTGTCTTACCACTTGTTGAAGAGCCAGTTATAATCGCATCTCATGCTCCTCAGACGTATGCACCCTCTGAGGTAATGGCTCCAACTAACATTGAACAGTTCAATCAGGTTCTTTCTGCAGACCCCATTTTAAATAATGATCATCTAACAAGAAGCTTAGAGGTGCAGACAGATCTAAGCTACGTCCAGGAATGCATTGAAATGAGGAAAGAAAGAATTGTCTTCCTGTTCCTTGAACACTGGCGGAAGTACACCATCTCTGAATCTTTTCGGACTAAAATTACTGGCAGGAGAGGAAATCATTTAGACGTGGGCTGGGAGGACTATGACCAATTTAGTGCACAGATTAGTGGGGAGACGCAGAGCGAAGACGACAAACTCTTCCTTTTCATGAAGTCAAAGCAGGTAGTGGGGAATCTCATTGGCCACTGGAGGACAATCATGAGTCAAGTGCCCACACGGCAGATCCGCAGGCTGAGTCGTGCCCAGATGATCTACTGGCCAGAGCACTTCTTGCCACACATTAATGGGTCTCCTGTGAGCTACGAAAGCCTAACCCTTGACCTCTTCATGCTTGGATACTTTCAGTTGCTGGAAATGAACATGTCTCGCAGTGAGCGCAAATTCCGGCACCTCTTGTGCTATGAGATGTTTGACCGTCTTGGCAGCCATAAATGGGAGGTCATAAGACAGTTTCACAAGGAGGTAATGGAGGAAATTGAGAAAGGGAAGCGAGACTGGGCAGATGGTTTTGAAGACATAAAACTCAAATATTTTGGAGACTCAAATGATGGGGGAGGTGTGATGACGGCTTCTCTACATTCCATGTCTTCTGATGTGCCCATTATGCAGGAGTCACTCCCTCCCCCACCTCCTCATCCTCCACCTCCTCCACCATCTTCTCATCCTGCACCCCTACCTCCAAATGCTGCTCCACCTGCACCACCAGGTTCACAATCAAATGTTTCTCCTGTTGCATCCCAGGATGCAATATCTGACAATGGCCAGTGTATGGAGCAGGGAACCCTGAAGAACTCATTGGAGAAAAACATTCAGGGGGATGTCAAAAACAGTGAGCAGACGTCATCAAATGAGGCAGTGGTTTCTAATGGGAAAAGTTCAGAGCAGAACGATATGCAAAGTTTGACAACTGAAACTGCACAACACATTAATGCAACAGCTGAGAAACTGCAGGAAACAACACAAAGCTCAGATCCAGTGAAAGATGTTCCTCCAGTTACTGTTAAAACCATAGAGGAACCTCATGTTGACAAACCTCCACCCAGGGGGGAACATAGTGAAGACTCAATTAAAGTGATCTATGAGCTAAAAGAGTTCAGCAATGAGGAGATCATTAGATACATTGACCGAAGCTTTGCTTTTTGGAAAGAGAAGGAAGCTGAGCTTTTTGATATCTAACAACTGTTTGGAATATGGGTCCTTTAAAAGCCCAGTTCACCTGCACAACCAGAGAGGAAAGATCAGGGAAACAAACCTGCAAAGTGGAGTATGCTGAAACTAATCTGGTGTGTTACCTTTTAGGCCATGTCACATAAGGGACTTAACTGCAGTAAAGCAAAGAGCATCCACTAAGCTGTAATGACTTTACCATATGCATATGCTGAAGTGGACGAAAAGAAAGCCTGTGATTTTAAAAGACACACAAATTTGCTACAACTATTTAATGTCAAATTGTGTTGAACCAAGAGCTTTTGTGAATCTAGTATGATTGATTGCCACGGCACACTACTTCTAGGAAAACAAGTTTTTAAAGAAAAAGCCATAAAAGTCATGTAGTGTGTTTGTTCAGGTCATCTTTGTAATAGAGGACATAACTGATACAACTCTGCACACTGCGTTTATATTCTCAGTGATTCACTATTCCAGAAAGACAAAGAGTATCTGGTTCGACAGTCACTAGGAATAAAATACTGACAGTTTGATAAGACGTACCTTTCATTCTTGATGCCCAGTGAGGGGGGGGAACATTACAATCATTTCAAAGGATGTTGTTTGTAATCGAAAGGCAAAAGAAAGAAGGTCTTCAGTGGGTTTGCAAGAGATCAAGGTTACTTTGTGGTTCACGATTGACCCTCGTCTTTAAGCCCGTGACCGCATGGTTTTTGTTTAAAGAATGTGTGCCTTTCAGTATAGATTACAAAGATTAACTAGTATGGTAAATGCACGGCCTGGAGAAAAAGATCAGAGCTTTTTCATTCGTAGCCTAATTCAGACCTCAAAATGTGCTTATTTCTGTCAGCAAATTAAAGCATTCACAAAGTTATTATCCAAATGAAACATCAAATAGAGGATTTTTAATTGTTCCATGAAGTCTTTTCCGTCTTTTTGTTACTCTATTTATAATTTGAGTGTTTGAGAGATTTGTTAAAACTTTCCATAATTAAAATTTGTGTTCCTTTATTACTTGCTTTCTACATTGCCGTTAGAAATAAAGCTTGACATTTTGGTGATTACAAAGAAATTGTGTAGTTCTTTCCTAAAACATTCAATTTTACTCAAATGACACAAATGGCCAACAGAATATTAAAATGATCTGAATTAAGATCAGGCCAAAATCATTGTAAATAATCACACTAATAAACGTAGCAATGAAAGAGTGTAACACCAAGCTCTGCTGCAACACCTGTAGCAGTGAAGAGCCACACTATTCTCATTGCGTCTCTCCTCCAGCATCAAGATTACCTTCAAATAACCCTCTTAGCACCACCCGCTGTCATGCTATCCGTGGCTTACGGTAGCCATAAGGAGGTTACAGTGAATCTTGACCAACTCGCAGCCTGAAAGGGGAGGCAGTCAGCTGGTAAACTTAACGGCATATATTTAGATTTGTATTCATGTGCAGTATTTCATTTGGTGAATGTGAAAAGTAATAAGGTCATGTTTTTTAAACATACATTGAAGTTACACAGTGTCATGTACAGAGCTATAAATTCTTTCACTTTTAATCACAAGGTCAAATATTTGTATTTGCAGCACATATGCAGTTGACTGTAAAGTCAATATTTAGTCCAGACAATAGAGAGCATTAGCAAATAGCAACAAATAACAAAGACTGTTGGGTTTGTTAAATTGATATTGTCATTCGATGCTCAATTCCACAGAACGTGTCCGGAGGTTTATGAATTACATGTCTAGGAAACCATATGGAAAGATTTTACTTGATATAAATCTGACTGTTTACAGTTGACATGAAATAGACACCCCAGTCCAGCCCGTATCAATCCAACTCGTACTGCCAATTTTACGATCCACTGCGACCCACAAGCACAGAATACAAGTAGCCAATAAGATATTGGAGTTTGCTCGATTCAGTGCTGTAGTTACCTCTCAAAGACAGTTGTGTGGACGGAGGATTGTGCTAAAGATCTTAATGTTAATGTAAGTGATGCAAGTTAAATGGGCAGCTCATAACTATAACATTGCTACGCTTAGGGGTTCAAGAAGTCGCTGATAAAACTACAAGTTTGGAGAACTCAACACTACAATACTACATAATGTAATATCTGTGTACGTTACTTACTGTTCGTACTGAATGGCGTAATCAGCTGATTTAATCTTCCAAATTCTAAAATACACAACAGGGTGTAAAACCAGGTACAATTCATCAGGAGATTACAATACTATGATATGTTGTAATCAAGTCACTTCCAAAGTACTTTGAGTTTACAATGTCAGGGAGACATTTCTACTTCCGTCACCTGAAACATTAACATTTTTGCCATGATGACCCTTTTTAAAGTACCAAACACATTAAACCTAAACCTAAATTTCACCATGGGAATGAGTTACCAATGCACATTTGCACTTCAGCCTTTCATAGCAAATCCATCAGCTAATTATTTTTTTGCTTTTTTTTTTTCACGCTCTGTTATTCCCAGGGGATTCATAAAAAATTCACTATGTAGATAATCTTACCTGGAATAATGTTTGGCAAGTGAAATGCTTGAGTCAGATGAATGTAAAAAGGGTAATTTATCTTCCCAGGAGAAGATGAGAAATCCAAGATGGCTGCCCTCTTTCTCTCCCCTGCTCCACCTCCGATTACAGCCTGAAAGAGAGAAAAGGATCCAGTTACCATTTGTGTGCGCTGTCTGCGAGAGCCTGCTGTAAAACAGTGTCCTGACTATTTAAAAGGCTTCATTTTATTTGAAAGAAATTAGAGAAGAGTAGCTATTGTGTGTGTGTGTGTGCTGTATTTGCTTTAGTAGTGACATCAGTGGTTGATAGTAGTTTTCAAACCCCTTGGCACCACCAAGTGTTACAACCACCTAGAAACTACAGTTTCAGTAAACAGGTTTTTTGAGTGAATAACTTTGCAGAGTAAGACGCTGGAAATGCCAAAAAAAACTGCTAAACAAATTGATGTAAGTATTTTAAAACTAACTTTGTTTTACACATGTGAAGTGTTTCGTGCCAGGGACAGTTTATTGCATTGAACATCAAATAAATTGTGTTTCATGTGATTTGCATACATGTTGTTCCAATAACTTCCGCTGCATCTCCCAGCCCCAACTGACACTAGAAGGGACTTGAATGTTTCCCCACAAATACGTATATATGGCCCTACTAGATGGATAGGATTGATGATGATTTAACTTGTAACTTTACAGGACACTGATCATTACTCTAACTACATGCTCATGATGGCATGCTGCAACAATACTGTGTACCGTATGTCAGTAGAGGAGAAGGGTTACAGAGACGTGATGCAGGTTAAATATTAAGTATAGTTAGATCCCTAGAACCTTCGGTCCTTTTTTCATTCCTTACCCTCACCAATTATACATTAAACAATTCTTGTTTGAAATACGACTTAAATGTTGAGGGTGATCGCTTCACCAGGGGATGAGGTCAAAGCAGGATAGGAGAACTGCTGTTCCAGTTTAAATCAATGTATTGACTGTCTGGGCCCCCATCTCTGTCTCTCCCCTGACCCCTCTGTCCCTCCACAGGATGATGAGGAGACTGCACGCCTGGCGTCGATGCCGGCCTGGAGGAGAGACATGATGAAGAAGAAAATGGACGAAGAGAAGTGAGTAACGAAGCTGTGTAGCTCTACACGTTTGTTTTTTATCCAATGTTATAATATATGCATTATATGCAGGGCCAGCAGGGGGAGATTGTGCTGACTGTGTTTGGTCGTCTCTTCACCAAGATAACCTTGGAAATAAGGACGGGAGGTTCTTGCTCAAATTGACGATACATTGTACCATCATTTGTTTTTTTCAATTTTGTGGTCTGGGGCCACTTTAGTAGGTAGACTAAGCCGAGGTACCGTAGCAGAGAGGGTTCTCTCTCGTCTGAAGTTGAGCCTGAATCTTTCAGAGAAATGTTTTAACAAAAGGCTGGAAATGATCCAGAGATTTTAGTCTGCGCTGACGCAATAGCATCACACAGTATCTGCTGAGTTGTATTAATGTTGCCTCGTTCAAGGGTTGAGATCTGAAGGCTGTACATGATGCTGAGGTTAACCTAATAGGGCTGAGACGATACATAATAAGATACAAGAACAAAAACATGATGGCACAGTATTTTGATAAAGGTATCTAAGCGGCACACAGACTGCAGCAGCAGGACAGACTGATTGCATTTAAATGGAGGGAATCTAAATCGCCTATCGAAGTTTGTATTCTCTGTTCGACACATGCAAGGAGTCAGAAGAGATACTGTCAGCGAGTCTGAGCTCGCACTGGTTGAGTTGCTTGAAAGGAGTGTGACACAGGTTAACCAATAATCTTATACACATTTGGATTTGATTATGTATTTAAGTTTCAAAGAGAGTTTAGTAGCTTTGACTGACGCATGAGGACAGAATGTTGGAGACATCTTCTTGTTTTTAATGTTTTCCTGGAAGATGAAAATGTTGTTGTTACAACCTTCAATGAAATTCATCTTAATCTATGTTTACAGTGTTGCATTAAACATTTTGTTGATCTGTTTAATAAGATATTTATTATTTATTATATATCTATATAATTGTTCAACTACAGTCAATTCCACTTAAAGGTTCAATGTGTAATTCCAAGCTACCTGGGGGGGGGGCAGTATTTCACCTCTACTACTGGGACCATACACTCTAAATTCATGAATATATATATATATATATATATATATATATATATATATATATATATATATATATATATATATATATATTATATATATATATATATATACATATATATATAATATATATATTATATATATATATACGTATATATATATATATATATATATATATTATATATACAGTTCACCTCCTGCCTTGGCGTGGTGCCCTTGAGCAAGGCACCGGACATATATATATATCAGCCATATATCAGTCAGTAGGGGCTTCAACTGTGAGCCTAGGGTTGTTGGTTCAAGTCACCGACCAGACCTAAAAAATGGAGTGTGACTGCTACTTGAGCAAGGCATCGGACATCCCCCTTCCCCCCTCACTCCCATTTCTCCCCGGGCGCTGTCCTATGAACTGCCCACTGCTCCTGGTACTAGACTCCTGGTACTAGGATGAGTTAAAAGCAGATAATATATATATATATATATATATATATATATATATATATAGCCTCATTCATTCATTCACTGCCCAACAACCTGCTCATCAATGTTCCCTCAGAGTTGCTTTTGGGTCAACACAAAACAACATTTAGTGATGGAGGGGCTGTCAAGCAGTGCATGAGTGCAGTAGCTGAAACCTTACTTGAGGGAAAACAAAAATTAAGCACTTTATTTTAAGATGTACAATTTTTCCAAAGCTATTTTACTTACTTTCTCTATTTTATTTTTAAATGCCGCCTGAGAAGAACATTATACATATCTACAGTATTATATATATCTGTATAGTTCAATGTTAAGTGACAATAAATATTGTCTAAATGTTTTTGAATTGTACTTTCTTGATTAGATTTGACAGTCAGCTGTTGATGACGTGCAGACTTTGATACAGCTACTCGGCTACTTCAATATATATATAGTTAGCGCGCTAATTTCAGTAGATCTCTCTGCAACACAACACATAGTCGTCTTTGACGTAACGTCAACACTGTTACCTCTTCACATTCTGGTGATAATGTTAGTTCATTGTTTTAATGTTTTAGTTTGAATTCTGGCATCTTACACAGTTAATCTTTAATGTTGATTATACAACATCCTCTTTCATCTTTGACAAGCATTAATCATGCATTACTTGCTTTGAATTATTGAATAACTGTGTTGTTGCCGTTTAAGATATTTACCCATTTTCTTTGTGCTTATGTCCTCCTGATGTGACAGGGAACAAAAAAGGTAAGAAAACATTATTTATTCCACATAATAATGTTAAGAATAACATTGAACTTCTTGTAAAATGTGTTAAATGATTAGACAAAATGTTCATAATTATACTTGAGACTATGAATTTGAGATTAAGGCTTCCATCTAGTGGCCAACAATGGTCAAATGATGGTGATAAAGCTTTACAGTTAACACACAGGGTTATGAAGATGAAACAATGCTGACACAGGGGGAAACAACAGAAACAACTCTTGGTCATATGTTTTATAATTATTGCCTTATCTATAGTAACAGCTTCTCGTAACACTAGAAATTATCCAAAGCTGTGTTAAAACTGAAAGGGAAACATAAAAGAGCACAGAGTGTTTTAGTCATAACGCGCACAGACATCAGCTATTGCACGCCGTGTGCTAACGCCATAAATGAGCTATAATGACTAAAATGACTGTATTCCATATGAATGTGTTGGCATTGTGCATGCTGCCTCACTGGTATGGCCTACTGACCTCAGCTCCACCACCACTACTGGCCTGGCTTTATCATTCAACAGCAGTGCCTCACCATCATGCTGTTGTGGTTGAATGGGAGCAAATCCTTGCAGCATATTAGCATCATGATGTTGGTGTCCACACACACACTTTTCGCCATGTAGTGTAAAAATAGAGAAAAAGACTCATGACAGTGTGACACATTCAAGAATCTAACTAAGTATTAACTGTATCTATATCATAACTAACCTTTTGTGTATATTGTTTTATATTATATCAACTGGTTTAATGTGACATTGTTTTATTAGAAGGCTTATTAACAAATTCCCTTTGAAGAACAATTTATTAAAGCTTCCTGTACAATTAATTCTAATTGCTCATTTGTTTCTGGCCCTTTGTCCACCTTTCCTCATGGATGCATCTAGAAAAGTGGAGCAGCAGGCCAAACAGGTCAAGGAGATGGAGGAGAAGACGGAGCAGGAGCGACTACGGAACCTGGGCTACGACGAGACCAAGCTGGCCCCCTGGCAGCGACAAATCATTCTGAAGAAAGGGGATATAGCCAAACAGTGAACTGGACCGTCTCCTCTTCCTCTGCCCCGCAGCACTCCCTCCTCCTTCACACACCAACCCCAAGGCCTTCACTGAACACCTCCCCATCCCAGATCCTCCGTCCTGCACTGTACACTGGACAGTGGGGAGGAGCTTGTCTCCTCTGAACCCTGTCCCACTCTTCGACCTGCAGAAACAAGTCCATGTCGTGGTTGCTGCTGTCCACGCCTGCTTTGAGACTCAGCTTGGGGGGCATTACCTGCCACCTCCCATTGAAAGTCTCATGGACACAAACTTTTGGTCTTTTAGTGCTAACAATAGCTGTGACATGCACTGATTCTCCTCACTTAAGACATTTGCTATAAACGCATATGTCCTTAACTAAATTGAGATTTTGTGTAGTATTTATCTAATTGCTTTCCTGCAAATCTATAGAAACTATTTCACATAGAAGATACTCAGAGAATGAGGTTAGTGATAGAGGGAACGGGGCTACTCGTGAGCATTCATGTATATTTTACCTTTATTAAACACACTCACCGTTATGTAATAAATGGAAAAGTAACTCCAAAACAGTTGTGTCATGTGAAGATGGCATGGACATACTCAGCAAAGGCTTATTAAACCCTGAAGCAGCTAATGCGTTCTGTATGTAGACAATATCCCATCGTTGTCATATTATATACTTAGTCATAAGATTTTTGTATCAAGCTCATAGAAGCTCTTTCTAAATGGCTTCATTTTACTGCCAGAGAGGTAACCCTAACACTGCTCAAACTAATCTCTTTCTTTAGATAAGCTTGTTGTCATTTCTCTGTGCATTTGAAATATTGATATATATCATATTTTAAATAATGTAAAGATTACGTAGCTGTGCAAATTGAATTTGACTAATTATCACTGGAAAAAAGTTTCGATGTTCCAAATTAATTTTCTATATGTGACCTAAATGTTAAACTGTTGTGATCATGAATGTGAAATGTTGCGTGCATGTGTTGCATAATGTGTATCGAGCATAATGTGATGTATTATGATGCCCATTTGACCCCAGGACCCTGGAATTGTAGTGGGAAAAAAAACTAAAGACACACAATGTGAGTACAATCCTGCTACGTTTCTATTTGAACATGGCTTTTTCTTCATAAAACATGCACATGTGAATCGCAGCATCTTACACCAGACGTCTCATCTGATCACTGAATATTGCAAAAGTAGAGAAAAGACATCGGTTTGTCCTGCATCCTGTTCCGGCCTTCGTCCCACTAACCTGGAGGATAAATCTTTGATGAGCAGATCTGCTTACTGAATACAGAGTGCTCTCTGTCTGCCACAAACAGCAGTAACATCACAAATCTAATCTATAATCTGTAGACGCTAGTGTAAAGATTCTAGTTTCAATGTCTTCAGCTCAAACATCTGATTATGATTTATACAATGTACTGTATAATTCACATTCAGGCAAATACTTTTCAGAACTGACACAAATGCCAGGTTGATAATTATACCATTTATTTTATTCAGTTTCTTTTAGTTCCAGGTGTTCAAGCATTCCTAGGATTCACACATTTGTTGGACATGGGTTTATCAATTTGGGGATAAATATGGAAATGTGGGAAAACTGTGTTGAATGTTTTTGGCAGATCTGAGGAGACACATTTGAAATGTGAGCAAAGCATAAATCTGACATTTAAGAGCAACTGAATGTCACTATCATGCCGGATGTCTCTTGCTGAGCGTGACACACAAGTGTTCCCACACAATGGAAAATATTCTCTATGTTTACTACATTTATGTTGGATGTACATTTTTGCAGGTTTAGGATTTGGAGCGTACGCGTCATGAAAGACATGGTCCTGGTCGGGGAATCATTTGGAACTATTCTAATTCACTTTCATCGGATGCCATATGATGTTGAAATTGAAAAATGATGTTAACGTCATTGCCATTTGATTTTCTATATATATTTAAACTCTGTATATAGTGACCCTCTCAGATTTTTGTTGTTTCATTGTTTCCATATTGCATTATATTACATGTCTCAGCCTTGCTTGAATAGAATGTTGGCTAATGCATGTATAATTATATTTTCAGACTGTTGAAGACAATAAATCTTTAATCACCAAACAACATTCAGTGTGTGCTTGTGTTGCCTCTAACAGAAACAAATGTACAATAAAATCCAATAGACGAATGCAACCATAACATTTTTAAATGAAACTTGAATAAATGCTACGTGAAGCTTATAATGTTCAGATGTTATTGAGATTGATTCACTTGGGTAAGTTTGAACTCTAATATCAGGAACATACTGCTTGAACACAAAGGCAGGGGAGTTGCATATCAGAATAAAATTAATACAATAAATACGAACAAAATACAACCAATGACAAAATTATTGTAATAATAATAAGGTTTAAAAAACACTGGAAATATGCAATATAAACCAATAAATAAACCAACAAGAAGTGCTACAGACTTTGTTACATGTTTCAAATAATCCTTATAATAAGAACATTTAAACCAAAAATCTCTGAAATGTGGGTAAGATGTAGAATTCTTACATGTGTGTATGTGGACACCAGGTATTCTCTAAATAAGGTGTAAACTAGAGGTCATCTTGCGATAGTATCACACCAGGGGAATAAAGTTGGGGGGCAATGGCCCCTTCCCCACCTCTACCCCCTACTTCAGGCGACCTAGCTCGGACCACACCCATCTTCAAACGCTACCTTCATTTCGATTCCAACTACTTATCTGTAAAGTTTGGTGGCTGCATCTTGTACAGCTGTGACGCTTCTGCAACAATCTGTCCACAGACAGACAGAAATATAAACACGTGGCAAATTACTATAAACAGCTCTGTGCTGGTTCCCGCTTACCAGAGGTGTCTCTTTAGCAGGATGACACACTTGTTGACTCACAAGGTGAAAACAATACCAGAGTCGCTGTAGTCCAGGGGTGTCCAAACCTTTTTCACTGAGGGCCACATACAGAACAATATATGAAGAATATACTCACTCGAGGTGAGGTATATTGCCTTAAAAGAAATCTATTAAATGTAGGTAGCTTAAGCATGTTAAACAAATAAGTTAGTTAGAAAGTGTTATCAACTTTAATTGACTGAATGTATTAAAAATTGACCTTACATAAATACTGTGTACTATATGTTTTATCTCTCTATAATGGGAACAGCGTTGCACTCAGTGGGAGCAGTGATGCTGCGCTTTGGACTGAAGGATGCTGCAGGTCAGGAGTGAGTTTGGTGTTTGAGATACGAAGGACATCACAGAGATGCTGTCGCTCATTTTGGTTCACAATCTGCTTTTGTTAACAGAGAAAATGTTTGCTCACATATATGAGCCGAACAGACTCATCATTCTTTGTGCGTGGCTTTTCCAAGCTCCGGTAGAAGTCGGGGAGGGAGAGAAGCTGATGTTGATTCTTCTGGGAATTATCGTATATAATTATTATTATTATATAAGTTCTAGTTGCAGACTCTCTTAAACCTATTCTGCATTCATCAGCTCGATTTCTTTCTCAATTATACAAAATTCCTGGAAGTGCTGACTGAATTCTGTCATGAGACGTGACATGAGATGAGAGACGTGACATGAGATGAGAGACGTGACATGAGATGAGAGACGTGATCACAGACACATATTTCCCTTGTTATCAGAAAGGTTGGCCTTTGGAAAAGCACATTTGATGCAACATTGAAGTTGTGTCTCAAAGAGACGGTCACACAGAATACTTTCATGTGTGCAGTCGGCTCTTGTTCAGTGTTGAGATGACCAGTAAGATCAACTAAAAATGCCAGGTCTGCCAAACATGGAGGGTCACTCAGCTCATGAAGAGGTCACTCCTTCTCTTTCAAAAACAGATCGATTTATGATCTCAGGGAATAAAATCGCTGCAGCACGGAGTCGCGACTCAGCCAGCGCACATCAGAATTCAGCATCGACATCAGACAGGAAAGCTTTAAATTCTCTGTGGTAAAGTCCTCGTGCTCGAATTATGTTGTGCCCTTTAGACTCCTAAGACCAAGCAGCTCTTCCGTAATGCAAAAGTTATCATCAACTCCCCGCAAAAAACAATGAACAGCTGTGCGGTGTCTGTTTCATCTGTGCTCTCATCACATGCAATCAGTAAAGATCTAAAGCACAAACTTTATCTGATACTTGATGTTTTAAGTTAGCTGACAAGTCAAAACCGTGTTTCTGTGTTAGAACTAAGAAGTACAAAACATTCAAGCACAAGTTTCTATCTGGGCCATATTCCATTATACTTTTAGTGGACCACGGGCCGCAGTTGGCCCACGGGCCGTAGTTTGGACACCCCTGCTGTAGTCAGTGGTCAGTGCGGATGTAGTGGTCACCAGAGGGCGCCAACGGGCTGTTTGTTGCCAATCAGGCAGATACAATGATCAACAAACATCATAAAGAAAGAAACTTTGATGAAAGTAAAAAAAAAGAAAAAAGGGAAAGTATTACCTTAGTGAATTTGCGAAATAATTATTTATAATTTATAAATGACATCCAACTCAACTCTTCCTGACATTTGAATGCATTTGATCGAAAGTTGGCTTTTTTGTGTGGCCAAGCCGGATTGTAAAGTAGTCCAGCATCACTTAATCCAAATATTAAAGCTGCTTTTCTGTGAAAAGCCCAAGTCTGCTTAGAGCAAAATTGGCACTTTTCGATGATTGATTGACACTCACCTGTGGTGACGTAGGCAGCGCAGTTTAATGGGCCCCTGCAAACAGAGGAGGAAGTGAGTGAGTAAGAAGAAATAGTGACTGAGTGGAGCGGAGGACTACATCTGCTGCTAAAGCTGCACTTCTCCACGCACCGGACTGCAGCCCTCTGAGAACGGACTGACTTGTGATAGAATTTAACAGGAAGGCTGCTGTTGGCCAGGTCACCTCTCACAGGTAAGACCGCTGTTCACAATCTCAGTGTTTGCTGAACTGCATTTCACCTCGCTGTTATGAACCATGGGAATGTGAGGCAGACATTTTTTTCTTCCACCCTAATCCGTCTTTCAGGCAGCGAAGTTATTGGAAACAGAGTGCGACTGAACAGACGAATAAGCAAGTTGTTTATTTTGCTGTAGGTGTAAAATTATTTATTTCGAAACGGCATTTAAAGCGTATTTGTGTCTGTTGTGAATGTAATATTGACACTGTCACTATAATGACATGTTTATAAGAGCTCGGTCTGAATAATAACATGTCTGCACTTGCCAGATATTATTTGCACATAGCAGTTCAGGAGTATTTCTCAGAGAAACAGTGTGAATTAGTTTTCTTGTAGTTTCCGTGGCGCACAGATTGGCTGGAGCAGGTCTCTCTGTGGGTGTTTGTGTGGGCAAGTGCATTGTAGAAGTGAGCGCTTAGTCACGGGTTGAGTCCATGGTTGAGTCCGTTGATATGAGTCTGAGGATTGAGACTGACTGACTGACTGACTGTGAGTGGGGAATTTGATCACGGGTTCCTTTCTTCAATGGGAAGAGATCTGGGAGCCCCACTGTAGGTCACTGGTGGTATTTCAGGGTCATACAGACAAGAGATACTTAAATTACTCCTGAGGTTTTCCCATGTTTCCATCTAAGGTGCTACTTTATACATGTTCCCTGCCTGAAGTTTCAACTTCTCCTTCTGTGATTTTCCCCTCCTCTTCAGACTCCTTTAATGTTGTAGGTGCTGAAGAGCTCAGCAGACTGGGCCGAGGTGACCGCAGGAGGACGCCATGTCCCACAGCCAGTCAGACAGCTGCATGGGCGACCAGGCCCATGTAATTCTGGAGAGCCGCTTTTCCACAGAACTCCACATATCTGAGCCCGGCGATGAATGCTCTCCGTCACAAAGCACCCCCACACCCCAACCTGAAACATCCAAACCACAGGAAGATGTAGTAGACAGGCTGACGGTGCCTCAACAGCGGGTTTTGAGCACCCGGAGTCCTGCAGTGTGGAAGATTGGCACCCACCAGCTCATCCCCAAGAATTTAACAAGCCGGCCTAGAAACCGCCACCACACCACCGTGGTGACGTTCCCAGTGGGACTGGAGAACTCCAGCACTGCGACCCGGAGCCGTCACTCAACCCAGGGGCCAGATTTGTCCTGGGAGGATTATGACAGTGATGGAGATGGCTTTTCTTTGAGGAGCAACCGCAGGAACAAGTCATACAGAGCAGCTGTGACCAGCCTGGACATTGAGGCCATGGCGTCGGGACTCGGAGCTGCAGCCACGCTGAAACCTGTCAAAGAAGACAGAGCAGATAGTCCCGGTCCAGCTCGCAGCCCTGGACGCAAGGTACACAGCCAGAGAGTATTTTATCCACTTATCTGTCGGATATCATGAGTGTTTTGTAATTAAGGACTATCAGAAGCAACTGGCTCATTGAAAGTGTGAATTTGGATGGCAGTTATGGTAATCAGTTAAAGACAGAGCCCCGCTGATACCGTTTTGTTCTTCTAATAGCCTCATGGGTCCTCTGTCAAATTCTCCTTTAGTCATAGTGATGATGCCGTGTTTCCACAACTGTTTCCTATCTTCCAGACCAGTACCAGTGTGGAGGAAGTCCCCATAGGGTTTTACCAGAGTACACTTAAAAATGCTACATTTAAGGATTAAAGTGCTGAAGAGAGAATGAGATGTTGGGAGTAAAGAAGATCTGATATAAACCGAGTGTTATTGAGGCGCATGTATTCCACAGTGTTAAACTCTGCACTGCTGTCTCCTCTCTAGCGAACCCTGGGGAGAAAGAGGAACCAGAACAAACGTGGGTCCTTCAAAGACGGTATGTTCACTAATGTGTCACTCTGTCCACTTCTCTAAATATGGCTACAAGAATACAAATAACAAGTAGATTGGTGTTTGTTTGTTTTTTTATTGGACTGCAAAGCAATTTTGTGTTGAAGAATTTCTCAAGTAAAAACTGAACTTGAAATGTGGAAGCAATAGAGTCTGTGTCATAGCTTAGAAAAGATCCCTTGAGGCAACAGCAGAGGACAGAACAGGAAATATTTCACTGAATGCTCTCAGCATGCTGAGTGTCAGAAGGCTGAGACACTTCTCCTGTTTTCATTTGAGTATTTTTTCCTTTCACTTACCTAATAGGGTCTTTATCATTCTAGCAACAACAAACAACAAACTGCAGGAAGAAACCTCCATTTAAATCAGCTTTTAGCAAATAGATTTTTACCTCCCAGGCTTTCATTCTCAGAGTGTCCATGTTATTATCACTTAACAAAATACAGACAGTTCACTTTTTTGAATACATCTAACATATTTAGGGGTGAATAACATCGGAAACCTTCATGCATGAGCCCATTGTGAGAATATTTAGAAGATATACAGGTATTTTCACCTAATAAACTGTGATTTCTAGGAATTTGCAGGGTGTTTTTCCTGCTTCTATAGTCATGAAAAACACTCTCTGTGTGACTCCAAATTCCAAAATAATGCCTGCTCAGACTGAATTGAAACTAAAGTAGTGTTTGGTTATCTTGATGCAATCCTCAGCTACACCGCGCCTCTACCAGGAGATCCGTGAGCGAGGGCTGCACTCGACCAACCAGGACGAGCTGCTGGACGACTTTGTGGTGGTGGAGCCTCCCGTGGAGGACCAGGGCATCGTGGTGAAGAGCTACCGGCCGATACAGCTCACATGGAGCCAGCTGCCACAGGTAAACCTCTAACTGCACTGACAAACAAAAAAGTGAGAAGTTGACTTCTGCAAATAAAAAAACCTAATTTACAAATGCATTAGTATATAGTCCATTTCTGTCATCACTGACACTGAACTCTGAGAGCCATGTGTTTGTCTTCTGATAAAATGTCCTTATTCATCTTTACCTTCAGCTGAATTTTTCATTTCTTGTAAAAGGGCGCAATATAAAAGCTCTACGTGTCAGAACATCGACAGGCTAGAGTTGTAGACATTTAATTTTTACCATTTTCAAAACAAGCTCTTTCTCAAATGTACATCAGAATGCTTAACAATCTTCTTCTTTTTTATCTCTTACAAAGGTGAGGGACACGGGTATCCTGACAAGGATCTCACCTCAGGAGAGAAAAAGACAAGAGGTAAGTGTGCGCGTGTGCGTGAGTGACATGCATGCCAAGTATGCCTACAGAAATGTCCTAGAAGGGATTTAATGTGCCACAGGAAGCAGGACATCTCTGATGCAGCTCAATGATGGACCATGTTCCAGTACTATAACAAATGTGTAGTTTAAGAAAGCCAAGCTTTTCCACAGCAGTGTTCAGTTTCTGTTTCAATTACATTTGTTGTTTCTCTATTTCTGCCACTAAGTTAGAGAGAAAAACAGCCATAACAGGCGGTTACTGGAATAATTCAAATTAATAGTATTTACTAAAGATTTACTCCTGCGATTTAGTGTTGCACTTCCATAAAGTCGGAGACAGATTAAAAAAAGAAGACGCAGCACAGGCCAAGATATCCGGGTTTCCATGCTACAGGTCAAGCTCCAAAAACACACACCTATATTTCCCATGATGCATCTCGGAAGCATCTTTTATTATACCTCCCCTGCTTTATCAATGCCCACTTATTTCAAACCAGTTTGTAATGCAGGTTTCCTTTTCTTATTTTTAAGTGTGTCTTAAAAATGTAAACGTATACTTTACAGTCATATTGGTTTTCTTCCCACACCTGCCAACATTGTCTGGCAACAAACTCATTCTCAGATTTGTGTCAAAAGGCTTTCTAGGAAATGAAGGAACTCACTGAGCAGAAGTGGATAAAACAGGTTGAGGTAGTTTGCGTATAACAAGCAAGTTGCATTTCATTACAAACTACAAGAAATCAGTTTAACATCACCGGTACCATCTGTGACACTGAGCATGGATTTCCCCTTCACCAGCAGTCTAACAACAGATGTGTCAATATCAAGGTCCACCCTGTGTGCACTGCAGTCCTTGAATAAAGCCGCACCCTGCCAGTGTGATCACCCTCAGTCTGTCTGCTGAGCAGGTGCTCATGTTTAGTTTTATTGCTTGAGCAGTGAGCTCTAGATTTGCAGCCACCTATGGAAACTTTAACGCTACTTTTCAGGGACATGAAAGCATTTTGTTGATGTTTGGGGTTAACTGAAATATCAGGAAGATGAGAGCAGGGAAATAAGTGTCCTTACTATAGTCCAGACCGAGCAGAGTTTAACCAGGTCCACCAGACAGACTCTCATTTCCTACTCTTGTGTGACATTTTGAGCTCTTAGACTGAAACATCAATGTAGGTGTGAACTTTTAAGGAAACAGTGTTCTTGATTTAGCTCCGCTAATACCCTTTGGTCCTGTCTGAGGACACTTCGCCTTTACAGGAGGTGATGTGTAAGATGTGTCATCACCACATGATGGCTCACCTAAGATCCTGACCACAAACAGCAGATGTTAACTAAGCCCTCCATTTCAAAAGATTCATACAGTTTTACAGATAAAGACTTTGATTACTGCTACGAATCTGCCACTGCTGATACATTCTTCTGATGCTTCATGCTTTATGTGGATTATCCCGTTTCAGTGGAGACTAAAACATCACCAGTAAATATTGGATTTTGATGTAGCTCTGTATCAAATCCTAGATTCAATAAAAAGACCAGAATGCATTGCAGCCACAGCATATGTTTTATTTTGTGTCATGTGTGTTACACTTTCTTGATAAAAGTGCTTTGCTCTGTTTATCTATGAGTGAAACCCACATTTGAATGCAGAAAGTAGAGGCCATTTCTTTGGATGTTGTTCAAATGAATTCTGGGAAATGTAGGAATGTGGACTGCCAATCTAAAGTAAGTTAGACCCAATTAGACCTGGGATCTAACAATAAGAGCATCACATGGTGGTGTTTTCCTTTTTTAAAGGTGAAATTAAAGCTGCTCCTTCACACGCACACTTATTTGGGTATGTGTGCTCTTTTGACAGGCTATTTTTGAGATCATCACATCGGAGCATTCCTACCTGCACAGTCTTGGCATCCTGGTGCGTCACTTCAAGAGTAGTGAAGCGCTGAAGAAAACGATGACGGCCACAGAGCACCATCACCTCTTCTCCAACATCTCTGTCATTCAAAACGTCAGCAAGCGGTGGGCACAACATAGTCGTGTGTGTGTGTGTGTGTGTGTGTGTGTGTGTGTGTGTGTGTGTGTGTGTGTGAGGTTCGCCGCCTCGTTAAAGAAAAGAAAAAGGATCTGATGATGTTATCAGCGTGTGAAGAAGTAGACTGATTATCTGCTTACAGTTTCAGGCAGAGTATTTTCCCTTAGCGTGCCTTTAGTATCCTGTAGGCTCCATCAACATGTTAAAACACGCTGGACAAACTGGTTCTACTGCCTTGCTGCTCTTCCCGGGCTTTAAGATGTTAATGTGTTTGCTACATTATTTTGAATGAAAATAAATCCAGTTTTAGCAGCAAGGAAAGTGCCCTTTGAGCCTCTTGTTCTCTGTTTCCAAGTAAAACAGGATCTGTGAAACTAGAAGGCAGAAAGCGTCTCAGTAGCTGCTGTATGATCTGACTTCCAGTATCTGTGTGTGAATGTGTGTCCTGTGCTTGCTTCCTGGGTTGGGCTGTTTTCCAGGTGTCACTTTACTCTTTTTTGTTAAAAGGGCTCTTAGCAAGGGTTGGGCTGAAAGTCATTTATCCTGCTATAATAATGTGGATAATAGAAAGCCTTTACAATGCTTTGGCGTAAGGGGTCACCTAGATCCTGTAGTAGAAAGTTACATCTTACATAGTGGATCATTTCAAGCACTAAAATACTAAACCTGAGTTAAATAAAGAAGACGTATACAAACATTACTTCACATTACAACGAATAGGGTTGAGCAATTTATCGATATTGTGATATTAGACTAGATATCGTCTTCGATGTTGGATATTGTAATATGACATGCATGTCTTCCTGGTTTTAAAGCCTGCATTACAGTCAAGTAATGTGGTTTTCAGAACTTACCAGACTGTTCTATAATTGGCCTTTACCCAATTAGTAATTATATCCACATTACACATGATTATTCATCAGAAGTCTCACTGTTAATATTTTCTGAAAGCACCAACAGTCATCCCTACAATATCATTGCAATGTCAATATTGAGGTCATTGACCAAAAACATTGTGATATTTGATTTTCTCCATATCTCCCTGCCCTAACAACAAACATTACGTTTGCCAGGGACACCACCATGTAAATGGTCTCTAGTACAATATGTATACATAACAACAAAGTCCTATAGAGCCTCACGACCCCAAGGTGACAAGGTGATTTGTAACTTCATATTAGACTGTTATACCTGTATACCTGTGTCGTTATACTCATTACGCTGATAACCTGAAATGTAAAACCTAGATGTCGGCACATTCAGTTCCGCCCTCACACAGCCGTGTGGGTCCTGCTCAGGTAATCCTTTCACTTCTTCACTAACCTCCCCCTCTCTCCATTTTCAGGTTTTTTGAGGACCTTGAGCGTCGTCACTATGACGACGCAGTGATCCGAGACATTAGCGATATTGTTCAGAACCACGCTGCCCACCACTTTGAGCCCTACATCGTCTACTGCTCCAACGAAACCTTCCAGCAGAGGACGCTGCAGAAGCTGCTGTGAGTGGCAGGACAAACTGTAACAAATGGAGGTTCTGCAGCGACAATGAACTGAACTTCCCTCTTTCTTTCCTTCATCAGGACCAGTAACACTGCGTTCAAAGAGACCCTGAAGCAGATTGAAGGGAGCAGTGACTGCGGAGGCCTGCCGATGATTTCTTTCCTCATCCTTCCCATGCAGCGAGTCACCAGGCTGCCGCTGCTGCTAGATGTCAGTTTATACATTAGTTTTGTTATGAGTGACACATTGAAAGACACACAATAGGAGCCTGAGAGAAACTACATCTATCGTTCCTCCCTTTAAGTATTAATTCACCACAGTATCTCCGTGTTCTTCAATTGTTTGTCAGTCTTTGTCGGGTGGTACTCCCATCCAAATCAAAAGACATTTTTTGGGGTAATGTTAGAAAAATAAGTAAAAGAATCATATGTATATCCACACAGCTATAACTTTGCATATTATGTATGTACAATAGAGTTAATATTACATGATTGATGATTTAGGAACTCCAGTTTCAGCTTCATGGCATGCACAGTGGTGCAGAAGGTTGTTTTGCCTACAGAAGTAAATAACTGTACTTTGAAAGTTTCATTCCTTTGGTCTCTCCTCACAGACGATCTGCCAGAAAACTCCAGACAATACAGCAGAGCACTTCGCTGCTGTTTGGGCGCTGCACGCCATCAGCAAGGTAGAGATGTCGAGAAAGCGCTCTTTATCCCTACATCTCGCATTTGAGGGTGGACTATGAAGCCGATGTGTTTTTAAGGTCGTGTTTGTCATTATTTGGCGATTGTTATTTCAACAGTTGGTCACTAGCTGCAATGACGGAGCTCAGCGAATGGAGAGGACAGAGCAGATGTACACCATGCAGAAACTGATGGATTTTGGTAAAATAAAGGTAAGTTGTGTTTCTGCACAAACACCTTTAAGAAAAGTGAATATAGAGTTCACAGGGTTTGACGTAATGAGTCAAATGATGGCCATGGATGTAAATATAAAAAGCAAGGGACATAGTGGAACTTGGATAACGCTTTGGATTGATTGCACTCATGCAGGTATGATGCAGATTCAGTTTGCTAACCTGGACTGATAACTCGTGTCCTCCTCACAGCCATTTCCTCTGGTGTCGTCGTCGCGGTGGCTGAAGAAGCGCGGTGAACTGGCCATCTACACAGACGAGCTCAGCATCTGGAGGGCTTTCAGCAACAAGAGCTACTACCTGTTTCTCTTCAACGACGTACTGATAGTCACCAAGAAGAAGAGGTCAGTGAAAGTCTAAAATAATATTTGTGGGGAATCTTTTCTTTTTTTTCTTTTTACAAAATTGTGACACATTTTCAGATTAATTCATGTAAATGTCGTCAAATATTCCCCAGCAGGCCTGTCAGGATAACCATTTTTGTTGGACGATATATTGTCCCAGAAATAATTGCGATAAATTATATTATTGTCATTTTATGCCACCGATACAAAGTTAATATAATAGCATAATAATGCAACCCTTTCAAAAAGCAATTCACAGAATATTGAAAACATTGGAATTGGATCTTTTTTCTTATGTCCTAAATAAATAAAACATAAATAAAATTAAACCACGCAACCAAAATAATATATAAAATGGACTCTCGGCTCTGTTAACAAAAATTGTACTAAAATACATATTCAACATTTGGCAAAGGTGAATAGAGAGTCATTCCTTAACAGGCAATATACTAGACTTTTATTTACAAAAAGTGCAAAGTGACAACATATTGGCCATAAATAGATATAAGTAACAACACTGGAGGTGTGGATAATAAGTCAATAATGTAATTATCATGAGGCCTATTCTCCAGTATGTCAATAAAATCACAATAACCACGATTAAATCTAAAAGGATTACTTAAGAATTATTCAGCCTCCTGTAATAAAGCAGGAAGTTAATGTGTGTAACCTCTGGGCATGATGCATCGTCAATTTCAAAATGTAAAGCTTCTTTCACAGTCCAATTTGCTCTCATTTTAGATAATAAAAGAGCCTAGTTGTGCATCTGCTCAAATGCTAAAGAAGACAAACGTCAGAACCACAGCCAGATTTTGAAGCGTTTCATGAGCTTTGTGCGTTTTTCCTGGTGACTCCTGTGAACACTGAGTACGTCCAGCTGCTGGCAGGCAGGGAACATGAGGCGCCGAGTGAAATGAGAGGAAGGGGACAGAGAAAAGAGAGAACATAGATGTGGTGCGTGCATACTTGAGATTCTTCAATCTTGCATGTCAGCTCGACAGACTACGGCTCTCTGTTTTGAGTTAGGGAGAAACAAAACAATGTCAGCACAGAGGAAGGAGCTTCCCACAACACTGGAGTCATTTTTAGGGTTAAGTGGACACTGCGAGCCCGTCTTCAGGTGATAATATCTAGGAAATGCTATGAGCAGATAGACAAAGAATGTAGTTTGAACGTGTTAATACTACACACATACACAGTAAAACAGTGGCTGGGTTTAGCTACACTACAATGTGCAAACATGGTCATTTAAAATCACATTATTTATGTGAATGTTCTTGCACAATTTATAAGTTATCCTGTAAATGGAAATATGAGTAAAAACATTTTGTCTATCCAGTGAGGAGAGCTTTGTGGTGATGGACTACGCCACTCTGGAGAACATGGAGGTGGAGGTTGGGGAGGATGCAGAAGGACGGATGTCCCCGCCTGCCAAGAACAGCTCCAGCTACTATCTGTCTTTCAAGCTGCTGATGAGCAAGAACAGCGAGGGGAGAGCGGAGCAGATCTCCCTGGTGGCAGAGTCCAGGTACGGCCGCTCTCAGCTCCCATCAGCCACGAACTGTACATAATACGTACAGTTGATATCCCTCAAGTGGGGATTATAGTTGAAAACAAAAGGTTTCAGTATTATAAGTATATAAAGGTATTATTACAGTAATTTCATCTGGAGGGAGGGACACTAAACATCTTTCTGTCACATACTTGAAACACAAACCACAGTAAGAGCATTTCACCTGCAGCCCTTTTCAGCCCACTAGCTGTTACGCTGATGATGACTTCTTCACAATAAAAGCATCCTGCCGGGTCACCAGTGGAAAGCTTTTAATGTAAATTAATTTTGGTTTGCACCAGCAGTATCTTAACAAAGATCCAATGCGGCTTAAAGCGACCAGTAAAAAGTGATATAAGGCCGATTGCATGCTTTACATATCAGCTATCCCCTCCTGTGAAGCTGTGTAGTGGAACTGCATGCAGTCATGGCTCATGGAAAAACCCGACTGCAAACCAAATCTGAAGTTTTGTGTCTGGCTCCCTCTAATGGCAAAACGTTTAATGGCAACCTAAAATGCTCCTGTTCATTGAGTCCCACGCATAAGAAACAGAATTGTTTGTGTGGTCACGTGAACAATACCCAACACAGCACTGGCTTTGGAGTATTATTTAACAATGTTTTATTTTTTGTCTCTGTTGCCAAGGGTGGACCGGGCTCGTTGGATAATTGCTCTTACAGAACACAAGCAGGCAGGAGTCGTCACTTGTAAAGGTGGTAAGTCAGCAGGCTTTATTTACCAAAGGAGGCATTCTTTTGAAATACACTTTGAGTTCCCTCTGAGCGTGACCACCTTTCAGTGTGTAAATGTATTCTTTAAAAGCGGTAATTAATGTGTCATTTATTAATTGGTTCATAGAAGGTTCGCATTCATTTTCCATTTCTAATGAGTGTGCGACTATTTGAAATGTGATCCTTGGGCTTTCAGATTCAAAGTGTCCTTTTGGTCTATAAGCAAAATATCATCATTCTGACAAAGAAAAAAACAACTAAAAACATAACCTCTGTGTAATAGAAGTACAAGCCCTGATAACAAATGGCAAGAGTTTTAAGAGTGGAAGTATCTGTTTGATATCTGATATCGTTATCAAAGGGTGTGCCTTTCCAGGGTGAATGACGTCATCCAGGATATACTGTAAATATACAGTACCAACAGGGTTCCTAAATAAATACTTCACCGACAAAAGTAAACGAATTACTCGCCACGTTTTCTTTCTCCGCGGTGAACGAAGAATCAAAAAACAAAGTAAAGTGTTGCTGATTTGAAGTGGTGGGCGGCGTTTGAAAACCTCCGTTTACAAACTCTCTCACAACTCGTGCAGTATAATCCAAGTCTCTTTTATCATTTAACACGCATATTCGCTAAAACGTTACTACTTTAAACACTTTGGACTCGCCTATGCAAGCGGGAGACTGTTTATGCTGTTTTAAGTAGTATGGTTTTAGTGAAAATGAATGTTTTTGGGAATTGGTGAGCATATGACTGATAAATGAGATATGGATTATACCGCACGAGTTGTCTGATTTAAACGTGGCACCCATTTACCTCAATTCATCACGAATTGTCTCCATTTTTTATTCTTCCTTTAACATGGAGGCTTTCTTCAAGAGTTCAAGGTAACACAGGGCGAGTAATTTATATACAAATGGTCGTTTTGAGGGTGAACCACGTACAAAGTGCTTAAAAACAGAAACTTGAAAATATGTTGAAAATAACATAGCAGCTTTGGTTTTATGAATCACATTGCATTATGGGAATGTGTTTCAGGTCTGCCACAGTATGAGGCCAACAAAGCCTACATGCCAAAGGAGCTAGATGAGTTGGGGTTGAAACAGGCTGAGCTTGTCATCTTGCTGCAGAAAGAGGAAGGTGAGTGTGCACATACTCGCAGAGTTGTAATACAACATCAAATCTAGACCTCCATGCTCAATGAGCCGCCTTAGAATGCATATAATAGTGTGCAAGAGTGCTTAAAAGTTAACTGTCTGCTCTTCCTAGCTTGGTGCTATGGGGAGAGAATGCGAGACGGAGAGAGAGGCTGGTTTCCTGCTACCTGCGCCACAGAGATCACCAGCCCCAAGGCCATTGAAAACAATGTGCAACGCATGAAGCGCCTGCGCAAAGAGACCAATGTTTGAGGGACTCTGAGGTGGACAAAATAACAGAAACACCTTCCAGTAGATTGGTGACTAACAATGTTCAGTTTTTGTTGAAACTGCATTGCTTGTGTATCATGCTGAACACAGTGGTCAGGAAGTCAGTTAACACACTGAAAGACACTTATCAGGATATGAAAAGCTTAAACGACCATTTATGTTGTCATGGTAGCACAGTAGAGGTTCCTGGGTTGAATCCAACCAGTGTTCATGTTTCAAGTTACCCTTTACAGTCACCGTCCAAACCAATTATTTTAAAGCATGACCGTCAGGTCGATTTAACCGTTAAATCTCAACCAAAGACTTATGTACAAAGGTGTTTTTGTCCACCTTCTTTTATGTGCAGCCAATAAAGAAAGGTCATTTACAATAGCAGGACTTACTGGCCAACAGCGGACATCTTTACTTGTGCAGCACGACCCTGTTATTTCCTTGTTGGTGTGAATGAAAATGTAGAACTTACTTGCTGTATAAACAATGAGCCTCAGATGTAGTCTATGATTTTATATTCGAAATCGAAGATCTACAAAATGTAATTCTATTCTCCACATTCACTATAGTATGAGTTTGCATGCTAAACATTCAAGTGTGTTACCTAGTCATCTAACCTCAAGACGAGGAACTTGATGTAGTGCTAAATGTAGGTTGCATTTCTTTTATCACATTGTGTTGGTGTCATTTCATGATGTACAGGGTTTCTTTGTCATCCTACTGTAAATGTTTTGGCTTAACATTGACCTGTTAAATGCAGTTTATGACCTACTGCGTTAACTTGGTTGCTTAATAAAATATTTTTAAAAAACACTGCATGATAGCATATTTGTCTAAATATATTTGAAATAAACACTAACTGAAAGAAAATAAGTGTCATTGACAGCCCATATACTTGAAATATAAAAATAAAGCCAACACTCGAGACAATTGTCCTGGTTTCTGGACTTTTATTTGAGCTTGCATTTTGTTAAAATGTTTGAATACATAAAAAGTTATTTAAAAATGTCAAACTGACCAGATATCAAATTCCATTTTTTCTTTAAAAACCATTTGGTGTAAAAACTTAGGACAGATTTAGAAAAACATTTGCTGTTTCCCCAAAACTTTTTGTAGCTGTCACATAAAAATAATGGAAAAAAAAACAAGTCTGCATAGATTCTGCAGGCAATCGGTGGTAATCTGGTCAAATGCATGGTGCAAGCTTGTGACGATCGTCAAGTCAAATCTTTATTGCTCAGATCTTGTTTGATGTTTCATCTTGTTGTTGACAAAAAAACTGCAAAACAATAAAAATAGCAAATTAGTCAATTGTTCACCTGTATGCTCATTTTCAAATCATTTGAGTTAAGTCATGCTTCACCATGAATTGCCTGAAAATGTGCATCATCACCAGATAGCAGAAAAAGAATCCAAAGCCTAAAGCTGCTGCTCTTATGTAGAAGAGACAATAGCGAGGGCTCTATGGTGCCAGACAGTTTGCTTTATCAAATCCACTGCATTACATCATACTTTGGATCATCCACTACAGAGCCAGAAGTGCAAATGACAACCTAGCCAGCCTTATTTTAGCTAGCTCAGCTATTCCATTTTTATGTTTCCTAATTTACAGTCATTATCCTTTACTGCCGGCTCTGTCTGAATACAGATATTTGGGAAGCTCAAGCTAATCATGAGACTATAGACTCACCCGGACGATGGTAAAAGATGGTAGGTGCCGGTGGGCAGGTTGTTTCCTACTCAGCCCCACCCTGCTGGGCCTCGGGAGCGGACGTTTTCTCTGCAGATGGGTCACCTCCTGTCTTGGCCTCCTTGGTTTCCGGACCGGGTTTGTCACCAGCCTGTGGGCGTCTGCGGCGGTAGTTGAAGTTACGGCGGTAGCGCCGCTGGCGGGGCTGTTGGTTCTGACCACCTTCGACGGCCTGATTCTCCTTGTCCTCCTCGCCATCCCGCACCGGTCTGGGACGGGGTGGACCCCTGGAGTGAACAAGCAAAAATCAAGGGGCCATGACCAATCATGAATCATACACTAACTACTAAGAAGTGACATGAAAAGAATAAATCATTCACTGAGACGGAATGCAAGACAATTGCTAAATTTGAGGTTAGGCTTCAATAATAGGAGAGCTTTCTGGCCCAAACAGGTGGCATTTAAAATTTGGGGGTTTGTTTTAAGAGGAAAATTTAATTTGGTGGATTCTAATTCAGACAGCAAATCTGTCTGAATTAGAATTGACCAAATACATTTTTTTTTTACTTTACCCTCCCATTGTTGCAGCAATTAAGCAAACACACAAACCTTGGTCGGAAGCCTCTGTAGTAGCTCTGCCTCGCTGGTTTGTTGGCCTGATCAGGACCTCCCTGGCTCTCGTCACCCTCGCCTCCCTGAAAGCAAATAGATCAAAGAACTGACATGCAGCTTTTTTTAAAGCCAACACGTACACAAACAAACAGTATAATATTTGCCATGTAGTGTACAGGCCTTTGTAATGAAACTGGCCAGCTCTCCATTTATGTTGAGGGTGATGGAAGTTCAACATCAGGTAGCTCCAACATTGTTGAGAGGGGCCTATTTGAGTCAATTTGCAAGATATTGGCCAGACCCCCGATACACCAAGATTTGCTCACAACCACGTGAATGTTGAAATGAGAGGGTGTTGTGTATGACATCAACATATCAAGGGTCCCAAGTGGGACTGCTAGGTGCCTGCTTCAGGATGAAGCCCTGTGACGGCATACCTCAAGCATTTCTCCACGTGGTGCGTTGGTATACGGGGGCCGGTGGCCGTAGCGTCTACGTACAAAGTATGGTGGGTAGCGCCGTCTGCCAGGGTAAGCGGGTCTGCGCTGCTGTGGCTGCGAGTCTCCTTCAGGGGCGCTCTCTCCCCCATCTCGGCTGCTTTTCTCACGACCTCCGTTGCTTGGCGGCTCACCCTCTCCGTCACTCTGGTAGTTATCTGGATACTCTCCACGAGGGCCCCTTCTTCTGGGATAGCGCCTGAAGCGGCTTCTGTCAGCAGCATACTTACTTCCCTGGACTGCACTGCCCTCTGGGCCGGTGACATTTGCCGCCTCTGCCCCCTTTTTAAAAAATTAATGAATTACCCAAATTAATAATCTAGGAAACATTTCTAAAAAAAATATTTACTAGCCAACTAAAATCAGAACTTTGAAATTAGCCACAAAACAGACAGAATTACCAACCAAACCACAGCTTACCTTCTCTCCCTCAACTACATCAAACTCCACAGTTTCTCCATCTCCAACACTGCGAAGGTATTTCCTCGGGTTGTTCTTTTTGATGGCCGTCTAAAATCATGAAGAGTTCAGATGTGAGATTTTATATTCATGATCATTTAATTTTTTTAAAGAAAACATCACTACCTACAACATACCTGGTGTACAAAAACATCCTCCTTTGTATCATTCCTAAAAGAAAAGAAAAAAAACACTCAGTTACTTGTTGCTAGACACAGAATGCAACAATGTATCTGCAGACAGATTGCAACTAAACCAGGGAGTGTACGTATAAGTACTGTGCGTAACAACGGCATGAAGACCAACAGATAAATAGTCTGGTCAGCTTCGTAAGCAAATCAAAGCCATAATAGGATTGGGACTGGTCCTTCACACACGGATGATAGGGTCAGGGTCTTAAAGGAAGCAGACAAGGGGGGTTTACTTACCTATTGATAAAACCATATCCATTCCTGACGTTGAACCATTTGACTGTACCCAAGACTTTTGTTGCTGCAATAAGACACAATAAAACAAAATTAGTAATCAAGCTGAAGTCATTTATTTTACAATGTTAACAAACTGCAAGTGTGGGTGAAATGCATTCAGCCAGCTTGTTTATGATTCACAGGACTTCTGATGAGAAATAGTAAGGGAATCAAATAACGATAGATGACGAAGAATTAAAGGCAAGATAATGTGGAAGTTATATTTAACTCCCAACTGTCACCCTTTTTATAGACTATGATGCTTAGGGGTGCTCTGTGGCAGCTGCACATGGTGTCAGTTGTGAGAGCATTATGACCCCGTAATGACTGCCATTTCTCATAAGGAACTAAAAATGCTTTTACATCCTAATTTCAATGCCTCAGTTTAGAGCTGCTGTAGTATGGCATATCAAAGATGGATGCAGCAATAATACGTTTAGGTCCATGGCAAGTTCAACTACTACAGACCTACTACCCCATTTTAAACCGCAATGCTCAGTATGAGAGCGTTCACACGTGGTAGAGTCGCGCCCGGATACGTTAGCACACAGCGAGCCCAGCTGGCTTGTTAGCATAGTTGCTAATAGGGTCTCAACCATGTGCTTGGATAAAAGCCAGCAAGCGGAAACTATCGTAGCACATCATATACCATCTATGGATACAAACGTTTACGTAATTATAAAGATAAATATTGCGGAGTTCGGTTATATAATAGTTTCCATCGCACAGACAACGAAATGACGAAATAAATCCGTGGAATCATACGGCGGACATTTTGGTTTGCCTCTTCAGCCATGTAAATAGCTAATGTAGCTTCGTTAGCCAACGAGCTAACGTTGTCATCGCTGTTAAGTAGCTAACGTTAGGCCCTTAAAAGTGTAGCACAATTCGACAACCGTTGGCAGGTGTATTTCAAGTCATTTATAAAAACAGGCTTGTTATTATCGTTGCACCAAGCAGTGTTGGGCACAAGTGTGTTGCGACTATTTTTCGGAGAAAATACTACAAAAGACGGAACCAGCCCTTTCGTGTGAACAAAGGGACGGCCAGCAGCTAACGTTAGCTTGCTTTCGACGACAGTAGTCGTGGCCGGCAAAGTGAGCATCATGAAATAACTTCGTGCTCCACCACGATGTACGATATAAATTATAGCTAACGTTCTAACGTTTCGACGTCAACTGCTATGGCCTGGTTTCTTTGTTAGAGTGGCACTAACGCTAGCATAGAGACACGAGTCCTTACACAATCTCAACGATCGTGCCGTTGATGGCAAGTCGGTAACATGGTATTCTGTGGCGGCTATTTGACGTTAGAAGGCCGCTGAGAAATTAGTCGTTTGGAGAAACGGTTCATGATTTACAACTGATATCTACCAGTTTACCAATCAGTGGTTATATACAGCTAGCTTTATTAAAGAAAGACGTATAATCCAATAGACATTTAAATGTGTTCCAAGCCAACGGCAGGAGTAACGTTTCTCGTTTCTTGACGGCAAAAGGTACATTTATTTTACCTAGCGTTAGATACACAATTCATAATAGTCAACACCTAAATTTGAATTAAACACTGACGGTACTTTAACAGACATCTCACACGTTATAAATAATAGGTAGAAATGTAAGCGGTACAGATCAGCCAAATTAATCTTTATTTTGTCCGCCAATGTCCACTATTTCATGAGAGGTAACGGCAATATGAGATTTGTAGCCTAGTTATTCAACGGTTATTTGAGCCGGTGATCGTAAAGTGAATGTTTGCAACTGCAGCTTTTGCGCATTGCCTCTACGTCGTCCCACACCACGCTAGCTAACTAGCTCATATCCAGTCTTACCGATGACCTTCTTATCCGCCGCGGAAGCTGCGGCTGCCGGGCTGGATGGGCTCTCCACATCGGCAGCGGCATCAGGCGGCTGTTGTGTCTCGGCCTCGCTGCTCATGGTTACTACTGGTTGGTAATGGCTTCTGCCGGCGGCGGCTCTCTGCTATGTTTCCCGGTGCTAGATGGTAACCTGGGCCGGCGGTGGTGGGGGCTACTGCCTTCGGGCTCTCTGCTTTCCTCTTTCCGCTCCCGTTGCCGATCGAACTGGGCAGAATGAAATGGTGTGCTGGGGAATGTTCCTGGTCGGGATCCGCCCAACTAGTCTTCGAATTGGTTGGAATCGGCAACGGAAATCAAAACGCGTTCCTATTGACTGAAGCAACTGTCAATTACGGTTGAGGCGAGTGTGATTGGCTAAAGGAGAATGTACCTGTGCCTTCTCAACGCCCCTCAGTGATGTCAAAGCCAGACAAGTCAGACAGATAACCGTGACACTTTTGGAGTGTCTGCTTGCTTGCAAGTCTTTTTAACGGATTTTAACAGAATGTACAAATACGGCAAACCTTGATGACTAGAATTATTATCATCATGCCTTAATTGCCAAAAATATCGTCATAAAATAGGCATCACTGACCTAATTTAAGGGAATGATAACCTAAATATTTTATTTACTAATCATGATAGAAATATTATATTTATCATTTTACTGCATTGTCACATTTGCCGTGGTGATACCTCTCTTGGTGGTGAAGGTTTAGGAAGATAACTCACATCTTGGTGTGCTGCAAAGGACATTAAGTTCCCACCAGCCTTTACCCAGCCTGTCAATGTCGATAGGTATATACTGTAACAGAACAGAATGCACGATTCCATATCACAGGACATTTTTGCAACTAACCGTATTATTACAGTTAAAATGTTTCATTATTTTGTAAGAGATTAACAGTTTTGAATACAGGTCATTTCAGGACACGACACCCACGATGAACAATAACCATAATGTTCCTTCATAATTTAAATACCAAACATGATATTTATTTGTCTTGCAATTATTCAGGATTCACAAGGACATTTAAACGGTTGTCCATCCTACTGTAAATTCTTTCTAAGATGATTACATTTCTTAAATGTTCACAAAAGCTCAAATAGTGGCATCCTGATGTAATAACAGATTTGCTACTTTTCTCATTGCCCTGCCCAATAAACTGGTGAAATGCAGTCATTATCCCAACTTCACTTCCAGTAGGGTAGAACAGACGGACCCAGGCTGAATGTGAGACAACCCCACCGCAGCCCCCCCACCCATTGTCATGTTAATGCTCCACTGGCACTGTTTATGAGCACTGGCTGATGTGTGAAGAGCTCGCTGTTAATGGTTAAACTCCGTTCTCCCACACAAAGATGGGCTTTAGCATTGAACCAGAGCCTCTCCACGAAGACACCACCCTCCTCCAAAAAAAAAAGCCTTCTTCCTGCCTCCATAAGAACAGAGTCTCCATCTGAAAGGATTCTTTTGTGCCAAAGGAACGAGGTCCAAGGCAGAAGAGGGAGAGCGTGGATGGGGGAGGGGGTCTGGTGGCTTGGATTTGTATGGATGGCTGGGATGAAGAGGTAGCCATAAGTTCAGCAGAGGATTGCTTGGCACTGAAGTGTGTGTGCCTTGGAGGACTCTTTTATTCTTATTTAAAATAAATTGCCTGATAGACTAATAATATAATAATTTCAGTTTTTGTTACATGCAGTTGTCCTCTATGGCTACCGTTAATATTGTGATACATATATATATATTTTGTGAAGCTGGTAACAATTAAAATTCCTTGTTACTACTTGGGGTTGAGAGAACAATAAAAAAAAAAAGTATGATGCCATTTACAGATGTAAACAGCTTTTTTCAAACAAACAAGATCTCCTCCAAAGGTTTATCAAAATGTAAAAACAATTTATTGTTCAGAATTGAAACACAGCGTGACTAAAATAAGAATTTGAATGTTTCGCATCAAAAAAAGAAAATCGCATTTTCTATCCAAAACCCACCTGCCATGTGAATAATCTGATCTGGGTTTGGATGCAGAAGTTATCCTGGAATTAGCTATACAAAACAGAAATGACCATAATGACATACTGCTGAACTTTATACTGTCCTTCAATGTGCACTATGGGCGAATGTATCGACACAGGAAAAAATGTGGCGTTTTTGTTTGCTGAGGAGTATCAAGTGACTATGAGACACTACTTCATGTGTACAGAGGTTGTGTAGTTCTCGCTGGATCACATCTCTCCACACTGTGCAATGAGGATGGGGAGCTTGGGCTTGTTGTTGGGTCCTGTAGTAACATTCTGTTGGCATGAAGAAGCACAAGTAGTCATGTAAACATTACACTCTAAAATGACCCTTATGGATTTAGTCACAAAATCAAGTCTGATTACTTAGACATGATGCAGTTAGGGCTGCACAATATATCATTCTTCTTTATTGTCATCGCCATGTCAATTATGTGATAAACAGACACTTTAAAATCTAAATGTTATTTATTTGATTGGTTCCTTTTGTGTTCAGTTCAATTTGCTCAATGAAATAATATTTTAAATAATTTCCTTAAATGTTTTTGAATCAACAAGCAATTTGTTGTATTTTAGCAGCATACTAAAAGCAGCAGAAAGACTTTAATATCTGTTTATTTATCGCATCTTTTCCTCATATCCACCCGTCATGCAGTACAAGATTATTGTAATTATTGAAATATTTAGGTCTGAAGTTTTAAACATCACTGTTGAGATGAGAATGTTCAAGACAAAAGTGTTGAAGATATTCTGAAATGCGTACATAGTTCTCTTCAAGATGGATTTGATTTGAGAGATGGGGGAAGTCATGGGTCAGTACACAAAGTAGCATAGCGTGTTTTAAACATGTTGCACAATTGTAGTGACACCATTATGACTGTCTCCGTCCTCTCACAATTCTAGCCATTGACACCAATATATTAATATTATTATGTGTTTTTACCTCAATTTTTCTCATGATCAGCAAACCATCAACCACTTTTCCTGAAACGGTAAACATGACAAGTTTAACTCTGGCACAGAAACAAATCGAAATACCGCTCTAAATAATTAGTAGACCTACTCACCAAAAACAACATGCTTCCCATCTAACCAGTCACATTTAGTGCAGGTGATGAAAAACTGACATCCATTTGTCCCTGGCCCACTGTTTGCCTGAGTAAAACACACATTATTTAGAAAGAATGGCCGTTTGAAAACTTTGTCTGTGTTGCTCAGGGTTAATTCACTTTGAATGAATCAATTAAATACTATAATCTATGGGAGGTTGGGGTCTTGAATCTTAATTCACTTGTTGTTATTTTATACAGTATAATAGAGGATATACAGTATATCTCAAAAGTGAGTACACCCTTTAGATTTTTGCAAATATTCTGTTATATCCTTTCAGGGGATAACATTATCCTACTGAAACTTTGATATAACTTAAAGTAGTCAGTGTGCTGCTTGAATAACAGTATAGATTTATTGTCCTTTGAAAATTACTCAGTACACAGCTGTTAATGTCTAAACAGCTGGCAACAAAAGTGAGTACACCCCATAGTGAACATGTCTAAATTGTGCCCAAAGTGTCAATATTTTGTGTGACCACCATTGTTATCTAGCACTGCTTTAACCCTCCTGGGCATGGAATTCACCAGAGCTGCACAGGTTGCTTCTGGAATCTTCTTCCACGACGACATCACGGAGCGCACGGATGTTGGACACCTTGCACTCCTCCACCTTCCTCTTGAGGATCCCCCACATGTGCTCAATTGGGTTTAGGTCTGGAGACATACTTGGCCAGTCCATCACCTTAACCTTCAGCTTCTTCAGCAAGGCCGTTGTCATCTTGGAGGTGTGTTTAGGGTCATTATCATGTTGGAAAACTGCCCTACGGCCCAGTTTCCGAAGAGAGGGGATCATGCTCTGCTGCAGGATGTCACAGTATATATTGGAATTCATGTGTCCCTCAATGAAATGCAGCTCCCCAGTGCCGGCAGCACTCATGCAGCCCCAGACCATGATGCTGCCACCACCATGCTTGACTGTAGGCAAAACACATTTGTCTTGGTACTCCTCACCAGGGTGCCGCCACACACGCCGGACACTATCTGACCCAAACAGGTTTATTTTGGTCTCATCAGACCACAGGACATGGTTCCAGTAACTCATGTTCTTGGATTCATTGTCTTCAGCAAACTGTTTGCGGGCTTTCTTATGCATCGGTTTCAGAAGGGGCTTCTGTCTGGGGCGATGGCCATACAAACCGATTTGATGCAGTGTGCGGCGTATGGTCTGGGCACTGACAGGCTGACATCCCACTTCTGCAACCTCTGCAGCAATGCTGGAAGCACTCGCACGTCTATTTTTGGAAACCAACCTCTGGATATGACGCTGAGCACGTGGACTCAACTTCTTTGGTCGACCCTGGCGAGGCCTGTTCCGAGTGGAACCTGTCCTGGAAAACCGCTGTATGATCTTAGCCACTGTGCTGCAACTCATTTTCATGGTGTTGGCAATCTTCTTATAGCCAAGGCCATCTTTGTGAAGCGCAATAATCCTTTTTTTCAGCCGCTCAGAGAGTTCCTTGCCATGAGGTGCCATGTTGTCCAGCATTCAGAGAGAATTGTGCCCAAAACACCAAATTTAACAGCCCTGCTTATCATTTACACCTGAATCCTTGTAACACTAACGAGTCACATGACACCAGGGCGGGAAAACAACATCATTGGGCACAATTAGGACATGTTCACTATGGGGTGTACTCACTTTTGTTGCCAGCTGTTTAGACATTAACAGCTGTGTACTGAGTAATTTTCAAAGGACAATAAATCTATACTGTTATTCAAGCAGCACACTGACTACTTTAAGTTATATCAAAGTTTCAGTAGGATAATGTTATCCCCTGAAAGGATATAACAGAATATTTGCAAAAATCTAAAGGGTGTACTCACTTTTGAGATATACTGTACAACATGTTTGCAGGAAACACAACATCTTTCTATGGATGAAGTTAAAGTAAAGACACCCTTTCCTGATTCGACGGTGTTACATCTGATCATTAATCTATATGCATACCATGGACAGAAGACCAGGCGCACAGTGCTTCATTCGGAAGTTTTCATCTGAAAATGGACCTCTGTAGATGCTGCAGATGCCAGTTCCATCACCCTTCACAAAAGGACAAAAAAACGGCACGTAAGATACGGCTCACAGAGTAGAAAGAAAAAGCTATGAAAGTTTAGATGTGCGTAACACTAAATATTCTCCTGCTCAACTCAAAATTCAAAATGCAGTTTGACAAACACACTTTATTTATTTAATAAAGACAAGACAAGGTTGATAGAATTAAAAGAAAAAGGACTGTTTGTTTCCATACTTCTCCTTTAAAATGCATGCTTTTTTATCCGATCAGGTTAGGTTTAGCACTCACAGCAAGCAAAAACGTATTCACTGAAAAGATTATCCTCAATATACTGTGAATCTATTTGTGTTGTAAGAATAAGAATATTCATTGTTGCAAGATAAATGAGCATCTGAATTTACTGTAGGCTTAATCCCAGCCATAAATGCAAACAATGACTGATCCAAAACATTAAACTGTCATCGTAAAAATGGAATAAGAGCACCGACCAGAGAAGAAGAGTGCATGTACTTACATTTACAAAATCCCCTCCTTGTATCATGAAGTCTTTGATCACCCTGTCAATGAACAATGAAAACATATCAGTAGTCAGATTTGCTGAGACAAGGAGGCGCTATACGCTGCGGACACAGAGCCTGTAAAAAGTATTCACATAACATTTTTCTGCTGATGTGACTCTACTGTGTTACATGTTATAGAACAAAAAAGGTTTTATTAACACTGTAGTTCTCATAAAACATTAATACAGGAGCTTTCTTTTTTTTTTAAACATACATTTAATTTTGAATGTTCTAAATTATTAATTTGAATAAAGAAAGAGTAAATAAACGTAGAAGAAGAAGAACTATAAATATGAATAAAAACAGGGACAGGGACAGCCAGTGCTGGCAGTGGATACCCAGAAGGCTGTTTCAGGAAACGACCAGGTGAAATAATAACCACTCTGAAGGCCAGCAGACGCTGTTGCTGTTGGCTTATATAATATAAGCTATACAAATGAAGCCGCCATGTTGTGTACCTGTGGAAGGTGCAAGCCTTGAACCCAATAGGAACTCCGTCCTTCCTGTAGGACAGAAGTTTGAAAACAAAATTGAGTTAGCAGTACAGACAATCACGCTGTACAATCTACTACTTCTCACAAAGTTGTTCATGCATGTGATTTGGCTTTTCACAGTAAATGGGCAATCACATATGGGACACCATGAAAGAACAGTGTTGGTTGCATAAACAGTGTCTTAGAACAGCTGCCAGTAACCGTGCAGACCCACTAACATTGTAATAGCTGGCACCACACTTTGTGGATTAAAAGATGAAATTGGATACATGTACTGTGACCATAGTTAGTTAAACTAGTTTTTTGGATGTTTTTATCCCTAATCAAGTCGGATTTTACAAAAACTACTATTGTGTTGCACAAATCTTCTGTTAATTGATGATAATAAAGAAAGAAATACATTGAATAATAAAAACTGGCTCAATAGGTGTCGTTTGGGATGATAATTGGCACGTTTAGTGTTAGCTACATATGACACATCAGCTTGAAAGAATCTGCAGAGCATCAGGACAGTGAGGGGACCGAGGATAGCACATCGTCTTTCTTACTGCACATATGCGTTAGATACAGATAGTGTAAAACAACTAATCTTGACTAAATTTCATTATTTTGGATACAAGGAAGCCCAGCTCCGAGTAATGAGGTTTCCTTTCATGATGCTGCACTCCTGCCACAGCCCTGCTGTCCCTGTCGTGGCCTTTGGTCATGCACAAGCAACACATATGAATACCCTTCTGAGACCTTAAGCATACATGTGGACAAATAATCAGGTTACTCCTTATCCCATAATCTGATAAGGGGAAACATGCTTCTCATTGTCCCGTTTCAAAAATACGGTTGCGGCCAAAAGCTCGGACAAATCAGATTTCTTTTAAGTGGATGTTAAGACAATGTGTGCAGTATGGTGAAGTTGTGTGTGTGTACCATCAGAGCACAGCTCCTCACTGCTTTACCTGAACTCTCCAGTGCAGAACTGCCTGTAAGAGATGATGGAAAGTGTAAGTAACATCCAAGAAAAATCAGAAATATCTTAATTTGTGTTAACATATACAGTAAACCCAGGGCATTTGCAATATATATACATATAAAAAATAAATACAACTGAAATATTGCTATATTAAAAATACACAAATGATAATATCAGGATGTCAGGCCTTGTGTATTTTTTTTTTTTTATCCGTTCCTCTGGTTGTCTTTTCACTGTACATTAGTGTAACTTATTCTTTATGTGACACAATAAACAAAGTTAAAGATGAATTTGACTGATAACATTTTATTTTTTCTATAGCTATCGTAATACTATAGTATCTGGAATTGATTTGACCACAACATAAAGTGTGTAGTAAAAATATGATATTGTGACAGCCCTACATGCGATATCTCTCTTCTCTCAAACAGACCACGGGATGCAGGCTTTCTCCTTACCGGAAATTCTCCGCCGTCTTTGGAACCACGTCAGCAAACAGCTCGATCTTCATCCGTCCGACATCCTGACAAATAAATTGCGAAAACAAAACAATGGGATAAACTATAGAGACAGAAACACCCACACATGATGCAAACAGTTTACGCCTCAAACAAAACTACATAGAATGTAAATAAACTGGTTGTTCTTGTTACGTCTCATCTGGACGAACCAGTTACACCCGACAGACTCCGAAAGAGCACCTTAAACCAATCTACTAAATAACTGCTTTCTTCTACTTCTGGCATTGAATACATTGAAACATTTGCCTTTTCCTTGCTGAAAACATCAAGTAGACTCTGCTTCATCTCAACAATACAATCTATTCTCAGTTCTTCTGATTCCCAGTGGTCAAGGCAGACGTTACAGAAAGATGTAAATGAGAAGATAATCTTAATGCAACACATTAAATCCTCTATAAGCTTTGTGTGTGTGCGTGGCAGCGAGGGTGTCTATCCACCCAGGCCTTCCCACATCCCTGAGGGACACGCAAGTGGCCGACTGCTACTAACAATGTCTCTGTGTGTGTGTGTGTGTGTATCTGTATGTGAGAACAAACATTGTGCTGTTGTAAAACGAGCAGACAACTCTGCCTTCAGTCCATGCCTTCAGCGACCCACAGCAAACGACCAGCCATTGGTTCTCCCGTCTTTGACATTTACATTGGCAATATAGTAAGATTTTAGTTTCCAGGCAATGACATGAAATACAGAAGCCAAGTGTTGGTACGGAACAAACATCAACCACAGAACATTTTCTCCGGCTAGAGTCTGACACGTCTAACAGGTCTAACAGGTAAGACAGTTTATAATGTATAAAAAGAAAAAGAACAAAAATTCTTATCAGATAATAACGCAGGTTAAAGGGTCGATCGTGGTACATCGTGAATGTATATTGTTGAACTACTTTTATTGTGATTGTATAACTGATTCACAAGGCCAAGTGTTTCGCCTATAGTTGTCTTCAAGAGTACAAACTCCACAAACACTATCATCTACCACAACTGCTTTAAGGCCCATGCAGCTACTTTGTACCTGAATGTACATTCACGTAGTCACACAGAGAGCAAACAATAGCAGAGTGAACCGGTCACAGACTGAAATAAAGTATTAAATCACCCTTTTTGTATTTGACAGATAATCTTCTCCAAACTAGCTGCAAGTGCAAGTTCGACCATGACAAATCATTTAGAGTTTTGTGACTATATGTAATAAAATAAAAATTTTAGGTGACTGTTCTGAGCTATTTTTGTACAGCTATTTTATATTGTTGAAATACATAATTGAATTCTGATTAAATGTGAAAAATGAGATGCTTTTACTCATTGAGGAAGTGTTACAAATTGTACTCCTAAGCTACTTACTGCATTGAAATTGCATTTCTGCATGCGTACTTAACACTGTAGCCAGAAGAAAAGAATAGCTGTTCAAAACCACTGACTGAGCACTTCATAAAAATAAAGGTATAACATCTGTTTTGAAGCAACCTTTAGCCTCCTATATTCCACCTTTGAAACTGTTTCCTTCTACACAAACTAGTGTAATTGTAGAGGGATCAGGTACACTGAAACAAATCCAGTCACATGGTGTCGTTTCATCTAACATGTACCTTTTAGTAAAAACCTGCGTTTTCCGGGTTACAGAACATGCAACATAACAAGAGGCAGTCACCTCCTATAGTACGCTTTATTAAGGACAGCGAAGGCGTGTCTCATCAGTTGTTTGCATGCATAATAATAAGGTGGAGCGGTAAAGAGCTGCATCAAAAAGGGAGCAGTTCCACCTGGCAACAGTCATACACCTCAACAAAAAGCCTTGATGAAAGCGTGACAGGATTCTTCTAAAATTCATCGGAGAACCCTCAACACGGAGGAACCAATCACTTCAGGTCACTTTTTTTAAATTATTTTTTTACTTGTTGAGTAAATTATACGCGCTTCAAATGGCAGAACTGGCTTCTCTTGTGTGAGTGCTGCTGGAAGATGTTGCAAATCTTTACTGTATAGTTGTCAGTGTACGGACCAGTACAGTGACAGGGAAGGACACTGGAATCAGTGCTTGTCTGGTTTGTTTTTTCCTCAGAAATGTGGAAAACAGATATGATGGGGTATTTCTGATAACGGCTCTGCACTGGTGACACAGGTTGTTTATCTGCATAAAGCGTGGGGTGGGATAATAAACGGGACTATTAGGTTTCAACTACACCATATCAGGTGATAATTTAAATGTATATTTGGCAAGCATTTACCAATCCAATGCAATCTCTCACTGATCAACCTGCTTAACTTTGGCCTATACTCCAATTTCCTTACTTTAGTTTTATTTTATTAACACATTACATGCAATTTAATGTATTTAAATGTTAATTAATTTGTAACTTTAAAAAAGGAAAAATGCATATGTTTTTACTATTGTGCAAGAGCGGAGTTTAAGGAGTAAACACAGTCACATTTTATACATCGATCTTATGGTGGAGTCTTGAATGTGTCTCAGGTACTGGTACTGTCCACTGTCAGGGTCTCCCAGAGTTTATTGTTGGTGAGACACCTCACTGCTGCTGCTCATCTTTAAAAAATCAATACACTTTCAAGAAATGCAACATTAAGCCTCAGGGCAAAAGACCAGAGGCACTATTTCATGCAGCAAAAACATAATTAGTATGACTGTTATGAAGGCCGGCATCTACTTACTGAATAGATTAATCTGGGATCTGGGTGGTATTCAAACTCCTGGTAGCTACTCTACCATCTCTATTTATCTCATTTTAAATTGCAGTCCATCATTTGTACAGCCAAAAGTTCCTAACTAATATTATCTTGTCTTCCACAGCCTTTACCGGAGCATCTTGAGACTGAACTGAGGACACTTGCGATAACATAAATGCTGCACTGGTCTATGGAAACGACCGGAATCGTCCAAATGCTGGCTGTTATAAAGCAACGAGATATGGTGTCTGGCCGTCTTACAGACAACATTGACAGCTTTCTGCTACTTATGCTTTTTAAATTTGGATTGGATGTAGGGGTCCTTTTTTTATGTAGCCAGAAGCAGAAAACCTCCTTCTTTAGCCTGTGCAGCCTGTCCATCATCTTGGCTGACTTCGTCACTGTGTTTTTAATAGCAATCATGTTGTTTCTCGGGCCTGAAACGTATCTTGAGTTAATCTGCTTCCTCTTGGCTAATGCCTCTGCGATATATGGAGCACTGCCGCTGCCCATGATGTGTCTGGGTTTACTGGACTACTGTTTAGAAGATACCTACCTCGGCAAGCAGAGCTCCTTCCGCAAATTCCTAAGGAACGCCGTCTCGACATTGCTGGTGTGGATTCTAGCTGCCATTTACTCATTTAGCTATGTCGACTTTGATCTAAAGGTACAGGATTCTGAGACAGGGATAAAGGCTCTAGTGTGTGAAGTAGAAGAGTCTAAACTGACTACCTTCCTTTTGGGGATTTTCTCAGCATTAATTTTGGTATTGCTGCCCTATTGGTCAAAAATTCCCAAGTGGGTGAAACAGTCTGAGAGGTTATTTGAAGCGAGGAAAGAACCAGAGAACCAGACCAGCGACTTGTTGTTCATGTCAACAAACTGTCTGGAGAAAAAAAGCATTGAGCAGAATTATCTGGAGGAGACCACCTATCCACCGCCTCTGTGGCTCAGCCTAACACTGGGCTTTGCTATATTTTGGATGCCTTATCTCGCTCTGTCTGTGGCCTGTCAGTTCTTGGGCTTTGCAATACCTTCCTACATTAGTGTTAACCTTCTGTGGTTGGAGTGCACCAACAGTTTACTGCTGGGTGTGGTGTTCTGGGTAAAAAGCAACACGCAAGGGCCATACAGCCAACTCCCAGAAAACGTGTGCATGTGGCACATTTACTGGCATTTGAACAAAGGAACACAACAGCAGCAACTCCCAGTAGCCGTGTTGAACCCATCAGACAAGAAGATACACATTCTCCTCTGTGTGCAGTAGAAAAAGAAGTCAACAATAAACCGGTTACATTAAATACCTGACATCCAACAGCAAATGAAAACCATGATACGAGAAAGTAAATAAAGACTCAAGCTATAGCTTCTATGTAGCTTCACCTGTGTAAATGATGAGTTAGATGCTTAAACTGAAGCCTTGATGCAGACGAGCATCTTTCACCTCTTCATCATTGCATGCAGAAGAGCTTTTGAGCAAAGAATTAAACTGCAAAATGTTTGATTTGGCAAGAGACTGTGACTGGACTTCAAAATGTAATTCTTTAAAGAGTTGAGGAGTAAAGTTTTGTCATACATGATGCTGAATAACAGTATGAAAGGTACTTATTATTATATTATACCGGCCAAAGATAATTCTGGACTTGAGGGAAATACTATGTGGACTATAAATGCTTCTCAATAAATATATTTAATTGTATTTTTTCTGCCCTTTCCTTAAACACTTAATGTGTATTAATCTATTTGAGAGGTTCAAAATGTATTCTTGACCTTAATGATGATCATGAAATATGATGTTAAGCTTATGTATTCTTGTGATAAGATTTCTTTCCCAGCTGCTGTTTCCAAGGTCAAGAATGAACGTTAAACCTCCATTTTTAATCCAGCATGGATGAGAAATGTAAGAAGTGATCTCAATTTTGAACATCAACTGTTACATAACAACTGGGCAAACACCAGCTGATGAAGATCAAGTGATTGACATTTTTGGAAGATGCACTGTGTGAAATTGTAAGAAGTTATTAATATGTGTTAGCTTCTTAACTTTGAATAACTCTAGGAAAGGGGAAAGTGTAGTTAACATTAGTTCTTCTATGTGTGTTGGTGTACTGTCAGTAGTCAATAGAAACTGGCTAGCTACAGAACAGCTAACGTTTGTTCACTATGGAAAACAAGTGTAAGCAGGAATGTATGAATAGCTATTCTAACTATCACAATCTGCCAATGTTCATTGATCAGATGGATATACAGGACTGTCTCAGAAAATTAGAATATTGTGATAAAGTTCTTTATTTTCTGTAATGCAATTAAAAAAACAAAAATGTCATGCATTCTGGATTCATTACAAATCAACTGAAATATTGCAAGCCTTTTATTATTTTAATATTGCTGATTATGGCTTACAGCTTAAGAAAACTCAAAAATCCTATCTCAAAAAATTAGAATAGTTCCTCAGACCAAGTAAAAAAAAAAGATTTATAACAGCAAAACAAAATCAAACATTTGAAAATGTCCATTAATGCACTCAGTACTTGGTTGGGAATCCTTTTGCACGGATTACTGCATCAATGCGGCGTGGCATGGAGGCAATCAGCCTGTGGCATTGCTGAGGTGTTATGGATGCCCAGGATGCTTCAATAGCGGCCTTTAGCTCATTAGCATTGTTGGGTCTGGTGTCTTTCAGCTTCTTCTTCACAATACCCCACATATTCTCTATGGGGTTCAGGTCAGGGGAATTGGCAGGCCAATCGAGGACAGTAATGCCATGGTCAGTACACCAGTTACTGGTGGTTTTGGCACTGTGGGCAGGTGCCAGATCATGCTGGAAAATGAATTCCTCATCTCCATAGAGCTTTTCAGCAGACGGAAGCATGTAGTGCTCTAAAATCTCTTGGTACACAGCTGCATTTACTCTGGGCTTGATGAAACACAGTGGACCAACACCAGCAGCTGACATGGCTCCCCAAACCATCGCTGACTGTGGGAACTTCACACTGGATTTCAAGCAACTTGGATTTTGCTCCTCTCCAGCCTTTCTCCAGACTCTGGCGCCTTGACTTCCAAATGAAATACAAAACTTGCTTTCGTCTGAAAAGAGGACTTTGGACCACTCTGCAACTGTCCAGTGCTTCTTTTCCATAGCCCAAGTCAGACGCTTCTTCCGTTGTCTTGAGTTCAGAAGTGGCTTGACCATGGGAAAACGGCTATTGTAGCCCATTTCCCGGACACGTCTGTGAACAGTGGCTTTTGATACCTGGACTCCAGCTTCAGTCCACTGTCTTTGAAGCTCCCCCAAATTCTGGAAGCGACTCTTCTTCACAATGCTGTTAAGGCTGCGGTCATCTCTTTTGGTTGTGCAGCGTTTCCTGCCACATTTCCCCCTTCCAACAGACTTTTTGTGGATGTGCTTTGAAACTGCACTCTGTGAACAGCTTGCTCTTTGAGACATTTCTTTTTGTGTCTTACCCTCCTGATGGAGGGTGTCAATGATGGTCCTCTGGACAGCAGTCAGATCAGCAGTCTTCCCCATACTTGTGATTTAGTTTACTGAACCAAGCTGAGTGTTTTTCAAGGCTCAGGAAACCCTTGCAGGTGTTTCGAGTTAATTAGACGATTCAAGTGATTCGTTGAACACCCTACTAGTATACTTTTTCATGATATTCTAATATTTAGAGATAGGATATTTGAGTTTTCTTAAGCTGTATGCCATAATCAGCAATATTAAAATAATAAAAGGCTTGCAATATTTCAGTTGATTTGTAATGAATCCAGAATGTATGACATTTTTGTTTTTTTAATTGCATTACAGAAAATAAAGAACTTTATCACAATATTCTAATTTTCTGAGACAGTCCTGTAAGAAGAGTCCTAAGGAAAGGTGCAGCTCTGCCACAGGGAAGCAGCAGCAAAGAACAAGTGATTCTGGAGCCAACAGTGTGATGGTTAGTTCAGGTTGAGGAGTAAATTAGCAATTCTTGGATTAAATTCCTGTAATAGGCCACAGTACTAGCTAAATAAATCACTAATGAAAATACATAGCCCGAAGTTCCAGAGAATAATGCATTTGTTTAGCACACATGACGGTGAACACACTTACTTTAGTGTCTCGATCAGTTAATAAATCATTGTTTAAACATATTTTAAAGGGTCATGCAGAAGAAGAGGCAGATATATTTTTGATATTAGTGTTGAGAGTTGTGCCCCCTCCCCTTACCAAGACCACAAAGTTCTATTAGATCTAGCATCTTCATTTCGCTTTCAAAGTGCACCAGATGCATACAATTCACTTTAAAATGTTAAAAACAATTCTGCCCGGGGGAGCATTGCCCCCGGACCCCCCTAGAGAAAGTGAAGTCCACCCTACTGCTAAGACAGGTCAACATGACTAAGACCAGGTGACATGGACCTGGTTATCATGACTAAGATATTGACACGCAACCACCACAAAACACTATGGGTGTGTAGTGCCTTTGCTCAGTGCAGAACTCCCAGACCTACTTCTCCATCATCATACCATCCGAGTTCCTTTAATGGTAATTGTACTACCATGCAGGTGCACACAGCTCCACCTCACCTCTGGCCTGTATTAAATAGGCCCTGAACAGTATCTCAGCTCTTCTCACTAGTTTGAAATGCACAGGCCTTAGTTGAAAAACACGTGTCATCTCAAAAGTAAATTTAAAAAGGTTAAATCTGTTGATAGTTGTGGGGTTGTTTGCATTTTCGGTTTTGCAATTAAACCACACCCAAACTGTCTGATGAAGCAGATGAGCTATATGTATATAAATGTATTTACTTTAATACACTTAAGAAGCAGTACCTAAGGATCTCAAAATGTTTACTTTGTTTATTGATTTAGTCATGAATATTTCACATTATAGATAAGTACTTTAACCGTAGTAATTGCAATTACTGGTAATTAGTATTAGTTCAAAGGTAAGATTAATGTATAAGGCTATACTTCCACGCGCTGAACGACATCTTGAATATCACAATTATACCGTAGCATAATATATTAGTCACGTTTTTCTTCTTACAGTATTTAACAATGTAAACTTTGCCAGGTGAGCTATCATTTTACAGACTACAACCCTGAGTTAATTATTCTTATTTGTAATAAACTGGTATCATTTAAACCACAGACCACCATCTTGATACTTATACCGTAATTCGCTACAAGAAGCTCACAACAATATAAACCGCGCGAGAAGTGTAGAATCTGCACATTGTTGTGTGTATCAGATACATGTTTTAAAAGGCGGACATCTAAATACCACCGACGTAGTTAACTGGATCACAACTTTTAACCAAAACACGAGATTATGGTGAGTTATGGTAACGTTGAATTAACGTTAGTTAGCTGGAAAGTAAAGTCGATGTTAGCTAACAGCTAATCTCTTTCTTCTACTCACCTGCCCTCCGATGGTTATGTCGAAGAAGACAATCGGGTTGTTGGAATTTGTTATTTGGACAGACATTTTGACACTTTCCTGGCTCTTTAAGACTAAATAAAAAATGGTATTTTGCGAGATAACACGCGAAGAATTTGAATGAACAGCATATGCGCTGTTCGGATCTACGGTGGCCCAGGAGAGACATGTTACGGCTCGCAGTTGGGGACAAAATACTGCCATGGCGAGAAAGCGCGATAGTAAAAGGCTTGGATAAATCCACCAGGGTGCCGTGTGGTGGTCACCTAACTTTAATTGTTTAGATGTAGAAAAACAACAAACATTTACTGTAATAATTAGGTTATTTCGTGAGAACTTGTGATGTTATACTCAATTTATGAAGCCAGTAATTTATTTATTTTGTAGTAAAGGAGAATTAGAAGTACATTATGAATCCCTCCTAGGTAAATTCAATTAGAAGCAGAATTAAACATATAATTAAGAATAAATACATATGTCCATAAGGACCATTCAAAAACGTGTACTCCTGTTTACATGACAGTCAATCAGCAAAATTATTAAGTGGCTTTACATTATTCTATAGCAATAGCAATCTTTTATTTATTTTAATTCTTTAAACAACCTTTACAATATTCCTTTCTAATATGTAATCAATGTTTACAGAGTATATTTTGAAGAAGCTGCATTTTCTAGTGACTTGGAGTGACTTTATACGTGTGCCATTTGCAGGTCTGTCATAGTATTGAAACACCTTACTGACCAGTCTTTAAACATATAGTGTTTTGTTTTATTACTTTTATTCACTGCTGTATTTCGGATTGTATGTCAACATCTCTTTGTTCAAATAATACTAAATATTTGATCACAAAAAAGGGGCTCCATTCGATTAAATGTCAGAAAATGTATAGCACACCTACTTGTGTTAGACAGATGTAACATCAAGGTTTTTGGTAAGGGTTTTAGTTTCACAATAAAACGTAATTATACAATTTAACATAATGCAAACGTGGCTCCACAAAATGTAACAAATGGCAAAGTGACAACAAAGATTTGTCAAAGCTGTACTAAAGCACCATGATAAAAAAAAATAAAATAAAAAAAAACATTTTAATAAAGGTGTTGACAGACTCTAGTGGGTCAGCAGGGAGCTAAAACTAGCAAAATCAAAAAGCCTCAAAAGAAAGAAAGAAAGGAAGTTCTATGTAAAGTAATATGGTTTCTTGACATTGACGCCATATTCTGTGAGGGCAGGAGTCAGGTCTTCCATAGTCAGAGTGTACTTCTTATCCTATATATAGAGAAGAAGAAAAAATACAAAACCATTAACTATCAGGAACAACACGATCAGAGCACTTACAGGTAAAAGGTTGACAACTTCCTCTGTCACCATTTTCTTACAAAACATTTCTTCTCACATACAGCACATTTAAAATATTGTATGGAGGTATTACATATAAAGCAGAGGTTGAAAGTAAAACACTGACCTTTGTCTTACTCCTCGAGCTTCCTGAGGCTGTGCCCTTCATTTTACAGTACTGCAGCGCATCATTGGCAATGTCTGAGATAAACTTCTGAGAAGCAAGCGAGATCAGACGGATTCTAAAGAAATGACAAAGAAAATCAGTGTTGTGGTTTTCCAGCATCTGTTCGTCTATCTATCATGGGGGGAAAAACAACTAATAAGTCAGATCAAATAGTTCCTCTGATCTCATTTTCACTTTAAAAAAATCATTACAGCCACTATCATAAAAGGTGAAAAGGAATGGTCGACTGGGCTAAAGAGTCTGTACTTTATGCTCATACATGCCAATAAAGATAAAAGTGAGGATTGGTAGCAGTACTGGTGTATATCTGTATACAACAGCTCCTGGGCAGACATGGCAGTCAATCTTAACATCAAATCAGTTTTTCTTAGTTTGTAAGAGAAGTTAACGTTAGCATTATCACTCAGAAAAATCAAATAATCTTATCAAGTATGTTACCTGACTGAAAGCTGCTGAACAACATTCAGACAACATTGTGTTTAATATGAGCAGTAAATAAAACAATTCATCCACAAATTCCACACTTCATTATAAGCATATGGAACAGTTTGTCCCAGGTTATTGATTAAACACACAGTAACGAGTTACATCATCTTTCTTAAGAATCTATTCATGCACTGCCTGTTCGCTTACAAATTATGTTTCTGATTTATGATCAAAAACATTATCTAAGATTAAAACTTCTTAGATCTTTAAACTCCAAACAAGTAAATTAAATAAACTGAACTGCTTTCATATAGTGTTTTTGATCAAAGGGCTTTACAATGAGCCTCTTATTCATACAGTCTACATTCTTCACACTCCACCTGCAGCTGCTCAAATATAAGTTTTGTACCTGCACTGCAAGTCAAATAACAGCCCTGTTATTTCTGTCATGTTATTGGAATCCAGAAGAACCAGTCACACTGAAATTCATAGAAAGTCATTGTTGCACTTACATTCGTGGATCAGAAGCCTCAAAGCCAGCCCTGTTGAGGTAGTAACCTGTAACTGCATCAGGAATCTGAAAAACAAGAATAATAAGAAGGAAAAAAAGTGGAGTTTAGCTTGTGGTCAAGATTCACGTAGCCCACTTTGCTGCGACTGATACTTATTTGTGAAGAACATTATTACTGTATGTCTGTCATTCAGTGATGATTAGACAAATGAAGTGTAGCTAGAACAGCCTCTGGCCACTGAAGAAACGAATGCGTTTGGTTGTGCATGTGCTTTTGTGTGTGCGTGTGTATATCCATCTGCAGCTGAACACTGACATCCATTGAAAGTTTGGTCTCAATTTAAACCGGCGCATCTGCAGATTAATTGCATACCTGATATGTTATGATTATGAAAAGTAATGCACAATACAAGATAAATGAATCCCCATTTTAGGTATCTTTTCCTCCATATTGAGAGTAAAGGAGCGGGGAACGGCTTCCAAATACAACATCAGGGTGAGTTCAATACCAGGGCTGCCCCCATTGTGCCCCTGAGCAAGGTACTTAACCCCGAGTTGCTGCAGGGAGACTGTCCCTGTCGTTAGTTCACTGTAAGTCGCTCTGGATAAGAGCGTCTACTAAATTACCTGTAATGTAATGGAGGGACAATTGAGTGAGATTTAACTCTTCTTCATTTAGCAGGGTAGAGGGAGAAGTAACTGGTGGAGATCTGCACTCTTCTTAGTGCGCTTTACTTGTTATACTGACACAAATGATTATTGCTTTTTGGAAATATATGGTTTACATGATTTTTGCATCAATGTGATCGAATGTATTGACTAGATAATATATATATTATAATATAAATAATTGTTTCACCTGAATCTTAAAAAGATTGGGCGACGGTGATCAGTTAATGTAGCTGGTAGCTGACAACCCTTGTATCAAAATTAGCCAGAATCCAGCTGTCAATAACTCGAAAATATGCAGTGTTTTGAAACGCTGGCCTTTCAAACACCTTATCATTGCTCTCCGTGAATGCAGCTGACTGACAATGACAAAACTTGACTTACTGTGGGAGTATACTCTTCCAGCTGCATGAGGAAGTCTGCCAGGGGCATGGTGGGGAGAGCAGGCTTTACATCTCCGTTGGTGATGCCTCCAGGAACGTAGACGCCGTTGGAGACCGATGAGTCCGCTGACGGTGTCACCATGGCCGCTGAGGACGAAGCTGTAATAGACGTGTTTGGGATAGTTTTATTTTTGAATTAAAGGAACACAATTGTATATATACCTCGTGCATTTCACAAATACTGAGATGTTACAGTCTTTACTTCTAGGACAAGGTGTTTAGCAGTATTGCCTAAAGAAAGGTTGCGCAAAGTCCAAACTGTGAAAACAAGTGCTGCAAAAAAATCCAACTCCACACAACACGAGTCATGAAGCATGCATGACGTCTTTGCATATAAATTGTAAAAGGCAAATAAATCATCAATCTTCAGTAAAAAATAAATAAACCAGCTATCCTACCTTGAACTAACTTAAGTGTGGAGTACAACAACATGAACAATACTATTAGGCTAGTAAAAGTCACATAACGTTACCATTACTCGTGACCGAAGGGATGCTGCTGAGGTTGGTTGTTGCATTATCATTTGCAATACAATTACTTGAAGTTGAAGAAGTCGTGGATGACACTCCAGTTGTGACAGACTGATTAACGTTGTCAATATTCATGTTGCTGTTACCGTTAGCTAACGCGCTAACCTTGGCTAGCTAACGCAGATAAAATGTCCAAATATGCTCAAAAGCGCGACCCCGTGCTATATAGCTCTAAGACAAGTCTTCTAAAGAGTACTTTGTGGTGAAATAAAGCTACTTATGTAACTCAGAGAATACAAAAATCACTAAACCAGGTGCTCGCTAGCATAAGAAATGTTTGTGGCTACAGAGCAGCAGAAAGCTGAGCTCATGCTGGCTGCAGAGCTAATCGCGTCATGTGACCCGGATCTGACGAAAGTAGCCGAAGATTCCCGAAAGCTCTCTAAAATTACATTTGATATCGCTTGGTGAATATCATAGACTGTTTATGGTGAATGTTCAAAGTCTCGTTTGTTTGATTGTGGACTTCCTTGAATTATTTGTGTCAGCAGCTAACTAGGCAATATTTTTTTTAACTTGTGTTTTGTTTGAAGATATTTGTATGGCTTAAGCATGATAGGATAGGATAGGCTAAAATAAGATATAAGATATCAATATGAATATGTATGTGCAAGTGCACCACAGTTCAAAGTAAGAACAAACAATGTAGGTCAAAGATCTTTAGAAGTTTTTATGTGGGGACAAGCCTTGGTTGTGGAGTCTGATGGCTTCAGTCACAAAGGACTGACCAATGCGTTTTGTGGTGTGGGATGAGTCTGTGGTATAATACAATTATTATTATAATAACAATGATAACAATAATAATAATAATAATAATAATAATAATAATAATAATAATAATAATAATAATAATAATGCTATAAACTATATACAATAAAACAAATAAAGAAGTAAATGGGAGACCTAATACATATGACGATAAGACATTATTAAATACAAGATACAAAATACGTAACATACTCTGAAGATGTAGCTCAATGTTGCCTTCAGGTGCTGTCGGAAATATTAGTTGCAATACCCATAGGGCGAAGTGTTGAGCGGTGATCTATGACGATCCATTGGTTTAGCCTGCAGATCAGTTTTTGGACAGTGAAGACCGATTGTTTAGAGACGTGGAGCACGTAACACCGCCACGCTTTAATGGACGACTGTCATATGACGTGTCTCCACCTAAATAAAGGTGAAGCGTATTTTAAACAACAACTCCAGCTGCCTTCATTTTAATCTTTAACATCGCAACAATGTCACGATTCTCAAACAAGGAAATGACAGTTTACGAGGAGCAGTGAATGCAGCAGAAGGGGCTCAAGCACACAGTAGGGACCGTTGCCTTACTTTGTGGCTGCTTCGTGGTCGTGCTGTTTTGTCAGAAGAAGTGACACACTGCTGTTGTAGTCAAACGCTGACTGCACTCCGATGTTTTTGTAGTCGTGTATTTTGACAAAATTGGACCAACGTGGAAACAGACAGAAGGTGTTGACAGCTGTATGGGACAGAACAGGTACCGAGCCAAACAGCAATATCATAAACTGAGAAAGAAACACTGTTTTAATGAGCTAGCTACCTACTTGCATATATGTAAGTGTCAGATGTGTTTAAATTGTTACTTTCGTCAACCTTCAAGTGATGGCTGATCTATATCTATATCTATTCAGTTGTGTTAAAGTTCTCAGGGTGCCAGAATGACATCCCCTGTCCGTGTCATCGTGGTGGGAGCTGGAAGTCGAGGGGAGATTTACTCCAGTTTTGCCTCCATTCACCCTGAACGACTTAAGGTCAGGAGATGTCGCCCTGCAGCCTGATCTGGTCATTTTTGTGGCTCGTGTCCTTAATTGATTGGATTGATAAAAACATATTGTGGAACCATAAAATCTCTGTGAGCCACATAATTCAGGATGATATCATTAACTATATATTAATGAAAGAAACATGTAAAGTATAATAGAAAAATGTATGTCACGGTATAAGTAGATCCTAAAAGATATGTTTCCTGTAATTAAAGGCTCTCATATTCTTCCCTACTGTATTGCTGCTTTACTTAAAAAAGATTTGAATATTTTCTTTTCACCTCTGCCCAAGTATTACGTTGTAATGTCTAACTTGTTATATCCAGGTCATTAACTCAACTTCACCATTTCAGGTTGTTGGAGTAGCTGATCCGAGGAAATTTGCTCGCACTAAACTTCAACGGCAACACAAAATTGCAGATGAAAACATATTTGAAGGTGAGCATCAAATATATATATATATAAAATGATCTGCCTCATGCTAAATTATTGAATGCTTTTTTTTATTTCAGACTGGCACAGTATAGTGGAAAGAGAAAAGTTTGCAGATGCGGTGTTAATTTGTACTCCAGACCGCCTTCATAAGGTAAAAGTACAATATCAATTCTGTATATGTGTGTAACGCTCAACTGTGCACACATCTTGTTATTGATCTGAATTATGTGGAAACCTCATCATCTTACTAGTCTTTCTATTAAATTAGTTTGTGTTTCACAGGAACCCATGGTGGCCTTTGCAAAGAAGGGCTACCATGTTCTGCTGGAGAAACCAATGGCAGTGAGTGTTTGTAAATAAATGTAAAGCATAACTTTAACCTTGTGTGTTGGTGTAATGATCCTACGGATTGATTTTTACAGTGAGTTTTTTCATGTTAGTTTTAATCATGTATATTAATTTAAAATGGCCCTTTTAGAAAAACATGCTTCCATAATGCATACTGTATTTGTTCATAACATGTCAGAACACAATTCTTTCAAGCACGTAGCCAACTTTGGAAAATATACTATTCCTTTTCTTAGACAACTGCAGAAGACTGCACAGCGATTGTGGAGGCTTGCAGTCAGAGTGGCGTGATGCTATCGGTGGGTCACGTTCTCCGGTATGATCCCGTCATCCACAAGATAAAGGTGAACATTTCCTGTCACACTTTCGGTTTATGAAAACATTTTATAGTTTTCTCCACCGGGCATGGGTCACAGTTTTGGGTTCAAAGACGTCTATTTGGTTATCTTAAAAAGAAAACCTGTAATAGAGTTTTAATAAGATTTTTTAGTAAGGAGAGCGAAGCATGCTTTGACTTTTTCAATTACAAAACACAGAAACTTTGGTGGTGATAGAAATCACAATATCCAAATTAGGATTTTATCTTATTTGCTTTTGTTTTTAGGAGCTAATAGATGCTGGAGTCATAGGGGATGTGATGCACATTCAGCACCTTGAGCCGGTAAGAATGCAAATAGAATAGAAATAAAGACAATAATACTGCAAATCCTCAAGCTTCCTCATTAAACCCATTCATTAAACAGTAACAGTATTCCTGCTTTTAAAACATGGTTTAAAAAACTGTTACAAATGAGTCTTGTCAACCTCTTGTTCCAGGTCGGGTTTTATCACTTTGCTCACTCATTTGTCCGGGGGAACTGGAGGAATGAAGCAGAGAGCTCTTTTGCTCTTTTGGCTAAATCGTGCCATGACATTGACCTAATACATCACTGGGCAGGAGCACGCAGGTAAATCAAACAGCTATCAATGATCAACTCCAAGCTCATCTGATGTTCAGAAGTAAGGTGCAGTAACACTTTTGTTGAACCACAGTCTCTGTGTTTTCAGAGGGACGAGGTTGTTTTCTTTGAGTTCAACGTGAATCATTAACCTTGCTGTTTGTACCTTGCAGTTGTGTGAAAGTGTCATCATTTGGATCTGTCAGCCACTTTGGAAAAGAAAACAAGGTCTGTGGTCTCTTCACAGTATGTGGCCTAATACAAAGAAATCATCACAATCACTAAGGAAACCAGTAGCCACTGCAGATTTTCCTTTCCTTTTTATTGTAGATCTATAAATGTATATAAATTTACTAAAACCACTTCAATTATTTTCAATGTTGCTGAGCTGTGGTTTTGTGTAATTAAGATGTATTACATCCATGACAGTTCTCTGCATTATTGCAAACAGAAATGTTTATACAATGCATGAATATAAAATGTGACCTTGCTTGTTTTTTGTTAGCCATCGGGTGCTGGAAATCGCTGCCTGGATTGTTCAATAGAAGGAGACTGTCCATACTCGGCACGAAAAATCTACCTGGATAGAGTGAAACAGGTTTCAACCAAATTATTTTCACTAGTTATGTATCATACTTTACCATCTGTGCACATAATACTTTACTTGCTAAACAAGATTTCATATGTACTGTGTGTGTGTGTGTGTGTGTGTGTGTGTGTGTGTGTGTGTGTGTGTGTGTGTGTGTGTGTGTGTGTGTGTGTGTGTGTGTTAGGGTCACACTGGATGGCCTGTATCAGTCATATGTCCGAGCTCGTTCCCAGACATGGAGTCAGTAACTGAGGCCCTGAGGACTGGGCCGTATGGCCGCTGTGTCTACGAGTGTGACAATAATGTCTGCAGTAACCAGGTGAGAAAACACTCAAGACTCACTCTTAATCTGCATGGCATCAAATCAAATATATTTATATAGCCCAATATCACAAATCTGTCTCAGTGTGCTTTACAGACTGTACAGGTTACGACACCCTCTGTCCTTAGACCCTCGCATCGCACAAGGAAAAACTTTCTAAAAGAAACCCCAAAATTAAAGGGGGAAAAATGGAAGAAACCTCAGGGAGAGCAACTGAGGAGGGATCCCTCTCCCAGGACGGACAGACGTGCAATTGATGTCATGTGTACAGGATAAACAACATAGTACAAATACAACATTTGACAGAAATTATGTTGTGATCAAAAAAGATAAAGTTTGGATTTATGCAAACCTGAGCCAGCCCTGACTATAAGCTTTATCAAAAAGGAAAGTCTTTAGCCTGCTCTTAAATGTGGAGAGGGTGTCTGCCTCCCGAACACAAACTGGAAGCTGGTTCCACTGGAGAGGAGCTTGATAGCTGAAGGCTCTGGCTCCCATTGTACTCTTAGAGACTCTAGGAACCACAAGTAACCCTGCAGTCTGGGAGCGCAATGCTCTAGTTGGTGAGTGAACCTGTTAATGGTACTATAAGATCTTTAAGATATGCTGGAGCCTGACCATTAATTGCTTTGTAAGTCAGGAGAAGGATTTTGAATTCTATTCTGTATTTTATCGGGAGCCAGTGCAGAGCAGCTAATACAGGAGTAATATGATCCCGTTTCCTAGTTCTTGTCAAGACACGTGCCGCTGCATTTATAATAATACACCACATACTTTATTATCCCTCTCTAACCCATTAAGCTTTATTGCTGCTTAAATAAAACGTTGTGGTATCAACAGGGTTCGTACAAAGTCTTAAAAGTTTGGAAAAATAATTCATTTTTTATACTTGATTTTGAATATACTCCTTGAAAAACTGCTTGATTATGTGAAATGAAACAATCCTCTCGTCATATTTCTTTGTTGTGTCCTGGCGTCTCACACCAGACATGTAGCTAAGCATTAAATAATCATCATCAAAACAAAGTTAATATGAAAAGCCGGTAAAATAATCCAAGTGACAATATGCATTAGTTGCTGTGGGTATTAAGGAATTCTGTAAACTTTATCTTTTGCAATTGCATTTATAGTAACAATTTAGACAAGATGATAACGGCTCAGAGAGTCTAGGTACCTTGAAAGTGCTTGAATTTTACTCTTAAAACGCTGTATGAACACTGTATCAAACACAACCTTAAAATAAACTATAGTATCAGATCATTTCAGATAATCTTTTCAGACTGCTGCTTATTCCCTAGTGTCTCATCTTGTTTATCTGTTCTGTCTGCCCAGGTTGTAAACATGGAGTTTGAAGGGGGTCTGACCGCAGCCTTTTCCATGGTGGCGTTCACTGAGGAGATTTGCAAGCGCAAAACAACCATCTATGGCAGCAGGGTAGGGCTGGAAGGAATGTGCATTGAAGAAAAGGAGATGCTACAAAAAAAGGAAGCCAGCGGGAAAAAGATAGATCAGCTACTGGCTCACAGAAGTCAAGGTCATTCTACCTAACAAAAAGTATTTATACTTTGTTAAAAGAAGAGGGTGATCATGAAAAATAAATCAAATATCACTGATACGCCACATACTAGATGGCCAAAAGTACACGGACACCCAAACGTTATACTCATATGGTTGTTGAAGATTTACAAAATCCCTGCTTTAACAAACAAGCCTCAACTCGTCAGGGAAGGCTTTCCACAATATTAGGAAATCTAATAAACGCAATTCTAATCCAAACATGTGTGCAGGCCAGACAATTTCTTCCACACCAAATTAGAAAAAACGTTGTATTTTGATAGTGCCCCCTCCAAACTGTTAGAAGCACATTATTGTCTAAAATATGATGTGCGCCGCAGCATTAAGTGCTCTCTTTAATAGAACTAAGGATCCTTGCCCAAACCATGAAACACAGCCCTAGACCTCAAGCTCACATAGTATGTGGGGTGTCCTACTTTTGGCCATACACTGTACCTTGTCTCGTGTACAAATGTAAGTTACTGTATATGGTATCATGGTATGACCAAACAGAAGTCGTATATACAGTATGTGATATGTTGCTGAGCTCTTACTCTGCTTCTAGGATGGATGCATCAGTTAAATACTATCTACAGTATATAATGAACTGTCTTCACAGGGGGAGCTGTCATGTGACGGCCATGAGGTACGCGTGTTTGACTTTCTGACCCAAAGATCCACAAAGCACACGGCAAAAAGTGGCGCCCCCAGGGACTTCGTGTCCATGAGTGGACATGGCGAAGCAGACTACCACCTTATGGATGCCTTTGTTTCTGCTGTGGCAGTGAGTGCTTATTTCAGTATATGAACAGTGTTGATTTGAATCTTTGAACCTTAAAGATTGCAGTTCTTTGGCCAGATTAAGAATGTTGCTGTATTTCCATTGTTGCTGTTGAGGAGGCACTAACACTGAATGCATGTATTGGACTTGGAAACAGTGACTGTGGTGGTTGATTAGCTGTGTGTGTGTTTTTTTTTCTGTGAGTGCAGAACAATGATCCATCCCTGATCCGCTCGGGTCCTGAGGAGACGCTGCTGAGCCATTTGCTGGTGTTTGAAGCTGAGCGTTCACGTCTGGAGAGCAGGGTGGTGTACTGTGGTGACATTGGCCAGAGATAGACGACTGAAAAACACTTTGACATGAAACTGATCTCATCTTAAAAATCAAACTCTATAATGAAGCTCAGCGACTCTTTATACTCGCCGTGTCTCTTGCTTATACTCAGCTCAGCAGACAATGGGCGTTCACTCTTTAAGTTAAACAAATCAACTGAACTAATGGCCAAATCGTGTACGAGTGTAATGGCTGATTTTAATACTGTTTGTGTGAGTGAATGAGTGAACCTGTTAAGTCTTTTAATTATCAGTACTATGCCAAAAAACTTGGTTGTTTGTTTCTCATCATGTCACATTGTTAGATTTTTTTGATTACGTAGTGTTCATGTATTCTTATACTTTCTAGAAACAACTTGGAAGTCTGTGCAATAGAAATTGTCTTTGAATCATCGTTTCCTCTAAATGTCATCATCCACACAATATGACCTTTCCCGCCTGTGTCAGTGTGCACAATATATATCGGGATATTAATGAATGCTGACCTATTTGTCGCCAGTTTATCTTTCATTCTGAACAGCTTGTTGAAATGCTCTGGGCTTAAATGTAAAAACTACCTCTGAGAAAAGGACAAAAAACATTATATGATACAATAAAATAATACATTTATTGAATTCATAAGTACTACTGACTGAAGAAATTCACATTAATATACATAAATATGCCACTAACTCTCATACTTCTTTTAAATCAAGCAGGTTTATTCCCTGTTAAATAACTGATATATTGGAGCTTCACGTCATATTATGTCCATTTAAACAGCATACATTATAATATAGCTTTTAGAGAATATAAAAGCTCAGCAGAGTTGTTTCCACTGGCTCAGCGTGCAGTATCTTAAGGCAGCTGCAAGGAGCAGCATCGACTGTAAACATCAGTCAGTCCGTCGTCTTCTTCTTCCTCTGAATCTGAAGGATAGAAAAGTAAAAACCAAATCAACATATAAGAAAACTAATGAAATAAGCTACTGGATAAGAGCTTGTATTTTTACATAGACATAGAAGAGTAACATTATGATAATAATAATCTACACGCGAGTCTACAAATCTTGAATTGTAACATTTGGAAGAAATGGAGAAATATTTTCAGTTTTACTCACCCTCTTATTGATCAGTGTCGAGATCATCTCTCCTCACTGGCTCCTTCACCTCCAGCAGCACTGACTCCACCACGTTGGGGTTGCTGCTGAGATTATAAATTCATATGTGCTGTTTTTTTTAAAGCGGACATCAAAGCTAACAAGAGGTTGATATCTGATTATGGTATTGCTATTTGTCTGCCTGTGACTGATTATTCTATATCATTGGTCTTTCAGCTTGATGTCTGATACCTGCACACTCATCAAGATAAAAACAACACCTACACAGGTGCAGGGGTCGCAGCAGCAGTGGTGAGGTTGACAGCTTGGGGGGTCTTTCCCAGGAGCTGTCCAGCAACGGTACTGAGACTGTCAATGTCCTGGAGGTGAAATGTTAGCAACAGGCATTTCCATCAGTTTCTAGACTCCCATGTTCCATGTTACATTTCTTTTCACAAATTTGACTTTGCCAAAAGACCCCCCATGGCCTTTAACATTTCAGAAATCTACAGCAGAGCACGGCAGTGTGGGAATATGTAAGTGACAGTTACAAAGGATAAATGGATGGGCAAAAAAATTATATTAATAATACATTTAATTTATATAGCACTTTTCTAGATGCACAACAGAACATAAGAGCTGGATTATAGCTGGATGAAAGCTCTCAATACACAGAGGCCAGAAACTTCATCAAGTTTCGATTGACTGTTGTGACAGTATCACGACTCTCTCCTGACAAGGGGCTTCATGTCCACTTACCCACTTGCTATTAAGAGTTTCCTTGAAATGAAGAAAGGCCTGCACGGACTCTGTTCTCCACCTTTCCCCAGAACTCAATTATGTTTTTATCCTGGACTCCATCACAGGAGCCCAACTGGTCAAAGATCACAGAGCTGTCACCGCTGATCTGAAGCAATGATTCAACACCGAGTAAAAGTAGATTTAATAAAAAGTACAATATTTCTACAAGACATGTTATAATCTATTAACTGTACTTACTGCCCATTTATTTAGCTTTTTCCCCACTGTTTGAACATCCTTTCACCACACAATGTCGGTGTCCAAATCCCATAACTAGAAGAGCGATGATTACACACTAAAAACTAGCTAAATACAATGTAAACACGTAGAGAAGAAATCCAATATGGCGGCCCTTGTAGAGTTGGTGCTCACTTTTCTAGGCTAGGCCACACCAGCATGCATTGGGATTCCACCGGAAGACCGAAACTCCGATTCCGTCTATAAGAGGAAGTAGCAACATGAGCAGGGGGGGGGGGGCTGCCCATTAGGGTGGCGGCATTCGGGAAAGGGGTTAAAGGTTCACAGGGTTGGATGTGGTTTGGAACATCTGTGTTATGTTTCTTAATGTTTTTTAAATGTATTTTTTATTTTTATGTACATGTGGGTAACCTAATCTGTGTCAAAGGTCATGTCGCCAATAATGATTATCCAAAGTTTTTCAGGGACCTGTTTTATACGCTTTCAACATTTACTGGTAATTACATCATAGCAGGGGATTTTAATTGTGTATTGGATCCAACAAAGGATCAGGGAACATAGATAAATCACACACCAAAAGCCGGGAAGTATTACTTAATATTAAGATTTCAATTTGAAGGACATCTGGAGAGAATTAAAGCCTGATGCTATAGAGTATTCTTGCTATTCTTATATACATATACTACACTTATGATGGAATCCTTATTTCAGACCATGCACTAAACTCACTGCTTTATGTCGACTCAAGGCTGACGAGAGATCCTCCTAAATGGCGATTCCAACAAAAATGGTTGCAAGACTCTTAAGTCTTAAGCTCTTACAATATAACTGTCTAATGCGTACATATATTACTCCAGAAAAGCTAAACACATTTAATGGTAATATCCCAGACTTATGTTTTAAATGTGGACAATCCAAAGGAACGTTCTTCCATTGTGTTTGGGAGTGTACCAAGATAAAAACGTTTTGGGAGGAGGTTAAATGTATGATAGAATAGATTTATCATTGCAGTTAAGCATGGAGCCCAGGCTTTTGTTGTTAGGGTGTTACCCAAAAGAACATAACATAAGGAAGAACAATTCTTTTTAAATCTATGTCTGCTACAAGCAAAAAGTATTATAGCACTTTCATGGAAAAATGTAAACAGTCCAAGTATTGGTAACTGGCTAAAAGAACTGTCTGCATGTGTCTCATTAGAGAAAATAATCTATTCAATTAAAGGAAAACAAGAACTATTTTAAAAAGTATGGGGCCCGTTCCTTAACTATCTGGAACATGCGGATCTAGAGGGCACTCTGGGTCAGCAATTTGGAGCTGATTAATGTTCCTATGCTGGGAGAAGGATTGAAGCCTTTTATATCTGCCTACATGTTTGTATATCTCCTTACATAGCCTACCCACATGTTAATGTTAATGTAATTATGTTATTTGTGCGACTGTTAATGTACTTCATTTTGTTATGTCTTGGATGTGGAAGTTTGTGTACTGTCTTATGTACTGTCTATATATGTTAAAAAACAATTTAAAAAAGTGTTAAAATAAAAAAAGATCTTCTCTTATCGTCCTCGAGGTCAGGCATCTGAGTCAAGCAGTTACACATTTTGAACACAAGGTGTCACTAGTTCATTTGATTAGAAGTCAACACAGTTGGTTTGAAAAAAACTGTCCTGCAGTGACAGTGCTCTGTTGTGTTAAAAAGAATGTGATTTAGCACTAAACTAAATCTCAACATGCTATGGAATATCATAGCTATAATGACGAAGCATATAATGACGTAATGTGTGAAAAACGAAGGCAAGAACTGTCCACAACATTGCCAAGTAGCTTTGGCATCGCAGCCTTTGATAGAGTGTCACACTTTATGGGAACAGCAGGATGATAGAGCTTTGTACACTCAGATTGCCGAAACTAAGATATTTATTAAATAATATTTCAGATAAGGTGCTGTACCGATTTTTAATTGTGAATTTGGGCAAAACTAAGGTTTCTTTTAAGGTATTTTTTCTTTTCTTTTTTTCTTTAGATTCCTCTCTATTGCTCATGACCATGATGATGAAGTGTGTGTTGGCTAATGTGTGCGTGTTTGTTGTATGAATAATATTTTTGTTTTAAAAAATGTAATATTTCGATCCCTTCAAATGTATGACATAGTTTGGTCACAAGATAGAACATTTTTTATACTAATTTTGTGTTCAAAGCACAAGATTTATAGTCACCTTTTGCGACAGATGTCCTGGTTGTTACGTGCAATATTCTTTATTCCTAGGAAAATCTCAAAGTTGCAGTAATGAGACATTTCTCGTCCAGCTTGCTCCTCTCTTTGGTGAACTTAGCAACATTCTGGTCCATCAGCATTCTTTTTCTTTCCTGGATGTTCACACTAAGTAGCCATAAATTGGAAAGTTAGTGGAAGTACTCTACCTTCATGAATCTAAGATGTTGGCAACGGGAGAAAAAAAAACATGTATGTATATATTAGTAAAATGTGAGCAGACATGCAAGTGTGCCTCAACTGTATAATTTTAGCAAATGATGTCTGCTCTCAGGCATTTCTTGTTCCCTCTATTAGATATTAAGACATTTAAGGACATTTAAGGCTCATATGAATGAGAGTACAACCTTTGTAAGTATGTTAGTCACCGTCAAAATAAATACATATTCTTTCCTCTACCTGATGAGTAAAATGATCTAACATTTGTGCACCGCGTGATTCAAGAAATACAACAAGATTTAAAATGGATAAATGCTGCAGAATGGTTTACCTGGCATTGAAGGCTTCAGTGCATTTATCCATCAGGTTACAAATATCATTGCGAATTGCAAGCAGCTCCTGGATGACACAATATAGAGTTAACTGTCTACATTCTCAAAATATTACTCCTTAAATATTCATCCTACATTAAAACATCACCACTATCAACAGCCAAGTCTTGTCTGGCACTATTCCCCAAACTCTCCAGCTTTGGGGATGGTGTTTATTCTTCTGTGGTGAAGTAATTCAATCAACAACAAAAAATGTGATTTCAAGATAATCTACAAGTAAGGTGCCATCATTCTGGCACATCCTCCTTGGTATTCCCCCAGTTGCTACATATTGGCAGGATGTATCAGCAGAATTAATTTTAATTTAAGAACTGACTGGTGTTAAGGAAATGTACCTTTTCCAGCCGAGATTGAACATGTAGGAAGTGTTTCTTCTCAACATTCAGTGTCTTCAGCTCATCACTCAACTCTCCATTCCTGGTCATCATTGTATTAAAGCATTTGCGAGCCTAGATTAGATAAATACATTGATTAATGTTTGTGTTTACTAGTAACAGGTGTCATGATAGAGTAAGACTAACAACAAAAATCAAACAGAAGCTGTAAGTATGAAGGTCAGCTGACAAACCTTTTTTTTTTTTAAGGAAGTGGGTGAAAATATTATTTTAATTTATGGTCAAGTGAATTTTCTGTGTAACACTAACCCTGTGCAGTTTGTTTTCTATTAAGCAGGTATTTTTTGTACTTCCCCCACCAGTCTTTTCTCCTGACAACTTCCTCTACCATTTTAAAATCTGAAAACAAATCAAACAACTAGGGTCAATTGTTGTAAAAAAAGTCAAGAGAAATTTGCTGTGTCACCTGGTCTTTTAAAAATGCCACTTTGCATTTTTCTGCTTCCAGCTCCTCGTCTATTTTGTCCCCAGAGACCAACATGTCAGTGAGGTCTTGAACAACACCAGAATCACGGTTTAAACTACTCTGAGAGACTCTGAGACTGCGTAAAAGCTCTTCACGTTCATCCTGGAGTCTCTGGATCGCTTGTCTGATCGCACATAATTATACACAATGTTTGGGCAAAATGTGAAATTTACAGAGAAAAGCTGCTAACCTCAAGGCAAACATGAAAACATAGAACTAATGCCTTAAAAAGCTACATAGGTCTAATTATTTTGAGTATTAGTTGTTTTTACTTCATACTCCTACTACTTATGATCTACAAGGTATCCTAGGGTGGACTCACATAGTTTGCCCAAAATGTTCATTCCTTGGGTATCAATCAGACCCAGAACCTTTGTACATGCCTTCCCCTTTTATCCAATCTGTATGATTAACTGTTTATTCAAATACTAAAAACACACTGAATAGAAAGATGATTGTAGTAAGCATGGACTCTAAACATAATTGAATCTCTGTAAAATGTCTGGCAAGAATTGGTAGAAAAAAAGGACACCACGTACTTGTCTCTGAAGATGAGGACCTGTGTTTTCTCGATTTGTCACCTGCTGTAGGTTGTTCGGGTTTGTTTCCGCTGAATCAAAAATATACCGTAGCTATGACCCATTTCATAACTCTAATCAATTAACTATAGGCCTATTGCAAAAATGCAGCTACGTGTGTCATTGATTCAGACTGGAAATTGACTGGAAACTGAAGACTGGAAAATTGTCTCGGGTCAGACCCGAGACAGCTTTCCAGACATCTGACTCTGATGTAGCAATTTGGGAAACAGTCACAAGATGCGTAGCATAACTTACAAAATTCCACAAGTGTTTGACATCTGACAGCAGATGATCGCCAACTCATGTTGAACTAACGTTATTGTCCGCCTTGAGTCTGAAAAATAAAATAATGTTAAACTTTACTAGACTGCTAACTTCTTGAACACAATAGCATAACGCTAATTTATTTTAGATGGGTTAGTTAACTAGTTAGCTAGCATTACATACATACATACATACATACATTAGTTAAAATAATATAACTAGCTTTAGAATATAAGATCAACTACTTGTGATACTAGTGTTAAGATGGTAAACAATACAAAACTAGCGTTAGCTAATCTAAGATTACTAACTAACTAACTAGCATTAACTGAATTAGCTTTAGCATTATTCGGCTCCTTATCTTTGCCCTGTAGTGGCAGTTAGCTAAGTTAACTAACGTTAGCTAAAGATAGGTAAATGTATCTTATCTACTCTTGTTTCCTCCCAAGTTCGAGCGATTTGGATTGCGAATTTAAGTTTCGTCAAGGATGCTCTGAATTTGTTACGGCAGACAGTATTGGGAAAAGGAACCTTTCTCTGTATGAGATTCAGCTGTTGGCACGCATTTGGAGACTGGATTGCAGGTCTGAACTGGCTGACTCTGATGATGCCTGCAGGTATCTTTTCCAGAAGCAACTGTTGGTCATTGTTTTTATTTTCTTAACAATCATCCCTTTGATTTATACCAAATGTAAACATAATTAGTGTTCACACAGTCTTTTAAATAGAGTATTACTCACTATGCATCACACAGCTCAACAATTTTATCAGGAAATCACATTCCATCATGGAGGGAGGTGTCCTTCCTAATTACCCTCTGAACACAATAATGTCAACAACAGCACACCATTCTTGGACCTTGCAACACTGATGACTAATTCTGGAGTACGTCCCAGAGTCCATACTCCCAGATGGATCACGTTGTGTTGATGGTTGGACTGACACAGTTATACTGTGGCAAGAAGGGTGTGTAAAGAAAACTGAAGAAATGACGAAACGATTGAATCACAGAAAAACTTTGACCTGCTTCCAGGCTGGGATTACAGCATTGGTGTGCATAGGCACTCCTTCAGGCAAAGCTTCATTTTCCATTTGATGTAATTTGCCTGGTAATTCTTTGAGCGGTTTCCTAACAAACCCCAAGAATGTCGTTTATGATACAATGATACCTAAATAAATAATGTTAACTTCTGTCTAAATGTTCCTCTTTTTCAGAGTAATAAAGATCAACCTCGAGGAGTTTCCTTATCCTGTCTCTATGAAGACAGGTTAGGTCCTCACAAGTATAGTCAAACAAACACACACACACACACACAATATGCCAGAGAGACTGGCGATGTGCCCTTGGAGACAAGTTTGCAAACTGAGTCAGCAGCAGCATTTTTAAATGACTCAACTAGTCCACCACAGAGCCCTTTCGTTTCTGAGAGCCCTGCCCTCAACCCTCCCTCACACACAGCCACGGTCTGCCTACATTTACGTGCAGCCTTACCCACAGCATCACTTCCTCCCGTTTTAATAGGATACGGCTGCAAATAGCCAATAGCAATATAGAGATATTTTACAACTCTCAGTGGTCAATAGTATTGGAAAGGTTATATAAAGATTCAGTTTGTTTTTTTTATTCATTGATTCTTTTTTTTTTCTTTCATTTAACTTTTTAGCTTGAAGCTCTATATATTCCAATAATGACATAAACTAATGACATGGCGTGGCAAGTTTTATGGTTTATTTTCTGCAGAGTTAATAATCCGATGATCCTCAGAGTCATTTACTGGATGAATCAGTCATGCTGCCAGGAAGAGACTCCTACGTCTGCTTTGACTTTTCGTGGACACTACTTGCTTTTAAAATCTGCTGGAGGGCTATTATATGTCACACTGCGTTATTCTCCCTTACAAGACAGGGATCTGTGAACAAGGAAGTGGAGGAGGAGAGCAAGGAGGGGAGCAGTTAACTGTAAAACATGATGCAGTCTGGCTCTGTTGGTGACTCAACAGGAAATGATGGAGCGGGAGTAAGTAAGGTGAGAGAAGGAAAGGGAGGAGGGTGGGCGTGAGAGGAGAGATTGAGTGAGGAAAAAAGGCAGATTGACTTTGTCATGCCTCAGGACTTTGAGCTATGTTCTGGGGAAAGGCACACAATGGGCATCATACCATAGTTTTCTGAGGAGATTTGTAGGCCGTAAAAACACAGATGGCCCCATCATTCCTCAAAGTCCCCCCCCCCCCCCCCCGCTACTCTACACAATAAAGTCATGACGTGCATGCACACACTGTAAATAATCAGCAGTCGAACAACAATAATACCAAACTTCACTATTTTCCGTTGCCCTCCTGAAAGGTGGCCTTGTATGTCATGTGGTGATTCAAAAAGACTTTGACCTCAGAACAAGTTGTGAAGACAAGCAAATATTGACTGTCGACCTGTGACATCTGTCTACCCGAAATAAACAAAAACACTCACCCATGTCCTGATTACCAACCTTTTGTTGTTTTACTCAAGAGTTGCTACTGAGGAACGAATGTAAGTAAAATCCATTGCCCATATACAGTTTCTTCGTATTGAAGTAAAAAGCCTTTTCTTTATCCCTTCTACATTCACTACTTTCAACTGAAACTCTTAATGAACTGGAGATTAACTTCACAGGGCTGCGGAAGGCCTCCCGCTGGGCCTGCAGACCCTCTGCCCACTCTGAGAAGGGAAGGGGAAGCTGCCTGGGCCTGCAGTGCTGCATCCTGGGTAAAGAATCGCTCTTTTCATGCTTGTGTCTCTGCCGTTCATTGAAGCTGTCACCATGAAATCAGATGTCACAGGGTTTAAATCACTTTAATCCTTGCAACTTCCTCTCACTTCTTTGCCCACTGACTCCGTTTTGTTTTTCTCTGTTGGAACCCTTGGAGAAAAAAAAGTATTTTGCTTTGTTGTCTTTTATAGGGATAGCACCACTGCACATAAAGCTGTGTTTGTGTATATGTGTGTGTTTGTGTGTTTTCCTCCTCTGACCCATTGATTTCCTAGTGGCTACATTTTATTCACAGGACACATTAACAGCCTAAAATGCTATTTGTTTCAATCAATTTAACATCAGAATGGATTTCACAGAAAGTCTTTTGTTTTGGCCCTCTGTGCAGTCCCATCAAAGGCAGCACGGACATCTTTCTTCAGCCCGTTCTCTTCTTCCTCCCGGTGGCTGTTGGTTCTTTGATAACTGAGCTGTCTCCTCACGGGATGAGGTCAAAGACCGTGGTGCAAAGCCCACTCAGACATTTGAGGAGCCTGATTCCTCCCTGACCCTCCAACTTGTCAGACCCAATGAATTAAAAAAGATTAAATGAAGGGTGTGTTTTTCAAATCACACCTAACTCTGCAGACAGCAGCGATAAAGTCTGAATGAATGGTAGTGATTCAGAAGTTAATCATACCTTTTCTAAACCTATTCCTTATTTCTGAAACTAATTCATAAACAAATATGTTAAGATTATACCCTCTGTTTGGCCGTCTACTTTGAAGTAAAAATGTCAAACATGACCTCTCCATGTCAGGCTGAATGAAGTGGTGTGTAGTAACAAAGAAGTGCAATTACTATTTTTCTCAAGAATTTCTCTGGTTTTACGCAATGACTGCAACGGATGAGGATGCCCCTTGTTTCAACTGTGGTGCCATATTACAGAGTTTACTGAATGGATGCCAATTTTACCTTCTTATACACGTAGCAGCTATAACTGAGGCATTGTTAACTAATCATCCATTTAAATGTTTTACATCTAATAAACATAACTGTGATACAAATATTTTTACTTGTTACAACCTCTAACATTGATTCACAGGAACGATGATAAAAAGGAATGTGAAGCTCAAACAGCAGCAGGCTCATCTATCTGCAGTCTAACGGGGCTCTAATTACTATTACATGTTTGTACACAGCTGGTTCCTCCATAAGAGAATTCCCTGTGACACCATGTCAGCACATCAACCTACACAAATGTGTTTACCATAGAACACGTATGTTAACACCTACTTACTTCATTTCCTATTCCAGCTAGAGACGTTGTACGAGTGGTGGGCAGACATTTAGCTTTTGAGATATTTCTCATGTCAGGGGTTATCTGCTGTTCACGGCATGTTGAATCAGACAAATCTAGCTTGATATTTCAGGCATTATTCCTGTTTGTTATCAACTTTTACTCAACTTTCAGCTCATAAAAAATCAAACAGAAGGCCTTGATTTTGGTCCAGCTTTGATCATCCTTTAATTTTGCAGCAGCATGAGAGAGTTCCTTTAGAGCAATTCATCACATCTTTGAAAAAGGCAAGAAGAAGGGGGGGGGGGGGGGGGGTTACAGATGTGGGAGGTGGGCTTCTGACTGCACTGACAGCTGTGAGGGACGGAGGTCTCTCAGAGCAGGAAATGACTTGACCTCCCCTGTGGGAGACTGGCCCACCCGACAACAGCCCCCACAGCTTTAAGCATCCTGGGTCACCACAAGCGCCCACAGAGGCCGCGGAGCAACAGCAGAACAGAAAGTCTGCTGGTCCAGGCGGCAAAAAGTTGACATTTGGATGGTGCTGTCACCTCTGCTCAACAAAATGGAACAAATCAAGAGTATTAAGATGTGAGTTGTACCATTATTCCTCAAAGACAAAGCCTTACATCTGTTGAGTGCAGCGTAACAGCAGTTTCACCTCTTTATGCCACACTGGAATCACATGTGATACCAGTCACTTCATTGCACAACAGGAAGTTGATCAAACAGCTTATTTGCTAAAGAGTATTGCAGCAATAGAAACACATCATATGTGGTGTATTTATTTAGTGGGTTTGTGATTTACAAAAGGTATATATGTGTAAGGCACTCCTTAATCCATATATGACCCTATAAGGATTTTATTAGAGCATTAAAACAGTGGAACATTTCAACACCAGGACAGAAGGAGGGGAGGTCACAGGGTCATTTTGCATCTCTCTTACACTTTTATGAGGTGGTTATTTTATTCAGCACTCAATATATAACGTGTGTATTTGCCTGAGGATTTATTTGGATTGTTACCACAGTAAAAACATTGTTTGGCAGTCTGGAGGAAGACTATAGGCTCAGTATAGTCTGGACTCTGTTGTAAAAACTAGAATGACCTGCACTCACTTCCCTGTTATTTTCTAGTAAATGGCCTCCTGTATTGTCCTTCTGCCTCTCAGCGTGGGTGAAGACAAACACAGACAGTGAACTCCTCTGTGACATTCAGGCTTCAAAACAAGTCCTCATCCTCCATAACCGGACTGCCAATCTTGTACTTGTTCTTCTCTATCAGTCGTACATTGTACTCGCGCCAAAAGCCACCCACACACTCGCTGACTCCCACACAGGTCACATCAAAATTGTTTACTGCCTTATGTAGGGCAATTTCCCATACAGTCATCATACAAGGCAGATAAAATGATTATTATTCTAAATCTGGACATCTCTGGGCATTGTTGCTAATTGACCTACAGTAACTTTGTGTAGGGGAAGCATTTTTTGCAAAACTGGAAATCTGGCTGTCTGATTTATGAACATTAACATAAATTATCTCTAAATAAATTAAACTAAGAGTACTCAATAATGTATGTTTTAGAGTTAGAGCCTTGAAGTAGTCACATGTCTTTCATTGATTTCCATAATTTTCCTAGTTCACTGCGAGTGAGGACACGTGAGTGAGGACACACATGATTACAGCTGCACCTGGAGTGAGTTTCTGTGAGTGTGGGTTTATTTGCCCTATTTTGAACTGAAAATCCACCAGGCTGACAAATACTCCCTCACTAGTAAACATTCTAGATGTAAGTAAAAGTAGGCCTCCAGAAATAGTAGTAGCAAATTCAGATTAAGTATCAAAAGTAAAATGATCCTGAATGACAGTGTTATTGGATTACTATTACTGATGTCTTAATGTACAAGCAGCATTTGAGTGTGTGTGTGTGTGTGTGTGTGTGTGTGTGTGTGTGTGTGTGTGTGTGTGTGTGTGTGTGTGTATGTATATGTATATATATATATATATATATATATATATATATATGTATGTGTGCATACTGTATACTGTATATCATTATCATCGATGTTTCTTTTGGTGTCATTTTTAATACATACCTTTTAGTTTATTTGTACCTGCTGTCTATTTATACTTGCTGTGTATGTGTGTTCAGTCTTGATTTATTTATTTGTTTGCATTTTTTGTGAATATTTATCTGCAAAACGCATTGGACTGCTTTTTGGATGTCTGCGAAGGAAATAAATTAATCATCATTGAAAAAAGAGCTGATTTGAACTTTGTATATAGGCTACTGTAAGACCAAAACATAATTTACACTATCATGTGATTTGTTTGTTGAATTTAAATCTGCAAAGTAACTAGTTGTCTGTTAAAAATAGTGGAATAAATACAAATGGACAATATTTCCCTCTGAATATAAGTTTAATTAATGTGCATATTAGCCTAAAGTCCAAAAACCCCACAAATGTAGTTATTTTCCACCACTGCCGGTTTAAAAGCCATAAACTACTTTTCCTAATGGTGTTTAGTTTTTCCTAATGGTGTTTAGTTTTTCCTAATGGCTTTTAGCTTTTATGGGTATTTTGTTCCCTTTAAGACGGACTTGGGTGGAGTTACAGTAATGCGCTTGGGGTGGTGGGTGCATTTATAAGGAGATGTGGAAATGCGCGTCACGCTGACAAAAAACGGTTTCACCTCCCAGTGTTGTTGTCAGAGGAGGGATGTTGCACATGGTTCAGTTTTGACGGTGAGAGAGACCGGCTCGTAGCCTACTACACACGTATATTGGCTCACATTGGACAGGAACAGGGCGACGGACCCGGCTTTACGTGATGGACAAGTGCTCTGCGTAGTCATGGTGAGACTTCCTTTCATTTAGCTATTACAATAAGAAGTTATTTGATAAAGTTTTAAATCCACTAAAACTTAGCGATCAGGGGCAATGTTTGATGTGAGTGTCTTCTTATTTAAAATATTCTTAATGACGGTAAAGCTAATTTGGGTTGTGGTCCTCGCGCGGAACTTTACGTTAAATGTAAAAAGAAATTACCGGGAGACGCAGCGGCCGTTGGTCCAAAGTTACCGTAACGTTAGTTGTTTCTTCGCAAAGACCCTTTTGGTTAAATTGTGTGTTGACTGATTCAGCTCTTCTAGCTCTGTTATTAGTAGCGGGGCAGGCTGCTCTGTTGACCCGCTGCTCGGTTTCTTGATGTCCGCCTAACGTAGTCCCATCGAGGCGGGATGGGTGAGTCTGCCCGGCGCCTCCCCGGTCAGCCGCTAGTGGGCGCTGCAGCCAGTGTCAAATTAATGTGGAGTGTGGTCCAATTTAATGTAAATACACATAATGTAATGTATTGTATTGTATTGTTGTTTAAAAGTCTATCTATATGTACTGTGTCTATGTCTGTAGATAGCTACGTGTTGCCTAGGATATCGACATATTGAGCCATATAAAGAAACTACAACATATGTAGTCTATTTTAATCTGTAACAATATGATTTCAAATGCACTGAACAATGTTGCTAGCCAAGTATAATTTAAATAAACAAAATCGTATAGACTTGTTAACAGTATTGAATTGAATTTTTTTCTTAGCTTCACCAGATTGTTGCCTAATCATTACATTCATGGCTCTCTCAGTTTACTCGGGTCGTTTTTATTTTTATTACAGGTAATCACAAATCAAAGCTGGATATGAACTTTCTATATATACACTTGGTTAGCTGTAAACCTTTTCTCCCGGTTTTGCTCTTTTCTACCCTTTATAGAGATGTTGGACTAAAGGCATTGTAATATTAACTTAATATTAACAGTATTAATGCAGATGTGTGATTTATTTAATGTAAAGCATAACTAAGTCAAAATTACAGTCTAAGCTGTCACTCACTAACCCACGAAGTGGAAAACTTTCCACAGCCACAGTAACTTCACTTCCACACCTGCAGACTGAGCAAATAAGAATCAGCTCAGCTGTCATTTTTGTCTTTTCTACCACCAACAGCTAAGTGTGGCTCTTAATAATCTGAACAATATTGAAATTATTAATATCATAAACAACATTATTATTATTATTATTATTATTATTATTATTATTATTATTATTATTATTGTGTAAACTACAGTTTAGTTAATAAATGAAATGGGCTAATCCCAAAGATATGACTCACCAGTGTCCTTCCCACAATCTGTTTTAAATCTAGATTCAAAGATTCAGATTCAAATGTTTTATTTTTCACCTGCTCATACAATAAAGTGCAGTGAAAGGTATGGTGGCATAGTCATAAGGATGTGCTAACAAAGCTAGTGGGCAAAATATAAATTCAAAAAATACAAAAACTTGTAATATATGTTATATAGTTACTAAAGTGTATATTGTGTAAGTGAATTCCTGCACACTGTTTCTCAGCACTAAGTTTAGATGCAACATTTTGTTCATGGACCTAGAATATAAAGTATTATTTCATAGCTGACGGCTGTAAAGCAAACAAACTATACAATACAAAATATTTATGTTCTAGTCAGATTGTTCAACTCACAAACTCGTGTCACTTTTCTCCCATCATGCTTTATGCAATATGATCAGGTGAAGTGAATGATTTAAACAGGCCTCACACATCTGACCCATTAAGAACCAAAAGGCTACAATCTGCTACAGGTGTGGTTTGTTAGTAAACTATAAAACCACACTATACTATCATTTTGTGAAAGCCGCAGTCACATCTTTTAGATATATTTCCATTAAGGAAACCAACTACAGTTTCTAATTTTAGATTATTTGGTTAAAGAAACTTTCATCTAGGCAGCAAATACATGTGTTGAGTAATTTAAGCCTCACACTGCTGCATTTGTTTTAGCATTGTGGCCTGCTAATGTTGTGGTGAAAACATTTACAATGAAGCCATTTGGTAAGATTCCTGTCCGGCCTGCTAAACTGTGAGTGTTACTTGGCCAACAGCAAGTTGTAATCAGGTGATGTAAAGCACATACTTTATGCCAGCGCCATAATTAAATCATCTGTAAAGGTCCAGTCCGTGAATGGCCTATTGCCTCAAAAAAGTGAGACGGGCACAGCCAAGGACAACACATCAAGGCTCCTGCGTCTGATAAACAAACAGTTTTTCAGCCTCTGGCTTCTCTTTTAGCAGTGCCCAGTATGCACAATACTGCTTGTGGCACAGGCTCATACCTTGGCCATGTCTGCTTGTCTCCATGGCGTATCTTCAGTCCTAACCTCATGGGAGAGTTCGCTTGTATTTTCAGGCTTGCTTCACTGCGCACCAAAGTGACACAAAGCCCCATTCATGCCTGAGAGTGGCTCCATTCATGGACACTGAGTACTTGCCGGTAGAATTCATAATTGTTCAGCGTCTTCCATCTCCGAGGATCACTGGCGGAAATGACGCCACAGTCGGTTGTTTTAAGGATGACATAAATATTCAAATAGACGCATGGGTCACTGTTTTGTTTGTGGTGGGTTTTGTGTTGCATTATGCATGCTCTGCATTGTTTGCTTCCCACATCCACTATAGGCCTGTTAGTGACATGAAACAAAGCAGGACTTTGAAGAAAAGATTTCAGTGTGATAGTAAAATCGACACCTTGCGCTGCCCTCCGGGTGAGTAGGAGGGGTGGGTTACTAATTAGTGGCTTGCAGGTGAATGTCTGCCTGGTTCAATTAGACAGAAATGTAAAACAGTGTTTACATCGTACTTTGAAGTGCAGCTGTTTACTGTATGTGATTACGGGCCTGGGAACCGTATTATTATAAGATCATGAAGCATCCATCAAGTATTCACAAAGTAGTTCATTTGACTGCATTTGCATAATAAATATAGCTAGACGAGGCACATTCAAGTTTGAATAATAATGTGGGTAATTCACTGTCAAATGAAAGCTACCCAGAGTTATTTATACGTAAGAGTCAGGGCCGCAGAGTACAGAGCAGCGTCCCGGCTGGAAGGGAATGAGTAATTAACTTGTGGAGGAACATCACTCGGTTATAAACTCCTTCAGTTGTCAAATGGTCTGTTTGACATAATCTTTGACCTTCCACTTTGTGAGTAAAGCAATGGAAGCAAAGGTAATGTGTCACCTTTCACATAAAAGCAGCATGACTAGGGATCTATATATACGTATGTGTGTGTTTTATATATATATATATATATATATATATATATATATATATATATATATATATATATATATTACTGGTCGATAAGTAACTAAATTAAATTCAATGACTGTTATTGTTCTTCGATATTTGTGCATCTCTAAGGAGGACCATCACCTGACCCAGAATACCTGTGTTCATCTCCACATAGAAGTGATATTAGTTGGTATTCATGTCATATTAGGAGGCAGGAAGGAAGCAGCCGTCATGTACTGTAGATCATAGGTCTTCAACAGGGGGTCCGCGACCCCTAGGGAGTCCGCACAGGTACTGCAAGGGGGTCACGATATTGTTTGTAGATAAAGCAATTAGTTTTTTTTATTGTCACACAGACCTCCTCAAGCCTCTTGTGTACAATATATACAGTAGGGGGTCCCTGCACCACGCTACACCAGTTTGGGGGTCCTTGGCCCGAAAAACGTTGAAGACCCCTGCTGTAGATGGTTAAATGTTAGAATGCCGAACATCTGAATCAAGCAACGCTGAGGCGTTTGTGTGTAGATAAACATAAAAGAAACTATGTCACATGTCTTTCCTTTACTCATATACTTCTAAAACTGAATACATATTGAATAGTGATAGTTATTTTTCTTTTTTTGGTCACAAGCTGACCATATTATTATTATTATTACACGTGTGTCTCGTGGTGAAGTTTGTCAGGCAGCATCACAGGAATGCTGCACAATTAGCCCCTGTTGTAGGGGCGGATACTGCAGGGTTTCATGGCCACAGAGAGGAAGGAGGGCGAGGAGCGCTGCTGCCCTCCCACATCTGACCCAGAGGTTGTGCAATAGCCCGCTCATCACAAAGAGATACGCATGGCAGCTGCCAGAGCAGACTGAAGTCATTTACTGGGCTTTTGTGGTGACTGTCGCTCACCTAAAATGACCACAAAATGCTTTTTATTTACTCGGTTATCTTTTTCTTTTGTCTTTTTCGGAGAGAGTAATGTCCGACAGAATAATATAGGTGTGTAATGATAGTCGTGCTGTATGAATATTATAAAAGATTTAGCCATAGATAGTATATGTGTTTGTGTTTCCAGCCTCTAAGCATTTGTTCTAGAGTTTGCGTCCTGACCTTTGACCTGCCTGGTAGGGTGAGTGCGTGCAGCTGGTTGTGCTGGATGGGGTTGTGCTCCAGATGTGCTCTGTTTATAAGCTCTAGCTTTTTATGGACATTTCACACTGACAAAGGTGTGACCAGAATAAATTAAAGGAGTGATGTAATGCAAAAGCCAAATGTAGAAGACATTTTGTTTTTGTTTAAAGTCTTTTCTGACACACCTGCTCCACCAAGGTGTGAATGTATTCCTGTTACTCAGTTGAAAATAGCTAAATCCCCAAACACTCAGTTTTCTGGTTGTCTCCCACAGCTTCCTGCTGACTATAATGAAGCCGTGATGGGTTTGATGGATACCAAACAGACCTTTGTGCTTTTTAAGAACACAATTTCTTCAACAACATGGCCAGGAGTCAGAACTACTGGGGAAAACATGACCTGAATAGGTACGCAAACACCTCTCGAATACTGAGAGAAACTAAATGTAAAGAAGGATCAGTTATTGTTACATGGAGAGACAATACAAACACTACTTTAACTTTCATCATGCAATTTCAGAAGTACAATTCTGGCACTATTTAAATGAAATACTCATTAAATACCCCCAAACTACCAACAATGGACTTTTATTATTTTTCTATTAATTGGTCTTATGTACTAATAAAAATGAGTACAGCGCTTCACGTTTGCATGCAAATATTTAATTTAATTTAAATAGCCAAAAATCGCAAATGAACCTTTTACAATCTTTACCAAATACAACGATGATGATGTCCTCTAACATTTGACCCTCGACATTGGATAAGGAAAGACTGGAAAAATATTTAACAGGGAAAAATGTCCGCAAAAACTACAGAGGCTACAGATCCCTCTTCCTGCATGAAAAGACATGCACTATATGTTGTACGTACAGAGTGCAAAGTATTAGCAATAGTTAAAGATAGGTAGGTAAAGGTAGATTAAGTAAATAAAGTTCAAACGTGAAGAATACGGCTCAGAGAAGACGTCGAGCAACCTGCAATAGTGTTACATAATGTAAATACATAAAGGAGAACAGGACATATGTTCTGTTTAAGCAAATGTCATGCTTGTTATTTCACATGTATAATGACTTACTCATGACAGGTTATGTGTGCGAATGATTTACACACATGCACACCTCTGTATTGATTTCTCAACCTCCTTTGCTTTGCAGAGAGGGCTTTGGCCTGAGTGCTGACATGGAACAAAACCTGACGGAGCTTCAACAGCAAATGGCCAAGGAATTAAACTGTGAGTCTTTAATGTATACTTTTGTTTTTTTAACATACAAATTATTATTCAATGATTTTACTACAAAGAAAACTACAGATTGAAAGCGGTTTAAAGCTAGCACAGGTTCAGTTAACTTGGATGTGACACGTGTAAAGGCTTTGTGAATGTGATAATATTATAATGTTAATATTCATCTGTAGCTGTTGATAATCGCTGGAATGGTTTTTGAAAAATAATTTCTACTATAACCTCTTTTAGATTGAGGTGAGCTACATTAGAATGAACTGTTAAACCTTGAGGTAGAAAGTAACATTTGTTCAAACATTAGGGACACATGATTCATGGTTATTTGGGAAATTAAATACAATAAACCAAACAAAAGAATTCTAACATTTTACAGCCACAGACATTTTTTAAAACAAATTGTCAGAAATATTTCCAATACATCTTATACATGCTATCCAATACCATATCTATATTCTGAAGTCCGTCTTGACTTGCCAAACGAGAGTTTAAACCCTGTTTGACTAATAAAACAGTGTGTAGACAGGGTTTAGGTGAGTTTATCATCACCGCACTGAGCTGTGTAGCAGAAGAGAGCGGGCTAAAGGAGGAGGGGAAGCTATTGCTCCCTGGTCACCAGCTGTTCCTGCAGTCTGGGGCACGTCGGATGTTTCCACAGAGAAGGTTATGGGAAGCTCCGTTAAGATTATGGCCTGCCCCACAGATAATGATGATTCCTGTGTTAATCAGGGTGTTGTGGCTGATGTTTGACGAAGAGGGTGATAGGTTAAGCGGTTGTTTTCGACATGTTTTTACTCCCGTTTCCTGTACGATACCTTCAGCAAAACAGGAGTCGAGTGGGCAGCCCACTCTCCCTGGTATTTTCTCCCTCCCACAGCATCACTACACTCTAGTTCAAGTCTCTCATTGGAAGTTGTTTTCCATGTTTCTTCCTCTGAGAATTATTTCTGCACTGAAGGAAACAACAGTGAAAGCAAAACCTTGTAAATCAAAGCAGTGGTTTATAGGTGTACAGTTAAATTTAGGATTTCATAAAGACAGGAGTTTAATACATGATTGTTTTTCCCTTTCCCAGGCAACATCTCACTCTCCCAGTCTCCTTTCTACTCCGATACGTACCGCCTCGCGTCTAATAACATACTGCGGCCCCATGACGGAGACCAGGTGGTCCCTTCTTCCCAGAGACGGACAGTGTTTGGGGGCCACCAGAGAGAAGCCAAACCCCTGCCGCCTCTGCCTGACCCTGAGGAGCTCATGTCTGATGAGGCAGCCGATAGTGAGGTGGAGTTTTTTACCAGTGACCGACGGCGTCTTTTGCCCAAAAGCTGCCCCAAGGCCATGTGCAGGGGCACGAACAGAGACTGTGGCCAAGTGAATTACTGCCTTCCAGGAGTCTGGCTCCATGGCTTTCTCTTGGCCAGGCCGAGAGGACAGACCAACAGGTAGAGGGAGCGGGTTTTGGGCACTCGCTCTCCAGAGGGAAGACCACCAGCAGGTGGTGTCAGCAGTCGGGGATACTTTGTGTAGCAAACAGCCGGATCAATGTCAATCATCCAGACTCCGGTTTTCCTGTTCAGGCGCTGCTTGCCTGCCTCTCCACAGCAGCACCACAACCTTCCCCACTGACAAGCCACAAATCCCTCCTCGTATCCCCATCCCGCCAAAACCTCCCGCTCTCTCAAAGACCAACGAGGATGACAAACCTCCCAAAATTCCTCCAAGGGTCCCCTTAGTCCCACCCTGCCCACCACGTACCCCGAGCCCCAAAAGCCTTCCGATTTATATCAACGGTGTGATGCCTGCCACACAGAGTTTTGCTGCTAACCCGAAATATGTGAGTAAGGCATTACAGAGACAGCAGAGGGAAAGGGCGCCACCTGCAGCTCAGTTTTCTCCCTGCATTGTTCCCATTTTGAAGGATGGCAGACAGGCCAGCGCCACACACTACATCCTCCTGCCGCCCGGCCGCCCGCCGTACTCGGATAGACGAGAAAGACTCATGAGCGAACCGGCCAGGACGGGAAACGGCAGCGTCTGGCAGAACAGATAAAAAGCTTTGCTTATGTCACCGACTGAAACTTCATGAGTACAAAACTGTGACTGACTCATTAATAACCATGTGATACACTATTGTGTGCAAACAGTCACATGTCTAATGTCATATTGGTGTTATTTTCAATGACTGATGTATTTCAAGACTACAACACTGTGAGGTATTTGTCTGTTTTTAACTGAACATTTTACCGGTCAGTATTTTAGCAATGTGGAAAACATCATAACATTCCAGTATTTTATAGTACAGTAGTGGAGGAATATTTATGTAACCATTTTCAATTGGGGTTTTCTGTGATGCTGCAGTTTCCTCACAGAGACCATGTCTCATCATTAATTCTGACAACCATTTGCTCATATCACTAATACTATTTTTCTTACAAGAGAACAAATAATTACTGTATGTACAAGCTGGGCTTGTATCAAACTGTTCATCACATGTGTGTTTGTTTATGACAATGCTGCTTGAAATCTTAAGTAGGATGTATTGATAGATTTAAGGTTTTGCTGAATCATTCTCGGGTTGATATTTATGTTAAATTTAACAATGAAAAATGTGGACGATAATAGAACGACAACACAATGAACCAAAACATGTTTTGAACTGCAGTGAAACCAAACGAGTCAGCAGATAAAACTCTCAAACTTCTACTTCAGTGCTAATGTTGTGCAAGCGCACTTAATTTTGTCTACACAGATTTCACAATTAAAAATCAGATTTGTTTTTATTTCAAAGTTACACCCTGCTACGTCACACCTGCAAAATACTCAACATTCTCATTTGAGCATCGACTCGTGCGTCATATTCTTTAAAGTTTTAAAAAGGTAAATTCTGTGAGCCGACTGCAAACCAGCGCAGCCGCACCACCAGAACACACGACTGAAACCTGCGGCCACCCTCAAAATGATGATTTAGCTCGAGTAATGTATGTATGGTCAAAAAGAAAAGTACAGATTGTGCTTTTTAATGATTCTTCATTTGTGTGTGGGCATGGAAATCATGTTACGTTTACACTGTTGAGGTTTACAGCCTTTGTTACGTCAACAGGTTGGAAGTTCTCATGAAGATTCTGTGTCAGATTTGGCCCAAGCAAAGGCTGTTTGTACGTTCATATTTGTGTCATGTGTCAAGTAAATCATTGTAAAGTTGTGTTTTTAATCTATTTATAGAAATAAAATAACTTATTCATTCTATGATATGCTCAATGACTTCTTTTCCGCACCAAAACTATGATATACAGCGATGAAAGCTTGGAGGACACATGAAATATTTATTTTGACATTCAATCCTCATGAAGCGACAGTCCTTCCTTTAGAAAGAGAGGAAACGTATCACCTCTTTCTTCTGCCAGATATACTTTAGACTTCCAAAAGGTCTTTGAAGAAAACCATAACTGGGAAGAAGCAGAGACTGTTGAAGAAACTTTAATGTAATTAATTAAAATCAAGTAAATGTATCCTGCTTCTATGAGATCAAACATAATCCAGATTAATACAAATTGAGTAGCAATTAGCATCTACGATTACAACCTACAGTAAGTACATGTTGACACATCCTGACTTAAAGTAAACCTCCACCGAGATTACTCAATAGTTAAATAAGCATTACATATACCTTGTTTTACTTGACAAATGTAAAAAATGTATTTCTGAACATAATCAAGCATGAAAACAAGAAAACATTTTTGCACTCGCTGTAAAAACACAAACTGCAGTTCTGAGACATTTTAATGGATCAACAGTCCAAAACAATAGCCGACACACACGTATGAGCTGCCGGAGGATTGATGTACATAAAATAAAGGCTACTGATGGTCATTTTCCTTTGTCAAGCGTGCGATCGTGACAGTGTGACAGGGCCTCTGGTGGGAGAGTTAAGGAAAGCACAACTAACCATTATCTCCTCACAGTTCACTTGCCATCAAACCGAATGGCATTTGGGTATCACGCTGATTCCAAAGGCTAAAAAGTATCGAATCATGCTCACGTGTGTTGCATGTCTTCCGTCTCTTTTCTCTGACCGCCACATATATTCTCCCTCTCCATTAGAGCAGTCTAATGAAGCAAAGATGTCATAAAAGTAATCTTGGAGAAAAAACTAATTTAGTATCGAACTTTCACATGTGTGGGAATTTCCAAACTCCACAATTTATTAAATTCAAGTCTGTTTCATTCATTTGTAATTAGCTATGTGTTAAACATTTAATCAAAAAGACATGGCACAACAACAGTTATTCTTACTATGAATTATTTCCATGTGCTTGCAAAATAAGTTAAAAAATAAACACATAAAACCTCCACTAATCTCTTCTTCCACCCCCCCCTGCAGTTCCTTATGGGCCTTCCTGATCTTTGGCCTGAGTTCTTCTACAGGCACGGCCTCAGCTACCTCATCTCCTCGGGCTGAGGTCCCTTGTGCAGCCTCGGGGCTGTAAGAGATGGGATTTTGACGATCGCTTTACCGCCAGGCCCGGTTGAGCAGTTTGACTTCTGCCAGGCGTTTGCTGATCATGGTGGCGAAGAAAAGGGCGAAGAGAACGCTACTGATCAGCATGTAGTCGTAATCGTCTTTTAGTACGTCAAACTGCTTTGAGGGATAGACACGCGTCTGGTAGATGTCAAGGCCATATGCCACCACCTACAAGGAAATAAAGGAACATGGTCATATTCATGTTTAATTTACTCGAAGGGGAAAAACAATGTTACAACAGACTGCATGTTTTGGAAGGATTTCAATCTTGGCTATGGCTATTTTAGAGAACTCAGTATTGTGTCAAAATGTGCTTTCAAAAGGAATAATAAATATATTGTTATCTTCATTAGAATGACTTGATCCTTACGTTATCCAACATGTCATGATGGAACATGACAAAGCTATATTCTGACACACAGCGGCAGCTCATTCTGTCAAAGCATTTTATAAAAAGACAAACAATCGTCATACAATATGTTCGTCAGTATTGTTCTGGCAGACTCACCAGGCAGGTCGATTCCAGTCCAGAGGGGGCGGTGTAAATTCCTCGCACTCTTGTTACAGTCTGATTGTAGTTGATGAACCACTCTGAGCGGATCAGCAGCTCTGGTGCGTACGGTATCAGGTTCTCTTCCCTGGAAAGACCAAGTGAACAAGTCAGACAAAGAAAAAAAAAAAGTCAAAGTAAATGAATTGTTTTAACCCGAGCCGGACTGGAGGACGTACCGGCTTTGCTCCGTTACTATTTCTGGCCTCCGGGGGTCAAGGAACATCTTGGGTAATGACAAAATCCCTCCAGATGGCAAACCAACTGTGAGGATGAAAAGAAAAGAAATTTAGAAAAAGGCTGAACAATGTTGAACAGAAGGTGGGTGACGTTCAAACAGCCGCACACTGCAGCCCGTAAGTCTGGACCTCGCTGAAACTTACTGAGCAGATGACGGCTGGTGATGCCCTTCTCAGTCAGTGTGGCCTCCATGGTAGAAATGGAGGAGGGGAAAATGTAAGACTGCTGAAGCACCTGAGGAGCGTGTGGTCGATCCAGTGAGCTGAACACGGTGCTGTTGTAGAGCTCCATCCCTTCATACAGTTCAATGACAGAGAACTCGTTCCTGCGAGACTTGGTGCTCCAGTATTCGTACTGCGGAGTCAAACGGAGGCAGCGGACACGTTAGGATTACATGACCCTCGAGACGTCCCCTTCAATATTTGTCTACTAATGTGTTCAGTGTTTGAGAGCAGCCCTACAATAACACTCACCACCACCCAGTTTTCAGAGTGCACAACATGCACCGGTCCTTTGGCCTTTCTCTGAACGGCCTCGTGGATGATGCGACCAGTCACGCCGTCGATCAGTAGGATCCCGACAAAGCTTCGCTCCTGATGCAAGTCTGTGCTCTCAGTCACCACAGCCAGCAGATTGGGGTTCAGGTACTGTAAAAAATTAGATGAAACACAATTCAGCATCTTAGTCGAGGTTAAGAAATACACATTTTATGCACATTTCTGGCTCATCTTTTTCACAACAATGCTGATCGTTGAGGACTATTTTCTGAAATATGTCAAATGTATACTATTTTGGGGTAAAGTGGACGATACATGGGCAATATGTATACAGTCGGGAGTGCAAGAGTCCAATTAGAAGAAAACAGGATTTATTATTATTATTATTATTATTATTATTATTATTATTATTATTATTATTATTATTATTATTATTATTATTATTATTATTATTCAGAGTCAGTGTCAGGATATGAATCACTGGGGAAACAGGGACATGAGCTAGTTTTCAGACTACATCAGAAGACGAGGAGTGACTATGTTTCTGACTGAAAGAGAAGTCGAGACAAACCAAGCTACAATAAAAGCAATGATATCGTTTTTAACACGCCTTCCAAACCACAGCGTTGGTTAGGTTTCAGGGGAAGTTATCATACCTTATAGAGGACACTACGGTCTCCCATTACTCTGCCCTGGGAGTGCACGTGCTCGTTGGGCCTTTTCCCTTTGACCGACACAATCCTCTGTACTTCGGTTGGGACGACGACCTCCCAGATCAACTCAGTCGACAAGTCCTGAGCACACAAAAACATCCAGATTACTTATTTTTGCCAGTCATTTGTGATTTAAGAATAATTTCATGGTAGCTCACTGGGAGAGCAGGAACTATTAAACACAGCTCCGGCTATAATGTTCATTCTCAGAATATTTTAAGCGTTATAATGTCTTTTTGCTGGTATAGTGCTCTGTTGAAATCCTTTAAAGTTATAGACTCAGTCAAATATACTCTATTAAAAATGCCTCTTGATCTATTAAGCATTAGTTATGTTGAATTAGTTTTGAGCGTTCTTGATCACTTTTCATTACTTAAAACAGAGTAAACAATACAAATATGGCAACCAAAAGCTGAAGACTGGTGGTGGCAAAGCTTAAAAAGTAACTTCAAAACTTGTACAGAAGTATTGAGCCCTGATGTGCAAATAACATTGAAATAATTCAGCAAAAGACGGGTCAACTTGCCGTCCGTAGCCTGTAGCCAGAAAGTCTTCCCTGGCTGGAGTCAACAAGATAAAAGAATATGGATGAGGCCATCTCCTGGAGCTGCTGCAGTACATTCTTTGTAGAGGGAAAAGCAGACACCTGTGGAAGAATACAAAAAGGATGTGTGTTGGCAAGTGGATACACAACATGCATGTCTGTATGTCTAATGCTGATCTGGTGACCACTGACCTTGTACTGGTCATCAACAAGGAGTAAGACCTTAGCGTAATCCTGGTCCATGACAGGCAGCATGAGGGACTGAAGTATTGGCTGAGGCATAGCAGGGGGGGTGATGTGACTCTTCTTCCCAAAAATGGGATTAAATACATGGAGTGTGGCCAGGCCTGTGTCCTTATGAAATAAAATAGAACAAAATAAATATAAAAAATGGCAAAAATAAATAAACACCACTTCTACAGTTTCATTTCTAACTCTGGTAACAGCCGGAGAAAGTATTCTGCTTTTCCTGCGTAAGATAGGATAAAACTTTATTGTTTGTTCACACAAAAACATGTCTTGCATTACCTGCTCCAAACAATCAGAAGTGCTTATTAGAAAGTGTATCGCACATATTTGCAGATTCTAAGAATTATAGATTTGTTTGAATGAAATAAAAAGATTTATTATACATTTGAGAACAATTAAATAATATTTGTTTTTAAACTTTTTTATTAAATATCATGATAAATGAAATGAATGAATCTGAACACTTGTCAGTGAAGCCCTGGCAGAGTACCCTGGACCCCACTTTGAGTATCCCTGGTATAAGGCATGCTCAGTGGAAATGTAAAGCCCTCTCTGTTGAAGACTCTCACTCTACACAAGGTATAAAAATTAACAGTTGATCTGCAGCTTTTACAGTAATTTGCTTTATTTGTGTTTGTTTGGCCCACAACACAATAACAATGGACGCCCACCCTGAATCTCTTTACGCACAGAACTTTAGTTACCTTGTCTTTAATGAGCAGTGTGCACTGTGGCGGATGAGGGAAGTGTGCAGTGTTCCGTTGCACCATCAGTTTGAAAGCTGCATTAGATGGGATATTTTCCAGGTAGTGCCTCCATAAAATACTGCCGGTCTTGCTGTCGATCCCGAAAAGCTTAACAAAAAAAAGCAAAAAGGGAAAAATTAGAAGCCTGACGGAGTCTATTTGTCATTGTTTACTTTTACTTCAGGCCTGCCTGATCATAGACACAATAAACTAGTTTAACCACAACTTTGCAGCACAGCTCATCTCTTCTAAAACACGACCCAACTCCATGAGAGGGGAAGCTTTAGTCTCGTACCTTCCCGGATGCAGTAACCATGACCATCATCTTCTGCAGGTTGAACTCGTCTCTGGAGAGGTTTTCAATGGTAACGTCGTTTTTGACTTGACTGCGAGGCTTGCGTGCATCGTAGAAGAGCTTCCAGAGGTGGCCGATCCAGGCCTGCAGCAAGATGAGCTGAGAAGAGAGCCTCTTCAGCACCATGGAGAACAGGCCGTCTAGACAAATTACAGAGAGAGCAGATGCTGCTTAATGACTTTCAGTGGACGATCACAACTTGGACATTGTGGTATTGTCATTTCATACAAAGCAGAGCTGCACCTTATAACAATAACAACAGTATGTGGCTCACTGTAAGTGTTAAAACTAGAATACTGCAAAGGAATACTTTAGCAGCTTATTTCTCACACACAACCTTAAAGAACCATTAATCACATTTTATTTAAGAAAAGCAGAGAAGTGTGTTACCTTGAATGGCTGAATCCAAGCGAAGCGATAAAAACAGGACAAAGAAAAGAAAATGAAGCAAAAAGCAACCAAGTGAACACACCAAAGACATCTGCTTTTGCCACCAAGCCTGTTGCAACCTCACAACTACAACTTGGATGATTAAATGCAGCTGCTGAGCAGTTGAAGTAAGGATAAAAGTAAAAGTAACAATACATCATCTCTATATTAGTAGAAAATCTCAAATTAATTAACCAATCTTGACAAAATAACTCAGACTAGGAATTGCACGGCTGCCTGAAGCTTCTAGGAAATGCAAGACAATTAGAGAACTACTAAGACAGAGTGAAACAGGGAAATGCTGAATATCAACCCACAGCAGAGATTAGTAAATAAAGCAGGACAATTAGGAGGAAAGAACATAAAAGAGATTCAGGTTTGATATTTACCGGCCTTTTTGCCAAACTCGCCCTCCAGCTCTGCCTGCGTTCCTGTGAGAGGCAGATCCACCATTTCCATTGTCACCACATCTGACAGGGCCTCCTCTCTCGTCCACATTACACGTCCTGGAAAACAAGACTCATTATTGTTCTGTAATCATTCATTCCACTTCACACGCACACCCTGTGGCAGTATGCCGTTTGCGTTCACGCTTTCCGTGAATTACGGCAGGGAACATTTTCCCACCTCTTGCTTGTGGAAATGTTTGGACAGGCTTGTGTACATTATGAAAACCAAGAGGATGTTTGAGGCCCACACAGTGGTTAGATGTTGGCAGTATTTATGATGATTAAGAAGTGGAAAATACCCAAATGTAATCATGAGTGATCCATAATCATTGCACATTAGGACAGAAGTACCCGATTTTAACAGTTAACACAATGAGACCGGACTCTTCAGATAAAATCATAAGTTTCAAACCATTTCACCTGTTGGCTCTAAATCTCATGTAACGGCCGATAACCCAGCACATGAAGACACCTGTATAAAAATAACAAGGTCTCCATTTTCCTGCATAATAACAAGCAAAAGGTCAAAAAGGTGTTTTTTTGTCAGATCTGGCCAAATAAAAATCCTGAAGAAAGGTCTGCTTACTTTATTACCACGAGCAGTCATTTAAGACGTTCAGACTTTGGCGCCCCCCAGTGGTAGAATAAAATAGAAAAACAGCATGGCAGAGCATGCCTACACCTCAGAGAACATTAATCAGCACAGTCTTTCCAACACTAACAAAGCTTCCTGTTGTCGCCATCCGTACCTGGCTGTTGAATGAAAGTGAGTGTGTGGTCCTCTGTCTGCACCATGACCCTGTAGCCAACTGAGTCGTCTTTCTTGAGGAAAGCTTGTACATACAGCTGGAAGAATAAAATAATAAAAGATGTGTTGTATTATAAAGAGAGAACACTGCATGGTAGATTACATTTGAAGCCTTGGTGACTTAGATATCACATAAACATGCTGGAGAATCATTGGGAAGAAATGTAGACTCACCTTCTCTGGTTTCCCAACATTGGGATCCATATTAAAAATCAGCGTTGTGTCAAGAAGTCTGCGTCCAGATTCTGCACTAAAGAGGTTAATAGTGCAAGCCTATAGGGAGAAAGATATGAATCATAAAATGCTTCTCAGCTGGAGGGTAACAAATATAATCATCAAGCACACAAAAAGACAACTAAGACTGTACTAAACCTGCTGGTATACATCGTAGTTTGCCAAGAGAGCACAATGGCAAACCATAAACTTAACAGGTCTGAATGTATGATTTCACAATAACTCACAGTCATATTCTTGGGCGACATGACAGCAGCAACAGTCTTCTCTCCAGTGGTCGCAAATGAAACCAGCATGGCCTGAAAATTGAGACAAACGAGTCATCCACCATTTTCACAGCCATTTCTAAAATGAATAACTTTAATATTTCAGTGAGACACATTGAGATTAACCCCATTTTAAATAATAAAAACAATATATTTTGGAAAACATCAGAGCTTAAAAATAAGGACATATCCTAAAATTGTAGATCTTAAGAAACTTTGGCCTTACAGATAGCCTGGCACGTCATCCATCCATTCGTCAACAATATACATGTAGGCTTGTAACTGAAGCTTTTACTCAGAGTAACTTACACTGCAATACTAAAAAAATCTATCAAAATGGGATAATATGGAGGCATGCATGACGTTTTTGTGTACCGTCTATATCTGTATGTTGGCATACAGATATCTGTTGCTATCTGTATGTTCAGTTTACTATGTGTTGCTGTGTGTATATCTGTTGTGTACCGGCTGTGACAACAAATATCTCTCATAGACGATAAAGCTAAATCTAAGTGGTCAGGATTTGTTTAGTCAGAATCTCGACCAGGCATGAGAGAAAAGTACACGTTAGAGAAACAGTTACGTACAGGCTTGAAATCCCTCAGCGTAACTATCTGACCATCGTTGAGCTGGAGAAGCAGGTGGTGTTCAGGCCCAAGCTGAAGGAAGAACTCCGAAAGCGGAGGCTGAGCTGGGTTTGGCTGGGTGGACACCAGAACTGGCTGGAAGCCGGGGGTGACGTCAAGTCCCAGTGACTAGAAGACAAATGTTGAAACGCATTCACACAGAGGAAAAGAGGTAGATATAAACAAAGACAGTTCCATTGTGTAGGTAGAGAAATACAGAGAATATGAGAGGAATGGAAAACTACCCAAACCAGAAAGGTGGTACTTTTATAAAATAGAACCGTTGTTTTTGTTTCTGGTGGTTACCTGCAGGGGGATCTGGGTCATCTCTGACTGCGCATCAAGGTCAAGCATGTACAGGGATACAGTGGCAGAGTCCACACACGTCAACATCCCCTGGCCGATCACCGCGCAGCTGGCCTGTATGTTGGACAGCCACGGAGCTTCCACTGAGATCTGCAGACAACACAAGAAAATAAGAAATGTGGATTTAATTAATATATTGCAACAATACAATTTCCTTTGATGTATTCAGAAAGGTTTTAGTAATATAAAAATGATATTGTATATTCTACACTTTATATACTTCTACTAGAATTCAGGATTACCTGCTTGATTATCTCACCATCCTCCAAACTGTAAACAACAATTGCAATGTGGGAATGGGGAACCACTCCCAGGGCATACACGTCACCATTTCCACCAGAATACACAGCCTGGTAATCCACGGTGTCACTGTTAAAAAGACAGACAGTTATACAATATTTATAATGCCAACCTTGTTTGTAAACACAAACAATTCAGACATTTCTGCTGCTTAAACACTACCATTTCTATTTTTTGCATCCTGTTTGAATGCTTGAATTCATAATTGTTATGCATACAAATATTTGTTCATGTTTGAGTTGAAATCTTGGAGCCGTCACTTGAAAGTGTGTATAAATCAGATATTTTATAATCAGTTTTTCTAATTTACACATACGTTTTGATCCAATATTTTCATGACACTGTGCATTGTGATAATTCACCCTGAATATTTACTACAAACCACTACCAGCGTCTTGTGATATAGACTGTACTTCCTAAAAAAGCATTAAAGCAGACAACATACTTTAAGCCCCCTCTCCACAATGTGTTTTGCTTATTGTTATTTCACTTGGATGTTTGAAACACTGTTTGAAACACTGTTTTCACATGTATCTGCTGAAGGAGGAAGGTTTCTCTGTGCTCACCTTAAATCTGAGTTTATGATTTTTAACTATGAGCATGATGAACTATTTGCATATTTAAAATATTAATATATATATATAATCTGGATTTGTCTTTTAGGGAGAAATAGCAGATGTCATTTTGAGAAGTTTTCTTTGTATGTAATCCTACCACGAGATACATACTGATTATTGTTATAGGTCTTCAAACAAGTTTGGAGAGGATCTTTAAGTTCAGGGGAGACGTTTTGTTAATGAAGAAAGGCTTATATAAGCATATAGACAGAAATCGGGACCCAATAACATTAAAAAGAAACACGTCCACTTGCCTTTCTGGTAGGTTCTCTATCCATTTTTGATGACCATTAGAAAGGTAATGGAGAGAGATGACAGTTTTCTTCAAGACAGCCACATGCTTCACGATGTCTTGCTGTCCAATTAAACATGCTGACTGGAAACTAAAATGTAAAACAAAAGCAGTTATCATCTCATCAAAATAAAGACAATTCTAAACTTAACAACTGCCAATCAAGGAGGTGATCACCTGCCAGAGTCCAGCACAATCTCCCAGTTCAAACCACCAACATTTATCTCCCAGGAGCGCAGCAGTCGGCCATCACCAACCACCAGCAATGCATCTATTGGACAAAAACAGTTTAATGAGTTTTCTGCTTTCAATGGGGGAACTAAAAGCTCTGTAAGCTTAACAGCAATGACAAAATCACCTTGTCCATGTTGCAGGAGAGCGTCAATGTTTCCCTCTGGCCCAATCTTATCAACATGTCGCCAGACTGTAACAGACATTGAATAAACATTAATGTAAGAACAGAAAGGATGTCAACTGAGAGGCGGATCCTTTTTCTGTACTTGGCCCAAATACAAAATACTCACGGAGTTCTCCAGTCCTGGTATTGAGTGAAGCAAAAACATTGTTCTCTGTTGCCAGAAGCACCTTTTTGGATGACTGCAAATGTGTGTCAAAATGAGAAAAGCGAACCTTGCCAACGTATTGCTGCCTCCTGTGAATCACAAGACAGAGACACCCTGTCAGAAAGTGTACAACCTAGTTTATAATTATAGTTAAACCAATGTTTGCATCCCTTAATGAATCAAAACCCAGTGACAAACAGATAAAACAAACAAGGACATATTGTTTAAATGCTTTAAAGTCAATCACATTTTCTATAATTCATTGAGCTTAGGCGACCTCAGGTTTCCTAAAGGCAAATCAAAACGTGTGCACCAGCAGTAAACTAATTAATGATATAAAATTTTTTTTTAAATTGGCCTTTCTCTCAGACAAAGTCCACCCCAAACAAGCCGGCTCGCAGCTAGTGGCTGTGACAGGTGTTAGCATTAGCATTTCCACATTAAAACATGGCTCTAAGCAGCACGCATATTCGATCAGTCTCTAGATTCGTCTTACCAGTCAAATTTCCCTACTTGATCCTCGAACACAGCCTCGACAGTGCTACATAATACCATAAATTTCAGGCACATCAAAATTAGCTTTGCCATTGCAGCAGTAGCTTTAGCTTGCTCTTCAATGAAGGAGGAAGTCGGAAGTTGAATTGCTTCCCTCTAGTCTTGAGACTGAGAAGTGCTGCCCCCTGCAGGGCGGGGAAGTACACACATATAATATAACATAAAATAATATTTGTTTGCGCTGTCAGAAATAAAAGAAAAACTTATTTGCTGTTCTTGAATAAAGTCCCTAAAGTAACCTTTCTGAAATTAAGGCTACAATGAATTTAAGTACTGTCATTGATTCTTAGTTAGTGGTCAACAAGGTCCCAGTTATAGACTGTATGTCCCATCCCTAAAGTATTATAATACCTCAGATTTCATCTATCCAATTTTCTAAACACACCCATTCAGTATACATTTACAAGAATGTTTAAATATCCATTATTACACCTTTTAGTTTAAACAATTAAATTAAATAAATAAAAACATTGTAGCCTAGTTCAATTTTAAAAAATGCAACCCACAAAAGTAAATAATGAAAAAATAAGTGACCTGTAGGCTATGTGGTATTTGTATTATTGGTATATGGAAAAGGCCATATGTTATTTTTATGTACAAATTGAGAAGCGTATTATTAGCCGTCATTAACCCTGGGATGAAAAACTGTTTATTTGATGCAATCGGGGCAAATGTTTGGATGTGATGATGTTGGCCCGACTGTCAGATTGTGAGCAGCCCCTTGTGATTTAGCTTTCACAGTTTCTTCTTCCAGTCAGTGTTGCCAACTTGGCGACTTTCTCGCTAAATCAAGCGGCTTTCCAAATCCTCTTGGCGACTATTTTTGTCAAAAGCAACTGCCTGCAACAAATCTAAGCGACTTTTTCTGGTGTTTTTGGAGACTTTTCTGGTATTTTGGAGACTCTGACGTGAAGGCACGTATCGTTCTGCAGTTACTGTCCTCAACGAGCAGCGGGTGCTGCCAGTGAGCCCCTCCGCCGTCCCAAAGCTCTCACAGGCGGTCAGTCTCACAGTAGCCTGTCTCTGCAGACCCCTGAGCGGCTCCGCCTGCATCCAGCCCTGCCACCTCTGCAGACTCCTGAGCGGCTCTGCCTGCATCCAGCCCTGCCGCCTCTGCAGACCCCGGCCGTCCCCCTGCCGCCTCTGCAGACCCCTGAGCGGCTCCGCTTGCATCCAGCTCTGGCCCGTCCTCCTCCAGAGCGACCTCGTCTGCATCCAGAACATCACCGCCCGCCTCGTCGTCCTCCAGGGCGACCTCGTCTGCATCCAGAAAGTCACCGCCCACCTCGTCATCCTCCAGGGCGACCTCGTCTGCATCCAGAGCTGCCCTGCCCGCTTCGTCGGCCTCCAGCCCGGACTCCTGAGTGGCTTCATCTGCCTCCAACCCAGTCTCCAGAGCGGTCCCGCCTGCTTCCCGCCCTCCAGAGCGGTTCCACCTGCTTCGCCACCCTCCAGAGCAGTTCCGCCTGCTTCGCCGCCATCCAGAGCGGTCCGGCCTGCTTCGCCGTCCTCCAGCCTGCTTCGCCGGTCCAGCCCACTTCGCTGGTCTCCAGATCGGCCTCCTCCCCGGCCTCCTTCCCCACCTCCTGCGGGCCTTAATGAAGGCTGGGTCATGACTGAATGAACGAGATCACTGGTACAAGCGGCCAAAATGGGTTTTCTCAGGTGGGTGGCGTCTCCCTTAGAGATAGGGTGAGAAGTTCAGCCATCCGTGAGAGACTCGGAGTAGAGCCGTTGCTCCTTTGCGTTGAAAGGAGCCAGTTGAGGTGGTTCGCGCATCTAGTAAGGATGCCACCTGGGCGCCTCCCTAGGGAGGTGTTTCAGGCACGTCCAGCTGGGAGGAGACCACGGGGAAGACCCAGGACTCGGTGAAGAGATTATATCTCCTCACTGGCCTGGGAACACCTCAGGATCCCCCAGTCGGAGCTGACGGATGTGGCCCGGAAGAGGGAAGTTTGGGGTTCCTTACTGGAGCTGCTGCTGCTCCCACGACCCGACCCCGGATAAGCGGTAGACGATGGATGGATGGAAAATTAAACATTGGTTAATATCGACCAAAGACAAGGCAGAAAGGCCAGCGGAGAAGGCAGCAGAGGAGAGCGGAGAACCACCGTCAGAAAGGCCATCGACTTCTGCCGTCTCAAACCCCACATATCTCAGAATTGAAGCTACTGATAACCAGAGTTGACGTCTCAACTGGTGTGTCTCTGAGTGGGGAGAACCAATTAGAAACAGGAAGCGGTTGGTGGTGAGCAGTTGGCTTCTGCTTACACTTCTTTTGGACAGTCACCCAGTCTCCCGGCTGCTAGGGACCTGCCGGGGGACAGCTAACAGGACCTACCTCTGGTCGGCTCGCACCGGCTACAGGGGGCTTGCTAATAGATACAGTAGCTAACCACTGACTTTCCATGGTGCGGAGCCGCACTTCTGGCCCTCTAAAACTCACCTCCAACCCTGCATACAAATTATATTTAATACATGTACCATTATCACTAAAGGAGGCAGAGGAATAGCTAAACATGAAACACACAGAACAGGAGAGAGGAAAAGAGAAATGGCATTGCTAGCTGCCAACCTAAAGTAGCTAATGTTAGCAGAGCCAAAAAGAGTGTAAACAACTGTGAATTTAGCGAAAGAGTCGCTAAGAGAAGAAATTTAAGGAAAGAGTTATGAGTGCTTCAGAAGTAGGCTACTAGTGTAGGTTTTAGATATAGCTAGAGCAGCTGAAGTACGCTACCAGCAACACAGAAACGTAGGATAAACCGGAAATGAGGCGCTTATCGTACAACGTGGACCGTTGTTAAAAGAAATAAGAAAAAGTCTAAGAGGGATAAATACTGTTTTGTGGTTTATTCTGACAAGAAATTATACATAGCCTCTGGACAAATATCACACTCAACAGAAATATAATATTTATCAGATTGCTCACAGTGTTGTAGGTTGTAAACGACAGCGTTTATTAGATCACATAGTTTATAAATATAGTTTTGTTTAATCCGATGTTCATGTCGGCTACATAAAGAGTTGAAGCCTTATGCGAAAATGGTACCACTCAGGTGCGGTAAATTTATTTTTCAAAAAGGTCTCAGTGGGAGTGGAAGTGAGACTATCCGGGCGATACAAACAGCACTAATTTACAGTACGTTAGCATTTTCCTGGACTTTGAAATCTGCCTTTGTCCATGCTTCATCCTGCAAGGTTTGAGGGCAGATTCACACATATGTGCAAGTATCAGATATGCCGTACGAACCTTTGTTATCTAAATAATTAAAATAAAAACTACATAGGTAGCTTTCACATTATTATGTAGATAGTGACAATATGATGCAATGCAGTTTGGATGTGAAACTTCGAAAATTACATTTAAGCTCCTGGCGCTCTGTCCATGGTGCTGATATAACCCTACACTAATACGGTGTTGTGTAATACACTGATTGCAGTTGCCAGGGGGTTTATCTAGTTTAAGTGACCCAGCTAATTGAAAAATAAGTTTGCTAAAAATATATTTTTCAACAATCAGAACCAGATTTTCAGATGCTTTTCCCTTTAACAGAACAGATATTCAAGCTGTTCTTTCCAGGGACTATGACATAGAGCCTATGCGTGGTCTGCTTGCAGTTCTGGGTTGTTGGATCAGCGTAGCTTCTCATATACTCCTCAGGTATGTTGCAGCTGCTTTTTCCAGGCCCGAAGAATAGCAACTGTGATTTCTAGAGCCCGTGCAAGAATTGCACTTTTCTTTTCCAGAGCACGAGAAAGGATTCAAGCTTTGTTTGACTGGGTCTCAGCAAACATTGTAGCCATATTTCCACGTTTTTAGTACCAACTTTGTTCGGGCCTGCCACTGTGTTTTTATGCCACTATGAGAGGAAAATGAGTGGAACTAATTCCATACAAGACATCAAAATGAAATTCCTTACTCGCAGGTCTACATCAACAGGGCTTTCCTCCAATGATGGTGGAAGATAGTAGTGGCATATTTGGGTTTACTCCGGATATTCCGGTTTCCTCCCACATTCTTAATTATATATACATTTATAAAATCTTTAACCAATATGTGATTCAAGTTATTACCATATCATTTGTTAGGTTGAAAGCTAAATCATTCACTTTAAACAATTTATTTACTTTTGTATGAATTGTATACATTTTTCAGAGTTTATTATTGGCACACACACTTAAGTTTAGAATAAGTATTCATCATTAGAAAATGTTGTCAAACCATTTGTGTCTGCAGTTTGCTTCAGTGGAAATGTTCTCTGGGTTTGAGGAAGCACAAATCTGAATACATTTTCAAAATCGGTCAGTTTTACTTTGACTATTTAGTCTTTGGGCACATGGGTCTACTTTTTTTCTGTATATGTCGTTATATTTTAGGAAAAAACAGTAGTACTGTGTGCTCAATGATTAATATGATAAAAACAATTGCTGTATCTTAGAAAAACTAAGATGCTCAATCAAGCATTTGTTATCTATGAATTCTTAAGTTAAATATCAAAGATTTCTACACATATACAGAGTAAAAAATATTTTATATGGAAGACATTTAATAAACACAATGTTATGACTTTGACTATTGACAAAAGTGTGATTTTTCATGTGATCTAAAACATTCAAAGCACGTCTGTACCAGATTACAAGACTTTAGACCAGTGGTTCTCGACCTTTTTCGGGCCAGCGCCCCCCTATCCATTATCCAGGTCCCTTACCACCCCCCCATCAAATAAAATGTAAAATTATTATGATTATTATTCTTAGTATGTATTATTTATATTACATATTGATAATATTATTTTTTTATTTAAATTCTTATATTATTTTTCTTATCATTAGGCTATGTTATGTTATTATAAAAACTAAAATGCTCTGAGATTGAAGTTACATAATAACATTTCAAAATAATAATACATTTGAATAAATATTTAAATATGTTGTTGTTTTTACCTTCAATTGCCCTAACATGCCATGTACCCAGGGAGCAAAAGGCTATTTTATTCAGGAGTATTAAACAAATGCAACGGTAAGAAGTTTGAGATTTAAACTTTAATCGGTGTCATAGACTGCAGCCAATCTGAAACGGTTAAGACATTCAAACTTTAATTGGTGCTCTTTTATTAAATAAACTAAACGCTTATGTTATTTATCAAATTTATGTGCACGTTTCCGTGTCTACTGCATTGCTTTGTGCATTCACATTCTCTCCTCTGCTCTGTTTCGTGAAGGGGGGGGGGCTCCGCTCCCGAGAGAGACACGCACACACGCACACACGCACACACACACACACGTGCTGTGTGCTTTAGACCTACAGTGCACCAGTGATGCAGATGTTAAATGTTAGATTACATGTTCTTATTGTTCTTGAACAGTTAGAATCACTCCATATACATAGCATATCTATGCTACTCATATTCCCTGTCAGTAGTAATGACACAGAGTAAGTGAAGTATAAACATATTTTTTGGAATATTTTTGTGTTTTCTTCTTGTAAATGACAACTCAAAGACATACTCAAAAGGCAAAACCTTATAACAGTTCCACCCAAAGCAAGCTGCCATTAATGAGTAAAAACATTGACTCTGCAAAAAAGAGTGGCAAAATGAAAAACAAGAATCAACAGAAGAAAGTTCATTTGTAGTTCTAAACATATTTAGGGTGTTCACTTGTGGTCACTTTTTTTTTGTCTCTCCCACAATATTATTCCTCTCTCCTACAGCATCCATTACAATTACGTGCAAACTATATGTTATGTAAATTAGGCGATGACGTAATTTAGCGACTTCTAGCGACTTTTAGAACAGCCAATAGCTACTTTCCTTACTGAGGATTTGGCAACACTGCTTCCAGTAGCTAGTTTTTTACATGGGATTTCAAGATGGCGTCGAGCGGAGGAGATGGGGAACACGAATGGACAGCGGCAGTACGGCCGCTTTTATCGGCCTCGTACACCGCTTTTGAAACGAAGGAGCTACCTCAGCTTATTGGGTCTATCATCAACAGGTAACCGGTTACATGTCAATAAACTGCGGGTCTCCATTTACTCAAATTCTAGCCGTGTCCACCCATCGGTGAGCTGGCTGGCTAACTTGCTAACTTAGCTTGGTTGGTAGAGTTCAATGGGAAACATTACCCGTTGAGCTAACGTTAGCGGCTAACAAGCTACTTCAGCTTAACTTGTACTGTCGAGTCAGTTGCTGACGTTAGCTAAAATGCTAACGCTAGCTAACTTACTCAGAATGCTATTGAGCTTACCCTGGCTGGTTATTCATAAACAGTTTGAAATAAGGCTCGACCTGTCAACTGATGGACGTTGATCTTTAATATGTCAATATTGAACTGCAATCGTCAAGCGACGTCGCAGTGTAACGTTTAGAAAATGTGCTTCATCATTAGCTAGCTAACACAAACATTAGCCAGCAAGCTACCTAAGGGGCCTTCCAAACGGACTGCATAAGGTAACGTTGAAATGGCCACAGTGATATTTCATTACGTCAGCTGACTTAAGTTGGCTTAATTTGAGTCTATTGAAAGGCTGAGCTTTCGATATCAAGTCTACTCTGGGCATGTTAACAGACAATTTATACATTTACTAATTAAGGCAGCCAGTCAGCTTAATGTTATCTGCTGTGTGTCTGTGGTTGGTCTGGAAGTAGGCGGGGACCTTGTTCTCTACTCATGTTCGGTGAGGTTGTGCTGGGTAGCCGAACTATAACTCGACGATATTGCAGCTTCGTAATTAAACGTAAGGCTAAATGTGTGGAGGTAAATCCCCCTCTACATCACCTGCTTACAAGGAAGCAGGTGCTGTGCCTACCAAGCAGGGGGAACTTGTCTTAGAAATGAAACTACGTAACGCTAGTATATGCACATTTCGCCTCACAAACTACCACTCCATACATCACCATGGAGTGATTATCAAATCAGTAGTAGGTTGTCACTTGACACTCTTTTTTCAGTGGCGACATCAACTGATCCCTCTGCGCTCCAAGAGCTTCCTGTTATGTTAATTAGTTTCATTTTCCGAAGAAACAACCAGCCTGCATATATAAACAGTAAGTCACAACAGTCTTGTTAGTTTCGTTTTCAAATGTAACGTGTAAATTGGGCTTGTAAACACGTCGATATAACTATTCTGATGCTGACTCATTAGACGTAGACTACAGTATTTCAAATCTAAAACATTTTTCCAACTATGTTTGACCATGCAAGCGTTTTCAACATTGTAAGCATGGGAGTTGGATTCTGCCCAAGAGTAGTTTGACACTTTTAACATAATTGTTGATGGACTGGAAAGTTTGGTTGTCAGCATCAGGTCTGCTGTGTCTCCAGCATCACAGCACAGTACAGTGATGTGCGATTAGGAGAACTGAAGACAATGTCATGATGAAAAGCAAATATGAAGGTCTTTCCTTTTTTTTAAACCATATTCCTATTTTTTGCAGCAACATCAGAGACAGTTCTGGCTGATAAGTAAAACATTACATGGAATAAACAGGAGCAGACCTATAATATCATAGACTCTTTCTGAGATGGATTTCAGAAATTGATATGGATTCCTATTATTATGAAGTCCTATGAGGGGGCTAATTGTCCAGGGTAGCAGGTCTGGGGGGGTTTTGGTCTTAATGTCATTCCAGTGGAGAGTTTATGGACTAGGTTTTAGCATGTCGATTAAGTGTTTCTTTTATTCTGGTATGCAGCTTGGAGAAAAAGCAGATTGTGTTTTGTTTTGAGAGAAGAGGTGTTTTCTGTGTATTTAGTTGTATTGGTGATTGTTGATACTTACAACTGCATATTGTCCTTGTGGTTTTGTACTGTCATTTGAGTATATTAATGTATTGGAGGATGTCGAAGAAAACACCCACTGTCTGCCTGGAAGTATGTGATCAGATCACAGATTGAAGAGGTATAATTTGGCTTGGGCAGTTTATGCCAGTGTTGGAAAGATGGTGCAGGATACTGCTAAGGTTTATCATCAGAAACATTACATCAGAGCTGTGTGTCTTCAGTTTTTCTTCGGACACCAAATACGCTAAGCTTAACTGCATAATTGAACACTAACTGGTGTTTCCTGGTGACAAACGGCAAGTAGCCAAAGAGAAGATCAGTCAGACATTTTAGAAAAGATTGCATAAACGGCTCGAAGGCATTGCTTTTGCCTGAGGGCAACGCACAATGTATTGTCACTATACTGACAGTCAGGGCCAGTTGTGTCTTTCTTGTTATTTATGTGAGAATACATTTATCAAAACACATTAACAAACCATCATGGTTTATACAACACATACAGGTGTGCCTATATATTAATTTTAGGTTCACTGCCTCTCATATAAACACCATGTGATCATCTGTCTGTTCCGTCTCTCTTAACTCTCTTCTCCAGAAAGACAAATGCTATAAAGATGTTTTACACAAATTCATAATTGACCGTATTTAATGAGATATTCCACTTATCATTTGCAGTGAATCAGACATCCTTCACCATGACAAACAGTATGAGCCTTTCTACTCATCATTCGTGGCACTCTCTGCACACTACATCACCACAGTATGTGGTCAAAGTATGTATTTTTCATTTTCTCTTTTGTGTAATTGAGAAGAATTTGCTACTTTCTTTCAGGCAAAATATTGAAATTTTACACAGGTTGGGTTTCTTACAACCAGATAATTATGTTTGATCTTTCTCTCTAGTACCGAGAAATCAGCTGCTGTCGGTTGCTGCAGCTTGCAAAGTATTGATTGAATTCTCATTGCTGCGCCTGGAAAACCCAGATGAGGCATGTGCGGTATCACAGGTGAGAGAAAAAAAACTGCACGGGAGATTGTAATGTAGGACTGCATTCAACTGAACATTGTTGGTCAGTTCAAGTAGATCGGAAAAGCCACGGACAAAATATGGCGGTGTTTTCTCTGCTGGCACTTTGATTCGGTTGTATTGAATGTTGCATGTTTGTATTTACATTTTGATAAGTTAAAAATAGATATTGTCTTGCTTTATCTGGTCATGTGTGTCAGTTTTCGGTTTGAAAGGACATAAGTTACTGTATAAGTCCACAAGTTAAATTGAGTAATATTTTTCATTTTTCTTCAGAAACACCTGATTCTTCTTATAAAAGGACTTTGCACGGGCTGCAGCAGACTAGATCGCACAGAAATCATTACTTTCACTGCTATGATGAAATCTGCCAAGTTGCCTCAAACCGTCAAGACCCTTTCAGATGGTAAGTGTCCCTTAAGGGACGGACCAAAGTTAAACAATACTTAGATGGTTACAACACATCACTACTGGTAGTACAATTATTTATTTAAAAATACAAAACAAATTCATTAAAAATAGAAATTATGTGGCCCCACTGAGGCATTGACTCGGGGCTTATCCATTGGTATTTATTTGATTAGTTAATTAGTTTCCTATACTGACTGGTGTAGTGATGGTTCAGTGATATTGTTGGTATTTGTCCATACTGAATGAAAATTTGACAGAAGAATCACACAAGAATAAGAATTCTTTAAAGCTTTGGTAAGTGATTTAAGAGAAAAAATTGTGTCCTTCCTTGTTCATTCAATAGTGGAAGATCAGAAGGAGTTGCCCAGTGCTGTGAACCCAGAGCTACGACAAAAAGAAGTACAAATGAACTTCTTTAATCAACTGACTTCAGTTTTTAACCCGGACCTTACCACCATCTTGGCCTCCCCGTCAGCAGCACACATGCAGGCAAGTGTTACTAACCAGCTGTCTAGCTGCCCGCACCACTGCCATCAGTAGTTGACAGCTTAACCACAACAACTTGTTTCTTATCAACGTTTTTACTGGAAATAAACTCACTTTTTAGCCTATTATATCATTTGCTACATACAAATGTAAAATTGTCATACAGTTGTAATTAATCATCGTGATTGTTTTGTTTTTCATCTCTCTTGAATTATAGGCTGAGAGTGATTGCGATGACCAAACCACAGATCAAGCCATTCAGGCCAAAATGAAAAATGCCTTTGTCTCTCAGAATGTGTCAAGCTTACAGGAACTTGGTGAGCAGTTTTTGCTAAAACACATTTAAAATCTTTGTTTCTGGCAAAGTCTGATATTTTAGAAAGCCACCATTAATTGATATGCATGAACAGTACATTTATAAAACAGAGACACACAGTGTTTTAAGTGTGCAGCATCACTTTGCAGCAGTCTCCTCCTGGTAATTTAACAGAATCTTTGTACATACTACATGACAGTCACCCGTGTTAATTAGTTTTTCTCTTCTCACTAGAGATAATAGTCATTTTTTCCCCATGATTTATATTTCCAGGTGGGTCTGAGAAGTTGCTAAGAGTGTGCCTCAACCTGCCCTACTTTCTGCGCTACATCAACCGTTTCCAGGATGCCGTATCAGCCAACTCATTCTTTATCATGCCTGCCACAGTGGCTGATGCCACTGCTGTTCGCAATGGGTAATTACAAAAGAAAATTGATTTTGATGTACTAGGATAAGAAGTTAAAATTTAGTATAATATATATTGATATATTATGATTTGTTATGAAGTTTATTCAATTACCAGGTTTTTTCCCCCCAAACATTCAATAAGCTTTTTATATTTAAACCCCATACCCAGATTTCATTCACTGGTGATAGATGTAACCATGGCTTTGGACACACTCTCCCTGCCCGTACTGGAGCCCTTGACACCAGGGAGATTACTGGATATGACCGTGCTGGCTTTGAGCTGTCTCTATGCTGGTAGGTGATAACTCTGTAGGTAAAATAAAAGTATACTAATGTAGTGTCCAGCTATTCAAAAGGCTATAATCTTCAACAAACAAGGATAAACTGTAGATGGGATGGAGAAACCACTTTATCTACAAAAAACAGACCATAAAGCAGTGCAGCAATATAACATGTGCTTGAATGTACTAGCACCAGCTGAAACAACCACTCTTTCCCCTCTTTAATCAAAAATAAATGTTATAGTATTGAGTCAAATTTGTAAATGTAAAAAGGCAACTACTTTTTTACCCATTTAGGTGTGAGTGTGGCCACTTGCATGGCCATCCTGCAGGTAGGCAGCGGCTTGCAGCTTCGCTCAGCCTCCACTGGGACTAAAGAGGAGGACTATGAAAATGACGCTGCCACAATTGTCCAGAAATGTGTGAGTATTATGAGTAAAACATTCTCAATGTATGGTCACATGCTTGTTATAAGACATAATATGGTTCTACATTGAAACTTTAATCACTAACTTGGAAGTTGCTACTCACAAGTTTTTGCATGGCCCAGAGAGTTCGTGTTTACTTCTAATGATGAAAGAATTGTGTGGAGATACATTTGTATTCTGGCAGGGTCTATGTAGAGCAGGGGTCGGGAACCTATGGCTCTTTCGATGACACAATATGGCTTGCAGACAATTTTGAGCTGACATTTTTAGTAATCAAGTAATAAATAATTATACTGTGTCATTTTAAAGTAAAACTTTTAGCTGTGGATTTTTTTTTTTGTTCTCCCCTTTCCTCTCCTCCACTCTGTCTCTGACATATTTAAGTCAACTGCAAACGGATTGCTGAGCAGTTCAATTTAAATTTCTGAGTTGCAAATACACTCAGTTTATCAGCAGAATGCTCGGTGGAGATGTTTGTCGGTGTTTGGAAACACGCAGTGAGCAAAGTTTCCTTCTGAATCGGAGTCTCCCACAGGCAGCTTGGCTCTCACTGCATCATACATGTCTGTGATCACACGGCTCTGAAGCTGGAGGTTTAACAGTGAGATGCTTCGTTATGTCGCACAAACAGTCCCGCTCACATCGTCCCAGAGATCTGTGGTGTGTTTCCCTTTGCTTTCCAAAAACTGGCAGATTTGCTCACGCATTTCAAAAAATCTATTCAGCACCTTCCCTCGACTCAGCCATCGCACCGCCACGTTCAGAAAAGACTTAGATTGGCTCTTATAAAGTTTCCTGTCTGTGTTACGGTGCTTATTACATGTTCCATCTCCAGAGCTTTACAACACAGCACTTCCTGGTGTATGATGCAGTGATACACCGTCAGCTGCATCTTCTCCCGCATCCTGCCCACTAATCCACTCTTTTCATCACATCGCAGACGCCATCTGTCGTCAGTCCCGTCAATTTGTCCCCGGGGCAGTTTAATTTCTCACACATTTAGATACTTCCTCAAATATGTATTTTCCCGTGGTTGTGCAATGCATTGATTTAATTACCAAAACCGGCGGGCCAGTTATGATAGACATGATATTTTCTCGTGGGCCGGATATAATTACCTTGAGTTTGACACCCGTGCAGTAAACACTGAAACGTGCACATAAATGAGATAAATAACATAAGTGTTTAGTTTATTTAATAAAAGAGCACCTGTTCAATGAAACACTGATAGCGCTTTTAGTACTTGGAGACGTGTTATACATAAAAAAAATTGCACACATAAAGTTGCATTAAATTTTATTAAATATATGGCTCTCAAGGAAATGCATTAAAAAATATTTGGCTTTTATGGCTCTCCCAGCCAAAAAGGTTCCCGACCCCTGATGTAGAGGTTATCGTCTCATATTTAGGCATTGCATCAAATATCTACCCTTGTTTTTTTTTGTTATCGCTAATGACTGCGTACCTTAACAAGACACAGCGCATTTAATATGGTAACAAGTACAAAATTTGTGTTGGCAACAGCTGGAGATCTACGAAATGATTGGACAAGCTATCAGCAACTCCCGCAGAGCTGGAGGAGAGGTGAGTACTAGCTTTGAGCGCTAGAATAGTAAAAGAATAACGTGTTTAGTACATCTTTGATACCTTAGACTGTGACACTTCAGTAGTTTACTGTTTTTGAAGTTAAGAATTGTGTCAGAGGTTTTTACAAAATAAGTTGTTGGTGATCATTTTTTATTCTTTATTTTACATTGTGTACTACAGCATTATCAGAACTTCCAGCTGCTTGGAGCCTGGTGCCTTTTAAACAGCCTGTACTTGATTCTTAACCTGAGCCCCACTGCCCTGGCGGATAAAGGGAAAGAGAAGGATCCCCTGGCTGCCCTCCGTGTCCGTGATATTGCTGCTCGCACCAAGGATGGCGCAGGATCGCCTAAACTTGGTCCTGGCAAAGGGTAATTTCCAATGAATATGAAATATATCAGTCAATATAATGTTTCTAGTGTCACGGTGGCTTAATCTTTTGATCGTCATCAGTTGTGCATTTAAAAAAATATATATAAATGAAGGTGTAGACAGTGGTTACTGCATTGAAATGTTGTGTAATTGGTCATTTATAAATATAGTATTTATATTATATTTCTGATTTTCATTAATACATTTTGAGAAAAAGGGTCATACTTGATAAGTGATGTGTGCATTACTTATTTTTGTCTTTTTCTTGTCTTAAGGCACCAAGGGTTTGGTGTTTTGTCTGTTATCCTGGCAAACCACGCAATCAAACTTTTGACTTCGCTTTTCCAGGATTTGCAAGTTGAGGCTCTGCATCGGGTAATTGAAGCAATTAACGGCATACAATTTCTATCTGTTTTTAAAATTACATTTCTAATATTTTACAACATGTGTCTTACTGCCTTACATGTGAACAGTCTCACAACATATAAGCGCAAATTGTAGTGATAAGCAAGTCATTGTAGTGATTGCTAACATAAACTCTCTGCTGAAAACCTCACAATGAATGAAATGCAAATGATCAACCTGTTAGAAGAACCAAACACTCTATGCCCCAGTTAGACTGTCTACATGACTTCTCATTCTGTATTCTCAGTTGTTTTAGCCATTTCATGTCCCCCTTTTTTAAAGGCTAAGGAAGGTTTTCTAGTTTGATTAAAATAAGTCCTGGTTAAAACAATTTTAATAAGGATCTAAACATGCAAGAAAAACCTGTATAACAAACATAAAAGTACAAAAGGAAACAAAAGGAACCTTCTATTTCTTGAAAGCCATGTTTCCAGCAGGGCTGGGCGAGCGACGGGCCACCCGCTGAGCTCAACATCATGGCACAGAGCACTTCCATCCAGAGGGTCCAAAGGCTCATCGACTCTGTGCCCCTGACCAATCTACTCTTCACCCTTCTCTCCACTTCCTACAAAAAGGTGCAATCATTATATATTTACATATCTGTCATTTGCACAATTGGAAGTTATGCTATTAATTTCTCCAAAGAAAATAGGAAAGTGATTACATTTTCTCATTTTGTTAAATGTAAATGAAAGATGTGATCATTAAGACTGTTGTCTTGTTTTTGCTTCCATCAGGCTTGTGTTCTCCAACGCCAGAGGAAGGGTTCAGTCAGCAGTGATGCCAGCGCTTCTACAGATTCAAACACCTACTATGAGGATGATTTCAGCAGTACAGAGGAGGATAGCAGCCAAGGTACTTAATCATTCTGGATTCAAGCAATTCAATCATCACTTTCTTAAAATGTCATGCTGAAGTATACACTTGCATAGCTGTTTTAGGTAAGCAAAACAAAAATAAATCATACCTTTGGCTGGACATAGATTTTACTTCCTGCACAGATGACACAATACAATGCACATATTGTTATGCACCGCATTGATAGTATAAGAACAACACTACAAAAGAAAAGAAGAAAATGTAACATTTTATTCAACTTGAAAGGAGTAGACAGCAAGCTGACAGCTTTGTGTGGCCATGAGACCAAAGGCAGGAACAAAAAGGACTTTAAGTCATTATTAATTGAAGTCAACGTTATCCATTAGTGCAACAAAGTATGGAGGGCAGTACGAGCGAGTTATTTAAACACAAAACAGAAATACAGAAATGCAATGCTTGCAGCTTCTCTTAACAGTGGAGTCTGAGGGCTTTAGGTAACCATTAATTATTCAAGAGTATATTAAGCTATTCTGTAGCCAATACATGTTTTTATAAGATCTGGCATTCATTTGTCATATATATATATAAAAAAAGAAAAGGTTATTACAATAATTTAATGTATTCTTCATTCTAGTGATGGTGAAAACGCTCTAAACATTGGGAGTTTTATTAGAAAAAATTAACTTTTCAATGCAAAAATACATATTTAGTTCTGTTTACCATTATCTTCACAATTATGTATTTGTAAAATTAATAATTTTTCCTATCTTTATTAGGCTCAACAATAATTGTTATCGGCCAAGAAATTCTATATTGGTGCATCTCTAATACATTTGATGTATAACAAACTGTTAGGAAGTATATTACATTCTTGCACCTTTTTTAAAATATATTTAATTATTATATTTTTCAAATGAAGATATGATCAGGGCGTTATGTAACTGTAGGTGTGATGGAGACACCCTTATGCCCTCATCACTTTAAGAGTAAATTGTCCAACAAGCTAATATCCCAGAAGCTTTGTGTAATGCCTTCAAGGAATGCCTCAGATTGCTCTCCATGAAAGTGTTGAAGCAGGTGCTGAAAGCAGAGTTCTGTCTGTGTTTTGATCTCTGTGTCAGTGTCAGTGTTGAGCTGTATCAGTGAAGCAGTGAAACAGGTGTGCTGTCAGTGGATCAGTCAGGTTATGGCAGCAGGGTAAACACATGCACACGCACACAGTAATGTAATTTACCTTTTTGTTCCTTCATCACACAATGTGACAGTGTAGTTGACAGTGTCTACTATTTCAGCAGAGAGAAGACAGGAGAAGACAAGTACAGCTTGTGTCTCAGGTCAGCAGATTTCTGTCCTCAGGTCAAAGACTTGGTGTCCACTTCACTGTCCTAGATTCATTGTGTTGTTGTACGTCTCACAATTTAGGCTCTGAGCTGTGGCCCTAATAGCTTAGAAAATGGCAGAGCCACAGATGAAGAAGCTTTGGCAAAACAGCCCCTAGTCAGAAAGTTGCTTTCCTTTTGAAATTGAAAATATTTATAATGATATTGTTTTGTCAAATAGATTCATCTGTGGCTCAGTGTGGTCTGAAGTATAATACCAGCAGTGTTGACATGTGTTTGCTCATTATTGTTTTAGCATTAAAACCTTAGATTACAGATTAGAGCTGTCTGATGTATGGAAACGTTACTTATACCAACATTTACAGTAATGGACTAAGTTTTGCTCCTCTGAGTTAACGTTTCAAGAGCTGTGTCCTAGAAACACATCACTCCTTTGTTATCCAGTCTGTGGCCTTGATTGTCCTGCCATCATTTAATGCACACTTGTAGTTGTCAGATCAGATTATACTTAAAGTTAAACTTAATTTATCATTACTGATGTAAATATATAAAATGATTGTGATGTTTTTTTTGGGGTAACATTTCCTCGCCCCATCTCTGATCTTATTCATTTTTTCTTTGATCATCATATTCTTCTTACTTTACATTACTCATTACTCATCAGTCACACATGTTGGAAAACGTCCTCAATTCAAAAATAATGTAGGACCCATGTCAAGACAGTGGTATTATTCTTGAATACAATAAATTCAAGTTGTGCTTTTAAACTATGTGCTTAATCGCACCATGCTACGTCTGCCTGTCACGTTGTGATTCTTGTATGTTGCATGCAGACATGAATATCAATTTAAACTGATATTCTTTTAACACTTAAAAAGTTGTTTCTTGGTTTTGTATTTTAATAAATCTTTAGATACTTGAACTGGTATTACGTCTGCTGTGAGATAGTTTTTCAGTCTAATGTTGCTAAAATATATGTATTTTATAGCTACTGAAGCAGGTATAACAGGATTTGTGTGAAAGTTGAGTGTGTTGCCAGTCGGGTGACAAGTGAAAGTGTGTGTGTGTGTGTTATATATATATATATATAAATATAAATATAAATATATATATATATATATATATATATATATATATATATATATATATATATATATATATATATATATATATATATATATATATATATATATATATAAATATAAATATAAATATAAATATAAATATAAAAAAGGAGATCGTGTGATAAAATAGATGTAAATGGGATCCAACTTTTGCACACAGAACCACTACTGGAACCGAGACCCAGCATAGGGGCGATACTCGTTCATTTCCTGGAGTTGTCCAGGGTGAGAAGCGTTGTGTTGGAGGGGTCGGTTCTAAGCAACTATGGCGGAAAGATTTCATAGTTTTCTGTGCTCAAGCAGCATCTTAGAGTATTTAGCTGGTTTTGATGTGAGGTGTTATGATTCATAGTAGGGAAACTTCAATGCAGATGTGGGACAACAGAAAAACCGAGAGGGCGCTGAATGGAAGGAATGGCCCACCTGATCTGAACCCGAGTAGTGCTTCTCTGCTATTGGTGGACTGTCCATGTAGTGGAAGTGTACCGGGCAGCAGGACTCCAGATTGATGATTGACTTTAGTCATACAATCAGATCTTGCAACATGTTTTACACTTGAATGACGAGAGGAGCTGAGCTGCTGTCTGAGCTGGATCAGGTGGTGGGTGAGGATGACAGATGAATGCTGTAAATCCAGTCGTGTTGTGACGGTCAACTAAGGAAGCTTTTAATATGCCTCCTCCAGAGCAAGTCTTCCTGTGTTCCATGGGTTGTTTGGGGGAATCCGAGTGAGTCGTGAGTCATGAGTCATTTTCCATAGCAGAGGGGCAGCGCTGAGTTTTGGCTAAAAGGTAGTTAAATCCTTTTCCTGGCGAGAAACCAAAGAACCTGTTGTTGAACACCAGGAGAGGGAAGCAGTCAAACTGAAGAAAGATCTTCTTGGCCTCGAAGACTTGGATACTTTCTTTGCATAATATACTCTCAATGAGAAAGTTCAATGTTATTGCTGAAGGTAACAGACTGATTATTCAATGGGTAGAACAGGTTTTTTGCATCAGTTCAAAGCAAATTAAGTGACTTACAATAAATAGTAATCACGTTAGAATGATGTTTTAATGACTTCTGTCATTAGACATTCATAGTTTACATGCCGCTTCAAAGATTGTATTATTACACTGAGATATCTTTTAGTCCAGTGCTTAAAAATGTCAAGAACTCGCAAAATTATAAGTATCATATTTTAACTTTTAAAAAAGGCTATTTGTTGTAGCTGATGCACGTTGCTAGTGCAAAACCATTTAAATATATCTAATGCATGTGACCTGTTGATTTTAACACAATGCTTCCTGCTATGGAATAATGCAGCAGGGATGTTTTCTTAGTTCAGCAGATACTGTACACGTTCCATTAGAGAGTAACACTACATGTTTTGCATCAAGTGTCAGCCTGACTAGCATTGTCTGTCTCATTGTTGCCCATAGCATGTACGCATATATCTACACACACCACACCACACACACACGTGCAGAAAGGCAGCTGTGAATTCAAGATTGCATGCTATTAAATTTATGAAAAGAACCCAACTTTTGATCTATTCTAAATCCATTTTAGTTTTTATGTCCAACATTTTAGGATTCTGTTAGAGCTACACGTATGTATTGCCCATAATAATAGGTTACTTACTACAGCATGAGCTCTGTCTCTATCATTTTCACTACCTGTTTTATAATTGTATTGAAGAAAAGGGGAAAGTAAATGCAGTAAATGGACTTTCCCTTATTATCAGTGATAGCAATGTGTGAGGGAAAAACAACTCTGAAGAAAAATTCTTCTATAAGTGGATATTTACCAACAGGATGTCACTATATGTTCACTATGTACGGCAGACTTTGGCTCGTTTCAACCACCTGCAGTGTTGTAGGTGTCACTAGTTTGAAGCTTTTTCCATTTTTCCCTTTGTTCACACCACTATCACCCCACAAATATCTTGTAAGTCTTTGGAAATGTGTCACTGCCACCCCTCTAAGAAGTTCATATTAACTATTTGTCTTTCTCTCCAGATGATGACAGTGAACCCATCTTGGGGCTTTGGTTTGAAGAGACAATTTCACCCACCAAAGACAAAGCCGCCCCCCCACCCCCACCGCCACCCCCACCTCTGGAGACCTCTCCCAGACTGAAGAGCCCCAGCAAGCAGAATCCAAGCGAGAATGGCAACATTTTAGCTGGCCGTAAAGACCCAGAACTGGTGAGGACTGAATGTTCTGTACCTGACGACATACCCGCCCTTATGTCTCCACAAACGACTTTTGAAAGTGTTTTGGTTTTATCGTATGACAACCCAGCAACTCATAATGATTTGTTCCTGTAGTTCCTCAGTTTAGCCTCCAGCATTCTGAACTTCATCACCACATCAATGCTCAAGTCCAGGAACAACTTTATCCGCAACTACCTGAGCGTGTCTCTCACAGAACAGCACATGGCTACACTAGCAAGCATCATCAAAGATGTAGACAAAGATGTCAAAGGTACGCCGGAAAAAATTGCCACTTACTATTAAATTGTTCTCAAATGTTCCTCTAATTTCATTTTGGTAGCTAATGAAGGTTGTTGCCCATAATTGGTAGACGGCAATGTATGCAGCTAAGATGAATGTTTTTGGTTCTCCTCAGGCTCCTCAGACGAAGCGTTTTCTTTAGCGCTGTATCACTTCAACCACACCCTGGTAACATCGGATCTTCCGTCCCCTGCCCTGCAGGTAAGGGCAGTTTCTTTGCTATGCCAGTATCTTTACCAGCACCTAAAAAGCCTATCATGTATGAATTGTTTGTTCAATGTCACCAACTTAATATTGTATCTCTTGTATTTCACAGAGCACCCTTCTTCAGCAGTTAGGTGTTGCACCCTTTTCAGAGGGTCCCTGGCCTCTGTACATTCACCCTCAATCACTATCGGTACTCTCCAGACTTCTCCTCATATGGCAGCACAAAGCAAGTCTGCAAGGAGAGCCAGATGTACCCGAGTGTATGAAAGTCTGGGAAAGGTATGGCAACCACTAAAATTCTCATCTGGTTCCTATGTACAATGGACTGGTTTAAATGAATCATTAAATGTTCCATTGATGTTGTCGCCATTGTGTCACTGAGTCAGAGTGCTCACAGACAAAGCTCTGCTTCACTTTGGCATCCGTGTTAAGTAACAAGAGCTACAAGTAATGGCCATTTTAAGTTAATAAGTATTTCAGTATTTACCAAAATTCAAAAACCGAGGGGGCCACCTTTTCATAGTGCAGTGGATTTCAATACTGGAAATATTTAGAAAATGTCCTTGTTAAAACCTATATGAGCTCTCATGGGCACACATTTTGTCATCATTTGTTTTGCTAACTTTCCTTTCCTGCTCTCATAGATTTTTGGGAACGTTGAAGCAGCACTACTATCCAGAGTTCTGTGAATGGAGAAGACGACCTAAACGTGGAGCACCTCCAGCTCCTGCTGCTCCTTTTCCACAATCTGTCGGAGCGGGGTCGGCGATCAGTCCTGACCCTGGTCACCCAAGCCATCACTGAAGTGGCACAGAGCAAAGACTCCCAGCTGAAGGCGGTGCCCCTCAACCTGGCCCGCCTGTGTCTGGTTTTTGACTACCTGCTGCGCCACTACTCAAAAGCGCCGGTGTACCTTTTTGAACAGGTTAATTGCTTCTTCTTTTTTAATGGTGGTTGTCTTGTCCTGATGGTAAATTACATAGATTAAGTGTACGGTAGTTGTATTTGATTTATATAGTTGTAACTTTATTTTTATACTTTTCACATAAAATAATGTCCGGCAAATGCATTAATTGAATAATTCACTAATCCAGAGCGACCTTAAATATCCCATCCTTAATATTGTATAAGGATGATTTGAGTATAAAAATAGACTCAGTCTGTTTCCCAGTTCATTCTTTTGCAGCAGCTTTTGGCTTCACACCTTGATGATACCACAGATTCACATATTTCTGTAGTTTCCAGGAAATTGTTATTTTGATTTGATTACTTATAGGAGTAGCATGACATCTTTATTCTAATGCTGAATCTTTGAATGAATGTGACTATATCTGTGTGGCATAGTGGTGACATGGAATTAAGCTTCTCTCTATCATGAATATCATTTATAGGTGCAGTATAACCTTCTGACCCCACCATCCACCGGGCCGAGTTCTGTTCAGGACGGTGGCAAACGTGGCGGTCTGCCACTTTACTACGGATTCAAAGAGGTGGAGGAGAACTGGGCCAAACACTGTTCAGCAGGTAAGACCAATGAAAGAGAATTTTCTTTTCAAAAACAAAGATTATGTGTGCACAGGTTGACTCATCATCAAAGTCACCGGTTGTTTTAAGTATTCACCTTATTGTGGAGTCTTATAAAACATAAAAAATGCATTGCACATATTGTATTTACCCATGTGCTCGTTCCATCGCCATTATGTTTCACTAACTCTGTAACTAACTAAATAACTGTGTGCGAGGTATGGGCTAGAAAAAGACCAAAATTAAACCAGAAAGGAAGTTAAAACAACAAGACGTTCATAAAGAAAGTTTGAAGGATCAAGGTGTAATTCCGAGCCGCCTGCTCCAAAGAAAAAGGGGGAAGTATTTCACCTCTAAACCGGCTCCGTATAATATTACGTTAGTTTGTTTATTGGACTAAATTTAAAGTGGCAGAAACTAGAAAACGACTCGCGTCTCCTCTTCCCTGGAGAGCAGCCCGCCGGGGGAAGAGAGGGGTCGGCACTCTGCAGCCCCTGACGGAGCCCCAGTCAGCGGCCGAAGAGACTTCAGCTCAGCCAGAACAAGGCCCAGTGCCGGTAGTCACAGCAGGCTGGTGGACCTGTGTAATAGCAGCAACAGGGCCGTTCCCGAGGATTAGACCATTGCTGCTGTGGCTGAACTCGAGCTAACTGCTAACTGAAGCTATGCCATTTCCCGGGGCTGCCGACAGCTCTACGCTTGACGATACAGCCTCCTGGCAACTGTGGGGTGGGGAGGACGAGGCGAGGGGTTGCGGTTAGTTTTCTCGTTTCTGCCACTTTGAATGTAATCCAATAAACAAACTATAAATCAGACACAGATCATTACTGTAATTTTTACAAGCGAGTCAGGCAGCTGCACTTCTTCTCCTTCTGGTCTGAAGGCAGACTGGCGCTACAGTGACTGTAGTGGTGTTCCTTCCCGTACGGAACGCAGCTATTCAGTTAGCGCGCTAATTTCCGTAAATATCTCTGCAACACAACACATAGACGTCTTGGACATAACGTCAACACCGTTACCTCTTCACATTCTGTTGATAATGTTAGTACATTGTTTGAATGGTTCAAGTTTAGATTCATATCTTACACATTGAACCATTAAAAATAATATTCTTTTATGTATTTTTCAACCTTTTTCAGATTCAAATGTTCAGCCAAAGTTCTACTGCGTTCTGTCACCTGAGGCGTCTGAAGATGATATCAGCAGACTGGACAGCAAGGTGAGACTTTGAGCACTAATAGATGAATAAATAGGTAAAAACTAAAATAAATCTCACTGTATTCAAACATAATCTTCTTTTTTTGTTAGGTCTTTCCAAAGCTGTTCAATGGAGCAGTTAAATATGATGAACTGTATGCGTGGCTCATCTCACTCCTGGTTGCAGGCTCTCAGTTTGACACATCAAAGAGACCGGAGAGCAAGCCAATCACTCCTATGGTGAGAACATACTACATGAACTATATGATATGTGTAAACAAGTCCATGTCCAAGTTGTATTGCCATTTTATTTATCAATCACTCACAATATTAGACATTGAGTTAATGCAGTTGCTTACCTTTATGACGAAGACTGCTCTTTCTTAATGTGCTTCAAATAAAAGCCTCCAGTTGTTTGATTTGAAAGACTTTTAATAGGGCTGTACCGAATGTCCTTTTCTTTTTACTTTCAAAGCTTCTATAGAGGTTTCCGAAGGAAGCTTTGAAAGTCTGTCGTCACATTGAATGAAGTAATAAAGGGCAAATTGTGTAATACTAATAATAATTAGGACTGTCAAGCGGCAAAGAAAATTAATCTAATTACAAGCTTAGTGATTAATTAATCATTAATCACATATATCAATATTTGCTGTGAGAGCTCTGTGCGACGTGGGGGGGGTGCTGGGTGCTGTCAGTGCTCCGTGCTGTCGGAGCAAAAGTCAGGGGCATCTAGGAGCGCGATTAATCTGCGTTAATATTTTTAACGCGTTATTGTTTCTGTGATTAATTAATCCAAATTAACGCATTAATTCGACAGGCCTAATATTAATGTCTTTATCTGCAACTTTGCTGAAATACTGAAAGAATTAAGCTGCGCACTATTGAAACTTTTCAGTACAGCCCTACCTTTTTCATGTGACGCACCACCAAGAAGTGTTAAATTGTAACAAATAGTAAATTATAAGCATCTTTTTTCAGCCCTGACATTAACTGAGGGGTTTGGAAAACAGGGCATGTTTATTTATCGCCCTGCACAGGAGGCATGCTCCATTCAGTACTACTTCCTGATACTGTGGCGGATCCTGGGAGTTTTACCACCCTCCAAGGCCTACATGGAGCAGCTAAAGACTGGCTGCAGTGATCCCAGTGAGAGTGACATCCTACACACGCTGCGATGGTCCTCACGTCTCCGGGTGCCTACTTACGTCAATTGGATCAAGGTCTGTTGACACCTGAATGTTCTACAGAATGCTAATTAGCATGATAGATGATAGATAGATTACTTCTACTCATCACTCTACTCAATCTACTCATAATTGTTTTATATATTTATTTATTATATATTAAATAAATGTGTTGAAATTGGATGCTGCATGTTAACATTTAAGAAATGGTTGATTTCTGATTTAATCCTGATGTATGACTATATCCATTTCATCACTGACAGGAACACCTGGTGAAGCAGGGAATGAAAGCAGACCAAGCAGACACTCTGGTTGACACGACGGCTGCCAAGTGTAGCACCGTTAAATACGATGTGGAGCTAGCAGAGGAGTACATTGCCAGACAGGTAATGATTTTAATGCCGTCAGTGCTGATCTTTGTATTGATTGTTGTCCGAACTGAGTTTTGAGCACAATTGTCACTCTTTGACGACTTGATTATTTTGCAGATTTCCACCTTCTCCAGTGTGGACCCGAACGCCATCCTTCCACTGGATCAGTTACCCTCTCTACAAGCCATCTATACGCTGGATGCAGTCATCTCTAAAGTGCAGGTTTCCTTAGATGAGCATTTGTCCAAGGTTGCCATTGAAGCGGACGCCCACAAGTCATCTGAGATCACAAAGAACCTACTGCCTGCTGCACTACAGCTCACTGATGTTTACACGGCCTTCACAAGGTGAGAACGGGATCACTGCATGCAAGCTGAAATATTGGGATATGATTGACATAAGTGTTAATTATTTATGTAAATCTTTATCTTCTGTGTAAAGCAGATAAATGAATGACAACGGTTTCCCTGTTTTTTGTGTGTATCTGACTAAATGACTTAAGGTCATTAAATGCATTATTGACCGAAACTATAGAGGAAAGGATTTTACAATTAAAGTTTAATGTCATCACTTCATTTACTGGAGAGCTTTCGTGCCACCATTTTGCAAAGAGAGCTGCAGTCTAATACATGCACTCGGCCAAACCATATTTTTCCAAGAGAAAAAGAGAGTAGTAAATTATTGTTTGGGGGATTTTTTAATTTTTTATTCACCTAATGGTGTTTACCTGTATACCTGCGTCAAACCAAAAGAAAAAATAAGGCTCAAGCAGGAAATCATTAAACGGTTTTTCCTCATAAATCTTTTTTTATCAAACTTGTCGTGACCAGGTCTTACCTACTGATGAACATCCCGGAGGAAGGGGATAACAAGCTTACAGATGCCAAGCTCCAAGGTTATGCTGCAGTTCTGTCCATTGGCTCCACCCGTTGCAAGGCCAACCTGCTGGGTATGTGAAAGGATTACTCGAGAACAAAAGTGTGAAACAGTACATTCACTTTGACAACTTTTCTGTACACGCTCTGTTTTAAATGAAACTTCACAGGTCATAGTATTATGCAGAACTTGCCATCAGCTGTACAGCAAATATGTGAGACTTGGAACGGCATCCACACCAATGAATTCCCCAACATTGGCTCATGGGTATGTGAGTTAAATTGTTGCTTATGGTTCAGTTTGACTTTGTCCCTCTTTATAAGCACTTTATAAAGGAGAGTAGGCAATCTGATCACCATTTAGTGCTTATTGCTTTTATTATATGTGGCTGGTACTAAACCATTGTTCAGTACTCTGCCTTGAAGGACAATGTGTACATTTCAAATCTGTTGCACCACCCGCTCTGCACTGATGAGAGAAACTCAAAACGCTTTGACTCGTGTTCAGCGCAACTGTAGTTTTTGTAACTGTGCTTTTGTTGGTCTGTACACAGCCTTTAGATGTTTAATATCTTTTATGTTGTTTTTATTTGTATTTCTTTTACTTCTAATCTGAAACATTACGTATAATGTGCCCTCTTATCTTTATCTGATTACATTTATTATAGGCAATGAATTTGAAATGATGCATCTTATCTTAAATATCTACCTTTTTAAAGCACTTAATAAAAAAATATAAATCAATATAATTACCAAAAATATCAAGGTGTAGTTTTTACTCATTGTGCCCAGCCCTACTCTGTATCCATATAAAAAGTATTGTTCCAACAATGAGACTAATGGTCTTGTGTTTTTTCTTTCTCAGCGAAATGCATTTGCCAATGACACCATTCCATCAGAGAGCTACATCAGTGCCATCCAAGCAGCTCACCTGGGCACATTGAGTTGTCAGTCGTTGCCTCTGGCCTCTTCTCTGAAACACATCCTACTCTCTTTGGTTCGCCTCACTGGTGACCTCATTGTGTAAGTGCTTGTCCAGTCCAGTTTTTTTTTATATAAATCCGAGTCATTTAACATAACCGAAAGTATGTGATAAGTAAAATATATTTATGAAAAACCTGTAAATCTTAAGTTAAAATTGCTGCATGTTTGTCTCCTCAGCACAGAGGAGCTGAATCCTTCACAGGTCGTGCGCACCTTGCTGCCCCTCCTGCTGGAGAGCAGCACAGAGAGTGTGGCTGAGATCAGCAGCACCTCATTGGAGCGCATCCTCGGCCCATCAGAGTCAGACGCCTTCCTAGCCCGCATCTACGAGCGCTTGGTGACCGGGTGTTACAACATCATTGCTCATCACTCAGACCCCAGCAGGTGTGCCATGATTATTATTCAACCTACATTACAAATATATTTGATATTAACATCAAAACACTCTGTGTGGTGCGGAACCCACAGAGAATAATACCCAACTGTGCATCTCTGTGCAGATTTTAGCCCATTTTAGCATAATGTCTTTGTTTACTTGCCTGCACATTCATTGTTTGGTTGAGTCTCACTGCTCTTGTCAATCTTTGATATCATGTTTTTAGTGGTTTGGATGAGTCTGTCCTTGAGGAATGCCTCCAGTACCTTGAAAAGCAGCTTGAGAGCAGTCAAGTCCGCAAGGCCATGGAAGAGTTCTTTTCATTCAGGTATCGGCTCTACTGAAGAAATAGGCTGCATTATTACACATTTGTACTGCTACCTCACTTATTTTGTGCTCTTTTATTTTTGCCAGTGGTGAGCTTGTCCAGATTATGATGGCGACAGCCAATGAAAATCTATCGGCAAAGTTCTGCAACAGGGTGCTGAAGTTCTTCACCAAGCTTTTCCAGCTCAGTAAGTGCACTGTTGGCAGAGTTCATTTCAATCAAGAAAAGCTATGAAATCCTATTCTAGTGCCGTTAAGATGTCGGGGAGGTTTTTTTTTTTTTTTAGACAATGTTCTATTATCCAACAAGTGCATTGTTTGAAGCATACTGTCAAAAACCCAACTAGAAATCTTAAAAGCCACACACTTCAGATGTTCAATAAGCCTAAAGGTTATGGTGATGCTGTTCTTTCCAGCGGAGAAGAGCCCAAACCCCAGCCTGTTGTGTCTGTGTGGCTCTCTGGCCCAGCTGGCCTGCGTGGAGCCTCCTCGTCTGCATTCCTGGCTGACACGCATGACGGCCACACCACCAAAGGACTCCGAGCAGCTGGAAATAGTGCAAGAAAACCGACAGCTCCTGCAGGTGCTCACCACTCATATTGTGCGTGACAACAGCCAGGTGGGCGAAGGAGTGTGCACTGTCCTCCTCAGCACACTCATTCCCATGGCAACAGATATGCTGGCCAATGGTGATGGAACAGGCTTTCCTGAGCTCATGGTCATCATGGCCACGCTTGCCAGCGCTGGACAGGGGGCCGGTCACCTGCAGCTGCACAGAGCAGCTATTGACTGGCTGACCAGATGGTAAGAAATAAGTCTCACAGAGATGCTGCTGCCTGATTTAATTTACATCAGGAAGCTATATGATTTTGTTTTGAGGGCTAAAGTCACCAGACAAATTGTAAAAAAAAATAAAACTTTCAGATTAATTACCATGGATTGAAAAAGTACTTTTCATTGAGTGACCTAATCCTGTAGCCATTATCAAGCAGCGATACAATCTTACATTTATGAATGTTCATTTTTAAATGTAAATTGTTTTCTCTGCAGCAAAAAGTATTTAACACAGAAGAATGTCGTGGAAAAAGTGAGCACGAACTTATCCCAAGGAAAGGTGAGTCTGAGTTATAGAAGTGCCTTATGTTGACTTCATCAAGGGGAATTCCTTTTTTAAACCCTAATGTGTTTCCCATTTGTTTTGTCCAAAGAGAGTTTTTAGCATTTTTAACCATTAACTGTGGAGTAATATTTGCACCCGTTCCTTGATTCCAGCACGCCAGCATGCTGGAATGCTCGTGCCACATTATCTCCTATCTGGCTGATGTAATGAATGCCTTGCGGCAAAGCAGTGGCCAGGGCACCTCAGCACTGCTGATGGAGGGAGAAGAGAAGGCCATGGAAGTGGACTCGGACTGGGTGGAGGAACTTGCAGTAGAAGAGGATGATTCCCAAGCAGAGGACTCTGTGAGATCTCATTGCTTTGCTTATCCTCCTTAAACAGGGCTATGTTGCAAAGTACAACTAAATAGAAAAGCCTTATTATTATTATTATTATTATTATTATTATTATTATTCATAAAGCCTGCTGACCAATCTCAGAAATCCGTCTGGTTGAGGTGCATAGTTGTGTCCAGGTCCATCTCATGGCACTGTCCAGCGGAACATGCGTTACAAAGATAACATATGATGGGTTCATTTTACATTAATTTCCCAAGGCAATTTAGAACATTTTCTTTATCCAGATGTCAGGAATTCTGCTTTGGGTAAATGGAATAAGCCTTTTTAACATTTTTGTAATTGTTTGACAGGATGAAGACTCTCTTTGCAACAAACTCTGCACCTTCACCATTACTCAGAAGGAGTTCATGAACCAGCACTGGTAAAGAGAAGTTTATTGTTCCCTGTGTTTTCCGTTTCATTCTTGTATGAAGAAGAAACAATACGCACATGTTCATTTGTTATATAGTCTAGTGTTATGTAGATGAAAGGAAAAGTAACTGTTTGTCATTGCGTGCGGTTGTTAATGGCGAAGCCAACTAGTGAAGTTCACTCAATACTGATTTAACTGCTGAGTTTTGATTTGTTAACACCTGAACATTCCTTAATTCAAAGAAACATTTGTACAGCCTCTAAAGCATGAAGGTTTGTTGTGTCAATTCTGTTGTGAGGCTACATGCACATGCACAGATTAGATTTACTGTAGACGTTTGTATGCAAAAATACATTTATGTAGAAATATGCAGGTGAAATTCTATCATTGCTTAATTTGTTTATGTACTATAAACAGTCTGTCCTGCTCCTTTTTATTCTGCAGGTACCACTGTCACACCTGTAAGATGGTGGATGGGGTAGGTGTGTGCACAGTGTGCGCCAAGGTCTGTCACAAAGACCATGAGATCTCCTATGCCAAATATGGCTCTTTCTTCTGTGACTGCGGTGCCAAAGAGGATGGCAGCTGCCAGGTGAGACCGAATACCTCAGGTCATCATGGGAAGAGAACAACAGCGGTAACTTTGGCTTGCAAGTCATTCCCCCATTGACTTTCATCCAGTCATTTCATTTGGTCAGGGTTATAGCTAGCCCACACATGTGGCCAGAACATGAGAGAAATCATGTTGTCTGTCAACATTTTGTGAAGTGAAAAGGCCAGCTAGTTAATCTTTTTAAACTGCATGTGATGATAAAGCAAACCATCAATTTATTTTCAGTTTACTGTTAGTTTGAAGTGTTTGTGTTTGCAGTGTTTACTACTTCTGTGTCAGTCTTATGTTTACAATAGCTAATTATAGTTTTGTTCAAAACAGTTAATAATTGTTCTAATGATATCAGGAGTCTCGTCAGTCCATGATTTTAGTTTTTTTGATTGCGGTTAGTTTTTTTCACAAAAGCAGGTTATCTTAATTGTAGAAAAGCTAAATAAAGAAGATGTCATATTCACTTGTAGATGCATGCACGTATCAACAATGTTGCTGTTCTCACGGCTCTACTTTGTGTCGTGCCATCCACAGGCCTTGGTCAAACGCAGCCCCAGCAGCGGCATGGGCTCCACCCTGAAAGAGTCTTCTGCGTTCCAGAGTGACCTGCGTATGCCTGACAGTGCTATCCGCCACCAGAATGCTTCACCCTCCGACAAGGGCAAGGTCACAATCTGTGATGGGAAACCTGGTGATGAAGACAGACCTAAGAAGAGCAGCGTGTGCAAGAGCATTGAGGGCTGCCAGGAAGAGTTAGTGACACAAGTGGTAAGGGAAATGATTATCTATTCTGAATTAGTCACCAAGTTAGTGTCTCTGTCTATCATGTGACTGGGATGACTTAACATTTTTGTACTCCCTAAAGCAGAGATATTTCAGATTTATTTTACATGAACTGTACATTGTGCGACTCTCACGCTCTTTCTCCACAACAGATGGGGTCGTCCACTGCAGCAGTCATACTAGAGATGCTCATGTTTCTCATGGAAGCCATCCAGACCAACTTCCAGCAGGCATCAGCAGTGGGAAGCAGCAGCCGGGCTCAGCAAGCACTCAATGAACTGCATACTCAAGACAAAGCTGTGGAGATGACTGACCAGTTAATGGTAAGAAGATGTATAGTTCGGAGTGGTTAGAAAAAACACTTAATTCCTTATCTCAATAAATTCTGTAAATCCAATCTGAAACGGCATTGTGTAATAAATGCTATGTAATAAATTGTATGTAAATTACTGCGGTTTCCCTCAGGTGCCCACGCTCGGCTCTCAGGAAGGGGCTTTTGAGAATGTGAGGATGAACTACAGTGGTGACCAGGGACAAACTATACGCCAACTCATTAGTGCACATGTCCTGCGTCGTGTTGCCATGTGTGTCCTGTCTTCACCCCACGGCCGCCGCCAGCACCTTGCAGTCAGCCATGAAAAGGGAAAGGTAAGCTTCACAAACCAGTAGGCTGAATCCTGTAATAATGATACTATTATACAATAATAATAATAATAAAAAGCTTGAGTGGACAATTTCATTTTGATCTTGATTTGAAATCCACAGTTGAATATATTTCGTTTGGTTTTTGAAATACCTGTGTTGAGTTACCTGTTGAACAAAGCACGACTACCAAACAAAGCTGTACTTGTAGTAATGCAACATGCAATTGCCTAAACCAGTCATCACTAGTTTGCATTGTCTTCTTTGTCTAAACACCCAATAACTCATTTTCTCTCCATCTCCCTCCTGACAGATAACTGTTCTGCAGCTGTCCACTCTCCTGAAACAGGCTGACTCGAGCAAGAGGAAGCTAACACTGACGCGGCTGGCCTCTGCTCCAGTCCCTTTCACTGTCCTCAGTCTCACAGGCAACCCTTGTAATGAAGATTACCTGGCTGTGTGTGGCCTCAAGGTAAGAAAGCAAGCTTCTTCCCAATTTAATAGTGTGGCTATGTGTGCAAATAAACCTATTAAAATGCTTGAGACAATGACGTAGTTATTTTGCTTGTTAGAGACTATAACCAAGTTATTCCAGATCATAACCCTGGTAGAATTCAGAGTAGCTGTTTATGTTAATGTAAGGCAAGTAACTTTTAGAAGTACTTTTTTTAATATGAATGACTGCTATACAGGAATTTGGTATTTGACTGTTCCGTCTTTTTCCCCAAGGACTGCCATGTACTAACTTTCAGCAGCACAGGCTCTGTGTCAGACCATCTGGTGTTGCACCCACAACTGGCGACTGGCAACTTCATCATCAAAGCTATTTGGTTACCAGGCTCACAGACTGAACTTGCCATCATCACTGCTGATTTTGTCAAGGTGTGCTTTTAAGAGAAAATACATTTTATATGTAGGTTTTTAATAAGAGTTTAGACCTATTATTGGTGATCTGATTGAAATTCTCCCTTTGATTTGGGAAGTGACTTACAGATGCTAAACATGACTATGATTGTTCTGCTTTTCACGGTAATAACAAAACACTTATAATTCATGTCTCTTTCTTTTTTGTCTCTCTTGGAAAACAGATCTATGACCTATCAGTGGATGCCCTGAGTCCCATGTACTACTTCCTGCTCCCAAGTTCCAAGATCCGCGATGCTACCTTCCTGTTCAATGAAGAGGGGAAGAACATTATCGTCATCATGTCTTCAGCAGGTTACATGTACACTCAGCTCATGGATGAGTCCAGCAGTGCCCAACACGGCCCTTTCTATGTCACCAATGTATTGGAGATTAACCACGAAGACTTGAAGGTAAGCAGGATGTATAATTGGGCAGTGGAATTATGTTGTACAAAATGTCAGCAAAACATATCATTGTGTGTTAAAAGGGTTTACACTATTGCAAGCCCTACAGTGCCTTAATTTAGTTTGGAACGTTTGATTGAATACATGTTTACACAACTCTCCAAATGAGCGTTTGACGTTTCTTGAAAAATAAATGCTGAATGGCAAAAGGCGATAATGACGTAAATTCTTTCTTTGTGACTGCAGGATAGCAACGGGCAGGTAGCCGGCGGTGGTGTGTCTGTCTATTACTCCCATGTGCTTCAGATGCTTTTCTTCAGCTACAGCCAGGGGAAGTCCTTCGCTGCCACAGTGAGCCGCAGCACCACCGAAGTGCAGAGGCTCTTCCCCATCAACGTCAAAGGGTAACGCTTCTTCCACACCATACACTGTCTCTTCACTTCCCAGCCATTGCACTCGGTCTGGAAACGTAAAGGGTACCTGGACGAGCTAACTATGTCTCCGTTTCTCTCTTGCCCGCCTGCCTTCTTTAGCTCTAATGGTGGCAGCAGTAAGATATCACCTGCTCTGTGCCAGTGGTCAGAGGTCATGAACCACCCAGGCCTGGTGTGCTGCGTACAGCAGACAACGGGCATACCGCTTGTCATCATGGTCAAGCCAGACACCTTCCTCATCCAAGAGATTAAAACTCTGCCAGCCAAAGCTAAGGTAAGGGCGACTTACTGTACTGACGTGGAACAGTCACTAGCAGGTTAGAATGTAGTAAATTATAGAACTTGTGCAATCATGAAAAGAGACCTATAAAATGAAAAGGAAGACTCCTGTCAAAAGGAAAATAGTAAAAAGAGCATCTATGCAATACAAGTACCATTAGGAGCATGTGCTAATGTACTTTATTCCCCATCCTGTGTATTCTTGGGAAGTGTTCGCACAAACCATTTTTCTGTTTTTACTTTTTCTTGTTGTTTTCTGCCAAATACAACAAAGACATACAAATACACAATTTGCTTTGTATTGCACATGTGTAGAACGCTACGCTACTAAATGTAGTGCAACGCATCTGTAACCCGAGGGGTAGTCCAAAACTTCATGTTCCTACTGAAGTATGAACAAACCTATATAGACAGATTTTGCTATTATGATAAATACTTTTTAGATGCACTATATACTATTGAATGCATACACTACAGGGAACTACTAATCCTTGCATAACCTGATCATTGGGCATGAAATTGCAGCATTACTTGTGAAATCATGAATACATTTTCTGATAAAGTGTCGGCCATTGGGTTTGACTTCATTGTCATTTCTTAGGTAAACATGAATTCATTTTCTCTTTTCTCCAGATTCAAGATATGGTAGCGATCCGCCACACTGCCAGTAATGAGCAACAGCGTACAACCATGATTCTTCTCTGTGAGGACGGAAGCCTGAGAATCTACATGGCAAATGTGGACAACACCTCTTACTGGCTCCAGCCCTCGCTGCAGCCCAGCTGTGGCATCAGTATCATGAAGCCCGTCCGCAAGCGCAAAGCTGCTGCTACTAGTGAGTTGAGAGAAGTGCAATTTCTTTTTTTTTTTATCACCAAAAATGTAAGCAAACACAACTCAGAACATACAATGGCTGGTTATTTGCCAAAATGCCTGGTTAACCAAAGCTGACCACAGCTCGTCTGATATAAAGAATGCCTGAATTGTTGGCTTTAGTTCTGTAAATCCATCTTGTACATTCTCACGATCCTTTTCAGCGTGCACAGTAGAGCAGTAGACAAGCATTCACTCAAGAACTGCACAGTGTACGATTGTGTTTGTCAGAAAGTGCTTACTTAAATAACATGTGGTGTGTTCCTAGCAAAATGTTCAAATCTTAATGCAGGGATTTTACTTTTCAGCCACCCGGACCTCCAGTCAGATGACTTTCCCAGTGGACTTCTTTGAACACAACCAGCAGCTGACAGAGGTGGAGTTTGGTGGCAATGACTTGCTGCAGGTCTACAATGGACAGCAGATCAAACACAGGCTCAACTCCACTGGGATGTATGTGGCCAACACAAAGGTAGGGACAGTTTAATAAAATAATTCTGCCATGTGTGTGTTTGTTTTATGCTTTTTTTTTCCCCCTTTCTTTCTTTTTTTATAGCAAAAGCACAACGTTTAGATCAGTAGTGATTCATGGATTATACCAACACTTTGCCAACTGTGCTCGCTTAACAAATGTTCTTCAAGTTCAGTTTAAATGGCTCGTTTATACTAATATGTGTGTTTACATGTATGTTATTATAGATTATAGATGTCATCTACCAGCACTTGCCATCTGCTGTCATGCAATGTACCGTACTGAAACACTCAGTACTCAATAATTAGTCTGCATCCCCACTTAAAAACATAATGGGACATTTCACAATGAAACATTTTTGCATACATACTAAACATGTTTATGCCGTCGTTGTACTGTTTTACTGTTGGACAAATAATGTTAACCACAACAAATGTTGTTTCCTCCTAGCCTGGGGGATTCACTGTGGAAGCGGTCAACAACAACAGTTCAATGGTGATGACGGGCATGCGGGTGCAGGTGGGCACTCAAGCCATTGAGAGGGCTCCTTCATATGTGGAGGTCTTCGGCCGCACCATGCAGATAAACCTGACGAGAGCCCGCTGGTTTGACTTTCCCTTCACCAGAGAGGAGGCCCTACAGGCGGACAAGAAGCTGTCGATCTTTAGTAAGAGCAAGAGCATTCAATGATGATTTATATTAATGATTATATCTGGCTACTTGTTGTTGATAACATTTATGTGTTGATTACATATTACTTCAGAAATTGGAAGCAAAATGTTTATTAGCCCAAAAGGACCAATCTCGTTCTCTGAACTTGGAGAACAATTAATAATTAATGACCCTAATGATGCAATAGCTAACCTCTAAGTGACATGGTTGGTGTGAGGAGGAAAAACAAAGGATATTTATTTTGCTCAGAGTTGTTCCTTTTTAACTCGGATCACATGGAATTATCTGCAGACTGTTTAGAAATCCCCTTCTGATGCAGTTTCATCTTCCTGGTCTTTTTAAAGTTGGAGCATCAGTTGACCCAGCTGGAGTCACCATGCTCGACTCAATCAAGATCTACGGGAAAACCAAGGAGCAGTTTGGCTGGCCGGAGGATCCACCAGAGGACTTCTCCTCCGCCTCGGTTAACAATGTCTGCAGTCCCAACCTCAACCAGGGCAATGGCACCTCTGATGGAGACATAGCCACCCCGACCACCACCAGCGGCACTGTGCTGGAGAGGTAAGAGCTTTCCACTTCAGGGTTTATGAGGTCAACATAAGTTGTTGACATTTACACTTCTCAAGCCTCTGTACTTCTGTTAACCACACTCTTCGACTTGCCAATGCCCTAGTTTGTGTCACTGTTATGTTAAACTATCTCTTATCTTCACTGTCAGTCTACTCTTAACATGTCTATCTGCTTAATACCTGTGGGTATTGCATTATGATAGTTTGGGATTGTTATGATTGTTGCTTTAATGTAATGAAGTACATTGATTTGTCAGTTATTTATTTTGTTGGATTAGCTAAAACATTCCTGTGGTTTTATTATTTATGAACCGTTTCTTTATTGGTTTTCCAGAAGATTCATATCAATTCATAATTGTACTAAATGTTGTGATAGATTCTGTAATAGATGTAATCCATATTGCCCACTCCTAGCATATCTTTACCCTTCACAAGTCCAGCTCTGTAGTCTTAACAATGGGGGTTGGGTTCTCTTAAGAGTATTTAGTGCATGGCTATAGTGATGTCATCTTTTCTTGCATGCTTCTCTTTTGTTCAATGAATCATTTAATTTCACTTGTTTCTTTCTGTGATCCTCACACTTTTGTTTTTGTTCTTTTTCTTTTGCTCCCAAAAATACAATAAAAAGTTGTGAAACTGAGTCCTTATCAACCTTGGACCGGTTAGTAACTGCCCTTTCTCTGCTTGTTTGTATGGTTTTGTGCATGTGTGCCAGTTTGTGTGTCCATGCCTGAGACTGAACATGCCATGCACCATTTCCACACTTGAACATTTTTTTTTTTCATGTCAACATTTATTCTTGCATTCAGTGTTTTAGCATTTAGATCAGCACAGACTGCAACAGGCTGATGGTTGCTTTTTATTTCTGTTTGATTAGTAGGAGTAGTGTTGATCTTCTTTCTTCATTTCAGGTTGGTAGTCAGCTCCCTTGAGGCTTTGGAAAGCTGCTTTGCAGTAGGTTCCTCCAGTGAAAAGGTAAACGACTGAAGATGTTTTTCTTTGTTGCCTTTTTAAAAATGAATAACACTTTAAAAACCTGTGAGCATTGTTGACTACATGTATTCAACTCTGTGTAGGAGAAGAATAAGGTAGCAGCACTGGAGTTGGCCACTCTACTCTTGTCCATGCCGACTCCTGCAGGTGTGCAGCAGCAGACTAAGGGACTTCTTGCCAGCCTGCACACCAGTCGAACTGCCTATCACAACCACAAGGTAAAATAAAATAACCCTCGGTCAAACTAGATAAACTACATAGCATTTTCATTTTCCGTGAGCATGGTGTAGTAATGTGTCCTGCAAATAATCTTTTAGCTTTTTAAATGTTGTGCTCATCCTGTCCATCCCTGATGAAAAACTAATGCAACACTTATCTGCCTCCCTCTTATCAGGACCAGTCCCTGCTGAGCAACGCAGTGCAGTGTCTGAATAGCTGTAACCGTGAGGGGAGGGAGCTCGACCCTGATGTCTTCCAGAGGCTCGTGATCACTGCCCGCTCCATCGCAATCATGAGGCCCAACAACTTGGTGCATTTCACAGAAACAAAGTTACACCTCGACTCTGGTAAGAAGTGACAAATGATTCCAAAGTGAATAGCAATTTATGTGTTAATTATTTATATGATTACTCTTTCTGAAATCATGATTAACAGATAATGCTCTGAACAACTGCCTGTTAGAATGACTTTCTAAGTGGCTTCAGAGCTCAATAACTTAAACGTTTCAGATAAAACATATTTACGTTCTTCTCTTCTTAACCCAGAGATGACAGAGGACGGACAAAAACCCATGGATGGTGAAAACTGTAATTTCATCACACAGCTGATAAATAACTTCTGGAAGCTCCATGCCCTAAAACCAAAGAACGCCTTTCTTGCTCCTGCTTGCCTGCCTGGTAAGTTCAAACTTTGGGACCCCAACATTTTGGGAGTACTTTGACTCTGTGTGAAAGATATGTAGATCCTCTCAATAAGGGATGTGATCGTGAACATGACCAGTTGTCCACTCACATTTGATGTTGGTACTGTATTGAAAACAAGGTGCCCAGTGTGTTGAATGTTCTCCTCCTCTATCTAAGGCCTAACTCATGTGGAAGCAACAGTAAATGCCTTGGTGGACATCATCCATGCATACTGCGCATGTGAACTGGATTACATCAATGTAGCCTCCAAAATATACATGCAAATGCTACTGTGCCCAGTAAGTATAGCACTTCTATTGATCACTAGAATCATAACTCTGTTGGCATTCAAGAACCCTCGAGAACGAATCATGAGCTATAAAATCACTGACAAAATGCAAAAATTAAACGTGCTGTTTACAATGTAATATTGTAATTACTATCTTATTAAAGCATTTGTTTATCCACGGCTATACCAGGCTATTCATAATCAGGATTTTGAAATATCAGGAAATGACTTGACAAATTAAAATCTCAGTTAGGAGAACTTTTACCTGGACTACTGCAGTTAAAGGCTCCATAGACACACTGTCATCAGGTAACCGTTCTGGATTTGATCAAATTTCAGGACACAGCTGTGAGCTTTGCGTGTAAGCAGGCTCTGATCAGAGTGCTTCGACCAAGAAACAAACGGCGACATGTGACCCTTCCATCTCCCCCACGCTCCAACACACCTATGGGTACGTTTCTCAGGATTTTATATGCAAAGCTTCAGTATACTGTCTGTTACTTTCGATTCTGTGGCGTTTGTCTATTAAAACTTATGATTTGTTATGGTTTTGTATTATGAGTTTCAAAAGGTTACCTTCTCTGTGTCGTAAAACAAACCGAATGTCTGAACGCATAATTAAAACCTCGGTTGTCGTTCCAATGACCACAAGTTGATTCGGTTCTGTGAAACTTGTTGGTTGATTTCCTTTCAGGAGACAAGGATGATGATGATGACGACGATGCAGATGACAAAATGCAGTCATCAGTGCTGACTGGAGGAGAAGAGGGAAGGCAGGAGAGTCAGGAGCAGAGTGAAGTGGACCATGGCGACTTTGAGATGGTGGTGAGCAAAGAGTCTGTGGGTTATTATAGAAATCACTGCTTCATTGTTAACATTGTGAGAGGAAACACAATGCCCCTCCTCCCTTCACACGCAAATATGAAATCATTTGATCATAATCCCTCATCTGAATGATCCTGCTTTTAGTCAATAATGATGGACCAGATAATAAACATGGTTTAGTTTATTTTAGCTCGATTCCCCTGCACACAACAACACAAATGTAACGCAGTAAATATTAACTGGCCGTATGTCAAAAATCAACGCTGTCAAAGAAACCTAATATGATTGAATTGTTTATCTTTTCCAAGTTTAACACATACAGACCGTTAATAAGCTCACCCTACAAACAGCCGCTGATCGGGATCTGTGTGCTTCCCTGGCATACGAGTTAAACTTGAAATATAAATGATACATTTAGAATGGATAAGTAACACTGTCTCTGCCTCTTCAGTCAGAGTCCATGGTCCTGGAGACGGCAGATAATGTCAACAATGGAAATCCATCTCCCCTGGAGGCTCTGCTGGCTGGAGCCGAGGGATTCCCACCCATGCTGGACATCCCTCCTGATGCAGATGATGAAACTATGGTAGAGCTGGCCATCGCACTCAGCCTTCAGCAAGACCAACAAGGTAAGTTGCCCGAATAAAACAAAAATATAGCAAATATTCTATAGTAACCGAGACTGCTTGGGAGTCCCACTTCACATTTAGATCACATGTTTGTGATACAACAGTTCTCAACTGTCCAGAAAAGAGTTGTTGAACCTAAAGATTAGGGAAACACTGAGCAGTTGATGGTGCAGATAATACCAACCAACACAATTAACACATTTTGGCAACAAAAAAAAAGAATGTAGTTTCCAATAGCAGTCACAAAAAAAAGTTAAAATAGTCCAACTGAATTGTCATAAACATGAATTACCTGAATTTTCTACGTTGCAAAGTGTAATATTTTACCCTTTTATATTTCAATTTTGGTATTTGGTCATTGTTTGCCTCAAGTGGTTGACCAAATCTTTATCACTTTAAGCATCACTTAAGATATCAGTATTTTTGGTGAGTGCTAACATATTACACATATTTCTTTTAACATGTTTAGGCAGTAGCAGTAGTGCCCTTGGCCTTCAGAGCCTTGGCTTGTCTGGCCAGGCCCCAAGCTCCTCTTCACTGGATGCTGGCACCCTTTCAGACACCACGGCATCAGGTAAAAAACCCACCTCTGTGATGGTGCAAGGTGACAGTGGCTAGTAACTCCTAAACACAAGACAATAAAATAGTTTTCTCTTGGCTACAATTTAAAATGAAAGTTGCCACAATCTTAACAGTATGTGTTTTGTGACCATTGATAATATTCCAAATTGAGTCTCATAACCTCATCCGTGGCATCTTAGTTCAGTCTTTCAGGTAGTAATTATTATGTGTGATGATGCTCACAATAGGTTCAACAGTAAAAAAACAAACAAAAAACATTAATGGCAGTTTGAAGTGTTGTGAATGTACGGAATGCTTTATTACACTGTCGGTACACGAGTATAAACTAAAAATGTGTCTTGGCCAGATGACTGCGGTATTTTTACTGATGAGCTATTGCTATGATTTCAGCCCCAGCATCAGATGATGAGGGCAGCACAGCTGCTACTGATGGCTCCACGCTGCGGACCTCCCCAGCTGAGCATGGTGGCAGTGTGGGCTCAGAGAGTGGAGGCTCTGCAATCGACTCTGTAGCAGGGGAGCACAGTGGTGGGTGATTTCAGAACACAACCCAATGCAAAAGAACACATTTTTTAATGCCGGACTGATATTTGAAATGTTATATATGCGTGTCTGATATTCGTATGGTTTTTAGGTACTGTATGACTTAATTTCAGTCAGTAATTTTAGTTTAGTCTATCTATTCAGTCTATTTAAGGCTTTACAGACTGATTTTCAGACTTTGTGAATACAGTATCTTTAGATAAGTACAGATCATACATGGTACCTTGTCCAACATTCCCTTCCCCCACACCTCAGTTTGAAGTAATGATAACCTGAAACTAAGGTTATCATTACCTATCATGTTACTCATTAAAGTCTTGTATTCATAAGAGATGTTCATTTTGAACAAGCACATGTTTTAAAAAAACAAAACATTTTTATACCTTAACACTTACTTATTATATATTACCATGTTTCCAATTTACTTAGTTGTATTTGTTCATGCATGCATGTGTGTGTTTACAGTGTCAGGACGCAGTAGTGCATACGGGGACACGACAGTGGAGGGCCACCCTGCGGGTCCCGGCAGCGTGAGCTCCAGCACAGGAGCCATCAGCACCACCACAGCCCAGCAGGAAGGCGAAGGCTCAGAGGGAGAAGGAGAGACCGAGGGAGACATCCACACAAGCAACAGGTCAGACATCCCGGATGTGAAGCACAACTTTATATTAAGTAGGAAGGCTCACGTTAAAGCTCTGCTGACTACAAACATCTGCCTGTTAAGACCCTATCTCTCTACTATCCATGGCCATTATCATGACCCAGGGGAGGAAAGAGATTTGGGAATATATTCGCTTTTGCGGAGGACTAGATAATCATCATAAAAAATACCACAAAGCTTGAAGTTCTCAGTCGTAGAAGTAAAAACGTTTTAAACTTTTTTTTTATTTTGTGTTTCTTGTCAGGCTTCACATGGTTCGTCTTATGCTGCTGGAGCGCTTGCTTCAGCACCTTTCTCAGCTCCACAACGTAGGTGGAGTCCAAGCCATCCCGTACATGCAGGTTATCCTCATGTTGACCTCTGACCTGGATGGTGAAGATGAAAAGGATAAGGGCGCCCTGGATGAACTACTGGCACAGCTCATTGCTGAGCTTTCCATGCACAAGAAGGTAACCACAGTCTCCTTAGGATGAATCGGCCTTAACGTGTCATTGTTTTACTTAATCCATGTTATTCCTCTGCAGGACGTTTCCAAGAAGAATGAGCGGAGCTCCATCAATGAAGTTCACCTGGTCATCATGAGGCTGCTCAGTGTCTTCATGTCTCGAACCAAGTCTGGCTCCAAATCCTCTTCTGAGGTACATCCTCTTTTCTTTTCTTAATGCAGTTCTAACTGATTTCACTAAAGGATCAGTTAAATATATATTGGAATACAGTAATGTTAACGGCAAGTATATTCAAAAAAGTGTAGGAGGCTCCATATTCAAATGTGTTAAAACTTAACACAAGTCAGACATCATGGTTTGTTCAAAGCTGCCGTAAATGATCCGTAGAAGGCACTGCTCACATATCATTTTCTATGTGTCTACATTTCTTCATGGACAGCGTTTTACTTCAGGAATACTCAAAAATAAGTTGCTTGTACTACATGGCAGGTGCTCCCTCTTTCTCTCTTCCAGTCATCCTCGCTTATTTCGAACGCCACAGCGACTGCCTTGCTCAGCCTGGGTGCTATTGACTACTGTCTCCACGTGCTCAAATCACTCCTGGAGTTCTGGAAGAGCCAACAGGGTGAAGAAGAGCCTGCGACCACCAGCCAGCTCCTCCGCCCACACACAGCCTCCTCTCCTCCGGACATGAGCCCTTTCTTCCTGCGCCAATATGTCAAGGTATCAAATCTTTATCTTTAAAACTTGAAAAAGAGATTTCTTTTTTTGTACAAGGAATGTTAATGTGAACTTTCTGTGTTGCTATCAGGGACATGCTGCTGATGTGTTTGAAGCCTACTCCCAGCTATTGACTGAAATGGTGCTCCGGCTGCCGTATCAGATCAAGAAGATTGCTGACACCAACCCACGCATCCCACCTCCTGTCTTTGACCATTCCTGGTTTTACTATCTGTCTGAAGTGAGCTATTGAGTGTTTATTATTAATGTGATTTTCATTGTCAATCTTTTTCTGCACAAAGACATAGAGACAACCCCTTAATTCTGTCTCCCTTTTCCTCCTTAGTATCTGATGATTCAACAGACACCATTCGTCAGGAGGCAAGTCAGAAAGCTGTTGTTGTTTATCTGCGGCTCAAAGGAAAAATATCGTCAGCTTCGGGATCTGCACACTCTTGACTCCCATGTGCGCAGCATCAAGAAGCTCCTGGAGGAGCAGGGCATCTTCCTCCGTGCTGGTGTGGTCACAGCCACGTCTGGCTCGGCTCTACAGTATGACACACTCATCAATCTGGTGAGTGTTCTCTGAAACGTCATTGGACTACGCATACAGAGTTTCTTTTGTATGCCGTTTATTGGCCATAAATTATGTTTCTTTCTAGGCTTGGGGCGGTATACATTTTTTTCATACTTTCATGACATTTCACTGGGTCTACAGTGTATATGACGTTATTTGTGTAAAAATAAAATTAACTGGACAAAACCAAAGTTGTCACTAAGTTTAGGGCAAGACACAGGAACTTGGCATGGTCTTGAGGAGATGTAGCATTTATTCACCAACAAATCAGCTGTAGACACTGCATACTGTAACGTTCTGTGCTTAAGTGTAACTTGCTTCTCTTGGTGCAGATGGAACATCTGAAAGCTTGTGCTGAAATTGCCACTCAGAGGACAATCAACTGGCAGAAGTTCTGCATGAAGGATGACTGTAAGTTGTTTCAGATCAGCTTTTGTAAATGGAGACCAACGTATAAGGCCAGTAGGTGTAACATAGTCTTTGTCTCTCTTCCCTCCTTTTATCCGTTTCTCTTCTCTGTCCAGCTGTGTTGTACTTCCTGCTCCAGGTCAGCTTCCTAGTCGATGAGGGTGTTTCCCCAGTTCTTTTGCAACTTCTCTCCTGTGCCCTGTGTGGCAGTAAGGTGCTGGCCAGCTCCTCCTCCTCCTCCTCTTCATCATTCTCAGGAGGAGGCTCCAGTAGTGCTGGACAGGCAGGAGCGTCTCAGTCCTCTCAGAGCAAGTCCTCCAGTAAAAAGAGCAAAAAAGAGGACAAGGAGAAGGACAAAGAGGGTGAGGCAACGACTCAGACTTTGTCATACTTTATTCAGTTCTTCTGGGTGGGTTATGCCTGATGAACCTGAACAGGATATATATTGATAACTAAAGCAGATATCGAGTGCAAATGTCTTGACTGTGTTGTATCTTCACGCACTGACCACAGGTGAAGGAGTTGGCAGCCAGGAGGATCAGCTGTGTATGGCTCTGGTCAGTCAGCTTAACAAGTTTGCAGACAAGGAGACACTGATCCAGTTCTTGCGCTGCTTCCTGCTAGAGTCAAACTCATCTGCTGTGCGCTGGCAAGCCCACTGCTTGGCACTTCACATCTACAGGTACTGTAGATATCTAATTCACTGAGACATGGGCAACTAGGTTTAGTCCCAAACTCAAAGCCAAGCTAGTTTACACATGTTTTAATTGCTTCCCTTTAAATGTAGACTCCCTCAAGCAGTTTTTAGAATATTATGATTGTACATAAATTGACATATGAATCTCTCTGTAGGAACTCCAGTAAATCTCAGCAGGAGCTGCTGCTCGAACTGACTTGGGCCATCTGGCCCGAGTTGCCTGCATATGGCCGCAAAGCTGCCCAGTTTGTGGACCTGCTTGGATACTTCTCACTCAAAACCCCTCAGACAGAGAAAAAGGTTAGTTTGAAGGCCTCACGTACTATGGTTGTACTATTTGTTTAAATACAGTTATTAAATATGTAATGTGTTTGCCTTGTGTGGCTGTGTAGTCGCTTCCTATTTGTCCCAATAATTGTTTCTGCTTTCGATAGAAGATTTTTTTCAGTTAATAAAAGATTAAGAGTGAGACTGTGTCCTTAATGTATCGCTCAAGAGTTCTTATCCTGGATCTATAAGCCTTCATTCTGCAAAATATAACTATGGCAATTATAATGCTGCAAAGTCTCTATAGAATAGTTTTAATTGTCTCTTTCTTCCTGTTCCAGCTGAAAGAGTATTCCCAGAAAGCTGTGGAAATCTTGAGGGCACAGAACCATATCCTGACGAATCACCCTAACTCCAACATCTACACGTATGTCTCCACAAACGTACAATCTTGTTGCAAGAAGAATGTCATTTCAAGTAGTGGACACCACATAGATAAACATGTAATGATTGGATGTTTTCTCCTGCAGCACTCTGTCTGGTTTAGTGGAGTTTGATGGATTCTTTCTGGAGAGTGACCCCTGCTTGGTGTGCAACAATCCAGAAGTTCCCTTCTCAGTATGTGCAACACAACTTCACTAAATGCACACAATCTCTGGCATAAAGTACACAAGACGTTTAGCTATTAGAATTCCATTGCCAGTTTCTATACACTTGAAAGTTTGCATTGGCTATGGTTAGCTAAACCGCTAAAACAAGATGTGACGGGCTTAGTATGCTCATCTGTGTTAATCTATACTACTGTTATTTATAATGCAAAACTACTAATATGCAGACCGAACAAGAAAAAGACACGAGAACACTCTCCATAAACACAGGCATAAACAGTCTATTATTGTTTTAAACATTTTCTCGTGTGTCTTCTGTGTGTCCCTTTTAGAATATAAAACTGTCATCGATCAAAGTGGACACCCGCTACACCACCACGCAGCAGGTTGTCAAGCTGATTGGCAGCCACACCATCAGCAAAGTCACAGTGAAGATCGGTGACCTCAAACGCACCAAAATGGTCCGCACCATCAACCTCTACTACAACAACAGGACTGTACAGGCTATCGTGGAACTGAAGAACAAGTACGTTTCAACAAAGAGCTGCCGGTCTTTCTCTCTCGCCTTCTTTTTCACTAATTATGTGTTCATCGGCGTTTAAGATTCATAGATTACATAGTGGCCACTTGTCACACCTTCACTCTCATTCCGTTGACCTCTTTCTAAAGTAAAAGCTCCTCACTTTACTGTCTGTTTTTAGGCCTGCTCGTTGGCACAAAGCCAAGAAAGTTCAGCTGACCCCAGGACAAACGGAGGTGAAGATCGACCTTCCTTTACCCATCGTAGCATCCAACCTGATGATCGAGTTCTCCGATTTTTACGAAAACTACCAGGCCTCCACCGAGACCCTGCAGTGTCCACGCTGCAGTGCCTCTGTGCCTGCCAACCCCGGGGTGTGTGGCAACTGCGGTGAGAACGTGTATCAGTGCCACAAGTGCAGGTGAGCAGTCGGTTTCCTCTGCAGGTCTGAGAAGATAGGGGAAAGTATGAAAATGATTGGAAACATTGAAGATGAGTATTTTAAATTACTGGTTGTTGTCTATTAGGTCGATCAACTACGATGAAAAAGACCCCTTCCTGTGCAATGCCTGCGGTTTCTGCAAATATGCCAGATTTGACTTCATGCTATATGCTAAACCATGCTGTGCTGTGGATCCCATTGAGAATGAAGAAGACAGAAAAAAGGTGAGCAGCCACTCTTGTGTGCAAAGAAAAGTAGTCAAAAAGAGGTTGACATTGACATTTCATAAAATGTGCCAGCAGCCTGGTAAATCATAAGATGTGTCCCCATTTTTTGCTGAGGAAAGCAGATCTGCATCACTTCTTCACTCTTCTTTCACCACTTAATCTTTAATGTATTGTTTTCCTGCAGGCTGTGACCAACATCAATACCCTGCTGGACAAAGCGGACCGGGTCTACCACCAGCTGATGGGCCACAGGCCCCAGTTGGAGAGCCTCCTGTCTAAAGTCAATGAGGCGGCACCAGAGAAACCACAGGTCAGTCACAAGAGGGGCCTGAACAGTACTTTTCTTAGACTAATACTAGATGTTGAGGCATGAATAATACAATGGAAGCCTCTTGGACCATGTGATGCACAGTTCCTACCTCTTACATGAGATATTATTTAGATTAGTCTTTCCAAAATCATTTATCAGCAAATGTGAATCTCTGAAAGACTCTGATTGCAGTAGACACTATGTGTTGGCATGGCAGTAGACCATCATGTCCTTTTCATAAATCCTTCTCGCAGAACTGCAAAAAGTATGACCTCAGGTCATTATAGTAATAACAGTTTTTTCGACTTGTATATTTTGGTTCCTTTTGAAATGTTGATTTCCGCCTGTTCTTTGTGTTTCTAGTTTTATCTCATGGTATTATTTTCTCTTTTCTTGTATTGCCCTCAGGACGACACTGGAGCAGGTGCTGGACTTGGTACGTCCTCTGCTAATGTGAACAGATACATTCAGCAGCTGGCTCAAGAGTACAGCGGAGACTGCAAGACGTCATTTGATGAACTGTCCAAGATTATACAGGTTAGAGAGGAAGAAGAGTGCATTTTCCTCGTAACTGCATTTATTGTTTTCTCCTGGTCACGTATAGCTCTGGCCTCTTTGTTCACAGAAAGTGCTTGCATCTCGTAAAGAGCTCCTGGAGTATGATCTGCAGCAGAGAGAGGCTGCCACCAAGTCATCCCGCAGCAGCAGCACCCACCAGCCCACCATCACCGCTAGTCAGTACCGGGCCCTCTCTGTGCTGGGCTGCGGCCACACCTCCTCAAACAAGTGCTACGGCTGTGCCTCAGCTGTCACGGGTCACTGCATCACACTGCTTCGCGCACTGGCCACTAACCCAGCCCTCCGGCAGATCCTGGTCCTCCAGGGTCTCATCCGTGAACTGTTTGAGTATAACTTGCGGCGAGGTACAGCAGCCATGAGGGAGGAGGTGCGGCAGTTGGTCTGTCTCCTCACCAGGTATGTCCTTCCCCCACCAGAGGGACTCATTGTGCCTTAACTGTGTTTGTATACAGTGTATTCAAGTGGTGATTAATTATCATTCCATATTATCCTGCTTCAGAGATCATCCAGAGGCCACCCAACAGATGAATGACCTCATTATTGCCAAGGTGTCTGCTGCCCTCAAAGGTCACTGGGCCAATCCTGACCTGGTATGTCTTACATGTCCTACTGATAATTAAAATATCACTGTGATTCTGTTATTGAAAGAAATGTCTGTTTTCTTGGGAAATTATCATTCTCGATTTAGCGTTTCAACTTTGTTGGAGAACTTCAAATGTTGATATGAAGACGATGTCTTTGTGTTTTCAACAGGTTAGTAATCTGCAGTATGAAATGCTGCTGCTGACGGACTCCATTTCAAAAGAGGGAGGATGCTGGGAGTTACGATTGCGTTGTGGTAAGCCTGATTTCCTTACCTCATCCATTCAAAAGATGGTGAATATTTAAATCATCCTGTAGTTTTCATGGGGAGTAGTTTATGCCTCAGTCTGATTCTTGTTCGTTTTGTTGTGTTCTTCTATGTACGATATTGGTCTAGTTAATAAACAATATGATGCAGCATCACAATACATCTTATACATCAACCTGCCATTCATTACTCTGCCCTGATATTCTGATGTGGCTCGTTTTCATTTCGCAATCATACACCTTTTATTGTGTTAGTGAATTTGTTATGACCGGTTGCATTTTTGGTCTGATGGCATTGTATCTTTTTCTCCTTGTAGCCCTCAGTCTGTTCCTCATGTCTGTGAATATAAAGACTCCTGTAGTGGTGGAGAACATCACTCTCATGTGCCTGAGAATTCTGCAAAAGCTGATCAAGCCCCCTGCTCCCACTAGCAAGAAGAACAAGGTAAATATGCCACAATTCACTGCTCTGTCATGGTGCAACGTGGGTCACAAGAAGCTGATCGGTTGAAGAACTTTGAATGACCAAGCTGTTGTTTAAACCAGAGAAATACCAGGAAATGTAATAATTACATGACCGTGTCCGTCAGTTACCACTTGTTTGTATTGTGTTTCCTTACACAACAGTGTATATGTTTGCTTTTGGTTATAGGATGCTGCTATTGAGTCTCTAACAACAGTCAGGCCCTACAGTAATGAAATCCACGCTCAGGCCCAACTCTGGCTCAAGAAGGACCCCAAAGCATCTTATGAGGCCTGGAAAAAGTGTCTCCCAGCCAGATGTAAGTACTCTGTCTGAACAAATATACATTATATCAGTGTAGCAACATGGTTCTCTTTTTGTTTTTCATTAAAATAAATAAGAAATCCGGGTTGATGATAAGCTTTTCACTGTTGAGCCTATGTTGATAACCACAGGCCAGGAAAATGTGTCGAAGCCTCAGGGGAAGACTGAGTTGCGAAGGCAGTACCTGTTGGAGAAGTATGTTTGGAAGTGGAAGCAATTCATGAGGTCCAGAAAAGGTGAAGGCCTCTTCCCTCGCCTGCTCAAACTGAGCCACAACAACTGGCTGCGACAGGTAATAAACAAATTATTTATACAGTTTTGTTTTGTTATAAAGTATTTTCAGTGTTCTGTTTGTTGTTCTGTGTCAGAAATCGACTTAGGAGCCACATATCATTTTAAAATTGAGACATATTTGCGCCTTGAGATTGCTTTTAGCTTTGAAAGGCGCTTTACAAATAAAATGTATCATTATTATTATTATTAGATTTTAAAACTGTCTTATAGCTTGTTTCGGTTACAAACTTGTTTAGGAAACTTTTTTAAATGAAATTGACTGAATTTGTATTTGTTGCAGGTCCTTTTCACACCTGCCACTCAGGCAGCCAGACAGGCAGCTTGCACTATTGTGGAGGCCCTAACCACAATCCCCAGCCGCAAGCAACAAGTGCTGGACCTCCTCACCAGGTATGAGCCTCAGACAGAACCAGCCGGTCAAACGGACGTCTCATTATACAGTATTAGGAATGTTCATTAACTGTTATTAGATTACTGTAATATTTCCTCAGTATTGAAAGTGTCTATACAGTATGTTAGTGCATGTACTGTATGTTACTGTAACAGAAACATGTTGTTGCAGAAATTGTAATGCAGCTGATTGTGCTATTTTCAGGCAATTGACATGCTTCTTTGCTTTATTGAGGGTTTAACAAATGTCTCCAGCTGCTGTATGTAAACTGTTAACTGTAAAATATTTTAAAAAAGGAAACTGTGGTTTGGAGACTTAACGTTGGAGCCCAACTGTAGACCTGACTTGGTTGTTTCTTTCAGTTACCTGGATGAGTTGAGTGTAGCTGGAGAGTGTGCGGTGGAGTACCTGAATCTGTACCAGAAGTTGATCAAGCCAACACACTGGAAGGTTTACCTGGCAGCCCGAGGGGTCCTGCCCTACATCGGTAACCTGATCACCAAGGTAATGTCCCAAAGGTTCAAAGCAATATCCTTTTACAGTAAGATAAACTCGAGTAGAGTATCTGTATATGCCACTGGTTTCCTTCAATTCAAATGACTCAAGAATGTTGTGCTTTTTTGTACTTTTCAAATATTTATTAAATATGACCGTAGAGTTATCGATGTGTCTATTCCATGTTCAGGAAATCGCCAACCTGCTGGCTCTGGAGGAGGCAACACTGAGCACAGACTTGCAGCAAGGTTACGCACTCAAGAGCTTGACTGGTATGTTAGTTTCAGTCCTATTGTTTGTCTGACCATGAAATTAGAGGTACTGCAGGATTAGATTATACGTTTAGAAACATTACAGAGTAAATGATGCTGATAAAAACAATGTAATTCCACAAGAAAACTTCAGGCTGATGGATCTTTGAATGTTGTTTTGATGCCTCGTCTTGAATATTTAAATGATTTGTTTGTGTTTGATGCCACTGCAGGATTGCTCTCTTCTTTCGTGGAGGTGGAGTCCATTAAGCGGCATTTCAAAAGTAGGTTAGTCGGCACGGTGCTGAACGGCTACCTGTGTCTGAGGAAACTGGTGGTGCAGCGCACCAAGGTCATCGATGAGACTCAGGACATGCTGCTCGAGATGCTGGAGGACATGACGACAGGTCTGCACTGATTCAAGTTCAACACATGATTATACAACTATGGTTGTGGTTCCGCTGCTGCATCTGGGTGTTTATAGCAATCCTTTGTTTTCATACTAACATAAAAGAAACACTTGAGTCCAATCATATTAGGAAGAGATTTAAATGAGTTGGGTCTGCCATTACTGCTTCCATATCCCAATAACATAGTCAGTGTTGGAAAAAGTACTTTTACTTAAGTAAAATTAGAAATACTACAGTATACAAGTAAAAGTCCTGCATCAAATTGTTCCTTGAGTAAAAGTATTAACATCAACATATACTTAAGGTACCAAAAGTAAATGTACTCATTCTGCACAATGGCCCATTTATGATATTATTGAATAATAACTATTGATGCATCATCACTTTAATGTTTCAGCTGGTAAAGGAGGAGCTTATTTTTTACTGTACAAACTGCTGGGTATTTGTTTTATATATTTTATTTATATTTTTTAATCTGCAAAGTTATGAAATAAATGTAGTGGAGTTAAAAGTACAATATTTAACTTTTAAGTAGTAAATTAAAAGTACCTCAAAATTGTCCTTAAGTGCAATACTTGAGTAAATGTACTTAGTTACTGTCCACCACAGGTAAAGCATAAATTATAAATATTTTAACTACAGATAAAGGAATCGTGTGTGAGATCCACATTATACATCTTGTGCTATTCACAGGTACCGAGTCTGAAACCAAAGCCTTCATGGCCGTGTGCATCGAGACAGCAAAGCGGTACAACCTGGATGACTACAGGACACCCGTGTTCATCTTTGAGAGACTGTGCAGCATCATCTATCCTGTGAGTTGCCTATAAACTGATGCATTTCTTTTACAAAAGGCCGACAGAATCATACTCTTAAATGTAGTGTCGCTGTGAATGCGTCTTCATCTGGAGCTTTTGTTTCATCCTTTGTGTTTAGGAGGAGAATGAGGTGACAGAGTTCTTTGTGACCCTGGAAAAGGATCCTCAGCAGGAGGACTTCCTGCAGGGTCGCATGCCAGGAAACCCCTACAGCAGCAACGAGCCCGGCATTGGCCCTCTAATGCGGGACATCAAGAACAAAATCTGCCAAGATTGCGACCTGGTGGCGCTTCTTGAAGACGACAGTGGCATGGAGGTAAAATGTGTATTTTAGGCCACTTCCATCCCCTATCTACTTAAAACACCGTTTATTGTTTTGTATCGCTCTCTTAACGGTTTCTCATTGCATTCTAAATCCGACCTGTTGTTTCCTGTCCCCACAGCTTCTGGTAAACAACAAAATCATTAGCTTGGATCTGTCAGTGGCAGAAGTCTACAAGAAGGTCTGGTGCCCCACAAATGAGGTGAAGGATTGACCCTTTTAAGAGCATTTCGAATTGTGCAGATTCATGCTTGCAGTAATCTGATTAGTGGTGCACTAATGCCATTACTGCTTATTTTAAGGGTGAGCCAATGAGAATCATCTATCGAATGAGAGGTCTGCTGGGAGATGCCACTGAGGAGTTCATAGAGTCACTGGACTCCACCACAGGTTAGATTTACTGTTTTATTTAATCACATATATTAATGCTGTAAACCTTAAGGAAATGCTCTGTCATCAAAAGTGTTTGTTTTTAATACCTTCTTGAAGTGATGGAAAAGCTGAATGTGATATGTCTCATCACAATTGAGGAAAAATGTGTTTAACCTCACCTTATTACAGATGAAGAGGAGGACGATGAAGAGGTGTACAAGATGGCAGGAGTCATGGCGCAGTGTGGAGGACTGGAGTGTATGCTCAACCGGCTATCTGGTATCAACGATTTTAAACAAGGAAGACATCTGCTCACTGTAAGACCTTTGACATAGTAATCTGTGTTCTCGGACCTTTAAATCTTACTCAAACGTGTTTGTAAATTTGACCCTATATCCAGAATATACCTTTCTCATTTGAAATGTATTGAAGTCTCAAAGAAAAGCAGAAAAAGCAGTTTTCATAAATTCCAACAGTGGAGCTGCAGAATGACGAGCGCACATCTGTCTCACTCACAGGTTTTGCTGAAGTTGTTCAGTTACTGTGTGAAGGTGAAGATCAACAGGCAGCAGCTGGTCAAACCAGAGATGAACACACTCAACGTCATGCTGGGAACTCTCAACCTGGTGAGTGTGACACTGAGTGGGGAGGAGGGTCATTCTGCTGCAGTTCAATCAATCACATTAAAGTTGTAGTGCAATCTTAACCAGGCTTTTATAATACTTTCATCAGTTACTTTGTGTTTTTAAAAACTCAGTTTCAATCTCCTTTTCCCCCTCAGGCTTTAGTGGCAGAACAGGAGAGTAAGGACAGTGGTGGAGCCTCTATAGCGGAGCAAGTTCTGAGCATCATGGAGATCATTCTGGACGAAGCCAATGCTGAGATTTCAGAGGACAAGGTAAGAATCTAAGATCCTTCATTTTGAGTAAAGAAGAAACGGAAACATTTCACGCCATAAACAAATATCAAAGCCTGTGAACATTTCATGCTTGTATCTGTTTGATTCAAACGCCCACTGGTTTGTCTTCTGCAGGGAAACCTGCTGCTGACGGGAGACAAAGATCAGCTGGTCATGTTGTTGGATCAGATCAACACCCCGTTTGTGCGCTCCAACCCCAGCGTGCTGCAGGGTCTGCTGCGCATCATCCCATACCTGTCCTTCGGGGAACTGGAGAAGATGAGGATCTTGGTGGAACGCTTCAAACCATGTTGCAGCTTTGACAAGTGGGCATCACTCGGCTTTCACAAACAAATAAACACAGATTTGATGTTTTTTAAATGGATAAAACACTTTAGAAACATCGGCCATTACAAAGAATAGTTACATTATCAAACCAGACTGATCATTTCAGACACATTTTGTGCCACTCTGAGAATCATTCTTCTTCAGAGACGGTTGGGCATTACAGTTTGTGATGAAGTAGCACTGACCTCTGGCTCTGTTTTCTAAGGTACGACGAGGAGCATAGTGCAGATGACAAAGTGTTTTTGGATTGCTTCTGTAAAATCGCTGCTGGGATCAAAAATAACAGCAACGGCCATCAGCTGAAAGATCTTATTCTCCAGAAAGGAATCACGCAGAATGCACTGGACTACATGAAGAAACATATCCCCAACGCCAAAAAGTACGTCTTCTCACATCTTACAACAAGTGCTTAAAGTCTATCAATGCCTTTCGATATAATTAAATATATGTGCTTGCTCTTCTTGCTCTGCACTCTCTCTATAGTCTGGATGCAGATGTCTGGAAGAAGTTCCTCTCCAGACCAGCTCTACCCTTCATTCTCAGATTGCTACGGGGTTTGGCTACCCAGCATCCCCCCACACAGGTACTAAATATGTTTTTAATGTTCCCATTTGAGGAGGAGTAACTACGACATAAACCATTGAAAACCCAAAATCTGCATCAACAATACTTTTGTAAACCAACAAACCTGCCGACCTAACACGACTCGATGTCTTCTTATCTTCTGTTCAGGTGCTGATAGGCACAGATTCGATAACCAACTTGCACAAGCTGGAGCAGGTATCCAGTGACGAAGGCATCGGCACGCTGGCGGAAAACCTTCTGGAGGCGCTGAGGGAGCACAGTGATGTCAACCTGAAGATTGAAGCAGCCCGCAGGGAGACCAGATCTGAGAAGAAGCGTATGGCTATGGCCATGAGACAGAAGGCCCTGGGAACACTGGGCATGACGGTACGGTACTTTTTCTTCACTTTGTTTAAATCCTTCTCATTTGGTATCTCCACCTTTTTTTAAATGTGTGTTTTATTTCCCTTTCAGACCAATGAGAAGGGTCAGGTGGTGACCAAGACCTCACTGTTGAAGCAAATGGAGGAGCTGATAGAGGAGCCGGGCCTGACCTGCTGTATCTGTAGAGAGGGTTACAAGTTCCAGGTATACATCCAGGATTAGGAAAATTGCTTTTAGTTTAGACTAATTATTGTTGTTGTTCTATTTTGCACTTGTGTTAGTATTACTTCTTATACACTTTTATTTATTACTCAGTTTTTTGTTCTTATGTTGTTTTTGTGCAATCTCTGGCACAGGATTATAAAGTTCTGTATTATCTTATCTTAAATTATTCTATGCATCAGCTGCCACTTAATGTAGCTGTAGGCAGATAAAAGGATATACGAGCTAGCATTCTGAGTCCCTGAGTGCTGAGTCGGACTTCTTGTATACTGAGTCACCTTGTGGTGTTTTGTATTAACATTTCGGTCTTTGTCTCTTTTATCCCAGCCAACCAAAGTCCTGGGTATTTACACTTTCACGAAGCGTGTGGCCTTGGAGGACTTTGAAAACAAGCCTCGGAAGCAGCAGGGCTACAGCACTGTGTCGCACTTTAACATAGTCCACTATGACTGCCATCTGGCAGCTGTCAGGTAGCAACAAACACCATCATGTACCTGCTGACGGTCAGAGTGCCCTTTTAAAACTGTTCTACGGTAACCTCACTTTTCATTCATTCTAATCTGGTGGTTTTTTTTTTCCTTTTCCCCGGGGCAGGCTGGCTCGTGGGCGAGAGGAGTGGGAGAGTGCCGCTCTCCAGAACGCCAACACCAAGTGCAATGGGCTGCTTCCTGTGTGGGGGCCACATGTGCCAGAATCAGCCTTTGCTACGTGCTTAGCGAGGTAAAATCATGCATCAGTACACAAACGCACGCAGAGCAAAACGTCCCTCCGTGTGGCACACAGTAAATCATTCCCAACTGTACTTCTCTCTGGTGCACAGGCACAACACATATCTGCAGGAGTGCACGGGCCAGCGGGAGCCAACGTACCAACTCAACATCCACGACACCAAACTACTGTTCCTCCGCTTTGCTACCGAACAATCGTTCAGCGTGGACACAGGAGGAGGAGGACGAGAGAGCAACATCCACCTCATCCCCTACATCATCCACACTGTGCTCTACGTCCTGAACACGTATGTATAATGACTCATCTTTACCAATGCCCAGCTGCTGGACACACAAACCATAAATCAACCTATTAGACTAACGTTCAGCTGCTGTAGTTCACCTGTTTCCCTCCTCATCTCACTCCGTCACTGCAGTACAAGGGCTACGTCCCGAGAGGAGAAGAACCTGCAGAGTTTCCAGGAGCAGCCATGTGAGAAATGGGTGGAGAGTTCATACGAGGTTGAAGGACCGCACTATTACACCATCTTGGCCATGCACATCATGCCGCCTGAACGCTGGAGGAATACACGTTTATACTTCCTACGGAGACTCCTGGTCAACGCACACGCCCACAAGGTCTCGGCAGTCTGCAGCAACAAGTATGACACTTCTCATTAAAAACGTTCTGTCCTGTTAACTGACCCATTATTGCCACCAACGGCAATAATGAAAAACAGTTTCTATGTTAAGACAACCATACTGGATGCTGTGTTACTGTATTAATGATTTTCATATCAAATTAAAAATACAATTTCTCTTGAAACGAGCGCCGACCTTCATCTTCTTCTCTTTTATAATCAGACTCACAGATAAAGCACCAAAGGAATATGCAGTCTATCGCTCGCCTCTTCTCTTCTGGGGCCTGGTGGATCTCGTCTACGACATGTTCAGGGTAACAAATGTGTTACACTTTCAAAACTACTGTGCATGTTGATGCCTCAAACATCATTTACATGATATTCTGCTGTGTACATGTTACGCTTTTTGTTGGGATGCTTTGATCGATTGGACACTGATCACTGGTCTTATCGTGGTGAAGTTGCTAAAACGTGTGTCATCCTGGTTTTTAGTCTTAAAAACAAATCAATGTTTCCGCCTAAACAAAGGTTTGATGAACAGTAACAGAAAACACAGTGAGCTGACTGTTGACGCGACCAACACAGACCTCTTGAAGTGACATCAGTACTACTGGGATCCTATTTGATAAAACTTTTATTTCAACTTTAGAGACTTAAACTACAGTCACTGAACTCACTGCATTTTCCTTCATGTTTGTTTCTTCTTTGTCCGTACAGAAAGTACCCACCAGCAACACAGAGGGGGGCTGGTCCTTCTCGCTGGCAGAATATGTCCGTCACAACGACATGCCCATCTACGAGGCCTCAGAGCGCGTGCTCAGGGCCTTCCAGGATGAACTCATGCCCGCCGAGTCCTTGTCAGAGTTCTGTGATGTTGTAGGTCAGTATACAAACGCATCCGATTTACTTTACAACCTCACAATTACTGTCACACTTTAGCTTCAGAGATTATACTCAACATTTGAATTAGTTTGGGAAATGGGACAAATCTGCGACAAGCCAACTGTCTGAACTGCGATGATCTTTGATGCTGCTCTACTTTTCATTTTTTGACGCGTCGACTCACAATTCTTGCCTGGTGTTCGTTAGAGATGGGACGATAGAGGAATTTTAGAGAAGTTGATTTTGAATATCCTCTCGTGAGTGTCTTAAAATATATATATATATATATATATATATATATATATATATATATATATATATATATATTTTTTTTTTTAAATACAGGAATTATCATGTTAGAAAGAATTCACACAATTTTGCTGTATTTCTACCTTCACTTCTGCAGGAGGACCTTTATGAGTTATAACGACCTTATTTAACATTTTTGATTGCTTTTCACTAAAAAGGATGTCCCATCTGTGACGCAATAAACAAATGATATTTATTTTTTCAAATATTAAGTGATTCCAGTATGTTTTAGTGCCATTTTAAGAGTTTTAGGCTTATTTTAAAGCGTTTGTCGGGATAATGTCGTGAATAGATTATTTTGGCGAGGATAACCACGACGAGATGTTCTTCCGGTCCCCGGCCTGCTGTAAGTTCTAAACTGCTTTGTGATGTGAATGTTATTAAGAAATTTGACTTCATGTTTCTCTTCCAGGTCTTCTCTCTGAAATCGCAGACCCAGACCTCTTCCTGCAGGATTTGTTGAACTCTTTGCCCTGACGGTCAACCTCAACCCTCACCCCTCCCAAAACACAACAGCCCTGCAAATGAAGTTGGGACACCTACCAAAAAAAAAAAAAAAAAAAAAAAGATTTTCTCTTTATACACACTGACACAAATGCTGAGAACACACACAGAGTATACACCATGCCTCTTACTCACTTTTCCCCTCCCCATAAGACATCTTCAAATTAACTTTAAGCAGAAACTGTGTCGTCTAAAAAAAAAAATCATCCACTTTTGGCAACTTCTCTGTAACGTTAAACACAAACACACAATGCTGTTAAAGGGTCGGGGAACGCACTGAAACAGAATTCACACTTTGCCCCCTGATTGAGAAGCTTGAGACGAGAGATCTGGGACACTTTGTGTATTTTCAGCGTCACCATTGTTCAGTCTTTAAGGGACAGAGTCGGGAATAATTTAATGTTAATAAGTAGTTGTTTGGTTAGAGGGAATAACTTGTGAATTCTGTTTTAGGGTGGAAACTTTTTCGGCTTTCAAACCCTTCCCCCACCTCCCCTAATATTGGGGTGCATTGTAAAGGTAACTAAAAAAGGTTTTGGGATTTGACCCACGGCGTGTTAAGAGTGGCATTTGATTTTTATCTTGTTTTCCCTTTTTGTTTGTTCGGTTTGTTTGTTTTTGGTCCAGCTTTTTTAAAATGGCAGACGGTTTCAGTGTCTCATGGTTGCTAAGCTAACCTGTCCTTTTCTTCGGGGCTCTTGATGTTTGGTCTTCATGTAGGTTCTAACTGGAATATGAGTGATGGACAGAAAAAAAGGTTGTTTGATTTAGTGTGTATGTGTAAAGTTTCTTTTATCAACTTCAGACGCAAAATGGGGAAAAGAACGATGAATAAAAGTTTGTTTTAGATTGTTTTCCTCCATAAAGCTATGCCTTTGTGAACTTTGGATTTATGAAAGATTCCATCTGTTGCAATGAAACATCACACCTGTCTAAATGAATAATAAAACAGACCTACATTATATCCTTTAACACTTCTTTCTTTGACTAATTGTTTTGTCGTTCTTCCCAGTTTATCGTTAATTCGTCTTTTCCCGCTGCTACAATGTTCAACTGTCGCTGAATGTCTTTTTGAAGTTAGCCTAAATATGATTAATAAAGCCCTAATAATTATAATCGGACACAGGGTAACCTCTTCTGTTCCAGCTGCTGTTCACACAAATGTGCTGTTCAACATCAAAATGGCACGCATGTTTTAAACTCAAAGGCTTTTTTCACTGAAGACATTTTCTACATGTGGAAACATTGAAAAGTGAACGATGGCTGAATTCCATTTAGCTGCTTCGGTCTAATTCTGCTGCGTCACTGTCATGACTGACTGGACACTGGAACAGAGCCGTCGTTAATGGTATTAGTACTTTAGTGATTTTGATTTTCCTGCTGTGATGAGTAAAAGTGTCTGCTGTCAAATATGCGTGTAAACTGGTCGTGTCTCCATGGTAACCCTCTATGGTGATGGTTATGGTTGGGACAGGCCGTCGGTCGGAAAGTTTTTCTCTAGCTTTCAACAGATCAAGAAGCCAACATGTAAAATGTCCTGTCAAGAGGGCTCAGAATAGACATGTTTGAAATGCAGATAAGTGTACGAGTTGGGTTTTGTTTAGCTTTTATTTATTACGCTTTTCAAATATCCACTGCAGTAGTTTATTATTTCAGGGTTTCTCTAAATAATAATGTCTTAATTTGAAGTATAAATGGGTCAATTCAGTGTTAAAACGGCAATCTTCTATATTCATACTCTAACTAATGTGTAGCCTTTCATGGTTTTTTAAAGCTTCATAGGCTCCAGCTAAATATGCCCACTGCATACCTGGGTTGCCAACAATCTGATCATGTGGATCCAAAAGCTAAATCGAGTCTCTCAACGCAGCGCTTTAACATCCTACTCTGACTCTGCTCTTTCACACCTGCTTATGACATTGGAGTAAAAGTGAAGGTACTTTTGGGTTGACCATTATAATAGAAACTTTCATCTGAGACCAGAGTCCAGGGAGAAAAGGCTGTTTCTGAAGTTTATTTAAATGCCACTAGAGGGTGATATTCATTCAGTCATGACAGTTGTAACCCTCTAGTTCAGTGTTACTCATTGTGCGGCTCGCGAGCCTCGCGTGGCAGTGGGCTAAATAAAGGGGTGATAGATATGACTGCAGTCAATACAGATATTTCTTAAAAACAAGCAGGGCTATTACATATAACCCATTAAAACACAGAGTCTGCTCTATTATCCTACAAATAATATGTAATAATTGATAAAAGATGTAAATATAAACTAGAAAGAAGATATTTAAACTTGCTCAGCGGACACTGACTGGCGGAGTTGCCAGTTCTGGCGGTCTGTCAGCGCTACAATCGTGAATGCTCTTGGACGGGTAGATACATGGTGGGCTATTATATAAACAAATAAACTTAAGGTCATTAAAAATATATATGTTATCATAAGCATTCTTATAAATATGGTCATTTGCTAAAAAATAATTTATATCCCTAAATTGGAGCATTTAAATTGGAGGATACTACGACCAACCTGGCACTTCATACCTGCGTTAGCTTGGCTCCGGTCGACTCGTTTCACCATTACATGCTAGTTAGCACGTGTTTCTACAGACGTAAAATGGATCGATTTCTTATTAAAAAAAAAGTTGGACAGAAACAAAGCGTGACAAACGAGGAAAATTAAGATTTGTCTTTGGAGCATCAAACCACCGCAAATCGAGAGGGAGATGTGGTTTGTGGACAGACAACAGCTGCTCCCGTTAAAGTAAGAAAGGTACGAGCCGTACAAGACGAGTAAAGGAACATTTAAGACCAGTGACAGAGGATTTGTTATTTGTCCTCCACGAGTCAAACCCTTCGTGCTTAATGTGCAAAGAGACCCGCTCTGGTTTCAAGAGAAGTCATCTGGAGCCGCATTTCTAAACGACGCATCCAAAATTCAACGAAATGTATGCACCTGGAAGAGAAATTAGTAAAAAGGTAGAGCAGCTTTCTTCTTCTCTATCTGGACAACAATTGTGAAACACTGCTTTTTGGCTTCAGCAGAAATATTGTTTGCAGAGTTTGACAACATCATCCCAGTATTAAGATAATCCTGCTTTTAATGAATGTATTGGTTGGCTGCATTGCATATTGTATGTTCTGGGTGGGATGACAGATTAATAAACATACATGCTTTTTATGACTGGATGTAGCTTTTCATACTTTGTGGTAAAAGTGGGTCTCCTATTGATTTTGTCCTGTCAATGTGGCTCTCATGTAAAAAAATAGTGAAGACTACTGCTCTAGTTCCTACTCCCTGTAAACCAAATATAAACTGCTATGTGAGCACCCAACTTGAACACATTTATTGTTAAGTTTTGTTTTTGGAAATGGTTAGTTGAAATAATACATTAGGATCATTGTTCGGAAAAAATGTTCGACTCAAACAGTAAAAGTTAAGAAAACATCAATACCACTTTATTTTCAACTTGCATATGAAAGCACATATTGCACATTTCACCTATGGCTTTCAGCGACACATTTTATACATGCCGACTAATAATAAAATCACTCAACATAATGTGAAAACATTTACAAAACAAAGTATGCATTGGCATACACATTTCCCCTTTTGTTCAAAGGAATAATATGGCTTTAGTTGAACAAAATCTCGACAATTTGGTCTTCAGGTGACCCGTCTCAAGGAGCACTAAGGCTTAAGGCAACAACAACAAAAGCACATTTTAGGGCCCATTTGTGGACCAATAAGGTCACAGTGTATCTGGTCTACATCTCCCATCTGTTCCAACAACCAACAAGAAAACATTTTTTGGATTTAAAGTCCTTTGTCCTTGATCACACACACACGCACACACGCACACACACACACACACACACACACACACACACACACACACACACACACACACACACACACATATTCATTTCATGTTGTCTTCATGTGTGTCCACTTCCTCTTACTGGCAGCACAGTGGGGCCACGTCCTCAGCAGGTGAGGGGAACAGCCGCATGGTGTCTCTGGAGGATTTGGTGTAGCCGCTATGGAAAATCAAGGCCTTCTTCACGGTGAAGAAGGACACCGTCTTGTCCCACACGTCAGAGCTAGACACCCCGGTGTTGAGTTGGCTCTCCAGTGCTGAGCGGAGCCTCACTGCCCTGTCTGTGCACTTCCTCTCCAAAACCATCATTTTACACACGCTGAGGAAAATAAAAAGGAGAAACATCCGATTAATGCTGGATACACGGAAAAGACACCAGTTTTAAATGTAGCTGTTTACAGAAATCCACAACTGTAGGAGCTTTTAAAGGGTTGGTTCACCCAATTTATGAACATTTTCTCCCTTGTCTCTTTTTGTTATCCATATGTGATATTTCTCCTGCTGTTCTTACACGCTGAAGGTGAGAGCAAATTTCAGTTGTGGTGCTCCCAGCGTTGAAAAATTAGAAAAAACATCTCAACAGCAAGTATCTTTCCCGAATTAGTGTCCCTGTTACTCTGGATAATTGGAAATACTCCAAAGAAAAACTGTTGTTTTCACATCCATTGTCTTTGAGGTGGGGGCAAAACTCACCGGACAGAAATCTCAAAAAGCAGACAAATACAAACACATCTGCAATAGAGGTCAATTATAATTTAGGGTGAACTGACCCTTTAACAGATCACTTTGACCATATGCCCCAAAGCCAATACAGTCATTCCTCAATCGAGAGTCATGGCCCTGATAACAAAACTAAACTACCAAAACATCCTAATGACCCAAGAGTGACCTTGAATGAGACAAAAATTAAAGGCAAATAAACAAGTCAAATGAACTTCTACAGATGAGTTTTGTTCTTGTTTGAGCTTACGTTGTGTGCTGATCCCTCATGGTGAATATCAGCTAGTGTCCAGTCAGTCCAGGCCTGTGTCTGCTACAAGAGGCGTCAGAGTTATGAATTTGCCCACTACGACCTCCCTCCTTTATAGACTTATACCAACTTTCCCATCGATTTAATGTGATGCTGGTTCTCACAGTGTTTGGCCAATCACAAAGCAGTGTTATGACAATAGGATGTGAATGAATTAGTTGAATTCATGGGGTACAATGGCCCCAATCCAAACAAACAGGTGGGAGGGGCCCTTCGTTGTCCTGTTGATGCTCAGCTGATGGGCCACAACGAGTGAGATATCCTCGTTATTGTATTGACTGGGTGTGATATGTGGTGGGAACATGGAGGGAAAATGTCAGCTTGAGGACGTCCTACATGGAGGACAAGTATGTCCATTTAACAACATAGTGAACAGAGATATTCAGTCTAAAGCTGAATGGCGTTAGATCTGCACTCCCACTTTTTACTCTACAAATTAGAGTAAATGTAGAAAAAGGTGTCCCTTAAAAAAATAAGCATAATGTAAAATCATCATAGGCTTAACTGACAATATCAAATTTTAACGATGTTGTTTCTTGTTATATTTTAGTCCTTCATGTGTCCCCCCCCCCCCCCCCCCCCCAAGATTCCACTTTTTACAACTTTTTTATCTCATACAACTTAATTTGTTTTGGCCCTAATTGTGAAAACACACTTTATCAAACTATCCACAAGTTTCCCACACATACTCTCTATTCTTCTTATTTAACTTTCTGTCTCTATTTCAGGCTCTCCAATTCTCACGGTGAGCGTCTCCCATGCTTGATTGGCTGACAATAGCGTACGATTCGTCCAGATGGTGTGCCTGGAAGCCCTGTTGACAGCACTGTGTTCCTGGGTGTGTGTGTGTCTGTGTGCGTGCGTGCATGTGTGTGTGCGTGCGTGCATGCGTGCGTGTGTGGGAGGAGGGGGTTGGTCACTCAATCTTTGTTCGATGGGGCACACTTCCTTTGTGCAGCCGGCCTCAGTGTCATTAACACTGAAGTGTGGGAAGCCTGGGACCACAGCGGCTCCCACGTTCCACACAGGCAGGAAGGGAGCGTGTGACTGAGACGTGGCCAGCGGCAGGCAGGTCCGCCAGCTGTGTGTGTGTGTGTGTGTGTGTGTGTGTGTGTGTGTGTGTGTGTGGGAGGGAAAGTGAATGAGAGTGTGGCTGTCTGTATGAGTATGTGAGGGTTTGCCTGATGTGTGAACATGTGCTGGGAGTGTGGAGACAGTTAGGATGTTTATGGTTGAAGCACTTTTCTTCTCCCACGGTTCAAATCATCTTCACCTACCATTAAATTAAAGTGGACAGACTGAACTTCAAAAGCATGGCCACTGAGTCCTTTTAACAGCAAACATATCCAGCGTCAGTATTGATTCTTTTTCAGTGACACTTATCACCTTTAAAAACAGAGTTTACAAAGTGCTTTGACAGACAAAGCAAAAGCAGGATACAAGGTAATATAACAACAGAAAGTCAAACAGTGAGGCCGACATAAGCAAGACAAAATGAAGGTAAAATTAAAACACGCAGACAAAAAAGAGAGAGGACAAATGATGATGAAAGATAAGAGAGTTGAATAGATAAAAACATTAAAATAACAAGTCAATAAAAGAAAGTGCAAAGAAAAAGATGAAATGTATAATAGGTTGAAGTTGAACCAGGAAGTCTGTAAACTGTGATGGATGTTTACATTTGACAGTTGGAATAATTATAATCTCTAAAATTCACCTGACATCACCTTGCCCACTCCAAACCAGTGAGAAGAGAACGTACCAAACAAAAATACTGAAACTTATCATGTGAATAATTGTTCTATTAAAACTGTGTTGGCCAACATCACACAACAAGATTAAATTACGACTTCACGCATTCTCTATTCTTCGTCAAGTAGATTTTATTTGAGTCCCAAAACTTGCAGAGAAGCTCTTTTTCTGTTCATCTCTGAGACGTCTCAACTGTTGCTCAGCTCCACGGGCAAAGTCTGCCGTGTCAAACTGGTGGAAGTGGCTGCATGTTGGCCTTTTCTAATGCTTGGCCCTCTGTAACACCCACGTGTGCCTGGTGGCGGAGGCACTTTGTGCTCAATTACGTGGCGGTTGAGATGACATGAGACAGCGGCGTGCTTCCCTCTGGGGTCACCACTTTCCCATATCAACACAAGCACTGGGTCAGTCTCCCAGCTACACCCCCTCCTCCCCTCCCCGCCACCCCACCCCGGGCTCTTTCTCTCGCAGTCTATTCCTCCACCTGCTCCCCGGAGACACACTCATTGTCCCTACGGCTATAAACACTTCATTGAGCATGTGGCAGCCCTGCGTTCCTCAAAGCCCTTCCCAGCGCTCTCATTGGCCGGGGGACTGTGAGAAACTCCAACAAGCCCAAGACCCACACATTCATATGGAGATTTGGGTGTATAAATACAGGGCAGAGGCAGAGGAGAAGGCAGTTCAGCTTCAACTGGCTCTTCAAAGTGAGCAGGAACGCTCTCACTCTACAGCTATGGCACCCACTGTTTTTGGACAAGCAAGCTATCCTAAGGAACACCTGGCTCCTGCTCATAAGGTACATTTGATGTCTATAAAGTCACATCACCTCCTCGTTGAATAGTGTTCATACAATATGAAAATGTTTTATTTTATATTCTAATGGTTTTTCTTTTTCTTTCTTCAGCTGAGAAAGCCAATGGTAGAGAAGCTGCGCAGAGACCGCATCAACACCAGCATCGAGCAGCTGAAGTCCCTGCTGGGTCCTGAGTTCCTCAGGCAGCAGCCCGACTCTAAGCAAGAGAAGGCAGACATCTTGGAGATGGCTGTGTCCTATCTGAGAGTGTGGCAGCAGCAGAAGCAGAAGGCCAGTCTGACCTCTGGCCTGATCCCGGGCGGCGACGGATACTCCCGCTGCGTGCAGGAGGCTGTCAGCTTCCTGTCCCACTGCGAGGTCCAGACTCAGGCCCACCGGCGGCTGCTCAGCCACTTCGAGAGCCTGCAGGCGTCCAGCCACAGTCCCTGCACCCTCTCCCCTCCTGGCTCTCCGCTCCATCAGGTCATCTCCAGCAAGGGTGTGAGCCAGACCAGCAGTGCTCTGTGGAGGCCCTGGTAGGATGGAGGCAGCATCACCTCCACACTGAGAGAAAGAGAACTACGTCTGTGAACGTCATGGACAGAAAGTTGAAGACTTACTGAAGTCTGTTTCCTTCTGCTTTGGCAGGAGATTCAATATTGTTAAAAACAAATAGTGTTTGAGATGAAGTGGGCACAATGTGCCAGTATTCCTTTGGAAGGACTGAAATAATTCAGGTTTTTACTGAACATGTACACCATGTGTATACACTGTATGCACTTTATAATTCAAAGTGCTTATTACTCTGTGATTGTGTTAATTCTTTCCGTGGGGGAAAACTACTTTTGTTGGTTTGTTTTGCAAACGTCACTGAATGATCTTGTTGTAACACCCACATCGGGTTGAAACTAATTTAGTGTCTGAGACACTGTTTGATTTTTGTGTTTAAACTACTGTCTATCTCTGATAATGAGTATCACTGACTGATACATTTCATCAGCTTGGTGTTGATGAATCAACGACATCCCATAAATGGATCCCATGGATCAACTTTTACCGTAAATCTTATTATGATTATACTTGATTATGACTATGTGTAACCATTATTTGGCCTATTATTTGTACCTGTTAACTGTTCATAATAGATGTTTTTTCATCTTCAAGTGAATACCTTTCATAAAGGCATGTCATGTTGACATCAATCTTTTTACTAAAAGAATCTGTTGAATTGCTTCCTTGAGAAGTTTGACTCTGAACTTGAAAAATAAATTGAAAACTTCACATGAAGTTTTGCAAACATGAATAATTGTGTGGCTTTACTTTCCTCAGAAAACTGAAACTGAAAAGTGTCGGGGGGCAACATACATACATATACAATCATACACAAAAACTGTAACTGTAGCTTGACACAGTCTTGAATGACTAAATGAATAATGAATGAATTCCTGTATTTAGGAGAGCAGGTAGAGTTTGCTCCATTAAGGACCACACACTTATCTCCAGTCACACCAGAGAGTTTATCAGCACAGCATTCAACTAACGGCAGCGTCACTGTTGTGCCTTGCTCAAGACAACAACAGCATAGAAATCAAGGTTTGATTCCTGAAGCTTCTTGCATAATGCTAACAATGTGCTACTTTGTCAGGTAATCATAGTTTACTTCCACTCAAGCACATTCACTTTGTTTGTTGCCATTTAGTCCCCATATACGCCTGTGTGTTCATATTTTAACATTGTACACACTTTGCATTGTATGTCTTGAAGAATAATTTCAAGAATTGGAGAAAGCCGACTTCAGCATAGAAGAACACAACTGTATTTATTCTGGCACCAAAGCAAAGACAACATAATAATATCTACATGTACATGACTTTAAGAGGTTCAGTATTTGGAACTAAACAGTGGTGCTGCATTTAAAAGTATAGTCTTACTATAGTTAATGGATGTGCATGAGTGTTTTGGCATACACTGATTTTATATATATATCTTAATGACCTGATTTTACTTCAACAAATTAGTTTATGTTTATTTATTTAAGAAGGGACAAGGCACATTAATTAACATGAGCACCTGAGTCCATCATGTAAGTGCCAGATTTCGCCAAACAGGCTAATTCTCATCTGCAGTCACTGGCAGGTTGATGGCATTAAAACACTTGTATTCTCCAAAATATAATAAATGCTATTCAGGGACTGTTTTTACTTACCTTTCTTTTATCTTAATCTTTCACCCAACTTTTCCCACTGGGATCATTAAAGTTTCATCTTATCTGACCTTACTGGTGCACAGGTGTTAAAAAAAATGGAAAAACTGGGGCGTGGGGAGACACCCCCACACATGTCCCACTTCTGTTGTGGTGGTCGTGGCATGCTGTCTAGCGCTTGAATTATGTCTCAAGTGCCACAAAAGTCTCTCACAACTATTTGTGTGTACAGAAGTTGTGGAGAATGTGGCATGCCTGGGACTTTCTCAGGGTCTAGTTGGCCAGGCCAGATGGTCTGGCTGAAGCTGCCTCCCCTCCCCCTTCAACAGGAGATCAAACACCGTAGCTAATGTGATGTGTAACAAGACACACTTCTATTGTTCCTGTCTTGGGGCCAGTGAATAGGCACAGAGTGTGGGAAACGGGAGATATCACACTCACAGAGAGATGGCTGACGGGAAGCCGCTCTGCGCCGCCGCAGGTCTGAGCGATGGCCGAGACTTTATGGCAGGAATTCAGAACTCTCAGGCTGCTGCTGGGAGGGGAACTCATCTTCACACACACTTGTAGACAAAGACCCCCAGCAGCCGTGTAGTGCACACTAACTTTGAGAGGAGGCACAGATTCACACAAACATGTCAACAATGAAATCAATGGCGAGGACAGATAATAAAGCCAAAAATGGACGTGACTTGACAGATTGGCAGTTTCTCTGCTTTTAAGTTCTGCAATAAGAGAGCTAGAAACATGAAGATGGATAAATTGTAATTACATATACCTGTATATGCAAATGGCAACACAAAAACAAGTACTGGAAATTTAAAGCACCAAATGTGACACCAAAAAAATCAACAGGTCACAAACCTGCTCAGAACAGGAGGGAAGTAACTATGTATGTTCATTTACTCAAGTGCTGTTGTGCGATGGCACAATTCTCGTTCCTCATTTAAATATTTGTAATTGTATTATTTGTTATTCTTTTCTAGGTTAGTTTGTTTTCCCTTTCATTATCTTTTACACACTATTTCAAATCACTAAAGCACTTTGAAATAACTTCAACTTTACATGTTACAGGTTTCTAAGTATGGAGTAGTATTTCTGTTTTGGCATAATGAAAACTTTGAGTACTTTCTTCAGCATTGTAGATGGGTGTCTGAAAACTTCAATTAAAAGAGTCCACACAGACTAAACTGCTCTGTGCCAGGCAGTGAAGCCAGTTGACTTGATTTTTCCCAGATGGGCCGAGACACAGAGTTTCTGTTTGTCCTGCAACAAAAGATCAATTAACATTCCCAGCGGAGCATTGAGGAGCGGCGTGGCTTTTGTAGCTCATTTACCCTGATGTTGGGGACTGGTGGGAAACTGGGCAGACGGGACTACTCACACTGCACCCACAAGGCCGGCTTCACATCTGGGGCCAGCCAGTGATGGAGGCCCTCAGAGGCATACTGCCAGCCCGCTCATAATGCCATTAACTTGACACTAATTTGACACAGTTCATTTACAACAGGGTCTGCAGAGCCTCAGGGGACGTTAGACAAGAGCTTATGATGAAAGGTTGCCTACAGTTTTTCAGCGGTGACTAATATGTGACTAAAAACAACAATATTCCAACACGTAATTGAACATGCAGTATGGGGTCTGAAAGACATCCTCTCAAAACAAACTAAATAAATTAAATATTCATAACTTGAAGTCCTACTTTTATATAATGTTTAATGTAATTGTCCAAATACAAGAATAACTGACCGTTCTTTTTAAAAATCAATGATTAAACTAATAATTTTGCTAACAGTCTGCACTCCCAATGTTACAGGTGTCATATCTCCTGTGCACCTGTACTCATAGGCCACCTGGTAGTAATGTAAAGTCTCATAGAATCATATTCATGACTTGTTTCCAGGCTCTTGTAGGCTACACATAACAGGTTACCTGACAGTTTACCTCAAGTTGAGCTTCAATTATTAGATGTCACATGGCTTTCTTTCTTTCTCTCTGAGTGTAATGTGGTCTATTCGGTAAGACAAAACAATGGTAATTAAGCACATGTTTACGCCATTTTTTATTCTTTCTTCATGAACTCAGATAAAAACATGGTTAAAATGCGCCCCCGTCCTTGTTTTCTTAAAGAGGAAGGGGTTATAACAAACTTAAAAAGTCATGCTGTGCACACGACACGAGCCCTTAACTGCCCTGCTGCCTCACGCGGACTTCAACTCGCGCCGCCGAGAACGTGCGCCACTCGTCTACTTTCACACCTGGTACACGAGCCAGCAGTAGTCTTTGATCAGTGTCTCTTCAGATTGTTGCAGTCTTTCCTTACACATTACTCCTGTGGGAAAATTTGAACTGTGAACGTCAAGCAGCGCGTGGTTGTAAAAGCAACAGGTAGGAAATTAAATGTTTCCCCTTCAGCCAGTTGTGGTCACTATTGGACGTTAATGACCCTCTATCTGCTCCTTCCTTCCGCTTTCGGTTTATGTTACTCATTTGAATCATTATTCAGCCTAACTGTGGTGAACTTGTGTCCAAAAAAGTCACGTTTTCTCCTGAAAACAACATATTCATGTGTCCAAATGCTCCTGTCTGCTACCAAAATGCTTTTTATAGGAAGGGAAGCTTTCATTGAAGAGAATGAAAGCCTTCAGCTTATATTGTTTTATTGTAGTGAAGCATTTGGTTAATTGCGGTTACCCCCCTTTGAAGATGCTCACTTTTGTGTGCACCACTTCCCCTTATTTCACATTTAAAAAATGTAATTTGGACCCTTAGTTCATGATTAATTCTCAGATGACCGCTTGATAACATGTTAATTACCTGTTGCTTATCTTGGGAAACATGCCTCGCACAGATAAATGCTCTCTGAGTTATTGACATGTCTTCTATTGTTGTGCTGGGAGTCCCACTGGTCAGAGTGTGGGAACCCCAGCCCTGCCTGAGCCACATGGCTTTGTTATGCTAATCGCTCAGTATAAAATGAGGAAGCAGCCCCTCCAGGGACATCACAGCTAACACTGCAGTCCAGAAGAAGCTGCTAACTTCACCTGCACAGACATGGCTCCCTGCTCCACCAACTACTCCTCTTTTCACCACATCAGGATCTCTGAGAAAGACAACATTAAAGTGAGTGCTGGAGATGATTTCAATGTGTTTGTACCAGCTTGTACAGTATAAATATCTGATTGTTTATTGTTGATTTGAATCATGAGCTTACCGACCTGTCTCCTCTTCCTCAGTTGAGAAAACCTGTTGTGGAGAAAATGCGCAGAGATCGCATCAACAGCTGCATCGAGCAACTCAAGGTCATTCTGGAGAAGGAGTTCCACAAGCAGGAGCCCAACTCCAAGCTGGAGAAAGCCGACATCCTGGAGATGACCGTGAGCTTCCTGAGGCATCAACTGCAGCCGGACCTCTGTCAGAGCGACTACAACCAAGGCTACTCTCACTGCTGGAGGGACTCTGTGCACTTCTTGTCTGCTGGATCCAACACAGAGGCGTCTGTGACGCCTCTGCTGGGCCTCCAGCAGCAGCAGCTCCAGACACCCAGCAGTTCCTCCCCAGTCTGCTCCACCCTCAGACCCACCACGCTGAAGGACAGCAGCAGCAGCAGAGGCCCCGTGTGGAGGCCTTGGTAGAGACGCTGACATACAGACAGTCTGAGACCTGAGGGGACTCTCCCTCACTATGTAGGAAATATATTTCCAGCCTGCTCACTCATGGTGGGTTTCCTTATTGTCGCATCACATTGATGGACAACTAGTAAAAGCGAAGGCTCTCACTTATTTGAAGGTTTTTTCTGCTTTGACTTTGATTCACATTTGATGTTTGCTTTTCCTTTGTGTTTAAAGCTGGAGGATGATTTTGAGTCATGATGGTTTTGTCAAATCTTGACTGTTTACTCCAGTGGAGTTTATCTTTGGACTGCTTGATGTAACAGTATCTGCCATACTGTGTTATACTGACGGCCACTGTTGAGAATATTTCTCTTCTGTTTTGAATGATCTATGCCAAATTGTATGTATGAGGATGACGATAATGTGTATGTTTGTGTGTGCAAACAGATGTACATATTAACATTTCTGTTGATATTGCTGTTTTGCTATCACATTTAGGGTCTTAACTCATATGTCCAACATTTGTATGACAATTAATAATAAAAAAGATACAATCATTGAAAAAACACTGATTCAAGAAGTTTTATTCCATGAAGCAAGTATAAATATTTGTATTACTATTGTACAATTCAAATAAATGTTTTTTTAGAAAACATAACAGCATTTATTTAAATTTGATTAATTCAGAGCTCATTCCATGAAAGAATAAAAAATGTACACGCATTAACACATAAGCTAGCATAGTGTTGAGTGGCCTTTATATATATATATATATATATATATATATATATATATATATATATATATATATATATATATATAATTATATATATTTTAAACTAAAAACTAAGAAAAGTATCAGTTGAGATTTATAGATTTACATGTGTGTATATATTATATATGGCAATAGATATTTTATCTGCATTTACCAAAAAACTCCCAGATGGCTGGCACTCTTCTGGAAAAAGCATCAAATGACAAATTAATCAAATCAAATGAAAAATGTAATTGAATTAAATCTTGTTAAAACTATACCAGCCACCATGTCATAAGACATATAACACACACACACACACACACACACACACACACACACACACACACACACACGCACACACACACACACACACACACCTAGAATACTAAGTCATATTGTTTTTGTATAGTCACAATGAATTAACAGATCTACACAAAATGTAAAGAAATAAATATATATTTTATTGAAATCCAAATGTAAGTTATGGTTAAAACTTTCTAACATTTGTTTCACTATGAAATCCCATTTCCAATACTCAACATTTATTTACCATACTATGCATTACAAAATAATACACAGTATACACCAATGACCTGCATTCTCGTTCTTCCTTTACCAAAGGCAAATAAGTCACAGCATACACGCTCAGTAAGCTACTGTAGTTTCAAAGATAATGTGACATACATTTTAAACTTTTGAACAAGTTCAACTTCATACAATGAATATATATTTTACGTTACATCAAGGAACAAAACACTGATAATATCCTCACTGTGAGGCAGGAGGATACTGTCATTTCACTGAAAGATGTTGCACAAGTGCGTTGAATGATCACCATTGTGATTTTAGGATTAAGAGGATAGAATCCCTCTTACAAATCTTCTCATCAATATGATGAAACAGTAAAAACACCCAGTAACCCCATGAGTGAGCAGGCTGGAAATATATTTCCTACATAGTGAGGGAGAGTCCCCTCAGGTCTCAGACTCTCTGTGTGTCTCTACCAAGGCCTCCACACGGGGCCTCTGCTGCTGCTGTCCTGCAGCATGGTGGGCCTCAAGGTGGAGCAGACTGGGGAGTAGCTGCTGGCTCTCTGGGCCTGATGGAGATGCTGCTGCTCCTGCTGCTGGAGGCCAAGCAGAGAAGTGACAGAGTGGCCTTGGTTGTAGTCGCTCTGACAGAGGTCCGGCTGCAGTTGATGCCTCAGGAAGCTCACGGTCATCTCCAGGATGTCGGCTTTCTCCAGCTTGGAGTTGGGCTCCTGCTTGTGGAACTCCTTCTCCAGAATGACCTTGAGTTGCTCGATGCAGCTGTTGATGCGATCTCTGCGCATTTTCTCCACAACAGGTTTTCTCAACTGAGGAAGAGGAGACAGGTCGGTAAGCTCATGATTCAAATCAACAATAAACAATCAGATATTTATACTGTACAAGCTGGTACAAACACATTGAAATCATCTCCAGCACTCACTTTAATGTTGTCTTTCTCAGAGATCCTGATGTGGTGAAAAGAGGAGTAGTTGGTGGAGCAGGGAGCCATGTCTGTGCAGGTGAAGTTAGCAGCTTCTTCTGGATGACACTGTAAGCTCTGACCTCTCTGGAGGAGCCACTCTTCATTTTATACTGAGTTATTAGCATAACAAAGCCATGTGGCTCAGGCAGGGCTGGGGTTTGTAACAATGGGACACACATCAATAACTCAGAGGTGAAGCAATCACAGGCTGACCGGTAGAGATAAAACCATTCCCAGGATATATATCAGACTGAGAATGATGTGCTGTCAGTCTGTGCTGCTTATCTCACACTCCAGTTACACAGGGGAACACAGGCCGTATCTACCGATGTGCTCCAAGGGAATAATTAAACAGGATTTAATGCATTGGTGCAACAGGGGAAAAGGTATTGAAAGTAAGCATTTTCTAATCTATTATTGATTTAATTTGTAGTGTTGAACTAAGACATTTCTTCAACTTCATTTTACACTATTTAGGATTATTTACATTTTTTTGAAATTATTGGCCGTTATTTGCAAAAAGTCTAAAAGGACTTTAATGATAAATGCGATACTACTGAAATAAATCCACGCTGCTGCACCTGCATCAAGACTGTGGTTTGCTGAATTTGGAGCGAGAAGGGAAAATCAAATGAGATTTATGCTGTTATCAAACAGCAGGTAAATGTGTTAACATGTTTCTGCACTTATTGAAATGTCTGGTTTGTATCGCGGGACATCTTGGATTCACAATGTAGTCTTTCAGAGCAAAATTCAGCCCACTGTAATCTGACCAATGATAGCCTGAAAGAGGATTCAGGCTTTTGATCTCCAGATGAAACACGTTTTAAATATTGTGTGATGATGAATATAAATTTTCCAAAATGCAATGGATCAGAAAGCTTGTCAAATAAAACTCTGGAGATCTTCCCCGCTGCACATTGCTGTGGTCCTTGGTGTGCTAACAATAAAACTCCTGCTTGTTCACCCATGGCACACTTCTATTGTTGACTGAGGGTATTAAGCCGTGAGTGGACAGAGAGACTGTGGGAAAACCAAGCTCGGACTCTACTCACACATCTACTGGTCAATAGGCTGACCTCCTAGCCACAAAAGGCCTTTTCATCTCTTGTCTCAAACAACAGCCAACAGCACTGTGTGTGTGTGTGTGTGTGTGTGTGTGTGTGTGTGTGTGTGTGTGTGTGTGTGTGTGTGTGTGTGTGTATGTGTGTGTGTGTGTATGTGTGTGTGTGTGTGTGTGTGTGGTTGCACATACACACACACACACACACACACACACACACACACACCACACACACCCACACACACACACACACACACACACACACACACACACACACACACACACACACACAAGACAGGCCAATTGTGCATTTATTTGATATGCAGTTATATGTTACGTCATGCTGCAAACTGAAACTTTTCTTTCTGTGACCAGCTGCCACTTGTTGTCATATTCCTGGAAATATGATCATATCACTTGTTTTGTTGACCCAAGCCAACATTTATCAACTGTAAAAGCTTGACTTAATCAAATATAAAAATCTCAACAGAAAAGGACAAAACTGTCTTTTCTCCAACACATAAACTTGTTGATCCATATTGGATTTTATAGATACTAGTGAGGCTTTTGACTAATTATTTTCAGTTTGATATGAATGGAAACAAGTGAAACATGAAATGGCCTCACACACTAGTGGCAATTTTCTTCAGTTTGTCTTTTCCCAGAAAAAAACATCAGTCTTGTTGTGACAGTCCCTATTACAGCCGCTGGGGGCGCTGTTGATCCCCTCACACACACACGCACACGCACACACGCACACACACACACGCACACACACACACACGCACACACGCACACACACACATACACACACACACACACATTTATTTTGTGTCATTACTTATAAAATAATATATTTGACTTTAATATATTAGTGGTGGTAGAATCCTGGTTTTGATCTAATTTGGGATACGATGGGATACAATTTGAGAAACCTGTTTATGAATATTCCTGTATACATGATCATCACATGGCTGACTTGATATCCAGGTTTATGATTATCTGTGTACAGGTCTTGATTTCTCATCATCTCAGCCACTAGATTCTGTAACAACAAAGAGTTATTAAAGCAGTATCAGGGCTTGTCCAAGTTTCTGAAACCAGGATATGATGTTACTGTCATGGCTTACTGGGACACTTGAATAGAATAAAGACATCTTTTGTTTGTTTGTCCAAATCTCTTCTGTGGAAAAGGCTTATTGACTCATGGGTTTTAATTTGCGTGTCTGCTTTATCACACAGTGTTGTATAAAGGGAACTGGATTCAGCTCAATAACAAATGACTGGAGCTTTAATAAGTAAATAAATTACTAAGTTATTAGTATATAAAGGAGTCATATCCAAAGAATACATTCTCTGTCTGCCTTCACTTTACATAGGATAAAGTATTTGGGACATCAGGGAAAATGGGACAAATTGGGTTTTACATCTTGGGCTCTTTAAATATTAGCAGCAAATCATTAAACATGTTGCTACAAATTCCCTTTACTTAAAACAATCCTTTTGATTGGTCTGGGATAACTAGGATGGGTGGAGCAAACATTTAAAATCACTGGTCTCTCTCTTGCACTTGCATTGTGAGTAGTACAAAGAAATAGGCTCTAACAACAACAATGCTTGTCGGGTGTTGCATTTTATTAACAGTTGGACTTATCATCAAAATATATTCATAATACACGCTAGTTACTGTCCCATTTTACCTAAATCCAGTTAGAAAAATATGACAGAAAATGTAGCTAAAATGGAAGAATGACACCAGCATGTTAACAGGCTACCAGAGCTACAATGTGTGGCACCCTGTCATAATACAGACATCTTTAGTAAATGCTGAGTATTAAAATAATGTGACGAAAGTGTCACATTTTACCTGAACATGTCATCGATGTGAGGTAGGGGTTTTTGTTTGAAGGATCTTGGAAGAATATTTTCTCCATAGAAATATAGCAGAGATCCATAACAACTTCATAAAAATAAATTTAGTCTTCAGAAATTTAAATGGTTTTCTTGGTAAGTGTCATTAATTAGTACTAATAGCTCCATGATAAGTTAAAATGGATTTTACAAATGTATACAGACACAAAGATCGTGTTTATTTAATTTGACCCTACTGAGACCGATCTAATACAATTGTTTGATACAATTAACGTTTTAAACTTGGTTGTGAAATACTTAAAAAGTGACACTCAACCAGTGTAGTTCCAAATATTGTACTACCCGTGTTCCCTCATCGTACAATTCAACTACTTTTCATCAACTGAAATAATTACAAGCTTCATTGCTTGTTCATGTTGTACATTTGAATACAGTTCTGGAAATGGGCAATGGTGTTCATTTGGGGTCGAAGGGCAATAATATAGATTTTGGGAAGAAAGTAGCCCGTGAGGAAGGCGAGGACGCTGAAGAGAATGGCGAACACATTAGCGGCCATGGTAAACTGGTTTCTGCTGATGAGGTAGAGGGTGAAGAAGCTCATCCAAGACATCATGTACACCATGAGGCTGAAGGTCACACTCTTGGCCTCATTGTAGTTGGCTGGCAGGTCTTTGCCCATGTAGCTGAAAGAGAAGCAGAGAAAGCTGAGCAGTGACACATAAGCGAGCTCAATGGCTGCCCCAAGTGAGAGCGTGTTACTGCACTCCAACACAATGCTGTCCTTGTAGAAGTTCAGATCCTTGGACGGCTGGGGGGTGTTGATGGCCACACGGATAACAGAAATTAGCAAGATGGTGACGGACACCAGGAAAATGGTAAACTCTGGCCCATGGTTTTTGGCCCACTTGTCAAAGGCTAGTGGCAGCTTGGATGCAAATTTAAAAATGTAGACGACCTGGAAGGAGCGCATGGTGATGCAGGACAGGCACACAGTGAAGCTGAAATTGAATAGAGGCTGCTTGAGGATGCAGGCCAGAGGAGACGGCTGGCCAAAATGGCACAAAGAGCTCATGGCAGTGGCAGTGAGGGCTGCCAGCATCAGGAGGCAGGTGCGGCCTCCAGCAGACTTGGCCACAGGCGTGTTCAGGTTTAGCAGGAGGATTATTGCGGCGCTGGAAGTCATGAGGAGACAGGTGGCCAGAAAGAAGAGCAGGGCGATGGCGAGGGGGGCGTCCCAGAGGAGAAGCAGGACGGTCCTGTCCAGACACTTCTCGCTGTTCGGGGGAGCCCACTCCTCCGGGAGACACGGCTGGCATGTAGTGGATTCTGAGGAAAAGAGACAGCATAGATGTAACAAAAAGTGGTCTGCGTTTATTTTTGGCAAATGTGAAAAAGTAAAAATGTAACACTGGTGTTGGAGTCGTCAAGAGAAATGTAATGGTCGAGAGGAGATTAGTTTTTAGGCATTTGTGTCATGTTTGGCACTGTTCCCCTTTTCAAATCAAACAGGAGGTTTGCATCTCTTTAGCGCCTGCAACAGGACATAATATGAGCACTCAACGCCATCTGCTGGTCAACCTCACACACAACACGGGAAAAACAAATGTGTTGGAGTGATGGTCATTGTGTTCAACTAGATCAAGGGAAAATCATAAAGAAGAAGAAAATTGCATTTTATTAAGACTTTAAAATCACTAGATGAACCCTCCCCTGTTCTGTTCGTCAGTGTGATCTTTGTCCTGACTGGTGGAGAGGGACAGCTGTCTGCTGCCATCTTTCATGCTCTCTTTCTAGTACTTACATTTTGTGTATGGATATCTTTTTATTTACAACAATCCCCATCAAATGCTTTACACATTCACTCCACTGATGATGCTTAAAGCTAGTTTTTGAAAGTACCGAAAAAATCCCAGCCGCTTCCTTCAGGCCTCCCTCCAAAGGCCCACTGCTTGACTCCTGCTTTAGGACAAGTCCACGAGAGAGCGTTGGAGAGGAGTGCAGCGCATAACCTACCCCACTTCCCCATGTCTCATTCACATGTAAGAAAACATCTGACATTATCATTTTGAACGTAGACAACGATCCTGGCTTGCTAGCTTTAGCAATATGTCAGCCTATAGCCTTGTGGAGGACTACGGTCACGCACAATGAGTGCACGGCCAGAGTATGTGCATGTAGGCCATCCAATAATTCAAAGCGGTTAAAGTGATTAGACGGGTTTAAAATATGCCAGCGACAGCCACAAATACCAGATTTTGACTTTATTTTGTCACAGCATTTAATTTATTGAATGCTGCCAGGGTATAAAGAGAATTTAAACAAATATAACAAAAAATCATTCTAAAATAAATTGCCTACCTTAGCTTTAATTGGATTGTAAAATAAATGGTTAATTGTGCATGGCCTGTTCAATCTCCCATCCGGCCCACCTGGCACTTTGACAAAGATCTCATCTAAGAAACACATTTCAATCCGTCCTCTCTGTTTTCTTTGTCTGAATATGTTTCTGTGTGTCTTTATGTTACCACTTGTATTGAGAAATGTAGCAGAGGGGCAGGCCTGGCAGTCGAAGCAGCATGAGTGAGGCCCTGTCAGCACCTTCTTGTGGCCCCTCGGGCAAGGTGGAGAGCAGATGGACAGCGGCACCTAGACAGGACCAACAGGTTAGACAAAGATAATAGATCACTTTTATTTCATTGGATAGAATCGATATTTTCAGTTGAATTATCTGATTATTATTATTATTACTGATGTATTATTTTCCTTTCAAAATACATTGAGTAGGCAGCTGAACAAACTATTTATTCCTGTAGGGGATATGGGTTGAGGTCTCTTTGAAACGACATGTTCATGATTTCATAAACCATTTCGCAGATTTTTACCCTTATTGCACTGAATTAGATTAGAAGCTTAAAAGTATTTAAGCTTACACACACACACTTAGAGAAAGTGCAATAGGTCGTACCGATCTTGAATCTCCCATGTCATGCCACTCAATTAGATCAGCATCAACTATGAGCGTAATGGGATCTGGGATGAAGGAGCCCACCTCCCTGAGTGACCAGTCAGTCCCCTTCCAAACCCAGCAAATGATGTCATATCCTGTGGGCGGGTCACCATTCATGTCGAAGTACACCGAGGTATTGCCCAGAGTGAATCGCACCTTCTTAAGCCACAGGAGCAGCTGAGGAGGAGAGGGAGAAGGAAACATCAGGGCCTAACAAACAAAGTGATTGTGAGAGAATCTCTTCTTTGAAAAAACACAAGTTAGTATCGGCTCACCTCCCATGGATACACCCTCCTCCTTTGGCACTCTCCAGAATCACAACCAAGTGCTTGGTGCAGTGCATGAGCCACACTATACACCCCCGTATACACATTGAAGGAGGAGGTGATGTCATATTTCTCCAGAGAAAACTCCTTCCTGGAGAAGCTGTACAGGTCTGTGCTCTGTAGACAGTCATTGGTCACATTAGAGACTTCCTGGGTGTCACTGTGTTGCATTGAAGCCTCATCTACCTTCCTCTCAAACTCCTCAAAACCAGGTATGGCTGCATATTTAACGGCTACGCCGAGCACAGTGCCGATGGTCTGGATCCCAGATATCCCTGATATGAGAGAAGACGCTGACCAGTCCTCCGTCCCAATCCACACCTTACCTGTCACGTTTCGCTCAACGACAAACGGGAAGAAGCCCTTGAGTTTTGATTTGCTGGAGAAGACCACGATGGTGTTGACTTTGGTCGTCAGTAAGCTTCCCACCATGCTTCTCATGGTCTGGATTGTGTCATCTCTGTACGCAGGGATGATTCCCTGGTAGGCGATGCAGATGCCGTGGTTTGGGGCTTGTTTGGACAGGCTCTTCATGCCCTCCAGGCCATAGGCGTTGTCACTGCCTAAGATAGCGACCCAGGTCCAGTTGAAATGAACCAGAAGCCGGATCATAGCTGCCACCTGGTTCTTGTCGCTGGGAATTGTGCGGAAAAAGGATGGATAGAGGAACTTGTTGCTCAGCTTTTCATTTGACGCTTCATAAGATATCTAAAATGAAGCAAGAGCATGTGAGGAATGATTGCGCATTATATGGAAAGTAATGACTCAAATAGCTGGATCGGGTATGAGTAGCGCTGGGTACTCTTTATCTGCAAGGTGTCGACCAAAATAACCCAGTGTTGAAACTTCTCCAGTCAAACGACAGCTGCATTCAACCCTTTTTGTAACCAGATAGAGAAATAAAACACTATTTGTATGTATGTATGTATGTATGTATGCAGCCAATCGGTGTGTGATTGACCTTGTACCACAGCAGCTAAAAGCCATACAGTCTGTGGTGTGGTGAAGTCGAGCGTGGTATAAGTAATTATTTTAATAATTTGAACACTTTAAAAATGTATTTGTGTAAAATCATTTGGATGAGGAGGAGTGGTGTTGGCTACTGAATACTTCCACAGCTTATTACTCTAACACTGGTATCAGATCGGGTCTCTGTATCGGTCCATACCCAAAGGGTAGGGAAAAGGTCAGATCAGTGCATCCCTAGTATGGAGGCCTTCTCATGTCATGTAGATATGTAATAAGGCCGTGATTAAAACTTTCCAGGTAAGAACTTACATGTGGTATAAGATGGGCTCCCAGTAAAGCAGCGGGGGTGAAAGTTTTGCTGCTGCTGTCTGGCCCAATCACAGCCACAGCATCTCGACTGTTGTTGTAGTTTGTGTCTCCCTCCGTCTCAGATTTAGAGGGGCTCTGATACAGCTGCTTCAGCAGGTCCAGCGTGACCAGGATGCTGGCTGGTTCTGAGCATGCGTCATACAGCTGGTAGCCCAGCTTCACCCCTGGTAAAAGAGGCTGCGGTCCGGTGCTGTTGTTGATTTCTTCCACAGCAAATCTCATGCCTTGCAGTAGGTAATATCCATGTTTGTTGGGTGTACCTCTAGAAAGGGTAACATGTAAAACATTAAAACCGTATGACGATTCTGCTGACTGCATGTAAAAAAGCTTGTAAGTGGCTAAAGTAAAAATGTTGGGTAAAACAACTGACAAGCAAACATGTAATTTTTCATACTTCAATTGTTATTTATCATATTTATTTATTCTATTTGTGAAACAATTGATCAAAGTGTAAAAGAAAAGTAAAGTAAGAGATTCCCTCTGATTAAGAACTTGATTTTGTTGTGACGCATAATTGTCAAAACATGCGTGAGGTATAATTGTAGTTGTCTTCTGTAAATTATCTGGCTGCCAATAAAAACAAAATAAAAAAACAAACAAAAACAATAAAACTCTGGATTATAAAGAAAGATAACAATATTTGGCTTGATTTCATAACCAGACCACCAGTGAGATACATTTCATCAGTGGAGTCAGTAAAACTCACTCGTTGCATCGGCGCAAAGCAGGCAAACCAGCGCTCGGTCCATCTGTGTAGTGGAGAGGGAAGAGGCCAGCGATGGAGAAGTCGCCCTTCAGCTGCATCCCGTGACCCTGAGAGGTGTAATCCAGTTCCCCATCAGCGGACTGCAGCATCAGCCAGCCTAAGGAAAGAAACACAGCAGCAGACAGATCCATGCTTCACCTCCACCTCACACACACTGCTGCTGGGGAGGCTCCGTGAGGTCTGAGGTATGGAGGGACGAGAGGATGACGTTTGCATCTTTCCGGGGAGTGTTGCTTGAGTGGAGAGTATTTGCATGTCAGATTTGTTTGTGTGACTGTAGAGTTTCTCTCCAATTTAATGTAATAAGACATGATAAGGGAGACCGGTGTATTTCCACTGTAAAGCAGAGCAAACCATCTGTGGCTCAGTGCAAGTCTATTAATCATAAACCTGCCGTTTCTATTCATTAAAGCAAAACAAATCATTTTGAGCAGAATCTAAAAATGAGATCATTAGAATAAATATCTTCACTTCCACTTTAACTGGATAATAACATGATGCTGCTTTCAAGCTGTCTTTTTTGCCAGGTCTCTCTTAAAGTTTTTTTAGTTTTTTAAAGGACATGTCCACCTATAAATGCCGAGTTAACATCGTATGGGATTCGATAGACAAACAACAGGTTGTGTTAGAAAACAACATTAGACGATTAATACCTTTGATAGTAACTTTATTGACCTTTATGTAGTTAATATCATCTTTTGGGTTACGGGTTTGTTTTTAAAAAACAGCAGTTGGCCAAACAAGCATTGCTTTTCCTACTATGAAGTCAAAATGTCAGCTATGAAAAAGGTCTGTTGTCCATGCTGGCTCACTGGCAAGGCGGGAAACTGAAAAGGAACAAAGCCTTTACTAATAAATGTTATGACCTTTATTTTTTATTGTCGATTTGTTCTGTTTTCTGTTGCAACTGGAATTTCCTCTAGAGGGACAATAAAGAAGAATTGAACTGAACTGATACCTGTGTTTTTGCTGTTTAGTTCAAATGTGCGTGCAGGTGTAGCTGAATTTGCATTTTGGTTGAAATTTGAGCCATATTTTGTTAAACACACCTGTTGTACTAAACATACAATTTGCCTGGAACTCACTTGCATGCAGGACCCAAACCCAAAGTTTTGACAGGAATATTGTGCATTTTGTCAACCGCAGTATTATGGAGGCAAATGGACATGGACACAAAGATGTGAAACTATTTGCATCATGTAAGCTTTCCTATTTTCAACAGAAAAAAAGTACTTGGTAATAGCTTTTATGACCATTTCTATTCAAACAAGTCAATCAGCTGATTTAATTGAATCTTTTCAAGGCTCTCACACTTTGCACACTTGATGTTCTGCTTTATTCACACAAGTGGCAAACAGTTTTATTAAACAATAATAACAAACATTTAAATGCATGGTGTATTATTGTGAAAATAAACATCAAATAAGTAAGTTTAAATTGAGTAAATAAATAAGTAATAATAAAAAATGATATAATATATATATAAAACTAATATTGATAATAATAGTAAAATATTAACCAAATAAACAATATATGAAAGTAAAATCAATTATGAATGTCTTATGTCTAACAAACTAATGTATAATATGTACAGTATAATATCCTAGGATGGTGTCAGGCTAACATGAAACTTTAATGCAAACAAGACGTACTATTGTAATAATGTTTGTTGGGGAGAGATTGTATGCAAAATCTCATGGTGGAAGCATGAAGTTAAATAAAGATAATTATATTTTAAAAAGAGAGATTTATACTTAATAATATATCAATATATCAAATAAATTGTTATAATCACCTGAACAAATATACTGTTCCCAATACTATAAAATAGAAAACTCCCTCACTCAATCAGACATTAAGACACTGTGAGCCCCAAGATACCATTCTGAATAATATGTATCCATCCAATGAACTGCTAAAATGAGATTTAATGTTGATCACAATAACTGCATTCTGTGTGATACTGAAATTGAAACTACCGATCATCTGCAGCCTCGGGGAGTATTTGAAGAACTGGCTGTCAACCAAAATCCATCTAGTGCTCTCACAAGAGAAAATATTGTGTTTGGAATAAACATGAAGGACATTAAGAGCAACTTAAAATTAAGCAAAATCTATCTATCGAAGCAAAAATATTTAATCCACGCATCAAAATGGATGAAAATAAAACAATTTTTTCTGTTTGCAAAAATCATTAGAAAAGTGCACTTATTGTTTTTTCCCTTCTTTTCTTTCTTCAACATGATTGCATTTAATTATTTTTCCCTGCTCTAGGTTATTTTTAAATAATATTATATTTATAATATCTTATAAATAAGTTATCTTTCATATCCAATATGCCTTGTATTTTAAGAGGTGTTTATTGTGGTTATGGTACTATGCCTTGAAGAAAAAAAAAGAACCTGATGCCGGGCTTTGCCTACGTCACTACTGTGCGACGCACATGTCGAGGTGAAAGTGCAAGCGGCCGTTTTTTCGAAGGAATCTTCTTAATTAGACAAGCAAAAACAAACGGTGAGTCTCACCGTTACTCTTTAGCACTTTTGTTTCACCTATTGGCGTACTGAAGACATAATCTGCACGAATATTACAGAAACTCGGCATATTTAAACCCGGGTAAAGCGCAGGCTCAGCTCAGCGCTGCAGATGGCTGCTTAGCTCGGCTAGCTAACCTTAGCTGTGGCTGTAAACAAACACGATAGACAGTGAGGAGTCTGCAGCTGATAAACAAACTCACTCATTTCAGGTTTGTGCAGTAGATGCGGTCGATAATTCAGTTTGATAAAGAGCTAAAACAGCGTTAGAAATATAACGTTAGGTGGAGGCAGGGGGCAGTTTGATGCTGCATGTCTGCAGGTTAGCGACACAACTTCAGTTTTGATGACAATGCGAGTTTCTCCAAACTAGGTCGGAGTTCAGTCGCTTTAGAGCGGGTCGGGGTCAGTCGGGTCACAGGGGAAACACACACTTACACCGGCATGTCGTCCTTCTCCGAGTCGGCTCTGGAGAAGAAGCTGACGGAGCTGAGCAGCTCGCAGCAGAGCGTCCAGACTTTGTCTCTGTGGATCATCCACCACCGCAAACACTCGGGCCTCATCGTCAAAGTGTGGCACAGAGAGCTGACGAAAGGTGAGAGCTGTCAGTACTCACTGTTTCTGCAAAGTATATGGATGTATGGTGTTGAGTTTGTGCAACTAAACACGATATTGGAAACGTGAAACTTGAACGATGAAGGTGTCGATGGTGCAGGAAAGCTGTTAACATGTGCAATTATCAGCAGTGGTGCAAGAAGTATTCAGAACTTTTCCTTGAGTAAAAGCAATACCACATAAAAGTACTGCATTCAATTGTTTACCTAAGTACCAAAGTTTTAACTTGTTCTTAAAGTACCAAAAGTAAAAGTACTCATGCAGAATGGTCCATTTTGCAATTAAACATATTATAAATTAAAAGTGGAGCTCATTTGAATTATTTCATACATTTCTACTACAACTTCTATTAATAATTTAAATCTGCAAAGTAAGTAAAGCTGTCCATAGTAGTCCATGTAGTGGAATACAAAGTACAATATTTGCCTTTAAAATGTAGTGTAGAAGTATAAAGTAGCATACAATGAAAATACTATGTATGCAAAATTATACTTAAGTACATTGCTTGAGTAAATGTACATAGTAATATTCCACCACTAAGTAAAAGTATCATTACCACACTGTGAAAATACTCTACTACTATTAAAAACCTTACCTTAGTAATTCAGTAGTTCTATCAGCAATATGTACTATCAAAAGTAAAAGTACAGTGCAGCAAGTGTTTTACTGTTGTATAATGTTTTTGGATTAATATCACTGCTGCATTAATGCGTATGTTGCATTTTACTGCTATAGAAGTTCACGGTTGTGCTCATTTGAACTTATTTTATAAACTGGTGGGTAGATTAATCTAAAGCAAAGCAAACCTACATTTGTAGCGTCGCTGTCCTGTGAAAACCACGTATCTCTAAAAAGTCAACTTTTCATGAGCTCAGAAAAACAGTCAGATGTGTGAAGATGTATTTTCCAGCCAGGCTAATTCAAAAGGTTGTTTACAAAGTGTATTTAGCTTATGAAGAATAGCAGAATGCTCTCACTCAAAGCAACATTCTTCACTTCATCAAAAACATTCAAAATCAACACATCTGGAAATACATGTTTTTCACTGGACAAGTAAGGTATGAAAGACTGTAATCTGAGAAGTGAATAAAGCGGTTAGACAAATGCATAAAATGGAAATACTCAAGTAAAATACAAGTACCTCAAATTTGTACTGTTACAGTGCTTGAGTAAATGTATTTACTTACATTCTACATTAACAGAGAGGACACTGTTAATAATATCAAACCTGAATGTGACAAGCTGCCGTGTCCTTATGTGCAAAGCTTTTGTGATGTTTAACTTACCCTAGGGAGAGAAAACATCCAAAACTATTCAGGGTATGCAAATGTTACACAATGCCAAACAAGGTAAATGCCTGCCATGTAAGGAGTCCAGAACAAAAGAAGTCTTTAAGTGTTAAACTAACTAATTCTGTCTAAAGCCACAAACAAGGATCTGAAAGAGCAATCAAATCCTATCATTTGAAAAGAGATGACCAGAAAATGTTTGGTTTGATGTCGTAATACCATACATGCATGATAATGATACTTTTATATAGTACCTGTAAAAGACTATTCGGTAAGACTTTATATGAAGGTCATGTCTATAATGCGTTATTAGCACATTCATAAGACATTATAGGCTAATGAATGAATAAGGCTTTATAAAACTCTTTATAAATGTTTGTAATCATGCATGACAACTCATAACAAGGGTTATAAAGTATTATAAGTGGTTGACATAATGTCTTAAAAACATGAATAATGCACTATAGCATGAGTGTGTGTGAGCTTTGCACTGTATAAAGTCTCAAATGCATTAAAGGGTCTTATGAATGTGCTTATAATGCATTATAGACATGACCTTCATATAAAGTTTCACATAATATTCTTTATTATGGAAACTATTTAAGGAAAAGGCACCATAAAGCGCAACACATAGTCAAAAATGTTAATATAAAGGTAATGTTTATTGGTAGTGTATTCTGTTTGAAAGGTTGAGCAAATATGTGAAGGCAGAAACTCAGATGTTGAACATAGCGAGATCAGGATGGAGGACACGCAGAGAACATGTTCATTTTTAACTCGCAAAACCCTGTACTACCTGTAACTAAATCTGTTGTTACTATGACAAAACATACTCAAATGAGATGCTGAAATACAGTATACAGGTGTGTTGAAGAAACAGGTAAAACCGTAATGAAATAGGGGTGGTGATAGCCTCGTGGTCTGGTGGTACGTCTTTCAAATCAGTTCAATACCAGGCTGCCACCATTGTACCTGAGCAAGGTACTTAACCCTGAGTTGCTCCAGGGAGACTGTCCCAGTCGCTCTGGATAAGAGCGTCTGCTATATGACCTGTAAAATAAAGTTAATTGTAAAGTCATTTTGAGTGCATCACAGGCTGATGGTACATTTTTACAGGGAATTTGTCTTTTTAAATCTTGAAAATACGATTTTATGTGACCTCCAGCTAAAAGCTCCAGGAAGCTGACGTTCCTGTATCTAGCCAACGATGTCATCCAGAACAGCAAGAAGAAAGGACCCGAGTTCACCAAAGACTTTGAGACTGTCCTCGTCGATGCCTGCTCCCATGTTGCCAGGTAGGTGTGAAGTGACCACTGGATGCTTACAGACAGCTACGTGTGGGTGGGTGTGTGTGGATAAGTGGCACACTTACTGCCAGAGGCTTTTTGAGAAATAATTCAGTATCTAAATGTAGTCCTACTTAGAAACCTGCTTCTCCAGCTGAAGGTTGTTGTATTGTTTCTGGTTTTCTACTAAGAATTCTACTAACAGGCTCTCGGGTGTCCAGCTATGCTTTGAGCTGTAAAAATGATCTTCTTCTACAGAGAAGCAGATGAGGGCTGTAAAAAGCACATGGAGAGACTGCTGAACATCTGGAAAGAGAGAGCCCTCTACAGAGCAGACTTCATTCAGCAGCTCAAACTGGCCATAGAAGACTCCAACAGCCCGAGGCCGTCAGGTTAGATGACTGTTACATCATGTGTTGGGCACATCAGTACGTGAATACTGTATTTGTCTTCGGTGAACAATATACCAAATAATCTGATACCAAGTAAAACCAAAAAAATTATATATATATATATATATATATATATATATATATATATATATATATAAAAAAAATATATATATATATATATATATAAAAATATATATATATATATATATATATAAATATAAAAATATATATATATAAAAAAAAAAATATAAATATATATTAAAAAATAATAATATATATTTATATATATATAAATATATATATATATATATATATATATATATATATAAAAAAAAAAAATATATATATATATATATATATATATATATATATATATATATATATATATATATATATATATATATATATATATATATATATATATATATATATATATATATAAATAAAAATATATATATAAATAAAAATATGCTTAACAACATAAATTAGTGACATGGATAATATGTGGGTGTGTTTCTGTTGACACTTCAGAAGAGAAGAAGGCTGTGAAACGAAGCTATCAGAAGATCCAGGAAGAAGAAGATGATGAAGATGACGACTACAGAAGCCAAGCCTCCCCTCACAGCGCAGACATCTCCGCAACTCAACTGGTAAGAAGCCAATGTTTCGTTTGGATGGCACAAAATGTAGAAGTAACACAAGTATAATGTTCCTCGCCCCTTCTTTTCTACCTCCCTCTTCTTCTCCTGTTTTTTCTGTTCCTCATTTTCCGCTCCTTCTTGAGTCCTGTTAACTTTCTCCCTCTGACACACACTTTCAGACAGAAGAGCTGGTGAAGGCCCTACAGGACTTGGAGAATGCTGCATCAGGCGACGCAGCAGTTCGGCAGAAGATCGCCTCGCTGCCGCAGGAAGTCCAGGACGTTTCCCTGCTGGAGAAAATCGGTGGTAAGACCTGAGAGCTTAATCAGGAATGACTTTTTCTGGGACTATTTTTATATAAACATTTTCTCAGCATTGAAACTTCTGAATTTGATTCGTTTGTTATATTTTAGAAATGGCTTACAAAGCCTACTTGTTCTTGTGCAACTTTTGTATCTGTGTCTCTGTTGAATTGTCCGAGGTTTGTAGTGAGGATTGTCAGATGGATTTTAAAGTTAAATAGGATAGTATAATAACAAGTTATATGATTCAGCTATTGAAAAAATATAAAACAAAAGCACAAACAATAGAAAGTCAAATAAGATGAGCTGTAAATAAAACAATGCATACAGTGTTGAAAGTCAAATGTACAGGGAACAATTAACAAGTGTTAAACTAAGGTGCTAAAGCTCCGTAAGTTTTGTACAGTCAGTAAGTTTAGTCAGTTTACAGCAATATCCTGCACATAAAACGTGCCTTGTGTCCAGATGATCATAATTATCCTAGTTGTATTTGTATTGAACATTTATAAACAAAAAATACAGTACAAACTAAATAAAAACTACCCACTGTGGCACCAATCTAGACAAGGAGGCAGCAGACAAGCTGTCGAAGACGGTGGACGAAGCGTGTTTGCTGCTGGCGGAGTACAACGGCCGACTGGCTGCAGAGCTGGAGGACCGGAGGCAGCTGGCTCGCATGCTGACTGAATACATCAACAGCCAGAGGGAGGCGCTCATGGAGAGAGAAAAGAAACTAGAGGCAAGCCACCACATGCACAAACATAACTGTATACCAAGAACTGAAAGATCTGTCTGAATCTGTTTGTGTTAAAGGTTCTCCTTCACTAATTAAATATGGGTCTTCAGTCGCTTTTTAAATAAATATAACAGAACTTTCATTTCCTGAACAAAAGCACTGTCCTCCTGTAAGCCCTGATCTGAATGTATTCAAATCTTTGCCTTTTTGAAATCTGACACGTGATACAAATGGAATGTGCAATCCACATGCAGCTTGTATTTGAATGTACAACTCAGAACTTGTCAGCACTTAACATGAAGAACTGTAAGTATAGCATGCCACAGAAAATGCCATATAAAAAAAATACAAGTCATATATATAAAGTCATTTAAAAAGGCATAGTATATTATACCATAAGTCATAAATCCAGCAACTTTAATCAGAATGTTGTCTCTGATATCCCAGCAGAGTCAACAGCGTTAGCATGGAGAATAATGAAAACACAGCCAACCTGATTTAATTACAAATTAGGTCTTTTTTTTTGTACATTTGGCAATAATTGCTTTTTGTAATATTGTTGTATTCACCATTAATCGCTGACATCTAGAAACATGGCGACATCATTAAAAGGAATTCAGACAGGGCAAGAAACACAAACCACAGTTTATAGACCGACTTCCTGGTTCACCTTTTACTTTTAAAATCAGGGATTATTACTGACACTGAGTGCAACCACATGTTTACAGTTTTACCTCCAATAAAGCGGCCGAGTTAATCTAGTTCATTTACAAGTTGTCTGATCATCTGACTGCTTGTATTCCCATCCCATACGTTTTTACAGATTACAGAAATTACTTTGAGGCCAAAACTAGACAAATAATACGTAACAAGTGGTAATGCACCATAATTATCTTTTAAATCAACATTCTGTGACATGTGTTTCAAACTTTCCAGAGAGCTGTACTTACAAGACATTATAAAAGAATATTACGATAACTGTAATTTGTAATACTTTTTAGCTCATACCTGTTCTGTGTCTTCTTCTCCTCTGCAGGAGTATAAGCAGAAACTGGCGAGGGTGACACAAGTTAGGAAAGAGCTAAAGTCCCACATCCAGAGTCTCCCTGACCTCTCCCTCCTGCCCAACGTGACCGGGGGTCTGGCCCCGCTCCCCTCCGCTGGAGACCTCTTCTCCACCGACTGAGAGGTCTTTGCCCAGACAAACAACCGCCATGCCTCTCCCCACCCGAACGCAGCCCCATGTATGATTCACAGAACACTTCCAGCTGTGTCACCAGCCAGAGGACAGTGGTCAAACCTCCTGGCAGTCAGCTCACCTGCTAACTCCAAACCTGCTGGACACTTGGGAGGAAAGGACACTCGAAGAAAGGTTTGGTGAAATCAAAATGCTCTGCAGAGGAGAACAGAGACTCTGTTGGCCTGGATTTTTTCCAGCAATTGCTCGATCGACAAGGATTCCACTCCACCAGCTTAGAATGAGTTTGTTTCCTGTTCGTTTTTATTATTATTTTTAATGCTGGAAATGTCTGGGATCTAGGAGGAGGGGCGGGGCCAAGAAGAAGCTTAGATGGACGTAAATGTTGGCTGTGTGGTATATTGTGGAGTCAGTGAGCAAAGGCCGCTTGCTCTCACAATTCTCAGAGGTTACACTGTGAAGAGGATGTACCATTCATTACGTTTTATTTTCTGGTATTCAGTTGGTGACTTTTTATTGACCTGTAGGTGGTTTTGATGTGTAAAATTAGAGAAGATATCAGATTGGGTTCAGTGTATGTTGCTTTTTGGTTGCTTCATGAACACACATGGTCAACAGCTCATAGTCAACACACTCATTTTAGTGACACTTCATAGAGACGGTGATGAAATAGGTTTTGTCCTCCATAGTTATTCAATAGACATGCTCTTGTTTGTGTGTCCCTGTTTGAAAGCTTTTTCTCGTTTACAGACTAAACATTAATTTGGACAGATCCTTGAATTATGGTAATTATGTAATAAGTGTGTACTAGACAAGGTTTAAGTTTTACAAATAAATCCTGAAAGTTTGAGGAAACGATTCAAAACAATGTTTGCTTTCAAAATATCTACCTGTTCTTTAATTGTTTGAAACCATCCCATTGGAAAAATCCAATATCTTCTTAGAGGGCAAAAAAGGTGAGAAAGTATTAAAGTTCATTATGTTTTAGTGTGTGTAGAGCTGGGCAATATGGAAATAAAGAAATATCAACATAAGTAGATGAGACGAAGAGCTTTTATATATCACAAGTGTTTTGTTATAAAGAAAAACATTGCATTTAATGTGAAAAGGATAACAGCTGTCATTTCCAGCTACATTCTCAAGTATTTAAGAAAATTCCCACAATGATTGAAAATTATGAAAAATAATTTATACATATTGCTCAGTCCTACAGATGTGTAGACCTTCAGTGATGTAATATTTTACTAAAAAGTAGCAACAAATTCACCTCTGCACTCCCTTTCTCAGGTTTTTTTTTTTTAATGAGGAGACAAACCATTACAAATCCCTGAAATTGAGATTTTAAGATCAGGAAGTGTGAATTATTCCCATTTTTGGTACAACAGTTTATGATTTTCTGAACAGTTTTGTCAAGGCCAGAACAATATGTATTACTTGTATTACTTGTTTAACTCATATTTGCTTTCCAGTTGTCTGTATACATAAAAAAAAGAATTTGATAAGTTTTATAAAACTTAATAAAAAAGGTCAGAGATGTTTACAAGCTACTCATTTTGTTAAAGCTTTCCGAACCCGATCGCTGCTGCTGCTGCTGCTGCTGGTGAGACGCGTTAAAGACGACTACAGTTTCTGTAACCGACCTGATGCAAAAAGCTTGGGGAGAGAAATGCTGCTGCAAATCTTTTTCAGTGAGCTCAGATTAATTGGTGTCTCCTAGCAGTCTGGATGTTTCTAGTACTTTAAAATGATATCTTTTAGTCACTATAAAAGTCTAAAATACAGAATTCAGACAATAAAAACCCACACTGTCAGATTTGTTGCTTGTAGTTTTTATGTCTGAGAAAATAAGACTTAGTTAAAATCACACTGCCCTTTTTACATTTATATTGTATTTTCATACTGTGCTATATAATATGATATCAAATTAGGATCAGTCACCACACAGGGTTGTATGATATGCAGACAGGGCAACAGGACAGTTGAATTATATATGTAAAAAATGTATTCTCATTTATTAAGTGAATAAAAACATTCTGGATGGAAGTCACAAATATACTTGAACTGCTCGTTCCAACAGCGACCGTACATGACACACAGTGACAAACTCAAAGATGTTACATACTTCATTTTTATGACTTATGTTACGGGTCCCAAAGTTGGTACCACAGCAACAACAGAGAATTCTGTAAAATACAGAGAGTGCTTTAGCAATGAAGACACGGCGCATTCAGTTTGTCATCCAGATTGCATCTTATTCAAATTGACAATAAAAACACAACATTTCTGAGTGTCAGCTTCTATTTCTGTCCATCACTGTAGCTTAAGTGCAAAACATCCATAAACCTTATTTTCACATCATCGCTCAGGACGAACTCACACATTTCTGCACATCATCACCTGTATAAGAGTGGATCAGGGCTATAATGTCATAGTGCAAGTTCAGCAATATTAAACTGTATTGAAATAAAATACATGTTGCCCAGTTTATAATGCCCTAATTAATCACAAAGCATGTCATTAATTAGATGAATTTATTTTAATCACTTGACAGCCCTAATCTAAACACATGACAGTAATATATACACCTTTAATACATTACAATATTAACATTTTACATTGACAATGTTGTGGAAGTTTTCCTGCTTTACTCTGGAGAGATGTATATAAAATCAAATACATGGTGATAGAGACAGCTGGAGGACCGGAGGCAGCTGGCTCGCATGCTGACTGAATACATCAACAGCCAGAGGGAGGCGCTCATGGAGAGAGAAAAGAAACTAGAGGCAAGCCACCACATGCACAAACATAACTGTATACCAAGAACTGAAAGATCTGTCTGAATCTGTTTGTGTTAAAGGTTCTCCTTCACTAATTAAATATGGGTCTTCAGTCGCTTTTTAAATAAATATAACAGAACTTTCATTTCCTGAACAAAAGCACTGTCCTCCTGTAAGCCCTGATCTGAATGTATTCAAATCTTTGCCTTTTTGAAATCTGACACGTGATACAAATGGAATGTGCAATCCACATGCAGCTTGTATTTGAATGTACAACTCAGAACTTGTCAGCACTTAACATGAAGAACTGTAAGTATAGCATGCCACAGAAAATGCCATATAAAAAAAATACAAGTCATATATATAAAGTCATTTAAAAAGGCATAGTATATTATACCATAAGTCATAAATCCAGCAACTTTAATCAGAATGTTGTCTCTGATATCCCAGCAGGATATGGAGAGATGTATATAAAATCAAATACATGGTGATAGAGACAGAGTTGTCTTTGTGCATTTATTTGTGGCCACAAAATGGCACCAGTTTCACAGAATACAGCGTAGTCTATGGAAGGGCACAGGTTGGAAGAAGACACATAGGCATTTTATACAATTTGGTTTGGAGACGAGGTGATGAAAAAACACAGGGGGCCGGGCCAAACTTCACTTTGATGCTTGTAAGGTAATAGTTATGTAAACAGAATATTGGGTGATACACTCAATATGCTGTCTCAGTGAGTTAATCAGTTTGATCAGGATTTGGCTGTGTCCTGTCTTTTGTTAGTTAATCAGGATGAGTCTGTCTTGTATTAACATGAAATGGCAGTTGGCCCTGGTTTGATCTAACCGACACTCCTATGTTAGCATCAAATGTCAGTTGGCTTGTTTAACATAGGGAACTTGTACATAATTAAACAGTAGACATTTAAATTGCTATTACATTCCTCTCTTTTGATCATATTTGATCATCAAGAATCTCAATAAAATGATATAGGCAACATAGGACATCAATACATACTGGCACCTTGCAGTCTTTAAGTAAGTACATCATAAATATGTCATGGAAATCTAGCTGGGTTTTATGTTTACAGAGCCATGAGGTAGATCAGCATTAGTGAGAGGTAGGAACAGAGTTATACTTCGATGTCTGAACATTCAGAATCTGTGTACAGAAATTTACAATCTTCATGTTGTGTTTGGCCCTTGTCTGGGAGTGAAGTGTACTGTACGAATGCTGTGGGAATCATGCTAGATACTAGTTTTCTGATTAAAGGAACAACACAACAGCACAGAAAATTATAAACAGTAGCTAAGTGTGTGGTGTGTGTGTGCGGTGTGGTGCTGGTGGTAGTTTGGCACACTACTTGTCGTCGTCTGTTTCTTTGTTCTTTTCCTGATGAGTTGTTACAGCTTTGCAGTAGCTTGCATGGACCCAAGTGGCTCTTTCTGCAACCTTTATTGCCGTCTGGGTGACGAGGAGGATGAGGTATGGACCCTGCCAACGACTGGTTTTCCAGCTCTTGCTGCAGAAATCCTTGATCAGCACCGTGTCTCCGGGCTGGAGGCTGTGCAGGGGTCCGTCTGTAGGTGTTGGTAGGGCTGCATTGTGTAGGAGGCACTCCTGGAGTGTCTTCAGAGTCAATGTATATTACAGAGTGCTGTACAGTTGATGTCATTTTTATAGACGTCTTTAGAGGGAGAGTACATAATAAATGATGTGTGTGTGGGTTGCCAGTCATCAGCTGACTCCCACATAGTCTTCAACATTATCTCATCATTAATGTCATCCATAAGAAAATCCTGCTGAAAACATTGAGATGCACCTCCTTCAGCCACATGAACAGTACAATGCAAATGATCATTAGGCATGAATACAGCATTGGAACGAACCCGCTGATGGGTCAAATGTATCAGTTTTTCTGATACAGGAAAATTTAGGAGCCAAAGATACACAAATGATGTATCAGGTTGCCATAATGCAGTGTTGAGCATTATGGGAGATGATCGTCTGACTTCTAAACCTTCATCGGTGGAGATGAGGTTGAGACCAAACTGTAATATCAAATCTCTTCCCATCAAATTTATGGGACAGACTGATGATAATAGAAAACTGTGTTTAACAGTTGAGGGAAAGGGGTGGCTGTTATCACCTATATCTGTGCATTTTACTGGCATGGAGAATCTTTCTTTAACAGTAACACCCGCAGCTCCAATAGAATGGATGTATCTGCCACTCAACTTGCAGTCAGGCAGATCACTAATTTTAACAACAGAGTGAGTGGCACCTGAATCAACCAAAAATACAATCTTTTTACCTAGGATGTCCAAAGACAGAGTGGGGAACTTCTCATACGAATTCTTAGCATTGTATTTTACATATGTGCCCACTGGTTTCATAACTTCTGCAACTGTTCAATAGCATTGACAATTTGTGTGTATGTGTGTGTTTCACTTCCCTGTTCTGTAGCTTCGGGCGGCGCATGTTGGCAGTTGGCCCTGGTTTGATTTGACCGGCACTCCTATGTTAGCATCAAATGGCAGTTGGCTTGTTTAACATAGGAAACTTATATAATTAAAACAGTAGACATTTAAATTGCTATTACAACAAGTACAGCTTTGTAACATCTAACTTTCATCATTTAAAAAAATCTAGAGAAATCAACTGTCGGTGTTTGTTCTTGTCATTGAAAATGCACTTTTAGGAATTTTTTTATGATGTTTTATTTGACTGTTGCCTCTGTGTTTAGTGTCCTGTAAGTCTGTAACTTGTATGGTGCTGTTGCCATTTGGTCAGGTCTCTCTTGAAAATGAGACCCTGTGTCTCAATGAGATTTTTTACCTGTATAAATAAAGGCTAAATAAAAAATAAAATAAAATAACTGTTGTGTTTTTCAGCACTTAACAATATACCCATTTCCTTGAGCTATTTTTACACGTAGCAGTCAAAATAAAAACACTGCAAAGCCAATAAACCTAAAACCTGTCGACCTGCCTGTGAGACTATACTGAGGTAAAAAAAAGTGAATGATACGTGGCGGAGTATCAAAGAGTTTCTGCAGTTAGACAGAACTGCAGAAACGATATCAAAACACCTTTAAAAGACTCGCTTAAATAAAGCTCATCTTAAAGAAGTTTACATTGATCATTTTCACCCACTACTAACGTGTAAAATACAGACAGTGTGCAGCAGCAGTGAAGACCGGCACTCAGTTACCAGGAGTGGGCAGAAGGTTCCCCCCTGAGACAACCCGGGCAACCCCTGAGCAACTGCTCCTGTGTCGAAGGTTCCACCTGTGTGCTGCTTACAGTTAACATCTCTTCACAATACATAATGAAAAGGCTAAATGACGCAGTTGTCTTTTACATTTAATAAACACAAAATGATTGCACAGTTTTAGGGTGGGACACACATACTATATTATTACTTTTTTTAATGACGTATTATACCATGACTGTTTTCATGACATACTATATATGTGTCAAACATACGGCCCGAGGGCCAGAACCGGCCCGCCAAAAGGTCAAATCCAGCCCAGTGAAGATTTTTGCAAAATGTGAAAACTGAAGTCTTTCTTTTCATGGCGAAAAGAAACTTTGTCGTAGTGGAGAGATCGGGCTGTCCATCATCTGTTTGTAAATAGTTTGTTTATTAGTTGTGAATGTTTTCAGAATGTACTTGTACTTCTTTACACTAAAAGAAAAGGCAAAACTTGGAGGTGTTGTTATTTATAGGTTATTATGCAATGGTTTTACTTGTCCGGCCAACTGAGATCAAATTCGTTTATATGTGGCCCATGAACTAAAATGTGTTTGACACCCCTATACTATACTATGACTTTTTATGACATTTATATGACACACTATATTATATATTTTTTATGACACATTTATACTATGGGAATATGGGAATATATATAAAGGTAAATAAATAAAGAAACAAATTAAAAACTCCTCCCAGCTGGACGTGCCTGGAACACCCCACCAGGGAGGCGCCCAGGTGGCATCCTTACTACGCCAGCCACCCGCCTGAGAAAACCCATTTCGGCCGTATGTACCCGTGATCTCGTTCTTTCGGTAATGACCCAGCCTTCATGACCATAGGTGAGTGTAGGAACGAAGATTGACCAGTAGATCGAGAGCTTTGTCTTCTGGCTTAGCTCTGTTTTTGTCACAACGGTGTGGTAAAGCGACTACAGTACCGCCCCCGCTGCTCTGATTCTCTGGCCAATCTCTCGCTCCATCGTCCCCTGACTCGCGAACAAGACCCCGAGGTACTTGAAACTCCTTCACTTGGGGTAAGGGCTCATTCCCTACCCAGAGTAGGCAATCCAGCGGTTTCCTGCTGAGAGCCATGGCCTCAGATTTCGAGGTGCTGATCCTCATCCCAACCGCTTCACACTCTGCTGCGAACCGATCCAGTGACTGTTGAAGGTCACAGACCAATGACGCCATCAGGACCACATCATCTGCGAAGAGCAGCGATGAGATCATCAGGCCACCGAACTGCAACCCCTCTCCTCCACGACTACGCCTCGATATCCTGTCCATGAATATCACAAACAGGATTGGTGATAAAGCGCAGCCCTGGCGGAGGCCAACATTCACGGGAAACGAGTCCGACTTACTGCCGAGTATCCGGACACAACTCTCGCTTTGGGCGTACAGCGATTGGATGGCCCTCAGAAGTGACCCCCTCACCCCATACTCCCGCAGCACCTCCCACAGTATCACCCGGGGGACCCGGTCATACGCCTTCTCCAGGTCCACAAAACACATGTAGACCGGATGGGCGTACTCCCAGGCCCCCTCCAGGATCCTTGCGAGAGTGAAGAGTTGGTCTGTTGTTCCACGACCAGGACGGAATCCGCATTGTTCCTCTTCAATCCACACCCTTCCTGTGAAATGCCACATCTGTAAATCAACCAGTAGTTGCTGGTTGTGTTTAGTGTGTCCACTTGACTTCACTACAAGCTGAGCTTTTCAAACTGCAAACCTAGGTAACAAGACATCAGTCATAACAGAAGAGCCACATAGAATTTAGATTCCGTGATGTCATAATGACCCATTCTAGAATCCTGTCATGACTCATGGGTAGAAGTGTCACTTAAGACACTTGTTAAGAGCCCAGAGAGGAACCTGCACCTAAAACTAAAGAGATAAAGTCCTCGTACTGAAGAGCAAAGATGTCAGTGTATAATGAGCTTCGTCTGGAACAAGAGCTGTGTGACGCGATGATCAAAGTGGACAGCGTTGAATTTCCAGCACACAAGATCATCCTCTGCAAATGCAGCCCCTACTTCAGGTGAGTTGGTTATTGGGTGTCCACATTTTAAAAGGATAGTTATGTTTTTAAGTGTGTACTAGAATGTGAAGTTCATTGTCTGTACACATTCAGCATAATTGTAGGTATCAAAGCTTATTTTCCTTTCAGATGAGGATTTACTGCCATTTAAACACTGATTAACAAATTGTTTTAGATAACGTCAGTATCATTTTAGTTGAATTTGTGATTGTAAATATTAGATTTACAATATTTATGTGTAAATAAATGTTGACCGTGTGTGTTCCTGGTAAACATAACACAGCAATGGTACATGGTCAAATTTGTGCATTATTCAAAAACGAGCAAACCACATTACATTACAAATCCCATCCCATCTGTGCAGTGGCTAGATGCAGCTTTAATGCACTTGCACTTGTTTTCTGTTCGCCACATCTGTTCTTAAAAGTAAAATATGGGGTTTATATTTATATCATTATTTTATGAAATGTAAATTTCACGGGAAAACGTTTTTTCAAACCCTTGTTTTGCCTCCTTCCTGAATCACAGAGCCCTCTTCACTCACTGGTCAACCCTAGATAGTCGAGTCTTTGACATTCCCAACGTGTCACCTAACATGATGAGGCTCATCATTGAGTTTGCCTACACCGACTTTGTTCCAGTGACACAAGACAACATAGAAGAGCTTTTTATAGCAGCAGACCAGTTCAATGTGATGGGCATCGTACAAGCCTGCTGTGACCTCCTGGAGGAGCAGCTGACCCCACAGAACTGCATCAGCATCTTGTGGTTTACAGACGCCTATTACACCCCCGAACTGAACCACAAGGCCCTCCTTTTCACTCTGAATCACTTTGAGGCAGTTGCTGCCACATCAGAAGAATTCCTGCTGCTTTCTGTGCATGAACTTGCTGAAATCATTGGGAATGACCGACTCAATGTGAAGCAGGAGAAAACGGTGTTTGGTGCCATCCTTCGCTGGATCGCCTACGCAACTGAGGAACGCAGAGAATACATCGCTCTGCTTTTGGCCAAAGTAAGTGAGGAATTACTCAGACGCCACTACATTAACTTTTGAGTTGCATCTTTTAAATCTCGCTAATTGTGTTATCATGAATACATCAGCATGATCGGGGCTGTAGTCAAAAACCATCTTAGTCTGCAACCCTTCCAAGACCAGGCCAAGCGCTAGGAGGAAGTGACTGAGGCGGGATGTTAAAAATTGCGAGAGTGATTCATAAAAATTCTCTCTCTGACTGTAAAGTGTCGTTTCCTTTTTGTCTGTGGATTGCTACAAAGAGAATTAGGCCTGTGGTTTGGCTACAGGTGCTTTTAAGTTATGGCCAGATGTATAGAGGTCAAGACAAAATGAATCAAGACGATACATGTGTGATAAGCTAAAATCGGCTGATAATATCAGCCATGTAGAACAATCGGTTCGGCTCTTTCTTAGATAATTTAACTTCTGTCCTCATGTCTCTGTGTAGGTCAGGTTGGCTTTAATGAGTCCAGAAAACTTTACAAAAAGCGTGTGCGACAACGAACTGGTGAAGGCAAGTGCAGAGTGTCGACTGATTCTCCTCAGGACCCTGGATGCCATGCTCGACCTCCGAAGAAAGACGTTCTCTGACTCTATCTACACTAACCCTTTGGCCCGCTCACGACTGCCCACTGCCATCATGTTTGCTTTTGGAGGCTGGAACATCACCAGTCCTACCAATGTCATCGAGGCCTACGATGTCCGTGCTGACCGCTGGGTCAATGTTTCAAACAATCAGGGGGCTCCCCGCGCCTACCACGGTGCAGTTTTTCTCGATGGATCAGTTTACTGTGTTGGTGGCATTGAGCAGTTCAGGTCTATGCACAGGTTTGACCTGGCCACGCACACCTGGCAGGTGGTGACCTCAATGCATTCGAGCCGTTGCTATGTCAGCGTAACTGTCATGGATGGGTGCATATATGCCATAGGAGGTTATGATGGACAGGATCGACTCAACACTGCTGAGCGCTATCAGCCCAGAAACAACCAGTGGACTTTAATTGCATCCATGCACGAGCGGAGAAGTGACTCCAGCTGCACAACCCTCCATGGCAGGGTGGGTGGAGCTAAAGAACGAAAGAAAAACAGATATTTATGTTGAACAAACCTCACTAGATTATTTAAAAATAGTGAATATTGTTCTCAAGCCCAAAAAACAAATGCAAAAGAAGCATTATTCATTCAATACATATCATCACATTATGCAGTATTGCCTCTTTTCTCCCAGCTGTATATAGTTTGGAAATTATTCTAGAAAACACATTTATATATGATGTACTAGGTCCATGTTTTTGAATACTTTTTTTCAGTGGAAGTCTTCAAAAGATTCCTGATTACCTCTTTAATTTCCTCTAGGTGTACATTTGCGGTGGCTTTAACGGGAGCGAGTGCCTGTTATCGGCTGAATGTTACAACCCAGAGACCAACCAGTGGACACTGATCGCCCCCATGAGCATCGCACGCAGTGGAAATGGAGTCATCGCCTATGCAGACCATATCTTTGCAGTAAGCACATTGAACACTGCTGACACTCACATAAAACAGAAAAGTTTTCAAATATAAAAGCATATTGCCCGAAAATATCAACAATCAAGTAGAAAATGAGAAACAAAAACAGAAACATAGAAGCAGTCCCGACTTCATACTTGATCTTTTTTCTTAAAGGTTGGTGGTTCTACTGGAACCAGCCGTCTGCGCGCTGTTGAGGCCTACAACCCCCAAACCAACACCTGGCACGCTGTGCCCTCCATGCTGGGCTCCCGCAGTAACTTCGGCATCGCAGTGATCGATGACCGTCTCTTTGTGGTCGGGGGCTTCAACGGCTTCACCACCACCCTTGACGTCGAGTGCTATGATGTCAAAGCTCATGAGTGGTCTGATGTCTGTAACATGGAGGTCTCCCGCAGCGCCCTGAGCTGCTGCGTGGTGTATGGACTGCCCAACCTGGCAGAGTACGCTGCCCCTCATCACACTGTGCAATTCTCTAATGTGGAGGATTGTGTAGTGGAATGATGAAGATCCTCCTGACCATGAGCTTTATTGTTGTGAAATAAATGTCTTTGTGCATCTGCTACTGTTTTTCCCTTAATAACAGATTTTTAGTTTGAGTGACAAGTTGTTAGCTTTAGGTTATGTGACTCAATAACAGCATTCATGACACCTGCATGTAAATCACTGATCCACAAAACTCAGTTCAAACAGAGTACTAAACTAATACTGTACTGCAAGTAAATGTGTTGGCAATAAATTCATGAACTTGGGGCATCTTGGTAGCCTCGGAGTTTAAGATGCTGAGACGATTACGAATGCCTCGTTGAGGATAATATCTGCAGTGATTGAAGATATTCAGTGACATCATCATGGTGACTTCACAGTCTGCACTAATATTTACCTGCAAATAAAATAGTTAAATGATAGTAATATTAATATATCATCATGGACAACCAGGCATTATGTGACTTGCCGATGTCCCTCTGCTGAGAGTTTATTTTCAGTCTGCAGGTACACAAACCACAAGACCACATAAGAGCGTCTGCTAAATGACCTGTAATGTAATGTAACAACAAATAGACTCAAATGTTTTTAGCAAGTTAGTAAATTGTATTTTGTTCTTCATCACCAATAACAAAATGTTTCCTACAAAGAGGTGAGAAAGCGCTCCTCCCTTCAACACACTTGTTTTACCTACAGCTGTGGCACAGTGGCTTTATTTTCACATTTAAATGTAACCAAATCAAAATGAATACACAGTTAATAGTCATTCAACTTATTTTACTACAAGTAATAATAGTTGTGTATCCCACTACAGAAGCACTCTACCTAATGGTAAGTGAATGTGGATTATTGTGTTTCATTATGAAATTTATCAAGAAAAAACTATTGTTGTAGAAATGTGAGTATAATATATGGATAAGTAAGTGAATGAAAAGAATCAACTAGATAAAAAGCTGTTACTGTTAGACATCTACACTGTCTCCTTCCTTCACAACAACATTGATGAAGCTCTTGATGTTCTTCAGTTTGTGGCTATCAAAGTTAACCATCAGCACGCTGGAGCCGGCGCTGGAGGGACTGAACTCAACGCTGGCTTTGGCTTCCTGTTTTGGGCCCACATCTCCAATCCTGCATTAATCAAACACAATAAACAATGAGCATCGCCAGTTTCCGTTTCCTGCTAATCTCTATTCTTATGTTGACAGCTCAGGAGAAGTTTAACAGTTGTCATCCATTGTATAAATGTGAGATTAGTTTTTAAGATGACCTTAAAATAACAGTGATAACATACCTCGTTGTTATGGGTTTGCCGTCGATGAGGCCGACCCCCTCCACGGTGAAGCTGCAGTCCTGCAGCGGCTCTGGTAAAGGGTTGAACAAGGTCAGCTCCGCCGTCACAAACTGCTTCACTGTGGCTTCTCCCACCAGCTGCAGAAAGGTGTTCAGATAAACAGCTTTCATGATGTGAGAGGTGCGATAATGTTGTAAATGATTACAAGGACGTCATTACAAACCTGTGGCTATATATAGAGTGGGCAATAAATAATGACATTTTTCTGTGAATCAAGGTTTAATACCCTCCTGACACTTGGCAAAATGTAATTATGGGTTATTTTGTAATGTCATTTCATGTAATACATTGTAACGTTTTAGGTCAAAGCTGAATGAGGACTTAACGTAAAGGACTCAAGTTTATAAAATACAAAAGGTAACCAGAAACATGGGAAAAGACAAAAGGTACAAAAATAAATATCTATCACTTTATTTAGCTCTGAGAGACTTGTGGCTTTCTAATCTGTACCATATTATCGTATAGTTTTATTCAGGGATTCAGGGATAAGTTATTGTCATTCTGCAAAACACAGTTGCACAACAAAATGCAGTTGTAGCCTTGTTGTCCATTTGTGCTACACAAGATACAACGAAACAAAAACAGGAGCGCATTCCTGTAGTGCATTTTTTGAATTCGCATTGATAAGTAAATAATAAATAAAATGTAAAGGTTTTCCTAATGTTATTATAACATTTCTGCCTTGCTACTCAAGATCTGTTCTGGCCAGGGTGTAAAATAATTGATGTATTCATTATGGCTCTTTATAAAAAGGTAAAACTAGAAGATGTTTCTTTCACCTGTCCATCGCCCATACCTTGATCTCTATATCTGGTTCGTCCAGCACAATGGTCTTCTCAGCCTTATGGTAATGTGTAATCTGCTTGTCGATGGTGATGGCTGACACTTGGATCAACCTGTCAGAGGTGATCACTGATCCATAGCGGTCATACTCCAGTCTCAGGGACAGGCGCCTTTCTGAAAAACCACATGCACAATATATACTTAATCATTTGTTTATTAAAACTATTTTCATGCAATTTCACCAGAGAATGTGATTTCTGACAGAGTACTTTGGAGGAGTAAAGTGTTGGCACTAACCTTCTTCAGAGGGCACATTCACTTTGTCTGAAATAAATCCGCAGCTATCTCCCAGTTTTCCGTTGTAGCCGACAGCTTTGGCAAAGAACAGGAAGGTGCAGGTCCTCGCCTCCAAGCTGTTGTTCGTGAGGACAGCCTGCACCTCAAAGTCCGAGCCCACTATCATGTTATCAGCCAGTTTGATCTTAAATGAGAATTGCAAGATGATTTGTTTATTTTAACTATACAATAATATAAATCCATTATTATATTTCATATTTCTTATTATAAGCAGGTATTTCTTGTTGAAAAGGATGATTATGTGGATTTTGGAACAGAATATGCTGATAAAACTGTTTATGTTCACATTCATTTAAAAGCTAATGCAGCATAGATTTAGCAATTAAGGATTAATTAGGTTTCTATCTAACCACCCACAAATTCATGTTTATCTTCCGAGAGGGGACACTAAATGAAACCTGTGACGCTTGTTCCTCCTTAGAGCCACAGTTTGCATGTATTTTGCATTCATTTTGATACAGTTCCTTTTGATATAATAAATAATGTTTCTGTTCTTTTGACTTAGCAACCTGTAGTTCAAGCACACATGAAGTGGTCTGTTTGTAGCTTGAATGTTGTCTTGTGCTGCTTTGAAGACAGTCATATTGTCAGATCTCTTTTATAGTGGGGACTGTTGTACAGTATAACTCTAACACCTGTGTGAACAGTGAAAAAAAGAAGGAAATCACCTTGATATGGAGCCCCGGCTCTGCGCCTCGCTGCTGTAGCTTGTTGTGGTGTTGAGCCTTCTCATACACCTGCCTTTCCTCCTTTGAGCCTGAAAACCATTAGAATGATTAAAAACAGACTTGTATAAGCTCCTGTGTCAAAAACAGGTGATCTCCTTAAAAACATATATATTTGATAGACTTTGATCCGTGCAACGAGAATACATATGTTGAAATTGAGGTATGCTGTGTCTATATTTGTACATTGTGACATGTAGGCTATTTAAAATCAGAAAATACATTTTTAAAAGTGTGTGGTTTAGAGTCACGTGCGTGTCTGTGCACAGACCTTCCGGATACTTGTACTTGTGTGTGATGTCGTGTCTCTCATCTGAGCCCACAGCTTTCGTGCTGATGAAGCGTCCAACAGATTTAGTTGATCCACTGAACTGTGCAAACTTTCCATTTGACAGGCGCACCATGTCCACGACATCTGCATTAACCTGACTCCACACACGACATGAGATGACATGAAGTAATACTGAATACAAAGACATTCAGTCAACAGTCATTTAAAACAGGCTTGCAATTGTTGTTACACAACCTGTAACAGCAGAAAGAGATATTTTAACTCTAACTCAGTATGTCAACAAATACATGTCAGAATATAAACTTAATCTGTCTCCATTTTCTGGTTTAGTTTAGCTCATGTCTTGTCAATAAATAAAAACCCTCATTAAAATCGTTACAGTCAATAGCAAAAACTCACCTCAGCAAAAATAAAGGGAGCATCATACTTCTTGGTCATCTCACCTTCTCTGATGGCCTTCAGAGAGGATGGTCCGCAGCAGAAAACACCTGACAGCATCACACATCCAGAGACAGACAGAGTTGAATAAATGCCAAGAATAAATCCTCCCCTCATCATTTTGTTCTTATTCCAGGCACTGATATTGAAAGTTTGACTATATTCTAAGTGTTTATATTATTTTGTCTGCCATGGCATCATGGAAACGTTCGGTTCACAGTCTTATATATAGGACTTGTTCTTGGAAAACAAAATACTTTGAATGGTTTTGGGGGAACAGGATAAAAGAAGGACATTAATATCAAAGTTTACCGTCACTTGTCTCCTGTGGGGTAGGGTCACTGGTTTGCCACCCATCAAACTCCGTCCCCAAATCAGGACGAGTCATCCAGCTGTCCACCCAAACGTGGAAGTTCCTGTTAAAATAAAGGACAATAACATTACCATTTTACCTCAATAAATTAAATAATGTAGAAGAGCAAAGAATTGTTTTTTTGATCATATAGGAATTGTGGAAGATAGGAACAAAAAGTAGAAACAATGTTGTGTTCATGGATGTCTCAAAATTCTTCTAGTAATAATGATCCCTCACCATATCGAATCACCAGTAGAAATTCTTTCACCGTCTTCATCATACATGTTTTCTATTATCAAGTTGGCGTTAGAATCGTGAGCCGATCCAAAGTTAGTAACCACTCGACATGGGATGCCAAGGGCACGGGACACTGGAGGAGGGGGGAGAGTCACACTTCATCACATCAGCACATTCTAGAGATAGCAACTGTCATCAAAGGCTCACAATAAAAACATCACATAAAAATGTCACATGGGTTAGAGAGCCAAGAGATTAGATTCTTAATTTAGGGCTTTGATAGAAAGGTTGGACAGTGGAGGTGTATGCGAGGATGTAACCGAGATGAAACAGATGGTGTGTTTAAGAGACAGATGCAGTACATGTCAGTACTGTTGGTGCTGTATGCTTTTAGGAAATAGTTTCTGTATTGCCTTAAGAGTGATGGACTACAATTGGTTTGCTTAAATGCTTCAAATGAACTTTAATGCACGCGTGCAAAAATGCATTTTCATTCTGTTGAAATGGCATGATGTCAACATGACATGTGAATATCATCTACCGGTATGTAAAACTCAATAATGTGCTCCAACCTGTGCATGCAAGAGCAGCAAAGACCCAACATTGGCCGTAGCGGACGGGGCCACTTTCTGTCCACTGCTGCAAAATGTCCGCGCTGCCGATCCATGTTCCTGGATGAACCCCATCTGAATAATCTTTCCAATTTCCCACCAGCACACCTCTGTCATCATTACTGTTGATCTGTGGCCACAGAGAGAGGAGAGAGAGGACAGAGGACAGAGGACAGAGGAGAGAGGAGAGAGGAAAGAGGAGAGAGGAGAGAGAAGAGAGGAGAGAGGACAGAGGAGAGAGGAGAGAGGAAAGAGGAGAGAGGAGAGAGAAGAGAGGAGAGAGGACAGAGAAGAGAGGACAGAGGACAGAGGACAGAGGACAGAGGACAGAGGACAGAGGACAGAGGACAGAGGACAGAGGAGAGAGGAGAGAGGACAGAGAAGAGAGGACAGAGGAGAGAGGAGAGAGGAGAGAGGAGAGAGGAGAGAGGAGAGAGGAGAGAGGAGAGAGGACAGAGGACAGAGAAGAGAGGAGAGGAGAGAGGAGAGAGGACAGAGAAGAAAGGAGAGAGGAAAGAGGACAGAGAAGAGAGGAGAGGAGAGAGGAGAGAGGACAGAGAAGAAAGGAGAGAGGAAAGAGGACAGAGAAGAGAGGACAGAGGAGAGAGGAGAGAGGACAGAGAAGAAAGGAGAGAGGAAAGAGGACATAGAAGAGAGGAGAGGAGAGAGGAGAGAGGACAGAGAAGAAAGGAGAGAGGAAAGAGGACAGAGGAGAGAGGACAGAGGAGAGAGAGACATTTTGTCACATTCCATTGCTGAGTGGTATATACATTTTAAATCAATATGTACAAGGTTTGCTGAAAGATTTTTAGCTAGCTTTTCTAAACTCCAAGTGTAAAGCACACAATGGGACAGCAACACTATATGGCTTTTGTTTTTGAAAGCTTTCCTGTATGCCTTATGATCTCTCAAGGTCTCCTTATTTTTCATATCAGATTTAGTAGTAGAAGTAATATGAACACAGGTGTGCCTTGAGGTTTTGGCTTGGTCTTTGGTGTGCCTTGGCCACAGAAAGTTTGAAAACCACTGCTCTATATATGTATATTGCTCTCTATATATACATATATAGAGCAGTGGTTTTCAAACTTTCTGTGGCCAAGGCACATCAAAGACCAAACCAAAACCTCAAGGCACACCTGTGCTCATATCCGGGCAAAATCCCCTCTCTAACACAGAGTATCACGGTTATCACTCTGTGAACATTTATTTAGTCCTTGTTAGAAGCTATTCTCCTTCACACTAGCAGAGAGCTTTTGATGTGTCACACTCTAAAACATGCCGACATACTTTAATTTATCTATTACACTGCTCTTTGCTACCTGCTTGGAATCAGAGCTGCACATGATGTAACAACTCTTTTCTTTGCTGCATCTTTCTATCACAAAAGTTGCCTGGGGTGATGAGAAAGTTACAAAAGAGAGAGAAGGGTTCCCCCTTAGTCCCCCCCTGCAGAACAATATAACACTCAGCATGTAAAGGAGCAGACTGAGGGGTTGCTGGTGCACCATCTTCCTGCACAGCTGAAATAAAGGCTATTCACAGGCTGGTCAAATGGCATCCACAGGGTCTTACTAGAGCCTGGACCCAGACCTACCATAGCACTCAGCACCCTGGTCACATAGATGGGATTTCTCCTGCCAGAGCAGTCTTTGTCAGCATCAGAGACAAATTTTGGGTTTTCATCCAGGATTTTCAGACAGATATCCAGTATTCCTGGTCCAAACTACAGACAGACATTAGATATTATTGGAGCAGCATATAAGGATTTGTGTCAACTACATTTTTATTTGGTCAATATCAGTTTTAAACTATATGGTATTAAATCCTATCATTGATTAATGTAACTGGATGTTAAATAGTGCTATGTTTATTGCTCTTTTCTGTCACAGTGAAGAAGCATTTAGAGATTATACAGTGTGTACAGTTTACTGAACTTTATCGAATGGGTATCATTTGGCATTTTGTGTACCTGTCCAAAGTTCCAGGGTTTCCCTTTGATTCGTTTATGTGTTCCTCTGTAGATCTGCCCATATTGAGCCAAGACATACTCCTGCCTCTTCGTCTCACTGCGCATGTAAACAGCATCTCCTGTGTGTCAGTACAGACAGAGCACCAACACATTTACATCATTTGCATCCAATATAACATTTCAAATCTGACAACATTTCCCTCGGGATTAATAAAGTATTCATCTGTCTGTCTGTCTGTCTGTCTGTCTGTCTGTCTGTCTGTCTGTCTGTCTGTCTGTCTGTCTATCTGTCTGTCTGTCTATCTGTCTGTCTGTCTATCTATCATTTCCATTATTTACAGCTGCAGGTGGGGTATAACTTAACCTTTAAACAAATGATGTAAACACAACGATCATTAAAAATAATGGAATCTCAAGCTAAGAGTGGTTGAAACAGCACAAAGTAAATAAATCATCATAAATAATTTGGAGAAAATGTACTCACTGGAGCACCAAGCATTAAAAAGCAGGGTGAACTGTCCTAAACTGGTCTTCTGCCCATCCTGGTCCAGAGTCAGAGAATAGACCCCTATGGGGGCATTGGGCGAGGAACTGATAAATACAGACACCGTGTTTCTGGAGGGATCATTAGTGGCAGACGCGCTCCACTCATTGACCAGTGTTGAGTCGCTTAAACCAAAAGAAACCTTTGTGTCTGATTCTTTTCTGGGTAACGGACCTGGAGAGACACAGAGAAGAGAAACACAAATCCTCATGCATGCATACACACCCCCTCCAAATATTCTTCTCACACACATACAGTACTGTGGGTCAGCATGTAGGCGTGGGCTAAATGTAATCACTGGGAAACAAGAAGCTTACCCGTCTCAACAATAAGAGTGAAGCTTGTATCACCCGGTTTGAACTTTTTGCTGCCGAGCTTCAGATGTAAAATGATATTGAAGGGCTGCCCCCTTCTTACAATCAAACGCTCCTCTCCACACAGCTCTGTGTGATGGCTGCTGCTGTTGATCTTAATGTCAAGATCACAGCGCTCAATATCCAAGACTGTGTGGAGAGATGGAAACACAGATCACTTGTCAAACCAATTATACATTTAACACACATCAATAGACTAAAACTATGAACGTCTGACTTGATAACTTGATAATAATAACAGTAATAAACTTTATTTATATAGCACCTTTCCAACATAATCATGATAGTGTTAATCATAAAAACAATAAGTACAATAGCACTTCCTATAAAACGAATAAAGATCAAGCAATATGACATAAAACAGTAAAACAAAATGAATCAGATGTAGTCTGAGGTAAGATAGAAGGATCAAAGGAAGGCGAAACCATAAGTCTTTTAAAACATGTCTTAAAAGAAGAGATAGACTTTTTGACTCTTTCTTTTTAAATGTGATCACCCTCTCATCAAAACGTTTCTAGATGTTGAATCACAAGAAATCATCAGCAAGACATTCCCCAACGCAGATGCAGTACCCTTTGCTCTAGACCTGACGTATCTAATGTCATCCAACATTCCTGCTCATCATAAATCTAACTTGACGCTGACACTTAAAAGTTGTTTGACTCTGTGAAGTAACACAGAGTCAAACTAATAACTAATGAATAACATTTAATCCTCTGTCCTAAAATATGAAAATAGTTCTCCTTACTTTGACTCATGTCTGCAGTGACGTTCTTGTCCCCTTGACTTCTGTGTGGAGAGTGACACTTCAGCTGCAGCCTGTGGTTAATGAACGTGTAGCGTAACGGCCCCTATTTGTAGCTGTGAAATCTGGAACCTGAAACTGCCCCCCCCCCCACTCCATCTGTCTACTCGTTGCATCAGAAGTTCTGTTTTTAGACTATTTACACTTTATTCTTCAATTTGACTCTGGCCGTAAAGCTATTGTGAAAGGTGTCTGCTGGAAACAAAAGCTTAAAATCTCCAACAAAAATAAAATCCTGACCTTAGTCAGCAAATTATCAGTAATGGACAACTTTTAGGTTATTAAAAATAAAATAATGGCCTACTTTGAAATACATTAAACACAGAACTATGCAGGCCTATTTGAGTCCTCCCCATATTTGTTGAATAAAATAAAATAAAATAAATATAATATAAAAATACACAAAGCAATAACAAATACAATATAAAAATGAAATGAATAAAAAATGTAGCCCACTTTGAAATAAAAAAAACGTATAGCTGCAGCTTAATATCTTATAAAGATATTATTATTTTTATCTTGTTTTGGTTTTATCCATGGTTAGCATAACGAGTTAGGCGGGGGTCTGCAACTCAAGATAAGCCCCCTGCAGGGAAAGGCAGCGCGCCCGTAGACGCAGGAGAATGTGACGCATTTTTTAATTGACGAAATATTAAAATAAATATTTTATTTCAGTGTCACAATATCAGTCCAAGATAAGAGGTGTTCCCTTTGAAAGATTGTCCACCGTGCAACAAAAAATACATGTTCCATGTTAACGGTGCGCGATCTACCCGCACTACCGATCGTTTGGGCACCCCTGCTTTAAAGCGATTTCTTTTGTAAATATAAAAATAAAACCAACAAAAAAAGATTTTTCATAAATTATTTATGCCATTTTTTCGTCGCTGCAACATACTGTAAATTAGTATAATGATTCAACATAAACAAAATGTTATAATTCAAAATGAATCAAAAACGGATTAATTCAATTCTATAATGTAAAACATGAAATTACACATCATACAGTAAACTGTTTTTTTCTTTTGCAAGGCACACATTTCTCCCAGGTCACATAGTGAGACTTTCACTTTTACACTATTGAGTTACTGAAGGAAGTTAAACATAAGTCATGAAACCGCAACTTGAATGCGTGCTTTTCATCAGACTAAAATCTGCGCACGGGGAAATGAAACCTTTTGCAATGTGTCTGCAGTCCCTCTGAGGAATTATGTGTCTGTGGAATAAGGAAGTGAAACATCATCAGTCTGATGACATCCTCATGTTGCTGAGGTCTGTCTGGCCACAGTTCAAAGGGGAGAAACCACACAATATGATACTTTATCTTTAAAAAAAACAGAAGAAGAAAGAAAACAACAAATACACTGACCTCACATTTGAATACGGAAATAACTGAATGAATGAACAAAAGCTTGGAAGCAAGCAAGTAAGCAATACAAAAAAACATGGATCTGCCAAGTCACACAAAGTTAGTGGCTCTGAACAAACATTATCACCTCAGTTTATCAACAACCTGTCATGATTTTGTTTCCTGACCTTATAAAACAATGACACGTTTCATCAATAACTTTTTACTAAATAATCTGAACAATACTTTTCTGTAATGGTCATCTTCATGAGGATGTAGCTGGAACATTGATCAGTACGTAACCATTAGTGGACCCTAAATAACAGTAAGTGGTTTCTGCCTGGAAGTCCTTCAAGATCTTTTCTCTCTGTATCAAATGAACGGCTTACAGAGTAATTCAAATCCAGATGTGAAAGCACATAAGCAAGTGGTATGTCCCTTCTGATAACTTATTAAATACAGACTACTGTAAGAATCACAGAGCCAGAAAGATACAAACAAATGTTTACCAAACGGCAGTCGTAAAAAAAAAGAGGCCCAAAATGAGTTAACAGGGAACCCTCATGGTGTAGGAGAAAAACAAATATCTTTATATATTAAGTACTTCTATATTAAATAATACATTATCAAATCCTTTTTACTTCAGCATATCGTATCCTTCTCCATTTATGGCAATCAACTTCAAGTGTGTATATTCAGCGAGTGCTGGGCTTATGGCCACAGGATAGCTTTGCTCTTGGACTCCATTAAGTTTCCTATTGTGTACTTGTAACCAAAACAACGTTGTCCAGCTGTCGAGAGAATAAGTAAGGGATAATGTGCACGAGCCGCTCATTATTGCAAAATGAAGCCCGACAGGGTGAGCAGGACCCCGACGCGGCCAGCTCTGTGCCTTTTAACCTCTTTCGCTTTTTCTGCGCTGTTTTCTGTTCTTGTTCTCTTGTTCTCTTCTTTACTGGGGACAGTTCAGCCATCATGACTGTTTCCTCCACATATATACAAATGAATATTGAACAAATATTCCATGGTGTTTTCTGAAGGAGGAACGGAAAACAAATGTTTGTTTTTTGGCCACAGCTGACGTTGTTAACTCTACCGGACTTGTTTCTGCGGATTGAAATGATTGAAGGTGTCCATGACCAGAGCGTCTTTAGGTCTTTATGTCTGCTATACAGAAATAACAGACCGTAGAATGTCGAAATTGACCAATCAGAATCGAGTATTCAACTGCCCGCTAAGAAATGAAAAGCAGAATGAAACACGGAGCGATACACCTGAAGGGGTCTCCCACGTGTGTGGCGATGCTGGTCCTGTGTTTGTTCCACAAGCTGTTCATTTCCATGAAGATAATATATACAACACTCTTTGATCCCTACAAATTAATAACTGTCCAGGCTGTACAGTACAGAAGATCCCTCAAAATAGTGTGTGTGTGTGTGTGTGTGTGTGTGTGTGTGTGTGTGTGTGTGTGTACATGATGACTCTGTCAACAACATCATCCATGTGGCAGCCTCTTCTTCTTTCTTTCGCGGTTATTATTATATATAACGTGATATAGGACAACCACATGTGAATGACTGACATATGGTACCAACACACCAAACCTCAACTGGTTCAATAAATCATTAAAAACCTCATGACCAGACAAAGCTGACTGCCTGACTGACTGTGTAGCCACATAAAATAACTTTGTTCACTCAGATAAACTGTCCGTCTGCAGAGCAGCCAGAGGATCTCCAGCAGGACTGAGCAGCTTCAGTAGAACGATGATCTGCAATAATATTAAAGGCAAAGTGTTCTTACTACAGAGAACATTGGTAAGAATAATAATGTTATAATTGACAACAATAATACTAATAATGTTAGTATTAATAATTTGTATAGTATAACACCTTTCACGCAAAGCAAGGTTATCTGAGACGGCTGGGTAATTGGATAAAATATTAATAGTTTTATTAATAATTATGAATAATGTCCCACAAATTTAAATTTAAACTCAATTATATCAAAATATATCATTTAAGTGTTACTGTGTGTCCTGTTTAACTATGTTAAACTTTTACAAAAAAAACCATATCTTTTTATATTTTCACTTTAACAAATGTTATTTTTAAGAATATTCCATTTTTACCTTCTGCATGAAATCCAGGGTTAAACCTCTGTTGATTTTCCGATTATAATGTCATCACCCTGCAATGCAAGATATCAAATATTACAATATACTTCAAAACAATAAAATAATAAAAACAACAACCCTGTAACATGAATTATTTCATTAATAATACTTTATAATCAATTTTGGGAAATTTCTGGGCAAAACCTTCAGCGTTTAGGCTTTAATATTGACACTAACACACATTCTGATACTTGCTCCATTGTCCTCAGCTCATACATACAATTCAGAAGGTCACATTGTTACACCTTCACCTGTAGCTGAGCATTAGCCAGAGGTGGAGGTTTGGGGGCGACACCTGGTTTCTTTCTGGTAATTGCTGGTGAGCTGTCTCTCCTCAGGCTGGGGGTCCGACAAAGTGGTGGGCGGGTAATTGAACTCTGGAACTCAATCGAGGAGGAGTCGTCCACTACCTCTCCACCAATAGCAGACAGGCAGCTGCGGTCGGAGCTGCTGAAGAGGTTGATGTGTTCTGCAGATGATGATGTGCTGTCCACTAAAGCAGAAACAGATACTTGAAACATGAAAGCGGAGGTTTGTGTATTACTTGACGCTCTGAGAAAATGTGTTCAAATTTCAAAATGACAATCCAAAAATGTTCCCATTGTCCAGATATGACACATATTGATCATTGTTGATGCTCCCAACAGATGTCACACCACTTTAGGTGGATAATAATGAACATTTTTGACATTTGATTTCTTCAGTTTATTTTGAGTCTTATTGAGCCAAGAAATCAGCAGCCTACAGCCCCTTCTTCTATCTGACTAAAAAACTAATATATAAAATAAAAACTCACTCAGCGGATGATGACTTTTCCATTCTTCACAGTTACGATGAAGATGATGCTGATGAAGATGCTGATTGTTGAGTTCATTTTCAGTCACAGCCTCAGGGGAGGAGCAGACAGCAGGACCGGTCTCCACCCCCTGTGACTGGTTCCCGGGATAACCAGCAGGGGGCAGCGAGCCCCGGCCAGAAGAGGAGGATGATTGGCTGAGGGTGGTGGAGGCGGTGCTGCCAGAGCCAATGGAGTGTGGTCGTGGATACTCTAAGATGGATACACTCCTGTGTGAACAACATGCCACTGGGACTGACGACACACATAGATAGGTGACATCAATGAGAAAATAAAGGGCTGGGTCAGTTACTTACTAGTTTCGTTAAGTTAAACATAAGAACAAAATGTGAAATATGTAAAAAAAGAAAAAAAGAAAAAAGAAATCTTTAAAATAATAATAATATGGAAACACGACTAAGAATCTACAGCCATGCTCGCCTCTCTGTGAGGCGGTGCACAGCAGTGCTTTAAGCAAACTGCAAACATGCTCACAACGTTAACATGCTAATGTTTAGAAAGCATAACGTTTACCATGTTCATCATTTTAGTTTAGCATGTTTGCATACTAACAGTTGCTAAGTAGCACAGCTGAAGCTGATGGGAATTTGGTTAGTTTTGCAGGTATTTGGTCATAAAATAAAATAGAAATTTGAACCTGATGATGGCGCTAGACGAATAGTCAGGGTATCAACAAAGTTATTACGATTCATCCTGAGGGGAACATGAATGTGTGTATCAAAGTTCATGGCAATCCATCCGACAGTTGAGATATTTCTCTAAAAAATACAAATGTGAACCAGATGGTGGCGCTAGAGCAGGGGTCGGGAACCTTTTGGCTGGGAGAGCCATAAAAGCCAAATATTTTTTTTATGTATTTCCTTGAGAGCCATATAAATTTGAACACAACTTTATGCGTGCATTTGATTAAGAATAGCACGTCTCCGAGTACTAATAGAGGTATCAGTGTTGCATTGAACAGGAGCTTTTTTATTAAATAAACTAAACGCTTACGTTATTTATCTCATTTATGAGCACGTTTCAGTGTTTACTGCACGGGTGTCAAACTCAAGGCAATCATATCCGGCCGAGAGAAAATATCATATGTCTGTCATAACTGGCCCGCCGGTTTTGGTAATTAAATCAATGCATGGCACAACCACGGGAAAAGACATTTGAGGAAGAATCTAAATGTGTGAATGAAATGAAAGTTTTTGGAAAGCAAAGGGAAACACAGCACAGATATCTGGGACGATGTGAGCTGGACTGTTTGTGCGACATAACGAAGCATCTCACTGTTAAACCTGCAGCTTCAGGGCCGTGTGATCACGGACATGTTGATGCAGTGAGAGCTTTATAAGCCAAGCTGCCTGTGGGAGACTCTGATGCAGAAGGAAACTTTGGTCACTACGTGTTTCCAAACACTGACAAACATCTCCACCGCTGTGTTCCCGACAGCATTCTGCTGATCAACTGAGAGCCATTTGCCGACTTTGCAGCTCAGAAATGAAAACTGAACTGCTCAGCAATCCGACTGCAGTTGACTTAAATATGTTCCATATCTTTTTGCACTTTATGTTTATCCTGTTCAATAAATGTGGACCGTGTTTGGCCCTTGACGTAGTCCCAGTTTTTAATGTTGGCCCTCTGTGAATGAGTTTGACCCCCCCCCCCAGGTCTACTGCTTACTTTGCGCAGCTTCGCGATGAATGTGACACAGTATAATTATTTATTACTTGTTAAGTTAAAAAATGTCAGCTCAAAATTGTCTGTGAGCCATATCGCGTTATCGAAAGAGCCATATGGCTCGCGAGCCATAGGTTCCCGACCCCTGCGCTAGAGGAAATGTCATGGGATGATCACATTTATTAGGATTAATCCCACGATGACCATAAATATATGTTTTGTGTCTTGAGTCTGAACCAAAGTGGTGGATTAACCAACTTCTGCGTGTTGGATGAAAAAATGTCTAACGTCAATCTCATCATTTACCAGAAAATAAATCTCATTAATATCTAAACAAATTCACATGTAAGTACAAATAAATAAATAAAAAACAGAAGGGAATATACCTGAAATATCATTATATTGGAAAATACACAATTAATGTACAGTACATAACTACAGTAGGTTGAACCAAGAAGTTGCTCTGGAGAATCTAAGAGTACGTGTTGTTGTGTTTTCTTGCTATAATGAACCATTTTACAGAAGAAGAAGAAGAGAAGAAGAAGAGAGAAGAAGGAAGAAGAAAGAGAAGAAGAAGTAGAAGAGAAGAGAAGAAGAAAGAAGAAGAAGAAGAAGAAGTAGAAGAAGAAGAAGAAGAAGAAGAAAAGAAGAAGAAGAAGAAAAGAAGAAGAAGAAAGAAGAAGAAGAAGAAGAAGAAGAGAAGCCTCCTATCCGAGAAGAATAAAGGCTTCTATATATCATCATTAACTAACAGGAGTTATGGCACAAACATGTTCATGTGAGGTCCTTACTGTGACATGTATCAGTACATTCTGACAAATATTGAAACCTGTACATTTAGTGTATTTTATGAATAAAGTGTCTAGTCTGAAGAAAATATTCTGAAGCTCTGAAAGGTTTTGTGTGTGCAGCTCCTTACTTCTCCCGGGCAGGGCGCAGCTGACGGCTCGATCACAGATGGCAGCATCGCTAGGTTGAATGTCCATGAAAGGTTTGCGGCCCATTCCCATGAACACCCTCTCCTGCATACGCAGCTCTGGAACATATATTAACAAAACGTTTTTTAAAATCTGTGCAACACTTTGCAAACTGTACCCGTAGGTAAGTACTTTCTAAATAACATATGTTGCAGTTACTACCTCTGCTGTGAGCGGCCTGATCCCACAGAATCATCTCCAGGTCGGTAGTCCAGGCTTTCTTCACCTCCATGCTGGAGGCCTTCAGGGTGTAGGTGTCCCCGCTTTTTCTCCTGCGGAACCAGATCTCAAAACACAAGCCACTCACACTTGAGTTGTGGGTCATCCCGATGTCGCTCGTCTGGGAGAGAAAACAAAAAGAGACATTGATGTAAATAATCAAAGGTGGTTAGATGTTTCTGCTTCACTGGGAAACTTTGCATCAAAACTACTGGAAATAGAATATACAGCATATCACAACAGCATAAAAAAGGTTAAATATTAAGGCTCCAAAAGCCTCTTGATAAAACAGGATGTGTGCAGACCTTGAATGACTGCTTGTAGACATAAACATCGTTGCCAATATCGGTCCTCTTGGTCTTGCTGAAGAGGATGAGATCTTCAAAGAGAAAGATGCGGCGGACACATTTCTTCTTTCGGAAGAAAACTGTGAACTCGTCCTGGCGAATCAGCTGGCCCTGCTCTTTTAAATTCACCTGATAGAGCAGAGAAATGAGACTGTTGACTTAATTGAACTGTATTAAGTATATCTTATCAGTCATTTCAATATCTCACATCACACTCCTGGATGGCGTCCATGGTGAGCAAATCGTTGCCGTGACGCATCTGAAACCGAACCAGGTCTGCAGCAGCTTGGATCTCAGCCCTCTCTCGCTCTCTCTCCCTGCTCGTGAGATCAGGCACAAAGGAAACCGGGCCACACACACTTTGCGCACACACACTAGATGCGAGCAGTGTATCCTGGATCATGTCTTTTGGCCTGTGTGAGCCAGCCAGAGCCAGCATGTCCTGCAGCAGGAGGCTGTACTTGCTGATCCTCTGGATGGGCCTCAGCAGGTAGGATGAAAGGTCCATCATGTCGCCCAGCTCCTGCTGCTTCTTCTGTGAGGGGAAACAAAATGTGACTTTAAGGCAGGAAAGGTAAAGCGTGGCACAAACACTCCCAGGAGCTGATGACAACTGCAACCATCAGAGTTGAACATGCACCTTTGAACCTACTAAAATGGAGCCATTTTGCGTTATTGTTGGCATTTATTGTTGTTTGGTTTAAACCCTGCAATATTATTTTGGACACTTGGTGGCGGTGATCAGATGCACTAGGATGTCTGTTTATAACGGGGCACAGGTGACAGGAAAGGGTGATAGAACACAGATAGAGGGAGCATACAGTTCTCACCAGCGATAGACCCGAACAGACAGAACAGAACCGAACAGACAGACAATCAGACAGACGAAACAGGCACAAACAGACATCCATAGAACCGCAAACCATCCATATCTACAACCGGAACGGCAACAGCTACCACTAGGCTTCAGCACTGGGAAACCCGGTATGTTCACCACCTTTTTTCATCGGCAACAAACCTACAAATAAAACTTCATGGGCTCAAAAACGACCTGGAAACTCTGACTCTGCGTAAGAACAAACCTACCTGTGTGGATGGTATTAGAACATTGGAACATTGAATCATTGGAAAGTGGAAAATTGCCATTACACGGATATTTTGAAATAGTTTTACTGTTTGAATTCATCAAGACTTTTCTCCGTTTCTGATCATTCGTTCAACGTGGAGGTATGCAAGAAAAACAACGTTTTCCTCAAGACTTAAAGGTCACATGTGGTGAGTAATTGATATACAAGTGATCATTTTGTAGGTAAGGTATTGCTTTAAGAGAAAGACATGACACATAAACTGACCTTGAAGATGTCATGGCGCCGGTAGAGGATCAGGGCGTCTGACAGAGGCTTGTTCTTACTGTACAGAGCGTACAGGCCAAAACTCTCGCTCTGTGGAAAGAGCCCAAGTTAAACCTTATTAGAAAATGTATGTTATTAATATGACAACTTTAACTCCATTAGTAGCCACACATATCTGCAATGATATGATATGATGATTGGTCATCTATCATGATCGTATCACTAAAATCATTGTTACTGTACATGTTGACTGTCTCTCATAACATTTTGATAGTAAAGTGGGATTATTTTATATATCACAATAACATGTTTTGCCATCCGTTCAAAGACTGGTTTCGTAAGTTATTTCAATCATACAATGAAAATAGAAATAGAAATAAACAGAATCAGATAAAAAACTAAGCAAACGGGAAAAATGTTGCTTCATAAATATATTATATATGAGAATTTCAAACGTTATATACAAAAATGATATATATGATTATCATCACAGTTGTAGAGTTACGACTCACATGTCTGAGAAAGCAGCGAGCCACCATGGCGGGCTCCCTCTGGCAGGCCTCCAGCTCTGGCAGGAAGTAGTGGTTGTGGAAGTCGTAAAGCTTCTCCAGGTTACCAAAAATGACACCTCGCTTGCCCCGGAGGTCCTGGGGGATGTGTGGTCTGTCCAGCAGGGGGAGGTAGTGGGTCAGGATGTAGCCCAGTGAGCGGACATACTCCCTTTCTGTGAACACCAGCTCCTCCAGGACACGCTGCAGTCTCCTGGTAACACAAACAGAACAAATGACTTCCAACACAGGACATAAACAGTGCATATGCTTCAATAACACATCTATTAGCCAGTAGTATTTGCTCATTTCATCTCCTCGTCCTTTGAATACCTAGTTTGTGGGTTTTTCCTGCATCTCTACAAACCAAATAACATTAGTAAAGTTTGTTTTAAGTCTAATGTTGGTATTGCTGTGTCGACTAGGGTTGGTCATAAAGGCTTTGAATATTCTCGTTCTCCATCATGTTACATGTGTTTTCTCATTGCTTTGTTGTATTTGCTGAATGATGCTCAATTGATTTCCTGTTGTATTACAGTTGTTTATTGATTAGTCAGATCTAAATTAGGCTCTTTACACACATTAACTGAACTAATATTTAAGAGTAACTCAATATCATGCTGAAAAGCAGTGTTTTGCTTCCATCTCTGGGTCAAATTGTGAAGCCTGTTTCACCTCCGACCACAGCCTGCATCAGAGATGGGTGTGGTTGGGTGTTGGGTGCTTTGAGGCACCTGTAATCACCTCCAACAGTGATATCAAGGAGTCAAGGATTACACCTGAACATCACTGCAGTGAGGTGAGAATATAAACCGCTTTCCCATTTCCACACATGGTGCAGTGACATGCTGTCATTTTACTCTCCCTGCATGTACTGTGAAAGAAAAGAAACACGCCAAGTATGGATGGATTATGAGATTATGGGCAGACAAGTAAAACCCCTCCTCCATCCTACATAGCAGCTCCTCTGCTGACAAATGCAAACATATTTAAAATGCTTCACTAAGTTTACTTACTGTAGGCATACCGTAGCCTATATATATATATATATATATATATATATATATATATATATATATATATATATATTATAATATCCCAAAAAAACTAAATAAAATATACTTGCATTGCATTTTAAAAGGAGACAAATTGTTATCAGGAGTCAAAAACGTGTTTGGGATATCCCTACTTATAACTGAGCCCATAAACATGCGAAACATACTGTACAGTAGATCTTATAATAGCAGTCACTGTAAACAGAGGGTCTGTGTCTGGTACGCCTGTTCAGTAATCCATCATGTTGACAATTAGAAAAAGAGAAGTGAAGAGAATCAGAGGAAACATTACCTGGAGTACTTCATTGGAAGCTTAGAGGCAGAAAAGAGCGCAAGACTTACGAGATTAGTAAAAATGTAAAGGCATGTCATTCAACTAGAATATTATCTTGCAAAGCAAAACTTTTTTCCAATCGGTAATGTAAGCACATTTTACCCAGATGTAGAAAACTTACAGGGCACTGCTGGCACTCTCCTGCGGATTTGCCAAACCAAAGGCCCCCTCATATCTCCCGATGGGCAGGCTGGAGTGTTTGCAGCATGAAGTCCCGTTACCCCCTGCAGCCCCCCGGTCGCTCATACAGGAGTCTTCGGAGCAGAAGCTCCCGTGTCGGGAGATCTGGAACTTCTGAGCCTCCTGGAGGATTCGACAAGACGGCTGACCAGTGGTGGGAGCAGGACGACGGGGATCGAACCCGCTGCTCTGGAGGAGTGGATGACCCTGGCGTCGCTACTCCTGTGGCGCACGAGTCCTGGCTCACCGACCTCGCTCCAAGACCTCGTCCCCATGGAAACCACTGGCAGCCGACAGTGTGGGACTGAGACAGAGCAGCGGCGTCTCTCTCACTCCTCGCTCTGCTCGTCTGTCTCCTCCTCGTCTCTCTTTCTGTTCTCCTTGCCGACCTATTATTGAATGATGACAAAGACACCAATACTGAGAAACTTTCACACAGTGTAAACATCGTAGAGCTTCAGTGAAGAGCTGCAACAGATTGGGAATATCCCCTCTGTTACACGTGGCCTGGCTACCAGCTCAAAATGGGTTAAAATGAGGGCTGCAACTTACAATTATTTTTATTATCGATTCGTCTTCCCATCATTTTACATTAATGGTTTGGTCTATAAAACGTCAGAAAATAGTGAAAAATGTCCATCTCAGTTTCTCAAAGTCCGAGGTGATGAAATGTCTTCGTTTGAGTCCAAAACTCAAAGATATTCAGTTTAATATGATATACATATACGGATACATTACTCTATTGATGCGTCAATTTTAGTTGCCGATTATTTTTCTGTCAATCGATTAATCCACTAGTCGCTATCAGCACCATCATCAAAGGTTTACACAGAAAATGCTACTTTCTACCAGCAATGTTTTAGAACGGTTTGGAAGTCGAGGGAACCAACAACTCTAAATCCTACTAATAATAATGAGATGAATGGACCAACAAATGACCTGTGAGGTGAGTCTGGAGGATCCTTTGACTCCTGGCTGTGATCCTCAGGTTTGTTGTGACAGCAGGCTACAGTTGTTGAGTTTGTGTTGTTGCTGCCCAGGATCGGCCTCCTCTTCCCTAAATCCACCGCTCCCGACACGATGCCCTCCCACTGCGGGTGACTAGGCCCGGGCGTTGATTGTACCACCAGACTCTGGCCACCGGCGGACGGAGTCTGAACATTAGTGCTCACCACATCAACATAATGACGTTCACACAAGCTGCTTGAGTCTGTCTGCTGGTAGGAAAACCTCGTCCACTTCCTGCATCCTCTCCTGAAGCTGCTGCTTTGCCTCCTGGCATCTCAGCCAGGCTATGTTCCAGACCTGCATCCCCCTGGAGCCCCGCAGGGCGCTGGCCTGGGCCTTCACCTCCTGAAATCTTTCTGGGCTGAACTGGAGGAACTTGTCTTGGAAAGTCTGGAGGATGGAGGTGTCACTGCTTGACAGTAAAACACTAGCGGTGGTTGGGTCTAATGCGTGAGCTGCGTGGACATCAGACAGGCTCGGTCCGGAGTCTCGGTTTCTGTGTTGTATTGGTTGAGTGTATGTTTGCTTGACAGGTGCTGTATTCTGGTCATGGTCCAGCATTGTGTGGATTCTGGATTGAGTCTGGTCCAGGTGCTCAATGCATTCCCTGGCCAGAGTTTTAGCCTGTTTTGGATTACAGAGGTTTTCTTTTATTATGCATGAAAACAAAAGCACCCGCTCTCATTTACTTATTTATTATCATGTTCACCACTCAGGCAAAAGTGCTGTTAACCAAGTAGCAGTGGCTGAAAACTACTCAGGAAAAAGTATAAAAGTGCTAAAGGTACTCTTGATTGCATGATGTGTACAGTAGTTCAAAAAGAGAAATAATTCATGCCATATATGTTCTGATGAAGGGTTCACACATTAAGACATTAGTTACTTTTTCATTATTGCTGAAGTGCTGCCTTCTTTCCAAAATATCTCTTGGGTAGAAAAGAAAAATCATCCACATACAAAAATGATAATTTCTAAATGAATATACCAACCTCTGCCCAAAGCAATGACCTTTAATAAGTATTTTACAATACCTTACAAGAGACAGGATCATCAAACAATTGATTGTTCCAAAACAATATAACTGGGGTCTACGCTGCAATTATAGTCTCTGCAGAAGTATTTAATAAATCTCCTTAATTTAAAAAAGAATTACTTATTTTAGAAAATTCTCAATTGTACAAGTATTTGAAAAAGCTGCTCAGTTACATAGGTGTGTGATTGCTTAAGTTCTGCCCTGCATTATTCTACATTGTAGTGATATACTGTAGCTATATTATTGCATGCATGGCAAACATTATATTTGCAAAAAAGTAAAAGAAATTGCAGGGTAAGAGCACTAGCTGCAGACTGATCTTGAATGCTTGAATTTTGAATACTGATAATAATGATATCTTATACACCAACCTGCTCACAAAAATCACACACGTTGACCATGATCTGCAGCTCCCTGCCGCATGCCTCTGCCCTGCACAGAAAGTCCTCCAGGCCCGACTTGAAGGTGCAGACTAGAGTGCCGAAAGCCTCCGTCTCTGGGTAGGAGAACCCAATCTGCTGGAGTCTCTCTGCCTCTGACACGAGCGTCATGGCGTGGTGTCTTCGGTCCTGCAGGAGGAGGGAGAGAGAGATTCAGACAGGTGGACGGACAGATACACACAGACACATGACAGCCACAACGAAACGGAGACTCACATTAGCTTCAATAAGGAAACCAGTGAAGCGGTTGAGGATCTGCTCCATTTGGTCTCCAGAGTCCTCGACTGATCCAGCCTCCGGCAGGTGGCGCTCTCCCTCTACATTAAACCACTGTTGCATCTGCAGGGACAGAAGATGCAAAACAATATTGTGTTGGGAAAATGAGCATGTGCATGCGTAACTTCTTTTTAAAGTCCTACTTTTAATGTAATGTGTGCAACTGTGACATTTTTTGTTTCTTAACATTACTGAACTGTATCACTTTGTGCTCCCTGATTCATGTTAGAAAAACAACAGATTCATCTATTTTAAACAAAACTTTTCAATTAATTTCCTATTGAAAATGCTAAATCCTGAAATTCAATGAAGGACATTGGATCTACTCATTACCACCCACATGACAAATTATCATTTGATCGCCGTACTGAACTGTAATGTCCTTTATTACTGCACTAACCAAACCTAATATATTTAGAAAGTAAGTTGCATGTGAACATCAGTAGGCAGATTTGATAGTCAGCTATTAATATGCACCTGCATGAAGTGTCCCTCCAACTCTCTGAGTTGCAGCAGATACTCCAGGTGTTCCACTGACATGTTGGACCTCTGCACGAGGACGTGAGCCTGCTCCTCCACGTGGTTGTACAGGCTGGTCACCGAGTCCACTGCGTCACTGTATGAAGAAAAAAGACAGATCATAGGCTTGAGAAAAATAAATAACAGATAAAATGGATAGCTGGGTTTTGGACCCCCTCACTTTGCACAAAGTCAGATGTCGAGTGTTGTATGTGAATGGAGCATCGTCCTCACAAGGACAAAAGGCTACTACTGGAATATTTGTTTCTGTCCGGCGTATCTGAATTCACCTGCTATCAAATAATGAGCCTGCAGCTGCACAATTTGATCATTTTAACCAGTTATTTCTGGTGTGTTGATTGGCAGGAATATGTTTAGAGGTTTGTTTTCTTGCAGCTAGAATATTTACTCACAGGTTCACATAGGGGCCATTTAAACGAGTTGACCCCAAAAAGGACGTTGATGTAGAGCCAATCCCTGGATTGTTGTGTACATGTAAATATAGCAGTGGGAGGTTTACCTGAGATCCTCGCAGTGGGGGTATTTAAGGTCACTCTCCTTCCTCAGCCTCGCCAGGATGGCCCCGCCCTCCCTCTGCAGGCTGACCAATCGGCTGTCCTCCAGGACATTCCTCATCAGAGTCCTCTGGTCCACCATGCACTGCTGCACAGTCTGTTTGACAATGAGAAGTTTTAAGATCAGAGAATGATACAATAACGGCTTCACATCAACAGTTATATCGACTGTTTTCCATGTGCATTCACTAATACAGTGGAAACCTGATAATGTCACATGTATCACTACAAGCGGATGGTTATTAAAACCAATTTATTTTTCTTTATTTCTCATGCAGATTAATTGTCATTTGTATATTTAGTACATGAATATAAAGTAATGAAACAGACAGCCTTTTAAACTAATGTACAAATAAATGACTGTATCATTTATACTTTGTATAATTAAAATACATTATAATACAGTAATGTATATTGTATATGTAAATATTGCTAAATGTAGATCAAATTACAATTAGGCGAAAGCCTTAAACAGTATATGATTACAAATACAGTGACGTCAGTCGCACATACTAAGCCACATCTTAGAGGTGGCTTCAGTGCATTTCTTACATTTTAACAGGCCCTAAAACAAACTATTAATGCCGAACTGGTAGCAGAGTTTGAAAACAAACATATAAATAAAATACAGCATCATGTGAGTAAAGTGAAAAAAGTATTGTCATGTATGAAAGGAAACAAAATAAACTCTGTAAATGGAGTACTTGATCACTATTAGTGAATTGTATATGTATACAGCACTTGTATAGGAGCGATTCTGTCCCAAGCTTTCTGATCCGTATATACTATATATATATATATATATATATATATATATATATATATATATATATATATATATATATACATATATATATTTCTACTGTACTTGTATATAGTCATACTGTAGAAGCTATTATCCTATACATACTGTATGTACTGTTTTATCAGAGTTACATAACCAAGGATAAACTCGGCTTTCAAGGCCCAAATAACAACACAAGTAAACAAAAGAAAGGTACCTGTACAGTGTCTGTCCTCTGGGGCTCCTCTAACTTACTGATGGCTCTCAGAAGAAGGCTGGACGCCTCATGAAGATCAGACACGAATGGGAAGAGTTTCTGGAGAATGAAAGATGTGGACACGAGTAAATCAAGAGCCGTGAAAGACACAGCTCCATGAGAGAAAGAAGAGAGACAGGTCATGTGTTGATGTGACTGTCTCACCTGGTTCAGCTCTACCCAGTCACAGTGGCTGTGAGACATTGTGCCATCCAGGCGGGAGCTCAGCTGACTCACCTCCACCAGCTTGAACAAGGCCTTCATCGACGTCACCACTTCAGTCTGCTGGCAACACGTGTCAAAGTAACATCAGCGTGTTTTCACAGATCCAGAATGAACAGCTTCTTGCATCACTACTTAAGCTCCTTTGTGTCTTTTAATTAACATTATACATTATTTGTTTTGTGTGACCCGACCCAACAGGTCGTCGGTTGTTTTGCTGATACATTATTTTTTTCTTATTTCTTTCCTCTTCCCAATCACCACAACAATTACAAAGTGTATACTCAATACGGGCGCAATTCTTCTGATCATGGTGCTAAAGCAAGAAACTGTAAAACCTATTACAATGTTCAAGTTAAACAGTTTGTACAATTAGCCCCAACATTGCTGTACAGGACAAGAGTTGGATCTATTTGCATTAACAATTGGTTAATATTTTAGCCTGCAAAAATGTCTGATGGTAAATGCAACTGAAGTCCTGCTGTGGCTCTTAAAGTCGATGGTCAGGTGATGTTGAGATATTTCACTGGATATGTAAAAACAAACCAAAACCTCATTAGGATTCATCCTCTGGGGACCATGAAAGTAACATTTTCATGATAATTAATGTGTTATCAGGATATTTCAGGACCAAAGTGATAAGCCTACAAACCAACTGACCGACCCACTGAAATGACCATCCTTATTGCCACGCTGCTAGCATAAAGCTAAAAACACACTTTGAGCAGAGAAATCAAAGCTTATAGCCTACTCCGATTAATAGGAAACCAGCCAGAGGTTTTTCTCCATCTGCAGTGTCTTATAATAAAGATTGTAAAGAGTGAAAAAGCTGACCTGGATGCCGGGACACCTCTCTGGCAGAAGGCGGCTCTCCTTGTCCACCAGCAGCACAAAACTGTTTACTGCCTGCGGAGTCAGCTCCTGCAACAGTTTAACACTCCATAAATATACTTCACTACATTCATGCATCCTTGAGTTACACTCTTTTAGAGTACATTTTAAAAGTCAAAAACACAAGTGCATACATACTGTTCCTTAAGTTAATAAAAACGAACTTGTGTATTATACAATATATTGTACCTTTGATTCCAAATAAGTGAAGGAAAACATCAAAATTAGACAGAACTATTGAATAACCTGGAGGATGTCTGGATATGCTGTTTATGTTAATAGGAGCTGCTACATTATTCAGCTTTGACATTTCACTAAGAACTTCTCATCTGTAAACAGCAGCCTGGAGTAAACACCCACAGCGAACGCTGATCAGATGTTTCTGCGCTCATTACCTGAAGCGTCATCAAGGCCTTATAGAGCTGCGGCTGAGGGTTTGTCTTCCTTGAATCAAAAATTAGCGTCATCCCAGCTTCTCTGATTTCTCTCCTACATACAGAGATGAGAAGGAAAAGACAAAAAAAAACGTCCTTCTAGTATGTATTTCTGTGTCAGTTCTGGTTAATGTATGTGTTTAGTGGCATATAGATGTTACCTGGTGATAGTGCGGAAGTAGAGCAGCATCTGGAAGAGCTCCTGGCTCGTTACAGCTGATCTCCATCCCTTGTGATGTCCATAGAGCTCAACTATTGCTCTGCCTGTCCTGTCTCTGCCGCCTGAACGGGACACAAAGTGGAAAGATCGGGGAACATGCTGTTCTCTGTGAGAATTTCCAGTAATTTATTGACCTTTCTCCAAAAGAGAGAAAAGAAAACATCCAGTGTATTTCACTTTTCAATAGATTTATTTTCCCCTCAATCCCAACAGACATCCAGCACGGCTGTGCTCACACTGATCTACAGGACTACACAAGGAGACTTCTCTCTATTCAAATAGGAAAGGTAACGCTGTACATTACATTACGTTACAGTGTACAGCATGTAAAGGTGGTAGGTCTGAATGATTTTGAAAAAATATATAATTTTATAAATTATAATTTTTTTCTTAAGTCTGTAGAATATATAGGCTGGGACTTCTCTGCAGCAGCACAATACTTCATTTTAAATGGTATTATGACACATATCTTTGCCTTTAACAGATAATGCGACTCCTGTGATTTAGATATTGCACTAGTCCATATTGCGAATTTTATCAAATTCCGATTAATTGTTCAGATCTAGACTATTTACAATTTACATTAAAGTAGTTATGCTGTGTGTTTAGAACTAAAACAACAGCAAAGGCTTGATGGACAATGCAGGTATGGTAACCGATATGATACAGACCGAAAAGCTAAAAGAAAGAAGATCAAACAGTAAAAGTAAAGAGAGACAGAGAGGGTCAGAGCTAATAAAGGTAATTCATTGAGTTTACTACTTTTGCTGTGTCTTAAACTAACTTACCTGTGAGAGCTGCCACTCCTAAGTAGAGAGGGTGGGCTCTGGGGTCTGGGGATCCCAGGGGAAGGTGGTCAGGTCTGGGACGAGTAGAGGCGGGCTGGAAGATCTTCTGTTTCTCTGCTGCTGGAGCAGGATCCGTCTGTGACGGCTTCTCCGTCTGACGGTCATTTCTACTGCTGATGAACGCACAGCCAGGCTGAGCAGCATCTGTAAGAAGTGGACACGTTTAGCTGCTGATGAAGTCTGTCTACAAGTCTCATCTTGTAGACAACAATAATGGGTAACACTTTATATTAAAGTGCTGTAATGAGTCATTATAAGTTGCTTATTAACATTCTAATGTGTTAAGACTATATACGTGTTAATAACAGCATTAATATATTCTTATACGTGCGTATAAAAGTCTCAAACAATGATGTGTGTATGATGCTATTATTAACACCTATATAATCTTATTACCATAATAATGTTGATTAGCATCTTATACGGACTTATTAGCTATAACCAACACTTATTATACATTTTATACACAATGTTAACCAATAACAAAATGAAGTTAAAACAAGCTCCATGCTAAACATCAAACTAGAATAAGTTGCAGAACAACGTTACTCTGTACCTGCAATGGTCATCTTCCTGTTGATTTTAGGTGAAACTAGTCCAAAGGCTGTGCTGTTTTTACACTTCACCACATGCAGCTGGGGAATCTTTGCACAGGAGCCAGAATTTTCTCTTCTCCGAACATTTTGACCTTCAACAATGACCAGCGCACACTTCTCTGAGGTGTCCACCACAGCTGTGGAGAGGGATGAACACCTTCCATCGGACACGGACTCTGGTCTGTTCTGTTGCGCTGACAGAGGAAAGCTTGCACTCACTCCCGAGGAATAGGTTCTGCTTTGTAGCCTTTCACGAGGCTTGAGGGTCATGTTCATGTTCATCGCAGAAATTTCAGTCGTAGTAAACGGTAATCCGCCGTGTTTGGCGGAAATGCCATCTGACGGATCATTTAAACTCGACAAAGCTCTATTATTGTTTATCCTCGCTCCCGCTGCTGAATTTGTCCCGTTTACATTGTGTGAATTGCCATAGGTTTTGGCAGAGTGAGCCCTATCCCTTGGTTCCCTAAATGGCAGAGTGGGTTGTTCTGGTAGCCCACCACATTTTAAAACATTCGTCACCCTATAGTCCATACAGGGGGCAGCGTTTGTATCTCCTGTTTTCCAATATGGAACAGCGTTCTTTTCTCCCGACTCCTCACAGATGGCTCCACTGACCGAGGAAGAAGGCTGCTGTTGCATCGCAGGATCAAACCACATTGCTTGAACATTACACCACGGATCCCCTGTTTCAGTCTTTGGTAGTCTGTCATCGAACTGTGAGAAATCTCCATCCTCCTCCAACACAGCTAACATATTCCCCCTCTCCTTCTCCTGTGCAAAGGTGACAGGGTTTTTTATAGCAGCCTGGTAGGAGTCCCTGTATCGACACCTCAGATCCTGAGCTCTGGAAGCCTCTCCGCCTTGTCTTCTCCTCATGCACGGGGTACAGGGTTTCTCTGGGAACCGGACACACTGAGAAGCTTCAGGGGAGTCAGGGTGAGGGTGATGGGATTGGGAATGGTGCAGAGTCGCTTCTGCAGACACGTTGGGCCTTAATAATGCAGCAGCCTCTGATCTAGAATGACTTTGTGTTTGTGGTTTTGTAAGTAACTGCACATGTGCTTGTGACTGTGCTTGAGGTGGTATCTGTGGCTGACTCCATGTTTGCCTGTGCGACTCCATTTGTGCTCGTCTGTGTGGATGTCTTTGCATTTGTGGTTCCATTTGTGTGTGCGGTTGCATTTGCACTTCTAATTTCTGTTGTTCTTCAGTTGCTGACTGAGCTCTACTAAAAAGCATAGTTGCCTGAAGAATATCAATATATTCCCTTTCCTCAGCAGCTGGTCCTCTCCTGCTTATATCTTTAATGTTTGTATCTTTATGTTTATCTGACCCAGAATGATCAGAAACAATTACAACCTTATCTTCACCTTTGAACGCAGCTGTATCTCCCCTTGCAGGAGTACCTGAAACAGAGCTTGTTTTTGAAGCTGTTTTTGGATCTGTCCCAGTAAAGCAGCTGTCCCACATATTAGGGGACACCCAGCCAATAGGCTTAGGCTCAGTTTCTGTCTCTTTCACTTTGACCAGCCTAGAGGAAGAAACAGCGCTAGTATCCACCAGGCAGAGTGACACAGCAATGCCGTGCCTCGCTGGACATATTCTGGTCTCCACAGAGTAGGCAGAGGGATGAGAAGAAGATGATAAAATAGAATTTTGATTGGTTACAGGATATTGTTTTGGTGCAGATTCCTTTGAGGGAGGAAGAGGAAATGAACGATTTGAAGAAGAATTCTCAGGAAAGTGAGGAAGAGGTGGCGGAAGCGGAGGTGGTAAAGGAGGATACGAAGGAGGAGCAGAGGCCATACTACTCCCAGCACACAGCGGCACGTCCACAAAATCAGGCACGGCCACCCGTTCCCATGGTAATCTCACCACACCCTGCTCTGTGGCGAGCAGGCATTGCCTGAGAGGCGTTCCATGACGGCCCTGATTGATCTCCTCTAACCAGTCACGGCTGAATATACAAGGATAGGAAGTTTCAGGGATCGGGTTCTCCTCGACAACTTCCACTATAAGCCCCTCCTCTTCCAGGAGGCTGCAGACCACGATGCGAGCTGATTGGTCACAGAATGGCGCCACCTGGAGGTAAAAGTCGCCAGGCTGCAGTAGCAGGGGGTCGATGGGAGCGAGGTTGACGACAACTTGGTCACGCAAACACAGAGGCCAGCCCTCACACAGGAAGAGTACATCAGAGTACTGAGCCTAAAACGGGACAATGACAGTAAAATGTTTCAGAAATCAGAAGTATATTCACTTTATTATCATTTCTTTATTATGATATTAAGTCCTGCAAGAAGATGTTAGGGCAGCTTGCTTCCATATCACAAAGTGAACGTATGTCTCTTTATTAACAAGCGTGCACATGAAAGTGACTTACACATGCAGCCTGCTGCACGCTGTCTAAGATGTGCTTGGCTGGGACCAGAAAGTCCAGTAGGCACCGCAGGGCATCTCCCCGATAACGACTATCAATGATTTGGAAGAGCTGGCTGAGAAGAGTGGGGGCGGTGGCCTCGAAGGGCGGGTACAGCTCCGACAGCACGTTCTGGATCGAGCTTTCCAGAGAATCAAGGTTCTGAAAACACAAGAGGGAGAAAGTAGAAGCTCAAGAAAAGCTTTGCCCGATGTCCTACTGGTTCATTATTGACACCCACTGCATCCGTTACAAGGTAGACAGGCTATGATCTGTGGCTGATGTATAGGCGCACGCTGCTTGGACAAGTGGTCATTTAGTCATTAATCTAAACTTGACACCACTGATTCCAGGAACACCTGCCATGTGCTGAAATTTGTGACACAGGAATAAAATAAAAACACAGAAGTGAAGTGAGAGTCTCGCCACCAACACCACTGCAGTCATACAGCATTCGTCCTCAATTCAAAAAACTAAAGATGAATCTCTATTATTACCTACATCAAATCAAATTAGTATACTACTGATTAATATATACTATACTATATTACTATAAAAAATAGGTGAATACGCTCTTAATAATTTCCAGAAGCCCAAGGCGAAGTCTTCAGATTGCTTGTTAGATCATGAATATAAGATATTTAATTTACAATGATTCTCACATTTGAGACGCTAGAAGCAACAAATGTTTGGCTTTTTGCTTGATAAATATCAGGTAATGGATTATTGAAATTGATTAATATTCTGGCAATCATTAATCAATTTATTTCAATTGGGATTTGTATCATTTATGTGAACTACAGAATACAACAAAAGGAATTTACCTAAATCCACTGTAATGTACAATAATGCTACACAACAGGAAACCTGGAGTCACAATCACCTCCCTGGCGTCTCTCACAGTAAATGACACAGGCCTCGTCCTCAACCTCAGGCCCGCTGAGAGACACAAACACAAACACTCTGTGCTCATCATTAAACATACAGTCAGCCAGCCTGACAGCAAACATCCACGTAAACACAGAGCGTGATGGCCGGTCTCAAGGCTAGCTCGCCTCCTGGTTTATGGTTTCACATTCCCTTTGACCTGAACTCATGGCCTGCTACCTACTTTTAGGCCCTGCTTTATTTAGCACCCGGCAAAGGTCACGGCAGCGGACCTCGGGGGTTAATGTATATACATGCGTGACTGATGGCGTGCGGAAGGGTTGTGTGTGAATGTCCATGCATAGCATGAATGTTGCTTATCTTTCCCCCCAGGCCTTGTCCTGTATGTTACTGTATGAGAGTGCATCATTGTCAGTGTAGGAGCAAGAAAATGCATCTTAGTTTAAAAACCTTTCTTTCTTGAGTATAATGAAGCAATTTGGGGAAATAAATGTATCTGCTTTCCGGCGGATTTAAATGAGAATATAGATAACAGTTTCATATCTTCTCATTAAAATCATCCCACTGATGGTGATGAAGAATGACAGACATGGAAACAGAGAAGCAGTGGTGGAAAGCAAGTAACAACATTTATCAAGTAATGTACACTTTAAGATACATGTACTTGAGTATTTAAAATGTACGTATGGTACTTTCTACTTCTACTCCATTACATCTCAGAGGAAAATAATGTCATTTTTACTTCATCACATGTAGTGAATGACTTAAGTTACTAGTTACTTGAGTTAACCTATGAGTAACTAAATACAATGCATTGTTATACAGTAATGAAGCCACACAATAGTATAACAAAATGAATAAAATTAGCACTATTGCAGCCAGCTTAAACATGAAAATGCATCTTTACTGTTACTGCATCAATAATAATAATAATAATAATAATAATAATCTAATATTATGATATATAATAATGTAACTAAATACCGCATTTGACTGCATAGTGAATATGTTTACTTTTATACTTTAAGTACATTTTCTTGATTATACTTACTTTCTTTTATTAAGTAAGATTTGTAATGCAGGACTTTTACTTAAATATATATATTAGTCATTTAAGATCTTGATACTTCTTCCAGCACTGCAGAGAAGGATGTGTTAGTGTGTGATGAATTATGTCCCCTCAGACTAACACTGGCTCAGAGCCTCTCCAGCTCTGCTTTCTGTTGTGCGTCTCCTTCTTTGCACCTTGGAAAATAAAATAAATGTATCGCTCTTGGTTTTCAAATGTCCTTCAGACTTGCAGGATCTGCGACAAGCAAGCTTTCTCGCTAAATTCTCTTTCCTGTGTGTTGTGTACGTTTATTGTTTCTTATCTGCTTCTGCATGTTCTCCTTTTTTCCTCTCAAGCAACAATGGCCATCCACCCTCTCTGTCTTATCGCCTTACATTATGATCTAAAAATGCTGGAGTCTCAGCCCCCACAGCTCCAGAAACAACACTGTGACTCAGAGCTTTCTGGTCAGCCCTGCCGCACCCCACAGGGACACAACACAGCGATGATCATCATGAGAACATGAAGGAGAAGGAGGAGGTAATGCAAGCAGCTGTGGGGGTTATAAAAACAAGGAGGATATGTACTGTAAAACCAAATTTAGTTCACAGCTCATTACATTTAAATCAAATGCGTTCCCATCCTGAAGACAATGAGCACCTGCTTCATCAACTCTTAAATAATGTCAGTAGGTTTTTTGTTTTTGTCGGTGAGGGAGGTCTTGGATTCTGGGCGACTTGCAAATTACAGAAATTGAAATGAACGTGACCTTAAGAAGAAAGCTAAACAGTGTTGGGTTGGGTCCCTGGCAATGGTGATAGGACATTCAAATGCTTTGAGCGCCTACAAAACAAGAGTGCAATTTAGCTTGGAGTGTGTTAACACTGCTGGTAATATGAGTCAGCTGTGAGGAGCAATACACACCACCAATTACTGTATGTCTGCTTACAAGAATACATTTAGCAGCTAGCATAAATGCTTTGTTGAGAGTGCGCTTTTTATTTGTGTGTTATTTGTGTGTCAGTATGTGGTGTATGAGTGAACTTCATGGACATGTCTTTCTGCCCGGGCCAGTGCTGCAGATACTAACACCCAGATCTCTCTCACTCAGCCACTGAAATAAATGACTCACATTACTGTGGATAAGATGTCCCAGTGCGGGAGCTGAGGACAGTTTGAATGTGTCTGTCCAGTAACATTATGAAACAGAAATAGTCTTAACACATTCCTGCTGTGGAGCAGGTTCCTGCCTGGACAAGACTAAATATTTAACATTGAAAAAAGAAAAGCATGCATGGTGACAACATATATTCCTGTGGGACATTGCTTCCCTGATTCAACTGTGCCTTTTTTAATTTGATAGTATCGGTCAGAGAGTAACAGGAACTGTGGGGACAGGGAGAGATGATGACATGCATTACAAAATCATTCATTCATTTCTGTCCTAAGAAAAGAGATGTGGACAAACTATGTACCGGAAAGAATGAAAAACATTCACATTGCATTTATTGGAGAAACTTATTCTCAAATTTAGTGTTTAAGAGTTTAGAAATAGCAAACTGAAAAAAATGAACAAATACTATTTATATAACTACTGTACCGTCTCCTCACTCCTATGAAGTATCCTCACAAATATTCAGTCTGTGTTATGTCATGTATACAAAATGCCTGAGAAATATGTGAAGCACAATAAGCAAAACTGATGTGATTTGGCCAGACTTCAAACCCTCCACAGACACTGATACTGCCTGTAAATAAGCAAGAAAATAATCCATTTCCTGTGTTTACGTCTGCGGTTTCATCTTCTATATACAGATTCCCCATTGGATTACACAAACTACCTAAAATGGTTTTCATGCTTCTCATTCAAAGAAGAGCTGAGGGACAGACGTGATTCATGTGCAGGAAGGACTTCTTTCATCCCAATTTATTATTATAACTTTTGGAAAGCTGATAAGATATGAGCGTCATGAGCACTTTCTAGTTTATTAAAATGATTAAGCTACTCCAGTTAACACAATGTCAATCTGCAGGAGTGACCTGCGTCTCCAGTCAAGGGAAATGCACCTGTTTTGATGTTACACACTTTAGACGGATATAATAGTCATACATTTGTGTGAGATGTCTGCTATCACACTAGCAGTGAACACAAAGTGATGTTTATTTTGAAAGTGAAGATTAATCGGCTGACAGGTATAATTTTAATCACATCCAGGAGCCCCAAGACGTACAGCTTACAGTTAATCATTGCCTACAGTGACACCGTTAATTGTTCACAACTCAAACAGTCTTATTCGGAAGCACTTAACACATGACTTAAATCCTGTTAGGTAGCTTTGGAGACCACATTTGGGCTACTTACAACGTCAGACTTTCCTATGAATTTATGAGAGTACACGCTTAGAAATGCATGTCCGTTTACCCATGTATACCCATGTATCCTCCTGCTGTGCCCCTTTTTTTAGATGCTGAGTCAGTGCGACGTCAAGGTCGGGGGGATGGAGGAACACATTTTGGCCAAATGAAATGCATCAGCTAAATTCTTATCGACTCCAGGAGCACTATTTTGTATCTGACCTCTGTTGGAAAAGACTAAAACTTCAGCAGGTTTTCCACCTCACCATTCTCAATCTGACAAAACTCTGCTACACTGCACACACTAGATTAGTACTTTATACTATAAGACTTCAAAACCAACAGCAACAGAAAAGAGAGACTTTTTGCATCTGTGCTCTTCTTTTCAGCAGGAAGGACTCCCACGCTAACATCTGCGTCACATCAATCTGATGAACTTCTGTGTTCAGCCCGGTGCTCTGATGAGCTCTCCTGCCCTGACCAGGAAACACTGATAGTGCCAGACAATCTGAACTATTTTGTACTTTGCTGGAAAATTAAATTGTGCAGCAAACAGATTAGCGCTGATGCAGAAGTTGTACACAGAAGCGCCTCGCACCAGGCATCGTGATGAAGAGTCTCCGTGTTAAAACAGATTTTTTTAATGGTTAAGAAGCAACTTGTCAAAACTGTCCATCACATGTTCGGAACTTTTTCAATCAGTGAATTAAATCTGCAAATCTATAGATCAGAGTTCAAGTATTACTTTAATATTAACAAACTAAGTTAATGAAACAAATGAGTATCATGAAGGCACAATAGTTACTATGTCTTTGATGATAGTTTATTGGCTCCATAGATTGCTGCTGCCTTCTACAACAGACCAAAAATAGATTTGAGATGAAAATAAACACAATATCAGAATTTTTCAGGTTCCCCAAAAACATCTGGCATCTCTTTTGAGCATTTCTTGTATAAATAATTTAATATTACTGTGCTATTTACAGCTTGGAAATCTTCAGCATGAAAAGAGAAAAGGTACTAAATTGCATCGTTTGTCAGGGGGGGATGGGGGGGCTTTACTGTATGAATTAAATAGATGTACCTAATAGATACAGCGTTGTACCTTTTAGCCTTAAAGCTGCACCTTTAGACTAAAAGCTACAAAGAGTCACAAAGAGTTTCTCTTTATCTGTTTTGAGTGCAACGTCTGATGGCTCTCTACTTCAACACACCTGGTGACATCGAAGCACAAACTGAATTACACTGAGGTCGGACATAAACACAGGCTGAGTAGAGCTGCTGTACATGACCACTGAGGCACCGAGACGGCCAGACGGTATATTTAGTAGCTTCACAGGGATCACCAAATCGGAGCTTGCGGAAGGCAAACACTAATCATGACGGCCTTGATCAGCAGGAGGGTTTGAAGGTGGCTGTAAAGTAGCAGTCAGGAGGCAGCGAGGCCTGTGTTTAAGTCATTAAAAACACGTCAGGGAATTATGAATGAGCCGAGACTTTAAGCGCGTCTTTAAACACATCGTGAGTGAGTTGACGTGTCTGCGCTGTGTGTGTGAGAGGCGTGTTATTATATCGAAGTGTGGCTTAGCTTTCACTGACACACTCATCTCATCTGTAATTAGCTCACAGCTGCTTAATGTAAGTCACACCGGCAGATTTCATAACAAACAACTAGAAACGATCACTTAGATACAGGAAAAACAGATGAGCTTCACTCAGTCAGGACTCTTCATGCAGAAAGACTGAAACATTTCTGTATTTTCCAATTCCAGCCTCTCAAATGAGAAGAGTTTCTGCTTTTCTCTCTCATATATCTTTTGGGTATTTGGATTTTTGGAGACACATTTGTAAATGTAATGTTTGGCTCTGTGAAGTGAGGTTGGACATGTTTTGATAATGTTTTGACGTTATCATAGACAAAACCAATTTTGATTATTTGAAAAAATATCTCCAGATTAATTGATAATGAAAATAACCGGCCCTAAAAATTATGACGTTAAACCTTTGCAATGTATCATGTCAACTGTGCAGACAGATACAGATCAAATACTTAAACACTAATTGGGAATTATGCATCATAAAAAGCTTCATCTCATGTTTGAGTGGTGTAAAGTGATGAGCAGCTCTGCAAAAACCTTTGACAAAGAGTTTTAGAAAACCTTTGATGCGCTGAATCTCAAAACTAGGCAGGGAAATGATCCGTGTATGCTTTGCTTAGAGAGTAAAAACTAACACTTTGCAGTTGTCCACACACATCAGAGTGAAACCCTTTGAACAGCTGCTTCACCAGCGCAGTCAACCTCTCATCTTTAAGTGACTATCACTGAAAGGTTCTCTGCATCATCGGACATGTTGCTGCAGACTCTGGATGCAGATTACGCCGAGTTCCAAAAGCAAAAGCTTCATAAACAAGCGGCTCCATGAAAAGGCGAGGTGAAGATTTGTAGTTTTGCAAACAGAGCTGTAGAGCGGACTGTTTTGTATTTCCATTGAATCACCAGGACGGGACAAGACGTCTCTCTGCTGAGAGAGAAAGGATGCTCTGTGTGAGCTGGTCAACACAGGAGCAAATACCCAAACATTGAGGTCACTCCCAAAACAGGAATAGTCGGGTTAATGGACTCTGGTTTCAACGACATGGCAAATATGCAGGGAAACAGGGCGGGAAAATCACAGCGTACACACACACACTGTGTGCTGCCAAATCAAACCTACAGGAGACCTGGGCGGGCATTTTAAAATCCTCCCAGTCAGTGAGTGCCAAACAAAATCTACTTTATGTGCAAACGGGCACACCCTCTCTGCAGCCGAGGTGTGACAACACATACATTCATCATCAGGATGTGCAGATTTTCAACAGGTCAAAATAAAATAAAGTGTTAAACTTCACAAATCCATACATCCAACAACAGCACTGACTGCAACATCACCTCCCTGATGCTGTCTGGTTTCTCCTCCTGCATGACTCACATGCCAGTAAATGGGGGTCCAGGAAGGAGCCGATACAGTGGCTGGTTTGTGAAATCTACCTTAATGCTCGGTAACCTGAGACCTTCACCTCGAGCAGAGAGCAGCAGCCAGTGTAAGCTATGGGAGCTATGCTGTACACAGTCATAGTACATGCATGTTTCAACATAAAAGACTACTTGTCAGGACGTAATAAATAAATGACTGCAGGACTGTTTAAAAAGGAGGCAGTAACCATTTAATAATAGTGATCTTCAAATGACTTGTTTTGTTTGACAAACAGTTCAAAACCAAATAGAGAAAAGCAGAAAATCAGCTGATGTTCAGCATTTTTACTTCATGAATAACAAACAATTAATCATCCCAGTCGATTAATCCATGAATCTACTTAATATGATATTCAAGTCACCTTTTCTAAAGTTGGAGTAACATTAAGCTCACCTCACCCTCCTCTGTCATCTCACTGAGGGGTTTATTACAGGAAAACTATGGATTATGAGTTTAACGCCAAGAACCTGAAACTCCACAGGACATTCAACACCTTTAGACTGGTTTGTCTTCATATAAATACAAGCTCAGGATCTGACATTAGTCTGCCAACACTTTAAAGTAGCTAAACAAATCCATACCAAGGTGTCTAATAGCTCTTAAATATGACATTTTAAAGATTACATTCTGCCATGTTACTTAACAACTACACATTTTCAGTGAGTAAATGTCAAACTTCAAGGGGGAGAATTATACCAAACAAAGAGACATCTTGTGTGAACAAAGACAGAACAGGATGGAAGTAAACGCATCTCACAGCAAACAGAGCAGATTGTAATATTACCATTTTCCTTTCTGCATGCTGTCATCCCCATTCATCACAGCAGCGGTGTCTGAAATAATCCAAAAGCAGTGATAGTAATCTACAGAGCTGCTCCTGCTCGGCGGCTGCTCGACCAAAATGAAATCCATTCTGACACTCGTTCACTGCCGAGTGAGTGAGGACAACCTTAAACCAGCTGGATGAGCATTTGTCAAGTCCTCAGCTGAGCTGCACTGTCTTTGGTTTGTTTTCCTCTCCCTTCCTCTGTCTCTCTCTCTCTCTCTCTCTCTCTCTCTCTCTCTCTCTCTCTCTCTCTCCCTTTCACTCTCTCTTACAGATTTACTCTTTCTGCTTCTCTGTGTTTGCTCTCTTCCTCTCGAGTGTCGAGCGCTATGTTTGTGTGAGAGGGGCAGCGTGACTAAAACATGAGGAGAGGTGTGAGTGAGAGAGAGAGAGAGAGGGGGGGGGGGAGGGAGGGAGGAGGGAGGGAGACTCACAGTACATCCAAGAACATGAAAGTGCAAATTCTCCGTTTTTTCTCTGGCATCTGCTTACATTATGCACACACACGGGGCAATAACACAGTCATAATTAACCTACAGTGTAATGTCAACAAGGAACATGATCCTTGATACCATCTTCGACCAAAAGCTGGTCCCTCCCCACAAGGTTTATCATCACATTTTAGGGTTAGGGTTGAGGGAAGGCATGTATGTGTTTATGGTCAAGTCTCCAGGAAATTATTGAAAGGCTTTGTAACACCCTGTGGCAAAAGTGACAAAAACAAGTTTGTGTGTGTGTGTGTGTGTGTGTGTGTGTGTGTGTGTGTGTGTGTGTGTGTGTGTGTGTGTGTGTGTGTGTGTGTGTGTGTGTGTGTCAGAAGGGAGATGAAGAGGAAGATAGAAGAGTCTGTAATTAAATCATTTTCTTTTCACTAAACTTTTAAAACTGCACTTTTGACATGAATAATGTTTCTTAGTTGAACACAAAAAACGATCATTAAAACTTATTCAACAAATGCTGCATATTTTCACTAATGCCAAATAAATCCATTGACTTTGTTTTTGTTTTAGAGGGCTAACAAGTTACAACAGTTACAAATTGTTCGATATGCTCAATGTAGTCACTGTGGCAGCAAAACCACCATCCACCACTGTTACGCTCCTCCTGTCACAAGACCATTGTGAGGACAAACTGAGAGATGGGATCTGATAATGAGAGCAAGCAAAAATTGAGAAGAAATAGTATCTGCCCCGAAGGAAGGTACAACACAAACATAATAAAAACACTAGGAGAAGCACTTCAGATGAAAACACACGAAGAAAAGGCAGAATGGCTACACACCCAAACCATATTTGTTATGAAGATCTGAAGTTCTTTGTCCTTTGTTCCTTTTTAGGATATTTTGGTTACGAAAGTTAAAACTACAGAAGCAAATGGCTGGAGGAGCAGATGAGATGAGGCTACTGAAACATCCCACTGACTGAAGCTGCTGTGAAGCAGAAGCCAGAATATCTTGTCTCTGTATGTTTGACCTGATCATTTCAGTATGTATTGTATTTTTTATGCGCTATGGCTGTAACCACCAGTAAAAAATATATTATAAAATTCCACCTACTCACATTTTTTAATCTGACACCAGATTATTTGGGGAATTTTACCTTGATAAATGATTTTGGCAACATTTATGTAAATTAATTTTTTGTCAGTCAACTAACAGATTAATCAACCAATTGTGTCAGCACGAATGAGTGCCGAATCCAGGGTATCATATGGTCATATTTAAACGATACCAGCCCTAATTGTGAGCATGTAATGTCTGTTATGATGCACCAATAAGAGCAGAAGAACATATGAGCCCTCTTACCTGGCAACTGAACAACTTGTTCATCATAATGTATCTGAGGGGACAAGCCTGAGGACAAACATGTGTTGATGTTGTTGTTGTTGTTGTTGTTGTTGTTGTTGTTGTTGTTGTTGTTGTTGTTGTTGTCATAAACTGCAGATATCATTGTTGTTTCCCCCTCCCCCCTGTCCCCATCTCTCTGGTCCTCCTCCAGGCTGTTAATGCACTGACTCTAACAGGGAACAAGGCAATGTGCACAAGCCACAAAGGGAAACAAATCAGAAGAGAGAGGGAGAACGGAAGGAGAAAGGGGCAGGGAGCGGGGGGAGAGTGTGTGTGTGTGTGTGTGTGTGTGTGTGTGTGTGTGTGTGTGTGTGTGTGTGTGTGTGTGTGTGTGTGTGTTTGACAGCATGTCTGTGGTATTAGGCTTGAGCAGAACGAACGTGTCCTCGCCAGGGGAGAGAAGTTGTTGATTCAACTGGTCTCAGTCAAGGCCTTGTCGCCCTTGTCCTCATCTCTCTCTCTGAAAAATCCCCTTCTTACTCACTCCATTTCATTCATACTATAAACAGAACATTTGACTTAATCCCAAATCTCTGCCCCTCCTCCTTTGCTTCTTTATCAGGTTGTCATTGTGAATTATAATCTGCACAGAAACGGCTTTTCTGTGTAAAAATAAATGTTCAACAAAAATAAATCCTTGAAATTCTGTGTGTGTGTCCTTAGAAACGACTGTGACACACACTCACAGGGAGGACATGTTGAATTCAGACGAGGATCACTGCTGAAATAAAAATGTAATAACTACTACATGTTGTTTTCTCATCTTGTTGCTGCATTTGAATGCACGTATCCTTAATTCAATCCAATTTTCTCCAAAACATGGTTTTATATGTATGCTGCACTGTTTGCACTACGCAGTTGGTTCTGGAGCCAGGTTGAAGTTAAAAAATGTCTGTGTATTTCAGGTATTTGGTTTGTATCTGCAGTCTGCCCTATCATTGTTCTATGTATCCCCTCTGCGAATGTCTGTGCAACATCAACAGCTCCAGACACATAAAAACAGCCAATAAAACAAGCCTGCGGATTTAAAACTGAGTGTGTGTGATCATGAGTCTACTTTGTTACAATAGCCTTAATGGAACGGAGTGTTTAGAAGCTGCTAATCCGAGCCAGTGATGGAAACAAACGCACCTCGAGCCTTGGCCTTCTATTTTCCTCACCACTTCAAGCATGCATCGTCCCGAACTCTGGCTTGGGCCGCTAGCACCTCATTACCATTCTGTGAAGCAGTTAACATGGCTGGGGATGCATTTCCTCCAGGGCACAGGAAGTTCATATTATTGACATTTTCAATTGCAATTGGCTGCTTCAATGTTTGCTAAACTTATTTATGGAGCTCTTGAGATGCAGGCATGTTTCTGGTGGTAAAAAAAAACAGGCATATTTTCAAGAGCTTGAATCCCATACAAGGGGACACACAAGCATCTGCTGTAGATTTCCGAAAGCTATTGCTAAACAATGCTCTTATCAGAAGCTAAATCTCCTGTTATTTTAAGCTATTATTGACATTTTGACCTCTCTTCCCTATTCCCCATTAGGTTTCCTCAAACCAGTAAAACAGTGCCCCTCTATGTTGCTACATTTGGTAAATATCACTTGGTTTTTAAGTGCACTGCGCTCCTACAGTATGATAAAGGCAAATATTAAGTTTACCAATAGGGAGCCAAAGCAACAATACTACAGTGCAGATCAAGGCAGTTTTCATTCAAAGAAAGTCTAGTAACAACGTAGTGAACACAGGACGCAGGACAGCTGCAAACTAAACTTGTGAAGCTGAAACTTATCTGTCTTCATTTCAGCAGCAACAGGTCTATTTGTCTCCCTATATTTAGGATGCACAGTTTGAAGCAAAAGATTGAAGAAGAAGAAAGCATCATTACATATAGAATTACTGGCTGGTATGACAACGTAGCAGTAAAGGTGAAAGGTCAAATCAGTAACCTAGTTCAGTGATTGTCAAACCATCTGGAGAAAATAAAAGATATGAAAGAATTAGAAAAGAATTTGGCTCTAACTTGATTTGAGAAATACAACCACAAGCCTGTTTATGTGTTTGGTGATCTGTAATCAGTGGTCAGTGGTGTAATCCTGTGGTTTATCTGCTGCAGAAGTGTACTTAGCTGCATTCACATTGGTTTTCGCCCAAGCAGCACACACCACAGCTCGTCCATCCAATGTCTGTTGTGAAAGACGCAGTACCAGTAATCACCACAAGATGCTGCTATGTGGAGGTCAAAGTTCAAATTCAATTTCTTTTTTCTATGTTGTGTTTTTGTTGCAATTTTGAAATAATTTTGCCACCAAGGCTTTAAGTGAGGCATTTGTTGTCCTTTCTCTATAATAAAGGCCAACAAGGTTTGGAACACTATAAGCGACCTGGTGAAGAACCTTTACACATAGAGGACTGACATTATGGTCGTGTGGCAAACAAAACTGTTCAGTAATCCATTGGGTGCTAATATTGTACCACACCAATGCTAAACCCAGTATGAGCACAACATCAAGCTACAGAAAAACTCAATCAGTCAAAGTCTTTTAACAGACCGACGCAGGAGATCCAGGCTGCGTGATTCAACACTTCACAGCGACAGCTCCGGGTTAAGAGAGACAGATCGACCCAGTCGGGGAGTGAAGGAGAGGCGTCTATTTTGGCCGTCCAACTGACTCACAGCCTCCTCTGGAGCTGACCCTGTCGGTCATAAATCACCATGAGCTGTTTGGGTCATTCTGAATGAACTGTGAGGCTCAGGCCTGCAGGTTTTTTTAGAAACATTGTTCTCACAGTGTGTGTGTGTGTGTGTGTGTGTGTGTGTGTGTGTGTGTGTGTGTGTGTGTGTGTGTGCGTGCGTGCGTGCGTGCGTGTGTGTGTGTGTGTGTGTGTGTTTGTCTAAATCTGACAGTAGCCGGATAGACAAACAAAATAGGAAAGGCAGACATGACAGGAAGCTGGGAAGACACCAATATAAAACCGGCCATGAATTCTACGAGTCAAAACATTCTTATTCTTGTTGGTATTCCAATAACATGCTACAATACATTAATAACCAACTACTGTAATCACTAAGAAAAGTCCATAGCCTTGACCCAGTTCTGGCCTGGTGGCGAGGTCTTATGGACCTTTATGTTTGACTCATTCACTGTGTGTTCCTTAGGCTGGTTGCAATGCCATGACTGCCATGTGATTCACATGCAACATGCAACGTGAAGGTCACGTCCCAGCAGGCCTGGAGAAAAAGTGGTTGATCACATCACCAACAAACTGCACATTTCCCTGCGGTGCATTTTCCTATGGTTTCTGTAAATAAAAGTGTTCACAGCCATGCTAGCAGCTCTGTGAGACTGTACTTAGGCACAGTGGTGCTTTGTGCTAAATGCTAACATCAGCATGCTAACCTCACAATGACGATGCTAACATGCTAATGTTTAGCTGGTATAATGTTTACCATCTTAGTTTGGGTTGTTAGCATACTAACATTTCACTAATTAGCCCCATATTCAAAGAACAGCTGAGGCGGATGGGGATTAGGGTGACAGTGGGCCCCAGTGTCCTTTGCCATCATCTTAAAAGAAGTATATATTTTTTAAATGGAAATAATCAGACAATCCCCTTTGAGACATTGGGTTAGAGATTTGTTAACTTCTTTGCGATTGGAGAAAATCAGACTCTTACTTAAAGATAAATTAAATCTCTTTGCCAAGATATGTGATCCTTATAAAAAGTACTACAAGACTGAATTCTAAACTATTTCCCCGTTCATTTTATGTCAGCAATTTACTTTTCTTGTATATTGTTTCTCTATAGAAGCACGGCTGTACATACACATATATGAAATGTAAAAAAACAATGATGTGACAATATTTACTGTGGCATGTTTGGATGAAAACAACTGTGGTCATTATAGCCATCATCCAAAAATAAAACATATTATACTGAACATACACTGTGGATATCAAGCTGTCAATATTTATATCTTTATACATGTGACTGTCACTGCTGGTGGTCGGCCCTGCAAAGTCGGGGCCACTTTCCCATGCTCCTATCTGTCTAGACGAGTGCGCGCACACACACACACACACACACACACACACACACACACACACACACACACACACACACACACACAATAATTTGTCTAAAGGGATCAGAAATAGCATAACAATCTCAAAATATAGGTTACAAAAACTTTTTCTGTGCTGAAAGTATTCGCAGTAAACTTTTCACTGATGACTACTGAGGTAATCACTAGAGATTTCTGGCAGATTTCTGGTCATTGTACTGATGTTCTTGCCTTGACGTATCAGAAAAAAGGACAAACTACAACCCTATGACATCACTCATATCTGCACTTTATATCATTAATCAAAGTGCATATAAATATAAATATAAATCTACAAACTTATTTTTAAAATATGTTGCTAAAATAGGAGGAGGAAACAAATATTTGTCATACAACAGGAACATCGTTCAAGCTTTTTGGGACATTTTGAAAAAGTCCCACACAGCTACACACAGGAGACAGGTGATGCTGACCCAACACAAACAGACTCAAACCCTTGAGATAAAAGCACAGTGGTAAGTGCTGGCCGGGGGGCGGGGGACCTTAAAACAGGCACGAGAACAGCATCTAGAGGCCAGAGAGTACACCTGCACACAGAGGAGACAA